>NC_069503.1:654502194-655702194 GCF_027579735.1 Bombina bombina | reverse complement strand
CATATGGTATATCACTCTCAATTAATGTCCGGGGTGCACAGCATATAAATTCACATAATCCAGAAAAAAGGCAGGCACTCTCCGTTATAAATCCACAAAATTTTACTAAGTGACGTTTCGGGGTTTCACCCCCGTCCTCAGACTTACATACATTGTGTTAACAAACAATTCATACTTATACCTTTACCCCACACCATTTGCATAAACAATTAATCAATAACATAATTATCATTTCTACTAAACCTTGTGTCCTCCCGGCCGTCAGCGGTGTATACCCGGCGCTCCAACTAAGTCATCCAGGAAGAGACGCCGCATGCTACTAGGTTACACCACCGGAAGCCACCAACCACCTACCATTGCCAACCCCAGCGTGTTTGCGTCATTACAGACGTCGCCTGTAACTAGGGCATCTGTAACTGGTGATCGTGCATTCGCCCAGTGATCCTATGAAAATACAATACAATATGACAAAATCAATTAAATGCATCATACAGCATGTTATACATTACAGAACACATCAATAGCTCCCTATACCCTCTCTCTATTCAACTGGCCAATCCAAATAAATACTGCCTTTGTCTACAATGTTTATTACACCTAATCCCAAGTGTTAAATTGTACTTAGCATTAAAGCTTACCATCTACTCACTTATCAATAGGGCTTCCTACCATTAGACATTATCTCAGTGTGTATTACCAGCTTTATAGGGGATATCGTACATAATATTCATTAGCACTTAGGTAAACACATAGGAAAAATTGCTGTACCATACATAGGTAATTCTGCAGTTCTGCACTCATATACTACTCAATCTACTATTTCACAAATCCGAGTTAGAACAATAACCTAAATTAGGACAATAAACACATAGGTAAATGATTAAGCAGATAGGTAAATCAGACCACATGAGTAAACATATAGATATATATTTCTATATATTTCCCTATGTTCTTTTTCAGATGATGTTTAAAAGAAGCACTGCCAATCCAGCTTCACATTTAAGCCTTTAGGTGTTAATGTATCCAGTTCATATGTCCATCTTGATTCCCTCTGTAGTAAGATGTTGCCCCTGTCTCCCCCTCTCCTTGGGGCTGGGACATGATCTATCAGCGTGTACCGGAGATCACAGACATTATGTCCACTCTCTAAGAAGTGGCGGGCCACTGGTTGGTCAGACTGTCCATTTTTAATAGCCGCCCTAATTGAGCTTTTATGATTGGCCATCCGTATCCGTAGATTATCACCAGTTTTGCCCACATAGAACAAACTGCATGGACAGTGTGGTAGATAAACTACATGGCTTGTGGTACATGTCATCCTGTACCTATGCATACACTTCTTTCTGCTCCTTGGGTGATGGAAGAATTTGCTTAATCATTTACCTATGTGTTTATTGTCCTAATTTAGGTTATTGTTCTAACTCGGATTTGTGAAATAGTAGATTGAGTAGTATATGAGTGCAGAACTGCAGAATTACCTATGTATGGAACAGCAATTTTTCCTATGTGTTTACCTAAGTGCTAATGAATATTATGTACGATATCCCCTATAAAGCTGGTAATACACATTGAGATAATGTCTAATGGTAGGAAGCCCTATTGATAAGTGAGTAGATGGTAAACTTTATTGCTAAGTACAATTTAACACTTGGGATTAGGTGTAATAAACATTGTAGGCAAAGGCAGTATTTATTTGGATTGGCCAGTTGAATAGAGAGAGGATATAGGGAGCTATTGATGTGTTCTGTAATGTATAACATGCTGTATGATGCATTTAATTGATTTCGTCATATTGTATTGTATTTTCATAGGATCACTGGGCGAATACACGATCACCAGTTACAGATGCCCTAGTTACAGGCGACGTCTGTAATGACGCAAACACGCTGGGGTTGGCAATGATAGGTGGTTGGCGGCTTCCGGTGGTGTAACCTAGTAGCATGCGGCGTCTCTTCCTGGATGACGTAGTTTGAGCGCCGGTTATACACCACTGACGGCCGGGAGGACACGAGGTTTAGTAGAAATGATAATTATGTTATTGATTAATTGTTTATGCAAATGGTGTGGGGTAAAGGTATAAGTATGAATTGTTTGATAACACAATGTATGTAAGTCTGAGGACGGGGGTGAAACCCCAAAATGTCACTTAGTAAAATTTTGTGGATTTATAACGGAGAGTGCCTGCCTTTTTTCTGGATTATATATATATATATATATATATATATATATATAAAACACAAAAAACCCAGCACTCACTAGCAGATTCACAGCAATGTTTAAAAGCAAAACTGGGGGAAGTCAGTTACATTTGGCGCCAAAGGATTAAGCCCAGGACCACGACAAGGTCTCCCCCTTCCTGGGACCCTAACCAGCACCCACACAATGCATACTTCCAAACAAACCAACTGGGAACCTCCCAGGGTGACACAGGCTTTTGTAACCTCCCCTATGTAAATACAAAACACAGGAATGGACCGCACTCACAGACTGGACTGGGTACACATCCTAAGCCACATATATATAAACAGGCTTCCACATGCTTAAAGGGACAGTAAACTAAAAAAAAAAATATATATTTCATGATTCAGATAGGGCATGTAATTTTAAACAGTTTTCCAATTTACTTTTATCACCAATGCATTTTAACAGTTTTTCACCGTTAGAGGGTGTTAGCTCGTGCATGTGAAGTTGTCTGGGAGCAGGCACTGATTGGCTTAACTGCAAGTCTGTCAAAAGAACTGAAATAAAGTGGCAGTTTGCAGAGGCTTAGATACAAGATAATCACAGAGGTTAAACGTATATTAATATAACTGTTTTGGTTATGCAAAACTGAGGAATGGGTAATAAAGGAATTATCTATCTTTTAAAACAATACAAATTCTGGTGTAGACTGTCCCTTTAAATAAATAGTGCTTTTTACTGTGATGTTTTGGGGAATGTATCCCCTTCCTCTGAACCATCCTCTGAGGAATGGAATACATTCCCCAAAACATCACAATAAAAGGCATTATTTATTTAGGTCCAGTGCGTGCAAGTCTGTTTTTTATATCGTGGATTCCCCTGCATGCACCCTGACTGTTGAAGTTAAAAGTGAGAGCGCACTCCTGCAGTTTTATATATATGAAATATATTTAAAGGGATACTAAACCCAATTTTTTTTTCATAACCAACAATGTTATAGAAATACACTTTTTACCTCTGTGATTACCTTGTATCTAAGCCTCTGCAAACTGCCCCCTTTTTTCAGTTCTTTTGACAGACATGCATTTTAGCCAATCAGTGCTGGCTCTAGGGTAACTTCACTTGCATGAGCTCAATGTTATCTATATGAAACACATGAACTAATGCCCTGTAGTGCTCAAAATGCATTCAGATTAGAGGCAGTCTTCAATGTTTAAGAAATTAGCATATGAACCTCCTAGAATTAGCTTTCAACTAAGAATACGAAAAGAACAAAGCAAAATTGGTGATAAAAATAAATTAGAGGGGGCGGAGCTTGGCCGCACAGAGTAATGGCCGCTGCTTAGCATAGCTCTTAGGCCGTAATTCTCCAGACAGGCACTCATACCTGGAAAAGCAGAGCCCAAAGAGCAGAATAATTGATAGAGGGGTACATAAACAAGAAGAGATTGCAACTGGGCAAGAAGTGATCACCGCTGCTAAACTAGAGCACCGGAGCGGCGTACTGAGAGCCGAGACATAAGAGAAGCCTGCAGGGTTGCGGCCGCCACGTGGGTACCAGCCAAACGCGATCACAACAAGGCATATGTAACGGACCGCAAAGCGGTCATCAAATACCCCCGCAGGACACTGAGACTCACTGCCACATAGAATAACAGGACAGAAGTGAAAGGGGTCATGTGAGTACTTACCGGCATAACACGAAAGCGGCACCGGAGGGTCACAAAGAGATCTAGGCCCTGCAACTGCTAACACAAGCACCGGAGGTCAGTGAGAGGAAAAGCGGGACTATAACCTTAAAACAAAGGTAATAACTATCCCTCAACTACGCATAAACCCAAACACTGGGCACAAAAACAATAAGAAACCACACATAACAGGGGAAAAAAAAAAAAAAAAAGTATACAAAACAAGCTATTGTACACCGCAATTATCAAAAGACCTTAACTGTATACCAGATATCAGTGAGAAAGAGAAGTGATAGATTTACAGAGAAAGAAACTAACCATAATAAGCCTAATAATATCTGTGAACAGACAAGGGATTATCTCAATACTGAAGAGACTGAAAAGACACAAATCCTGCTGCCATTTGCCTCTACATAGAATATAACAAAATACAATAACTTGAGTGGCAAGCAGACTTTCACCACATCTTGTGCAGCAGTAATAACCATAACAACTGAGTGCACTAAAGCAGGAAAAGGTCTAACTGTAGGGTATGCCAGCAAAAAAAATAAAAACAGATACTACAACTAAAGCAAACAAAAATAAATCAGTATTTAAAACCAATAGATAATACCCTACAGAACAAAGAACAAACAGAAGAAATGGCGCAGACAAAAGATCAATTAACAGGGTCCCAACAAGAGAACATAACAGGAGAAATTACTAAAGCAGATTTAATGCAGCTAGCAACAAAAGATGACATCAGAACAGCAATGACTGATATGCGTGATATGTTCAACGAAATTAAGAAAGACATTAAGAAAGTAGAGCGTAAGGTCAATACCCTAGAGGAAAGTCACGACACTGCCATACAAGACATACATCACCTTTCCCAATTAACATATAACCAAGACGAAATTATACAAAACCTTATGGAAAAGGTAGAAGATCTAGACAATAGGGGGCGCCGCAACAATCTGAGAATCAGAGGGGTACCAGAGAGTATACTTCCAGCAGCAATACCCGGCTATCTGCAAGACCTCCTCAGAACTGTGAAAGGTAACAACACATCACCAGATATAGTATTGGAAAGGGCTCATAGGGCGCTAAGGCCCAAACCGCCTGCAAAAGCACCACCAAGAGACATCATAGTGAAATTTCTCAGTTTCCCAGACAAAGAGGAAGTTCTAAGGCATGCCAGACAGAAGAACCAACTCACGCATGCCGGTATAGCAATACAAATATTTACAGACTTAAGCCCCACCACATTACAAAAACGTAGAGATCTACAGTTCGTGACCTCAGTTTTGAGATCGCAGAAAATTCTATACCGCTGGGGATTCCCAGTGAGCCTCACTGCCACGAGGGGAGACAAGTCAGCAACGCTTCGCCATATGGAGGATCTTACAACATTTTGTGAAATTTTAAAGATACAAGTCCCGAAGCCCTCAGAGAATACGACAACGGGAGCACGAAGACCAACAGGACAAGACAGGCAAGACCACAACAAAAATACCCCATTGCAGCAAGCGACCTCTTCAATGAGAGACATTATTACATAAAGGACTCTATCACTTGAGGCAAAGCCTGCCCACAACGGACAGATAAGTATAATAGTGACATTAGATGTTTTCTTTTTCATGTAACACATATCAAAGCTTACAAATGTAACAACAGGTTTATCTTTAAAAGAAAAAAAAAAAAAAAAAAAGTTATATGTTTAAGTTAAGCAGAATAGCACCCTGGTTAATTAAATGTAACACTCTGCTAGTATAATTGATAATTCATGCATATCTGAGTGCCACTGGAGGAGACGGCCACTGCCTCCAACTATTACATTAGAATCAAGATAGTTGAAGACTGTCTAGTACCCATTAGGTATACACGGTATTCAATATCGACTGTTGATAGTATCTTTAATATTTATATTTTGATTGTTTTTCTAAAAAAAAAAAAAAAGTGCATTGTTTATATTTGAGCATTGTTATTGAGACTGTTAATTGCACAACTGACCAATCCCCTTTCTACCCTACCCCCTTCTACCCTAAACATATAATAACGCAGACAATAACGAAACAGACACACAGTTAGGAGACCCGCGTCCACTAATCACTATACATATCATCACAGCATAGAGATAAATAAAACGCAACCCACTAAGGGAAAATGTGCAAATCAACCACGGTACATCCTGTAAACCTGACCACAATAAATGTAAAAGGGTTTAATGTGCCTCAAAAAAGATCTATAATTCTAACAGACTTACATAAACAGAAGGGCGACATAATTCTGTTACAAGAAACGCATTTCAAAAAGGGAGCAGAGCCAAAATGGCACCACCCAACTTACCCCACTGCATACTTCTCTTCTGGACCGACTAAAAAAAATGGTGTGGGGATACTGATAAAGCAAAGCGTCCCCCTAGAAATTAGGCAGATAGAAAAAGACAAGGAAGGGAGATTAATCATACTGACAGGCCTTTTATATGGTCAGCCCATTACTATTGTCAATGCCTACTTCCCAAACAGACAGCAATCCACATTTATGCGTAACATATCAGGGAAAATCCTAGATGCAGCAAAAGGCGTAGTGTTCCTGGGAGGAGACTTCAACACCCCTCTTAACCCAGAGTTAGACACATCAGAAGGTTCCACAAACCTGTCAAAGAGGGACATCAAACAAATTAATAACCAAATACAGTCCCTAGCATTGCACGACATATGGCGTTTATTGAATCCTACAACACGGGATTACACCTTTTACTCTCACCCACACAAACGATACACCAGGATAGACTACATCCTCACAGACTCAATAGGACTTACACTCATCAAAAATATGACAATACATTCGGCTACATGGTCAGATCACGCACCAGTTACGTGCCAAATCATTTGGCCCAATAGCCCGGTAACTCCATACATCTGGAGGCTGGAAGATGGACTGCTAGACCACCCCATCATCCAAACCAATATAGAAAAAACACTAATAGAATACTTTCAAATAAATACAACTCCAGACACAACTTGGGCAAACATATGGGAAGCACACAAATGTGTCATAAGGGGGGAGCTACTAAAATACAAAGCGAACCTCCTCAAACAACATAGAATTAAATATGATAGCCTCCTCACGGAACTTCAGCACTTAGAGACCTCACATAAGCAAAATCCAAAAGACACTGCATTAGGTACAAGACTGACAGAAGCTAGACTAGAGCTGAACGCACTCCTTCAAAAAGAGCAGCAAGCGAAAACACTTAAATTGCAACAGAAATACTATGAACAGGGTAACAAGGCAGGAAAATTACTTGCCAGAATGTTGAAACGCAAGCGCCTCAAAACACACATCCACAAATTAAAAACCAAATCAGGACAGACCAAACACGACAGCATATCCATGGTAGAGGAGTTCAGCAATTACTACTCGTCGTTATATAACATCTCTGCAGACACAACTAGGAAAGAAGAGCAGGGCAATAAAAAACAACTCATCGCTGAATATATCAACAAAGCACACATTCCTAAGCTAGACGACGCCCAATCACAAACGCTAGATGCCCCAATTAACATTAAAGAAATACAAATAGCAATTAAATCACTACCCTCAGGTAAAAGTCCAGGCCCAGACGGGTTTAGCACAAAGTATTATAAAAAATACATTCATATACTAGCACCGAGGATGGTAGAGATTTTTAATTTTGTAGAAAACTCGGAGGGATTTCCAACATCGATGCTAGAGGCCCACATAACGGTATTACCAAAACCTGGTAGAACACCAGACACACCAGAAAACTTTAGGCCCATCTCCCTACTAAATACTGACGTGAAGATTTACGCTAGAATTCTTGCAAACAGGTTGAATTCCCTTCTACCACAATTAATAGCCACAGATCAGGTGGGTTTTATACCTGGGAGGGAGGCAAGGGACAACACCCTCAAAATATTACAACTAATCACACTAGCACAGAATACCCAACAAGAAATGGCTTTGGTCGCAACGGACGCAGAAAAAGCCTTCGACAGGGTGGACTGGGATTTTCTCAGGGCCACCCTGCGGGGTATGAACATAGGCGAAAATTTTATAGGAAAAATCTTCTCATTGTATTCTAACCCAACAGCAAAGGTTAAAGCTAACTCAGTCTTATCCAGACCTTTCAAAATCAGCAATGGTACACGGCAGGGCTGCCCACTTTCACCCATATTATTCGCAATCTCCATAGAGGTACTAGCATGTAACATAAGAAATAATGAGAATATCAAAGGTGTACATACTAAAAAAAGCGAATACAAATTAGCAATGTACGCTGATGATGTACTTCTAACACTAACGAATATTGATAAATCATTACCAGCACTACTGAAAACCTTAGAAGAATATGGCAAATTGTCAAATTTCCACTTAAATTTAAACAAATCAGAACTGCTTTATATCAGTGCCCCGACACACATCTTAAACGAGGTAAGGAAAACATGCCCCATCAAATATCAACCAACACAATTAAAATACTTAGGAATACTAATCACACGCAATACACAAGACCTACTCTCTGCAAACTACAGACTACTATTAAAAGAAATAACAAATGATCTCTCACGATGGAAGAATAAAATCATATCATGGATAGGAAGGATACATGTTATAAAAATGAATGTGCTCCCCCGCATACTCTATATATTACAGACATTGCCGATACCAATAACGACAGACTACCTCTCCCAAATACAACATAACATAGAGCAATTCATTTGGGATGGAATTAAACCAAGGGTACCAAGGAAAACACTGCACATGACAAGAGATAATGGGGGACTGGGGCTACCGGACATAAAAAAGTACAGACTAGCCACGCTGATACAAAGGATAGTAGATTGGAGCCATAACTCCGGGTCCAAACAGTGGATCCAAATAGACAGAGAAATATTGCAGATAGGGAACGCAGGCTGGTTAGCATGGCTTCAGGCAAAACATAGACCTAACATTATTAAGAAGTTCCCATTACTGGAGGAGCTATTCACCCAGTGGGATGCTCTAATAAATACTAACTCAAACGTCACCACTAGACCCGCACCATTAACACCATTGTTAGCAAATCCAGAAATACCTTCTATAATACAGGCTAACATCAAACCAGGAGATGCACCACATTTGAAGGATTACATAATCAAAAGCATTTTATCAGGAGAAAAGGTAATCCCATGTGAGGAATTAGCGACAATAACAGGAGACACGCCACTAAACTGGTTCAAGCATGCGCAAATGTCACACTACATAAAAATGCATAAACAAAGGAACAGCATGATGAGACAACTTACTCCGTTTGAAACATTGTGCACATTATCACACTACCCCAGACACATAGTATCAAAACTATATAAAATACTCCTCACTATAGAAGGGGAACAACTCCCTTCCTACTGCTATAAATGGCATAAGGAACTACACATAGATCTAGAACACGCAAAATGGTTAAAGATATTTCGAAACCATAAGAAAGCCTCGGTTTCAGCCAAAACGCAAGAAACTAATTTCAAATTCTTGTCCCGCTGGTACCTCACACCAGTGAGACTTCAAAAAATTTACAAGCAAGCAAATAGCCAATGCTGGAGAGGCTGTGGAGAGAAAGCAGATATGTATCACGTGTGGTGGGGGTGCGAGAGAGTTAGAACCTTCTGGGGAGACATAATAAAACACATTAGCAAAATATTAGACACAAAGATACAGGACGACCCCAGTTTGTTACTGTTTCATGACATCCCAAACCTAAAAGATGAGGTAAAACGGAACTTACTGTTTATCATGCTTAATAGCGCAAAAGCGCTTATACCTCTAAAATGGAAATCCACAGAAGTACCCGATATAATACTATGGAAACAGCAGGTAGAACAACAACTCATCATGGAAAGATACCATTTCCTCAAAATAGGCAAAATAGACCCACACGAATACATGACTCTAAGGTGGAATGCGCACAAGGACAGCGGCTAGGCTAAGTAACAGACTCCGTGACAACATCTTCAGACTTGGTAAATTCATAACAAGTACTATACCAAACAGTTAGACACAGGGGCTAATGACAAAACAAGCGGGTCCCCAGAATACTAATAAGCAGATACAACCACAGGAACATTACACTCACACCTCTAACCCCCCCCCCTCCTTCCCCCATCCCACTTATGTATATAAAAATATCTAGATATAAATTTTTCACACTAGTCTTATAGAAATGTTTACAATGTTTACATACAAAGGAAAAAAAAAAAGGAGAAAAAAGGAAAAGAGAAAGGAAAGGAAAGCAGATTATCCAACTTGCCCGCTCCTTTCCAAGCTATGGACAATCGGACTTTGACCCATGAGTGGTCAAGTAATATACCAATGAGTGCGGTAAAGGGACCACCTTAAGCTTTACGAAGAACTATAATCTCAAGTGGGCCACGCCTACTATTACAACCTTAGCTCAGCAAGAGGTTTAGAATATACTCAGGATGTTATAATAAAATACGGCCCACATTGTAACTCGAGCCCAGTTTGTACCTTAATAAGTTTTTCCAATAAAGCTCCTTTGAAAAAAAACAAAAAAACAAAAAAAACAAAAACAAAAAACAAATTGCTCTCTGTTTTATAAATTATATTTTTAATCCACAGCATTATAACATTCTCTATATGCCAAGCATTTATTTCTTCAAATTGTAATTACAATTTGTTGTACTTTTGCTGAAATAAAACACATTTGCGATTTGTAAAAAAAATAAATAAAAATAAATTAGAAAGTTGTTTAAAGTTACATTCCCTATTTAAATCATAAAAGTTTTTTTTGGACTTTACTGTCCCTTTAAAATGATATGCTCTATCTGAATCATTAAAGAAAAAAATTGGGTTTAGTGTCCCTTTAAGTTATGTTGGGGATGAAAAGATAAAAACACAATATTAAATTCCTCCATTTCATAAAACTAAAAGAAATAAAATTATTGCACAGGCAATTAGCATATCTAGGCAAGTTTCCCCGCTTGCTTTACCCTGTTTACATTGTTACCAATGCACCAGAGGATTCTGGGTAAAATACGCAAATTAGATGTGCAATATCTCAGGCTTTTTGCTTCTGATGCAGTGTTAAAACACAGCAATCCCTTATTGGGGTAAGTATATATGTATATTTATATTCAATTTGCTGCTTACTCTTTGCTTCTGTAAAGATCTGTAAAACACCCACAAAACTTCCATGAATGCACGTTTATTTGCACATTTTGCCAATCAGTCAATTCAGGAAAGTCAAAATTGCATGAATCAGACAGAGCATGTAATTTTAAGACACCTTTAAAGTGACTTATGTTTTCAAAATTGCTTTGTTGTCTTGGTATCCTTTGTTAAACATATCCTTCATCCTTTGTTGTACATATCCATCATACTGCACAAATTGGGTGAGATTACATGTGCGGCGTGAGTTTCAGTTCATCTGCTGAAACCCACGTCACCCGTAAGTTCACCTCACACATCAGGTGAATCACATAAAGTTTTCAGCAGATGATATACAGCTGTAAGTTGAACAAACTATCAAGGTTCAAAATTGTGCGCAAATACACATTTCTGGCGTTGCCAGTGACTTATGCCAGTATATGATCTGCCGGCATGTTATTTAAAAAAAATAAATGTTGAAATTCCACTTAAAATCTAACCCGTCTAAAATAACTATATTAAAATGTCAAAACCCCTATATCCGCCATCCCCCCATATCGCAACTACTAATAAAAGTTATCAACCCCTATTCCGCCATTCCCCAACAACGCAAACTATCTAATTAACCTATTAACCTCTAAACCACCAAATCCTCACATTGCAATCTACATAATTACACTATTAACCCCCAATCCGCCAACCCCCAACAACGCAAACAACTAATGAACCTATTAACATCTAAACCGCCAAATCCCCACAACACAAACAACTAATTAACCTATTAACACCTAAACCGCCAAACCCCAGATCAAAAAGTATTAATCTAATAACTAAACCCGCTAACCTAACACCCCCTAAATTAACGGCAATTAAAATACACTAACATAAAATAACTAAATACTATCTACCTTAAAAATTCATTAAACATTACCAAAAAAAAAAAAAAAAAACATAAATTAGAATTTACCTGATAAATTAATTTCTTTCATATTGGCAAGAGTCCATGAGCTATTGACGTATGGGATATACAATCCTACCAGGAGGGGCAAAGTTTTTCAAACCTCAAAATGCCTATAAATACACCCCTCACCACACCCACAATCCAGTTTAATGAATAGCCAAGAAGTGGGGTGATAAAGAAAGGAGTAAAAAGCATCAACAAAGGAATTTGGAAATAATTTATACAAAAAAATCATAAACACCGAAAAAAGGGTGGGTCTCATGGACTCTTGCCAATATGAAAGAAATTAATTTATCAGGTAATTTCTTATATAAATTATGTTTTCTTTCATGTAATTGGCAAGAGTCCATGAGCTAGTGACGTATGGGATAGTAATACCCAAGATGTGGAACTCCACAGAAGAGTCACTAGAGAGGGAGGGATAAAATAATAACAGCCATTTTCCGCTGAAAAAAAATGAATCCACAACCCAAAATATATGTTTATTCTCATAATGAAAAGAAAAAACTTAAACATAAGCAGAGGAATCAAACTGAAACAGCTGCCTGAAAAACTTTTCTACCAAAAACTGCTCCCGAAGAAGCAAATGCATCAAAACGGTAGAATTTAGTAAATGTATGCAAAGAAGACAAGGTTGCTGCTTTGCAAATCTGATTAACTGAAGCTTCATTCTTAAAAACCCATGAAGTGGAGACTGATCTAGTAGAATGAGCTGTAATTCTCTGAGGCGGGGCCTGACCCGACTCCAAATAAGCCTGATGAATCAAAAGCTTTAACCAAGATGCCAAGAAAATGGCAGAAGCCTTCTGACCTTTCCTAGAACCAGAAAAGATAACAAATAGACTAGAAGTCTACCTGAAATGTTTAGTAGCTTCAACATAACATTTCAAAGCTCTTACCACATCCAAAGAATGCAAGGATCTCTCCAAAGAATTCTTAGGATTAGGACACAAAGAAGGGACAAGAATTTCTCTATTAATGTTGTTAGAATTCACAACCATAGGTAGAAATTTAAATGAAGTCCGCAAAACTGCCTTATCCTGATGGAAAATCAGAAAAGGAGATTCACAAGAAAAAGCAGATAATTTAGAAACTCTTCTAGCAGAAGAGATGGCCAAAAGGAACAACACTTTCCAAGCAAGTAGTTTAATGTCCAAACAATGCATAGGCTCAAACGGAGGAGCCTGTAAAGCCTTCAAAACCAAATTAAGACTCTAAGTAGGAGAGATTGATTTAATGACAGGCTTAATATGGACCAAACCCTGTAAAAAACATTGAATATCAGGAAGTTTAGCAATCATTCTGTGAAATAAAACAGAAAAGCAGAGATTTTTCCCTTCAAGGAACTTGCAGACAAACCCTTATCCAAACCATCCTGAAGAAACTGTAAAATTCTAGGGATTCTAACAGAATGCCAGGATAATTTATGAGAAGAACACCATGAAATATAAGTCTTACAAAATCGATAATAAATCTTCCTAGAAACAGATTTACGAGCCTGTAACATAGTATTAATCACTGAGTCAGAGAAACCTCAATGACTAAGCATTAGGCATTCAATTTTGATACCTGAGATGATTTGAGATCCTTAATGGAAAAACGGACCTTGAGATAGAAGGTCTGGCCTTAATGGAAGTGGCCAAGGTTGGCAACTGGACATCCGAACAAGATCCGCATACCAGAACCTGTGAGGCCATGCTGGAGTTAACACAAACGATTGTTCCATGATGATCTTGGAAATCACTCTTGGAAGAAGAACCAGAGACAGGAAGATATAAGAAGGTTGGTAACACCAAGGAACTGCTAACGCATCCACCGCTTCCACCTGAGGATCCCTGGACCTGGACAGGTACCTGGGTAGTTTCTTGTTTAGATGGGAAGCCATCAGATCTATTTCTGGAAGACCCCACATCTGAACGATCTGAGAAAACACATCTGGATGGAGCGACCATTCCCCCGAATGTAAAGTCTGATGGCTAAGATAATCCGCTTCCCAAATGTCTATACCTGGGATATGAACCGCAGAAATTAGACAGGAGCTGGATTCCACCGAAACAAGTATCCAAGACACTTCTTTCATAGCTTGGGGACTGTGAGTCCCACCCTGATGATTGACATATGCCACAGTTGTGATATTGTCTGTCTGAAAACAAATGAATGGTTCTCTCTTCAACAGAGGCCAAACCTGAAGAGCCATGAAAATAGCACAGAGTTCTAAAATATTGATTGGTAACCTCGCCTCTTAAGATTTCCGAACCCCTTGTGCTGTCAGAGATCCCCAGACAGCTCCCCAACCTGAAAGACTTGCATCTGTTGAGTATAATTGATAATTCATGCATATCTGAGTGCCACTGGAGGAGACTGCCACTGCCTCCAACTATTACATTAGAATCAAGATAGTTGAAGACTGTCTAGTACCCATTAGGTATACACGGTATTCAATATCGACTGTTGATAGTATCTTTAATATTTATATTTTGATTGTTTTTCTAAAAAAAAAAAAAAAAGTGCATTGTTTATATTTGAGCATTGTTATTGAGACTGTTAATTGCACAACTGACCAATCCCCTTTCTACCCTACCCCCTTCTACCCTAAACATATAATAACGCAGACAATAACGAAACAGACACACAGTTAGGAGACCCACGTCCACTAATCACTATACATATCATCCCAGCATAGAGATAAATAAAACGCAACCCACTAAGGGAAAATGTGCAAATCAACCACGGTACATCCTGTAAACCTGACCACAATAAATGTAAAAGGGTTTAATGTGCCTCAAAAAAGATCTATAATTCTAACAGACTTACATAAACAGAAGGGCGACATAATTCTGTTACAAGAAACGCATTTCAAAAAGGGAGCAGAGCCAAAATGGCACCACCCAACTTACCCCACTGCATACTTCTCTTCTGGACCGACTAAAAAAAATGGTGTGGGGATACTGATAAAGCAAAGCGTCCCCCTAGAAATTAGGCAGATAGAAAAAGACAAGGAAGGGAGATTAATCATACTGACAGGCCTTTTATATGGTCAGCCCATTACTATTGTCAATGCCTACTTCCCAAACAGACAGCAATCCACATTTATGCGTAACATATCAGGGAAAATCCTAGATGCAGCAAAAGGCGTAGTGTTCCTGGGAGGAGACTTCAACACCCCTCTTAACCCAGAGTTAGACACATCAGAAGGTTCCACAAACCTGTCAAAGAGGGACATCAAACAAATTAATAACCAAATACAGTCCCTAGCATTGCACGACATATGGCGTTTATTGAATCCTACAACACGGGATTACACCTTTTACTCTCACCCACACAAATGATACACCAGGATAGACTACATCCTCACAGACTCAATAGGACTTACACTCATCAAAAATATGACAATACATTCGGCTACATGGTCAGATCACGCACCAGTTACGTGCCAAATCATTTGGCCCAATAGCCCGGTAACTCCATACATCTGGAGGCTGGAAGATGGACTGCTAGACCACCCCATCATCCAAACCAATATAGAAAAAACACTAATAGAATACTTTCAAATAAATACAACTCCAGACACAACTTGGGCAAACATATGGGAAGCACACAAATGTGTCATAAGGGGGGAGCTACTAAAATACAAAGCGAACCTCCTCAAACAACATAGAATTAAATATGATAGCCTCCTCACGGAACTTCAGCACTTAGAGACCTCACATAAGCAAAATCCAAAAGACACTGCATTAGGTACAAGACTGACAGAAGCTAGACTAGAGCTGAACGCACTCCTTCAAAAAGAGCAGCAAGCGAAAACACTTAAATTGCAACAGAAATACTATGAACAGGGTAACAAGGCAG
This sequence comes from Bombina bombina, assembly GCF_027579735.1. Taxonomy (NCBI): domain Eukaryota; kingdom Metazoa; phylum Chordata; class Amphibia; order Anura; family Bombinatoridae; genus Bombina; species Bombina bombina. Next base: position 655,686,363 of record NC_069503.1, on the reverse strand, counting down.
GAAAATTACTTGCCAGAATGTTGAAACGCAAGCGCCTCAAAACACACATCCACAAATTAAAAACCAAATCAGGACAGACCAAACACGACAGCATATCCATGGTAGAGGAGTTCAGCAATTACTACTCGTCGTTATATAACATCTCTGCAGACACAACTAGGAAAGAAGAGCAGGGCAATAAAAAACAACTCATCGCTGAATATATCAACAAAGCACACATTCCTAAGCTAGACGACGCCCAATCACAAACGCTAGATGCCCCAATTAACATTAAAGAAATACAAATAGCAATTAAATCACTACCCTCAGGTAAAAGTCCAGGCCCAGACGGGTTTAGCACAAAGTATTATAAAAAATACATTCATATACTAGCACCGAGGATGGTAGAGATTTTTAATTTTGTAGAAAACTCGGAGGGATTTCCAACATCGATGCTAGAGGCCCACATAACGGTATTACCAAAACCTGGTAGAACACCAGACACACCAGAAAACTTTAGGCCCATCTCCCTACTAAATACTGACGTGAAGATTTACGCTAGAATTCTTGCAAACAGGTTGAATTCCCTTCTACCACAATTAATAGCCACAGATCAGGTGGGTTTTATACCTGGGAGGGAGGCAAGGGACAACACCCTCAAAATATTACAACTAATCACACTAGCACAGAATACCCAACAAGAAATGGCTTTGGTCGCAACGGACGCAGAAAAAGCCTTCGACAGGGTGGACTGGGATTTTCTCAGGGCCACCCTGCGGGGTATGAACATAGGCGAAAATTTTATAGGAAAAATCTTCTCATTGTATTCTAACCCAACAACAAAGGTTAAAGCTAACTCAGTCTTATCCAGACCTTTCAAAATCAGCAATGGTACACGGCAGGGCTGCCCACTTTCACCCATATTATTCGCAATCTCCATAGAGGTACTAGCATGTAACATAAGAAATAATGAGAATATCAAAGGTGTACATACTAAAAAAAGCGAATACAAATTAGCAATGTACGCTGATGATGTACTTCTAACACTAATGAATATTGATAAATCATTACCAGCACTACTAAAAACCTTAGAAGAATATGGCAAATTGTCAAATTTCCACTTAAATTTAAACAAATCAGAACTGCTTTATATCAGTGCCCCGACACACATCTTAAACGAGGTAAGGAAAACATGCCCCATCAAATATCAACCAACACAATTAAAATACTTAGGAATACTAATCACACGCAATACACAAGACCTACTCTCTGCAAACTACAGACTACTATTAAAAGAAATAACAAATGATCTCTCACGATGGAAGAATAAAATCATATCATGGATAGGAAGGATACATGTTATAAAAATGAATGTGCTCCCCCGCATACTCTATATATTACAGACATTGCCGATACCAATAACGACAGACTACCTCTCCCAAATACAACATAACATAGAGCAATTCATTTGGGATGGAATTAAACCAAGGGTACCAAGGAAAACACTGCACATGACAAGAGATAATGGGGGACTGGGGCTACCGGACATAAAAAAGTACAGACTAGCCACGCTGATACAAAGGATAGTAGATTGGAGCCATAACTCCGGGTCCAAACAGTGGATCCAAATAGACAGAAAAATATTGCAGATAGGGAACGCAGGCTGGTTAGCATGGCTTCAGGCAAAACATAGACCTAACATTATTAAGAAGTTCCCATTACTGGAGGAGCTATTCACCCAGTGGGATGCTCTAATAAATACTAACTCAAACGTCACCACTAGACCCACACCATTAACACCATTGTTAGCAAATCCAGAAATACCTTCTATAATACAGGCTAACATCAAACCAGGAGATGCACCACATTTGAAGGATTACATAATCAAAAGCATTTTATCAGGAGAAAAGGTAATCCCATGTGAGGAATTAGCGACAATAACAGGAGACACGCCACTAAACTGGTTCAAGCATGCGCAAATGTCACACTACATAAAAATGCATAAACAAAGGAACAGCATGATGAGACAACTTACTCCGTTTGAAACATTGTGCACATTATCACACTACCCCAGACACATAGTATCAAAACTATATAAAATACTCCTCACTATAGAAGGGGAACAACTCCCTTCCTACTGCTATAAATGGCATAAGGAACTACACATAGATCTAGAACACGCAAAATGGTTAAAGATATTTCGAAACCATAAGAAAGCCTCGGTTTCAGCCAAAACGCAAGAAACTAATTTCAAATTCTTGTCCCGCTGGTACCTCACACCAGTGAGACTTCAAAAAATTTACAAGCAAGCAAATAGCCAATGCTGGAGAGGCTGTGGAGAGAAAGCAGATATGTATCACGTGTGGTGGGGGTGCGAGAGAGTTAGAACCTTCTGGGGAGACATAATAAAACACATTAGCAAAATATTAGACACAAAGATACAGGACGACCCCAGTTTGTTACTGTTTCATGACATCCCAAACCTAAAAGATGAGGTAAAATGGAACTTACTGTTTATCATGCTTAATAGCGCAAAAGCGCTTATACCTCTAAAATGGAAATCCACAGAAGTACCCGATATAATACTATGGAAACAGCAGGTAGAACAACAACTCATCATGGAAAGATACCATTTCCTCAAAATAGGCAAAATAGACCCACACAAATACATGACTCTAAGGTGGAATGCGCACAAGGACAGCGGCTAGGCTAAGTAACAGACTCCGTGACAACATCTTCAGACTTGGTAAATTCATAACAAGTACTATACCAAACAGTTAGACACAGGGGCTAATGACAAAACAAGCGGGTCCCCAGAATACTAATAAGCAGATACAACCACAGGAACATTACACTCACACCTCTAACCCCCCCCCTCCTTCTCCCATCCCCCATCCCACTTATGTATATAAAAATATCTAGATATAAATTTTTCACACTAGTCTTATAGAAATGTTTACAATGTTTACATACAAAGGAAAAAAAAAAAGAAGAAAAAAGGAAAAGAGAAAGGAAAGGAAAGCAGATTATCCAACTTTCCAAGCTATGGACAATCGGACAATCGGACTTTGACCCATGAGTGGTCAAGTAATATACCAATGAGTGCGGTAAAGGGACCACCTTAAGCTTTACGAAGAACTATAATCTCAAGTGGGCCACACCTACTATTACAACCTTAGCTCAGCAAGAGGTTTAGAATATACTCAGGATGTTATAATAAAATACGGCTCACATTGTAACTCGAGCCCAGTTTGTACCTTAATAAGTTTTTCCAATAAAGCTCCTTTGAAAAAACAAAACAAAAAAAAAACAAAAAAAACAAATTGCTCTCTGTTTTATAAATTATATTTTTAATCCTCATCATTCTAACATTCTCTATATGCCAAGCATTTATTTCTTCAAATTGTAATTACAATTTGTTGTACTTTTGCTGAAATAAAACACATTTGCGATTTGTAAAAAAAAAAAAAAAAAAAAAAAATTAGAAAGTTGTTTAAAGTTACATTCCCTATTTAAATCATAAAAGTTTTTTTTGGACTTTACTGTCCCTTTAAAATTATATGCTCTATCTGAATCATTAAAGAAAAAAATTGGGTTTAGTGTCCCTTTAAGTTATGTTGGGGATAAAAAGATAAAAACACGATATTAAATTCCTCCATTTCATAAAACTAAAAGAAATAAAATTATTGCACAGGCAATTAGCATATCTAGGCAAGTTTCCCCGCTTGCTTTACCCTGTTTACATTGTTACCAATGCACCAGAGGATTCTGGGTAAAATACGCAAATTAGATGTGCAATATCTCAGGCTTTTTGCTTCTGATGCAGTGTTAAAACACAGCAATCCCTTATTGGGGTAAGTATATATGTATATTTATATTCAATTTGCTGCTTACTCTTTGCTTCTGTAAAGATCTGTAAAACACCCACAAAACTTCCATGAATGCACGTTTATTTGCACATTTTGCCAATCAGTCAATTCAGGAAAGTCAAAATTGCATGAATCAGACAGAGCATGTAATTTTAAGACACCTTTAAAGTGACTTATGTTTTCAAAATTGCTTTGTTGTCTTGGTATCCTTTGTTGAACATATCCTTCATCCTTTGTTGTACATATCCATCATACTGCACAAATTGGGTGAGATTACATGTGCGGCGTGAGTTTCAGTTCATCTGCTGAAACCCACGTCACCCGTAAGTTCACCTCACACATCAGGTGAATCACATAAAGTTTTCAGCAGATGATATACAGCTGTAAGTTGAACAAACTATCAAGGTTCAAAAATGTGCGCAAATACACATTTCTGGCGTTGCCAGTGACTTATGCCAGTATATGATCTGCCGGCATGTTATTTAAAAAAAATAAATGTTGAAATTCCACTTAAAATCTAACCCGTCTAAAATAACTATATTAAAATGTCAAAACCCCTATATCCGCCATCCCCCCATATCGCAACTACTAATAAAAGTTATCAACCCCTATTCCGCCATTCCCCAACAACGCAAACTATCTAATTAACCTATTAACCTCTAAACCACCAAATCCTCACATTGCAATCTACATAATTACACTATTAACCCCCAATCCGCCAACCCCCAACAACGCAAACAACTAATGAACCTATTAACATCTAAACCGCCAAATTCCCACAACACAAACAACTAATTAACCTATTAACACCTAAACCGCCAAACCCCAGATCACAAAGTATTAATCTAATAACTAAACCCCCTAACCTAACATCCCCTAAATTAACGGCAATTAAAATACACTAACATAAAATAACAAAATACTATCTACCTTAAAAATTCATTAAACATTACCAAAAATAAAAAAAAAACATAAATTAGAATTTACCTGATAAATTAATTTCTTTCATATTGGCAAGAGTCCATGAGCTATTGATGTATGGGATATACAATCCTACCAGGAGGGGCAAAGTTTTTCAAACCTCAAAATGCCTATAAATACACCCCTCACCACACCCACAATCCAGTTTAATGAATAGCCAAGAAGTGGGGTGATAAAGAAAGGAGTAAAAAGCATCAACAAAGGAATTTGGAAATAATTTATACAAAAAAATCATAAACACCGAAAAAAGGGTGGGTCTCATGGACTCTTGCCAATATGAAAGAAATTAATTTATCAGGTAATTTCTTATATAAATTATGTTTTCTTTCATGTAATTGGCAAGAGTCCATGAGCTAGTGACGTATGGGATAGTAATACCCAAGATGTGGAACTCCACAGAAGAGTCACTAGAGAGGGAGGGATAAAATAATAACAGCCATTTTCCGCTGAAAAAAAATGAATCCACAACCCAAAATATATGTTTATTCTCATAATGAAAAGAAAAAACTTAAACATAAGCAGAGGAATCAAACTGAAACAGCTGCCTGAAAAACTTTTCTACCAAAAACTGCTTCCGAAGAAGCAAATACATCAAAACGGTAGAATTTAGTAAATGTATGCAAAGAAGACAAGGTTGCTGCTTTGCAAATCTGATTAACTGAAGCTTCATTCTTAAAAACCCATGAAGTGGAGACTGATCTAGTAGAATGAGCTGTAATTCTCTGAGGCGGGGCCTGACCCGACTCCAAATAAGCCTGATGAATCAAAAGCTTTAACCAAGATGCCAAGAAAATGGCAGAAGCCTTCTGACCTTTCCTAGAACCAGAAAAGATAACAAATAGACTAGAAATCTACCTGAAATGTTTAGTAGCTTCAACATAACATTTCAAAGCTCTTACCACATCCAAAGAATGCAAGGATCTCTCCAAAGAATTCTTAGGATTAGGACACAAAGAAGGGACAAGAATTTCTCTATTAATGTTGTTAGAATTCACAACCATAGGTAGAAATTTAAATGAAGTCCGCAAAACTGCCTTATCCTGATGGAAAATCAGAAAAGGAGATTCACAAGAAAAAGCAGATAATTTAGAAACTCTTCTAGCAGAAGAGATGGCCAAAAGGAACAACACTTTCCAAGCAAGTAGTTTAATGTCCAAACAATGCATAGGCTCAAACGAAGGAGCCTGTAAAGCCTTCAAAACCAAATTAAGACTCTAAGTAGGAGAGATTGATTTAATGACAGGCTTAATATGGACCAAACCCTGTAAAAAAACATTGAATATCAGGAAGTTTAGCAATCATTCTGTGAAATAAAACAGAAAGAGCAGAGATTTTTCCCTTCAAGGAACTTGCAGACAAACCCTTATCCAAACCATCCTGAAGAAACTGTAAAATTCTAGGGATTCTAACAGAATGCCAGGATAATTTATGAGAAGAACACCATGAAATATAAGTCTTACAAAATCGATAATAAATCTTCCTAGAAACAGATTTACGAGCCTGTAACATAGTATTAATCACTGAGTCAGAGAAACCTCAATGACTAAGCATTAGGCATTCAATTTTGATACCTGAGATGATTTGAGATCCTTAATGGAAAAACGGACCTTGAGATAGAAGGTCTGGCCTTAATGGAAGTGGCCAAGGTTGGCAACTGGACATCCGAACAAGATCCGCATACCAGAACCTGTGAGGCCATGCTGGAGTTAACACAAACGATTGTTCCATGATGATCTTGGAAATCACTCTTGGAAGAAGAACCAGAGACAGGAAGATATAAGAAGGTTGGTAACACCAAGGAACTGCTAACGCATCCACCACTTCCACCTGAGGATCCCTGGACCTGGACAGGTACCTGGGTAGTTTCTTGTTTAGATGGGAAGCCATCAGATCTATTTCTGGAAGACCCCACATCTGAACAATCTGAGAAAACACATCAGGATGGAGCGACCATTCCCCCGAATGTAAAGTCTGATGGCTGAGATAATCCGCTTCCCAAATGTCTATACCTGGGATATGAACCGCAGAAATTAGACAGGAGCTGGATTCCACCGAAACAAGTATCCAAGACACTTCTTTCATAGCTTGGGGACTGTGAGTCCCACCCTGATGATTGACATATGCCACAGTTGTGATATTGTCTGTCTGAAAACAAATGAATGGTTCTCTCTTCAACAGAGGCCAAACCTGAAGAGCCATGAAAATAGCACAGAGTTCTAAAATATTGATTGGTAACCTCGCCTCTTGAGATTTCCGAACCCCTTGTGCTGTCAGAGATCCCCAGACAGCTCCCCAACCTGAAAGACTTGCATCTGTTGAGATCACAGTCCAGGTTGGACGAAACAAGAGGCCCCTTGAACTATACTATGGTGATCTAACCACCAAGTCAGAGAGAGTCAAACATTGGGATTTAAGGATATTAATTGTGATATATTTGTATAATCCCTGCACCATTGGTTCAGCATACAAAGCTGGAGAGGTCTCATATGAAAACAAGCAAAGGGGATTGTGTTCGATGCTGCAGTCATGAGAACTAAAACTTCCATGCACATAGCTACTGAAGGGAATGATGGAGACTGAAGGTCCCGACAAGCTGAAAACAATTTTAATCATCTCTTGTCTGTTAGCGACAGAGTTATGGACACTGAATCTATCTGGAAACCTAAAAAGGTGACCCTTGTCTGAGGAATCAAATAACTTTTTGGTAAATTAATTCTCCAACCATGTTTTTGAAGAAACAACACTAGTTGATTTGTGTGAGATTCTGCAGAATTTATAGACTGAGCTAGTACCAAGATATCGTCCAAATAAGGAAACACCACAATACCCCGTTCTCTGATTACAGAGAGTAGGGCACCGAGAACTTTTGAAAAGATTCTTGGAGCTGTCACTAGGCCAAACGGAAGAGCAACAAATTGGTAATGCTTGTCTAGAAGAGAGAATCTCAGAAACTGATAGTGGTCTGGATGAATCAGAATATGAAGATATGCATCCTGTAAGTCTATTGTTGACATATAATGCCCTTGCTGAACAAAAGGCAGAATAGTCCTTATAGCCACCATTTTGAAAGTTGGCACTCTTACATAACGATTCAAAATTTTCAGATCCAGAACTGGTCTGAATGAATTTCCTTTCTTTGGGACAATGAATAGATTTGAATAAAACCCCAGACCCTGTTCCTGAAACGGAACTGATATGATTACCCCTTAAAGCTCCAGGTCTGAAACACACTTCAGAAAAGCCTGAGCCTTTACTAGATTTGCTGGGATGCATGAGAGAAAAAAATCTTCTCACAGGAAGTCTTACTCCGAATCCTATTCTGTACCCTTGAGCGACAATACTCTGAATCCATTGATTTTGGACAGAATCTGCCCAAATGTTTTGGAAGAATCTTAATCTGCCCCCTACCAGCTGAGCTGGAATGAGGGCGCACCTTCATGCAGACTTGGGGGCTGGTTTTGATTTCTTAAACAGTTTGGATTTACTCCAACTTGAAGAAGGTTTCCAATTGGAACCAGATTCTTTGGGGGAAGGATTAGGTTTCTGTTCCGTATTTTGTCGAAAGGAACAAAAACGGTTAGAAGCTTTAGATTTACCCTTAGGTCTTTTATCCTGAGGCAAAACAACTCCCTTCCCCCCAGTGACAGTTGAAATAATCGAATCCAACTGAGAACCAAATAACTTATTACCTTAGAAAGAAAGAGATAGCAATATAGACTTAGACGTCATGTCAGCATTCCAATATTTGAGTCACAAAGCTCTTCTAGCTAAAATAGCTAAAGACATAGATTTAACATCAATTTTGATGGTATCAAAAATGGCATCACAGATAAAATGATAAGCATGTTGAAGCAAGTGAACAATGCTAGACAAATCAGGATCCATTTCCTGTTGCGCTAAGCTTTCCTTCCAAAAAGTTGATGCAGCTGCAACATCAGCCATAGAAATGGCAGGCCTGAGAAGATAGCTAAAATATAAATAAGCTTTCCTTAGATAAGATTCAAGTTTCCTATCTAAAGGGTCTTTAAAAGAAGTACTATCTTCCATAGGAATAGTGGTACATTTAGCAAGAGTAGAAATAGCCCCATCAACTTTGGGGATCTTTTCCTAAAACTCCAAACTAACTGCTGGCAAAGGATACAATTTTTTAAACATTGAAAAATTGAAGGAATAAAAGTACCAGGCCTATTCCATTCCTTAGAAATCATATCAGAAACAGCATCAGGAACTGGAAAAACCTCTGGAGTAACCACAGGAGATTTATAAACAGAATTTAAATGTTTACTAGTTTTAATATCAAGTTAACTAGTTTCCTCAATATCCAATGTAATCAACACATCTTTTAAGAAGGAACAAATATACTCCATTTTAAATAAATAAGTAGATTTCTTTATGAGAATTTTTAAAAGACCTTTACATTTATTAGAAGGCGGGATGGCAGACAAAGCCTTTTGAATCGCATTAGCAATAAAATCTTTTGTATTCACAGGTATATCATGTACATTAGATGTTTAAGGAACAACAGGCATTGTACTATTACTGATGGACACATTCTCCGCATGTAAAAGCTTATCATGACAACTATTACATACCACAGCTGGAGATATAATCTCCACAAATTTACAACAAATGCTCTTAGCTTTGGTAGAACTGTTATCAGGCAGCAGGGTTCCAACAGTGGTTTTTGAGAAAGGATCAGATTGATACATCTTGCAAATGTAAGATAAAAAACAACATATAAAGCAAAATTATCAATTTCCTTATATGGCAGTTTCAGGAATGGGAAGAAAATACAAACAGCATAGAGCTCTGACATAGAAAAAGGCAAGAGGCATATAGGAATGGGGTTTTAAATAATGAAATTGTTTGGCACCAAGTATGACACACAACGCAAACTGAAATATTTTTGCCACTAACAACATCCAGAAATGACACACTTGTGACATTGTAGACACAACCTTGTGCAAGGAACTCGGCGTCAACTAAAATGCCGGAAATAACAAATTTGCGTCATCGGACGTACCTTTGCGCCAAAAAATTCTCACAACAGAAATGACGCAATAAACTTTGGCATTTTGCGCCCTTGCGAGCCTAATTTTGCCTGCAAAATTTAATGAAAAAGCAGTCAATTGAGAAAAGACTATACCCCAGGTAAGAATTTTTTTCCCCTAAATATGTGTTTGTTTTTTTCCCCAAACATGAAACTGATAGTCTGCAAAAGGAAATATACATAAACCTGACTCATGGCAAATATAAGTACAATACATATATTTAGAACTTTATATTAATGCATAAAGTGCCAAACCATAGCTGAGAGTGTCTTAAGTAATGAAAACATACTTAGCGAAAGACACCATCCACATATAGCAGATAGCCAAACCAGTACTGAAACAGATATCAGTAGAGGTAATGGAATATGAGAGTATATCATCGATCTGAATAAGGGAGGTAGGAGATGAATCTCTACGACCGATAACAGAGAACCTATGAAATAGATCTCCCGCGGGGAAAACCATTGCATTTAATAGGTGATACTCCCTTCACATCTCTCTGATATTCACTGAACTCGAAGAGGAATCGGGCTTCAAAATGCTGAGATGCACATATCAACGTAGAATCTAAGCACAAACTTACTTCACCACCTCCATAGGAGGCAAAGTTTGTAAAAATGAATTGTGGGTGTGGTGAGGGGTGTATTTATAGGCTTTTTAAGGTTTGGGAAACTTGTCCCCTCCTGGTAGGATTGTATATGCCATACGTCACTAGCTCATGGACTCTTGCCAATTACATGAAATAAACTAACATGACCCAAAATAAAAAATTCTAAATTTACAGTAAAATAAAAAAAACTAAGATTACATTAAAATAAAAAACCTAAGATTACAAATAATAAAAAAGCTAACATTACAGAAAATAACAAAATAATTTATCCAAAATAAATAAAGTTATTCCTAATCTAATATCCCTTAAAAACAAAAAAGCCACCCCAAAATTAAAAAACCTAATCTAACAATAAACTACCTATAGCCTTTAAAATGGCCTTTTGTAGGGCATTGCCCTAAGCTTAACAGCTCTTTAAAAAACAAAAACAAAGTACCCCCTAAAATTACAACACCCCACCCAGCCAACGCCCCCAAATAAAAAACACCTAACTAAAAAAAAAACCTAATCTACCCATTACTCCTAAAGGGGCATTTGTATGGGCATGCACTAAAAAGGATAATCAGCTCTTTTACTGCCCATAAAAATAAAAAAGCCCTAATCTAAATTAAAAAAACACCCCAAAAAAATAAAAATAAATTACACTAACCCCAAAATTTGCTCACCATTGATGAAGTCCGGTGATCCATCTTCCAGGAGGCGAAAGGTCTTCTTCCTGGCGGATACATCTTTACCCATCGCAGGCCCATTTTCTTTTTTATTTCCGGAGGCATTGAGCGGTCGCCGGATGCATGGTGTGGTCTTCGGCAACGTGGAGGTCCTCTTCATGTGATTGTCTTAAGTACACTGATGATTGATGCAAAGTACCCCTTTTATATTGGCGTACCTTGCATTCCTATTGGCTGAAAATGTCAAATCAGCCAATAGAATGAGAGCTGCTTACATCCTATTGGCAGATTTGAGTTAAATACTTTGCATTGTGGGGGGTTGGCAGATTTGTGGTTAATACATTTATTAGGTACTTTGCATTGTGGGGGGTTGACGGATTAGGGTTTTATAGGTTAATTAGGTACTTTGCGTTGTGGGGGTTGGTGGATTAGACGTTAATTGTGTAATTAGGTACTTTGCGTTGTGGGGATTTGCGGATTAGAGATTAATGGAGTAATTAGGTACTTTGCGTTGTGGAGGGTTGGCGGATTAGAGGTTAATTGTGTAATTAGGTACTTTGCGTTGTGGGGGGTTGGCAGATAAGAGGTTAATAGTGTAATTAGGTACTTTGCATTGTGGGCGGTTGGTGAATAAGGGGTTAACACTTTTATTAGGTAGTTTGTGATGTGGGGTTTGTGGATTAGGGGTTAACAATTTTATTAGTTATTGTGATGTGGGGAATGGTGGTTTAGAGGTTGATAATGCACATGCTTTAGGTGTTTGTTAAGGCTTCCAGGGAGTTACGGTACTTTCATAGTCAGCGCAAGGTTTGCTGCGTCTGCCTATGTGTGGCTAGGTGGAATTGGAGTAAAATTTCTTCATTTTGCACGCGTAAATCCTTGCACTGAATATGTGATACTGACTTGTGACACCGGTTTTATGTTAGTGTATGGAAGTAAAAATTGCGGGCTATGGGTAAAATATATGTGTGTAACTTGTATGCTGTGCTGTATATGTGATCACTCAATTCGACTAAAAATTGTCGATGACGGGTTTAGCGCCCGACGTCGCATATGTAATCTCGCCCATTATTTTCTATCCTACATATCCAACATACTACACTTTTGCCTAGATTTAGAGTCCTGCGGTAGCCGTCAAAAGCAGTGTTAAGGGCTCCTAACGCTGCTTTTGGCCGCCCGCTGGAATTTAGAGTCGTGTAGGTAAAGGTCTAACGCTCACTTTCAAGCCGCGACTTTTCCATACCGCAGATCCCCTTATGCCAATTGCGTATCCTATCTTTTCAATGGGATCTTCCTAATGCTGGTATTTAGAGTCTTGGCTGAAGTGAGCAGTAGACCCTCTACCGACAAGACTCCAGCCACAAAAAAAGTCAGTATTTAAGAGCTTTCTGGGCTAACGCCGGTTTATAAAGCTCTTAACTACTGTGCTCTATAGTACACTAACACCCATAAACTACCTATGTACCCCTAAACCGAGGTCTCCCCACGTCGCAGCCACTATAATAATTTTTTTTAACCCCTAATCTGCCGACCGCACACCGCCGCCACCTACATTATCCCTATGAAGCCCTAATCTGCTGCCCCTAACATCGCCGACACCTACATAATATTTATTAACCCCTAATATGCCCCCCCAACGTCGCTGCTACCTAACTACACTTATTAACCCCTAATCTGCCGACCGGATCTCGCCGCCACTATATTAAATATATTAACCCCTAAACCGTCACACTCCCGCCTCGCAAACCCTATAATAAATAGTATTAACCCCTAATCTGCCCTCCCCAATGTCGCCGCCACCTAACTTCAAGTATTAACCCCTAATCTGCCGACCGGACCTCGCCGCTACTCTAATAAATGTATTAACCCCTAAAGATAAGTCTAACCCTAACCCTAACACCCCCCTAAATTAAATATAATTTTAATCTAACGAAATAAATTAAATCTTATTAACTAAAGTATTCCTATTTAAAACTAAATACTTACCTATAAAATAAACCCTAATATAGCTACAATATAACAAATAATTATATTGTAGCTATTTTAGGATTTATATTTATTTTACAGGCAACTTTTTTTTATTTTAACTAGGTACAATTTTACAATAGCTATTAAATAGTTATTTACTATTTAATAGCTACCTAATTAAAATAATTAAAAAATTACCTGTAAAATAAATCCTAACCTAAGTTACAATTAAACCTAACACTACACTATCAATAAATTAATTAAATAAATTACCTACAATTACATACAATTAAATAAACTAAACTAAATTACAAAAAAACAAACAAACACTAAATTACAAAAAATTTAAAAAGATTACAAGAATATTAGGCTAATTACACCTACTCTAAGCCCCCTAATAAAATAAAAAAGCCCCCCAAAATAATAAAGGTCCCTACCCTATTCTAAATTAAAAAGTAACCAGTTCTTTTACCAGCCCTTAAGAGGGCTTTTTGCGTGGCATGCCCCAAAGTAATCAGCTCTTTTGCCTTTAAATAAAATACAACCCCCCCAACATTACAACCCACCACCCACATACCCCTACTCTAACCCAAACCCCCCTTAAATAAACCTAACACTACCCCCCTGAAGATCTCCCTACCTTGAGCCGTGTTCACCCAGCCGGGCACCGATGGACCAAAAGAGGACATCCGGAGCGGCAGAAGTCTTCATCCTATCCGGGCAGAAGAGGACATCCGGACCGGCAGACATCTTCATCCATCCGACGAGGGGCGGCTCCATCTTCAAGACCTCCGGCACGGAACATCCTTCTTCCCCGATGACTAGACAATGAATGACCGTTCCTTTAAATGACGTCATCCAATAGGATTCTATCAGCCAATCGGAATTAAGGTAGGAAAAATCTGATTGGCTGATTGAATCAGCCAATCAGATTCAAGTTCAATCCGATTGGCTGATCCAATCAGCCAAGCGTATTGAACTCGCATTCTATTGGCTGATCGGAGCAGCCAATAGAATGCGAGTTCCATACGATTGGCTGATTAGAGTAGCGGCGAGATCCGGTCAGCAGATTAGTGATTAATGTGAAATAAATGTGATAAAGTAGTGAACAAAAAGTGATTTGTAAAGTATACTTTAGTGAGAACTAAATACTTATAAAAGTTCATATAAGGATATGTGTGTTCTTCCAAAATCTTCACGCTTCTATTTTCTTTTGATCCTCATATGAAAAGAAAGAAAAAAATTACACATAGCGTAACTCTGTAACCTTTTCAAATGCAGAATGTGTGTGTACAATTGCTTACTCACATGAGATGGAGCTATAGCCAAGCTCAGGTTTATGCGCACACCCAATGTTATACTGTTGGGTAAACAGTTGCTTGAACAGGATTTTGAATAAAAAGGATTTATTTAAAATATAAGTATAAAAAGCGCCACAAGAGCTGCAGAGACCACCACATACAATAGGATCGGCAATACAATCAAGTAATTGCTCACATTGAGCTTATACACAATACTAGAGACCGTGGTAAGGAGTGCAGAAACTTAACCACACAACCTCCCCCTTAAGAGTCCAGCATATGTTGCTCTCCTTACTGGTGTGCAGATTCTTGGAAGGATGCCAAAGAACAAGAAACAATGTATCCGACGTACGTTTCGCAAAAGAGCTTTTTCAAGGAATGGTGTGCGCATGTCTGAAAATCCTATTTGAATACAAATGCAGAATGTGTGTGTACAATTGCTTACTCACATGAGATGGAGCTATAGCCAAGCTCAGGTTTATGCGCACACCCAATGTTATACTGTTGGGTAAACAGTTGCTTGAACAGGATTTTGAATAAAAAGGATTTATTTAAAATATAAGTATAAAAAGCACCACAAGAGCTGCAGAGACCACCACGTACAATAGGATCGGCACTCTAGACAATATATATATATAGGTTAAGGACAATATTGGTTTACGCAAATCTTCATTTAAAACGCCCTACACCTATTTCGTTAAAACAATATTTGCTAACATGTCTATTACATAACATATCGGTTAATGCCATTTGCGGATTACTGTGTGACACGTCAACTCAAGTCACACTTGTCCCTCACCGATACTCCAATATTCCTTATCCATAACAAGAATATACATGTTTATATTGATCAAAACAAGGTCTTATCATTTGAGAAGTATCATCACAATATATATAAATAGATAATCTTCTACACACAATATTATTTGATAACATTCTCAAGCTTAAATGAACATTATGAATTATGATATGAGACACAAAATTTGTCATGATATCGATGATTCTTTATATTTTGTGATTATTCCAAATCTACATATAAATAGATAAATAAAGGTGTCCTAAGTTAGTGAGAGGATTTCACGAGGATGGAAGCTGAGTTGTATCTTTATAAGAAATGATGTAACTCAAAGTCCTTGTTGAGGCCGTTCGGTATGAAACTGTCCATAATGTGGATCCATTTCATCTCAAGACGACCCAATTGATTCTGTACATCACCTCCTCTCCAACTACATTCTATCTTCCTGATACCAAGAAAATCAAGATCTTCTATTCTCCTATTATGTTTTCTATCAAAATGTGCTGATAGTGAATGTTTTTGAAAGCCTTTTTCTATATTATAAATATGCTCATTTAGTCTGGTTTTGAGAAGCCTGGAAGTACGGCCAATGTAAATTAAATTACACGAACACCGTAATAAGTATATTACGTTCTTGCTATTACATGTGATGAACTGATTAATATCATAAGTTTTATTGCCATCAGCAGAGTAAAATGTGTTACAAACTCTCGATCCCTTTTTCATTTTCTTGCAGGCATTACAAAACTGACATCTTCTGAAGCCTGCTTGGGGAGGGGATAACCAGTTGTTATTTGGACTTATTTTTTTTACTTTTGTTATATTGTGTGAGAGTTGTAATTTTAAATTAGGTACCTTTTTAAAAATTATATTTGGTCTGTCCTCTATGACTTCCATCAAACTTGGGTCTCTGAATAGTATACCCCAATGTTTCTGTATAATATCTCTGACTTCATTACTTTGGGTGCTGTGTTGTAGAATAAGTCTACTTGCTGCTTTGGTGTTATCCATTATCGGTATCCCTTTATTTTTTTGTTTGTACTGTAATAACTCATTCCTATCTAATTTCGCAACTTCCTCTATTTTTTCCTCTAAGAAGGCATTAGGATAGTTTTTTTCTTTAAATCTATCTTTTAGTATTTTAGCTTGGGTTTGGAAAACGGTCTCGTCCCTACAGTTGCGTCTTAGATGCACAAATTGCCCCTTTGGTATGTTTTTTAACCAATGTTTCTGGTGACAACTATTAAGACTAATATAGTTATTCACATCAATACTCTTGAAAAAGTTTTTGGTTTTTAGTATATTGTCTTCTATATAGATTTCTAAATCAAGAAATTCTACCCTAGTATTACTATGAGTCCATGTTAATGCTATGTTAAACTCATTGTTTGCCAAATATTTTTTAAATTCGTCCAATTGACACTCTGTTCCTGACCAAATCAGGAACAGGTCGTCTATGTAACGACGATAGGACACCAGATATTGCGCCCAGGGGGAATTATAGATGTAAAAGTTTTCCCAATTAGCAGTTTTGTAATGCCTGCAAGAAAATGAAAAAGGGATCGAGAGTTTGTAACACATTTTACTCTGCTGATGGCAATAAAACTTATGATATTAATCAGTTCATCACATGTAATAGCAAGAACGTAATATACTTATTACGGTGTTCGTGTAATTTAATTTACATTGGCCGTACTTCCAGGCTTCTCAAAACCAGACTAAATGAGCATATTTATAATATAGAAAAAGGCTTTCAAAAACATTCACTATCAGCACATTTTGATAGAAAACATAATAGGAGAATAGAAGATCTTGATTTTCTTGGTATCAGGAAGATAGAATGTAGTTGGAGAGGAGGTGATGTACAGAATCAATTGGGTCGTCTTGAGATGAAATGGATCCACATTATGGACAGTTTCATACCGAACGGCCTCAACAAGGACTTTGAGTTACATCATTTCTTATAAAGATACAACTCAGCTTCCCTCCTCGTGAAATCCTCTCACTAACTTAGGACACCTTTATTTATCTATTTATATGTAGATTTGGAATAATCACAAAATATAAAGAATCATCGATATCATGACAAATTTTGTGTCTCATATCATAATTCATAATGTTCATTTAAGCTTGAGAATGTTATCAAATAATATTGTGTGTAGAAGATTATCTATTTATATATATTGTGATGATACTTCTCAAATGATAAGACCTTGTTTTGATCAATATAAACATGTATATTCTTGTTATGGATAAGGAATATTGGAGTATCGGTGAGGGACAAGTGTGACTTGAGTTGACGTGTCACACAGTAATCCGCAAATGGCATTAACCGATATGTTATGTAATAGACATGTTAGCAAATATTGTTTTAACGAAATAGGTGTAGGGCGTTTTAAATGAAGATTTGCGTAAACCAATATTGTCCTTAACCTATATATATATATTGTCTAGAGTGCCGATCCTATTGTACGTGGTGGTCTCTGCAGCTCTTGTGGTGCTTTTTATACTTATATTTTAAATAAATCCTTTTTATTCAAAATCCTGTTCAAGCAACTGTTTACCCAACAGTATAACATTGGGTGTGCGCATAAACCTGAGCTTGGCTATAGCTCCATCTCATGTGAGTAAGCAATTGTACACACACATTCTGCATTTGAAAAGGTTACAGAGTTACGCTATGTCGCATTTTTTTCTTTCTTTTCATATGAGGATCAAAAGAAAATAGAAGCGTGAAGATTTTGGAAGAACACACATATCCTTATATGAACTTTTATAAGTATTTAGTTCTCACTAAAGTATACTTTACAAATCACTTTTTGTTCACTACTTTATCACATTTATTTCACATTTTTTGGCTTTGTGATATTATGGTATTTGTTATCACTTTTTGTATTTGATACCGTTGTTGATAGTGCACAGAATTTTAATGTTTAAAAATTGTATAGATAGGTTTTTAGACATTTCAAATTTCGTAGCACTTTATTATAAATTGGATCTTAGTATTTATTAATATACGAAGGTATTTTTTAGTACAAACAGTTTATATGCACTTTTGTATAATTTAAAAACATGTTCAGCTAATAATTTATAACACGTTTTAGTTAATTAGTTAGCATTTGCTTTTGTACTACATACCACTCGCAGTTACATATGTGATTATATAGGGAGGTTAATATATTGTAAGCTGCACTGACACTTGTATTTACACACCAACTCTAAATAGACACATACGAATAGATAAGATATTGAGATAAAATAGGCACGTTATTGGGATATTTCCATTTAAGACAAAACAAAGACCAGAGATGTCTTTATTTCTTAATAGACGCACAACTACATCAGGTGCTGATGATTTTTTTGATAACTCTGACACTACCAACGAGAGTTTAGAAAATCTATTAAGAGAAGTAGAAAAACATATGTCTAAAGAAATTAAATATCATCTAGAAATAGTTACACTAGAAAAATACTTGAAAGAACAAATCACACCAAGAGGTTTAAGGATTTTTAAGAATCCAACTTTTGGACAAGACAACCTTATGTTTATAACAAAATGGAACCACATTCTAGAAGAATGTACTAAAAAACTGATGAATTTAATCATAAATGAAAGAAAGAAACTATTGGATGCAGTAAATGAATAAATAAATATGTTAGAGCAAAAAATTATTCCTCATATGAATAATAAAAATTATGAGGATCTGTCACAGAAAATAGCCGAAAATCTAGACTCTTTGAAGAAAGAAATAAAAAATTCTAAGAGAAAGAAATACTTCAGGGATCATGACGATTATAAAGAGAGAAAAGAAATAAATTTTAAAACTAGGAACTCCAGAGTCAATAATTATAACAACAGCAATAGAAATAACACAGATAGCCGACATAGTGATAATAGATTAGGGCATAACAACAGAGTCATGTACAATAATGGTAATAAGAACAGATATTATCAGAACACTTTGGCAAATAGGGAGAGAGAGAATTACTACTCGCACAACAATGAGAGAGACTCAAGACAGGGTCATAAAGGGAATGATTACCAGTATGAGTCAGGTAGCAGTAACCATATGCAACACAAAGGGAACTATTACCGCACAGAACAACAGAGGAAGGAAGATTATGACTGGCAACAACCCAGAAATCCCTTCAAAAAGCAGAGGGTATATTATCAGGAAGACATCTCTACACACAATAGATTTGACACTTTAAATAGATATAGCTCAGAAGATGATGAGGAGGTTTTTTTAGACGCAGGCAAAAGGAAATACAATCGAACAGATTCAGACCTGTTCAACAAAAGGAGAAGAAATATGGACAGGGCAGAACATTGACAAATAAAAATAAAAAAATCATTAAACCAAAACCTGCAATAGAAAATGTAAATAAAGAAAAGTCAGGTAAAGGTATCTTTAATTTATCTAAAGTAACATTAATAGAAGCACAGACTTCAGTCCTAAATAGGGGACTAAATTTTGCCCCCAGTTACAGGATTAATAAATTCGATACATATATAGGAGTGCAAAAATTCATACGTAACTTATGCATTAAAAAGTATTTCTTGAATAGTCCAATTGTAAAAAACAGTATCCCGGAACCCAACAAATACAGACACACAGAAGTGAAAAACACATCTGTATTCAATCCCACTAAATACAAATCAGCCCCAATGGAAACTTTCCTGGAATTAGTGCATAGGGATATCAAACATCTTAAAACAAATTATACATCTAATTTGACTAAGGAGGAACAGGTAGCACTAAAAGAATTACAAAATAATAATGAGATAGTGGTGAAGCCGGCCGATAAGGGCGGAGGCACAGTCATAATGGACAGAAATAAATATAATGAAGAATGCCTCAGACAGTTGAACGACACAAGTACATACAAAAAATTAGATTCGAATCCTACATTTACCTTCAAGAAAAGAATTGAAAAATATCTAAATGAAGGGTTAAAAGAAAGTATTCTAAACAAGAAAGAATATCAATATATATACAATAAATTCCCTAAAACTGCTAATTTCTATGTACTTCCTAAGATCCATAAAGATCTAAAAAACCCTCCGGGGAGACCGATCGTGTCTGGGGTCAATTCACATACTAGCAATTTGTCAGCCTATATAGACACATTTTTGCAAACATACGTCAAAAATACAAAATCATACTTAAAAGACACGATTAGCATATTGAATGATTTGGAAAACATCAAATGGAATACAGACTGGCTATTAGTAACTGGAGATGTAACATCTCTTTACACCATTATAGATAAGGAGTTAGGCATCACTTCAGTGCAAAATATTTTAAAAGAAGATACTACCCTTGACCCTAAACAATTACACTTTATCCTGGATGGGATTAGGATTATTCTTGAGACCAATTATTTTTGGTTTAATAAAGACTATTATCTTCAGATAAGTGGAACGGCGATGGGCACCAGATTTGCGCCCAGCTATGCCAATTTATACATGGCTAATTGGGAAAACCTTTACATCTATAATTCCCCCTGGGCGCAATATCTGGTGTCCTATCGTCGTTACATAGACGACCTGTTCCTGATTTGGTCAGGAACAGAGTGTCAATTGGACGAATTTAAAAAATATTTGGCAAACAATGAGTTTAACATAGCATTAACATGGACTCATAGTAATACTAGGGTAGAATTTCTTGATTTAGAAATCTATATAGAAGACAATATACTAAAAACCAAAAACTTTTTCAAGAGTATTGATGTGAATAACTATATTAGTCTTAATAGTTGTCACCAGAAACATTGGTTAAAAAACATACCAAAGGGGCAATTTGTGCGTCTAAGACGCAACTGTAGGGACGAGACCGTTTTCCAAACCCAAGCTAAAATACTAAAAGATAGATTTAAAGAAAAAAACTATCCTAATGCCTTCTTAGAGGAAAAAATAGAGGAAGTTGCGAAATTAGATAGGAATGAGTTATTACAGTACAAACAAAAAAATAAAGGGATACCGATAATGGATAACACCAAAGCAGCAAGTAGACTTATTCTACAACACAGCACCCAAAGTAATGAAGTCAGAGATATTATACAGAAACATTGGGGTATTCTATTCAGAGACCCAAGTTTGATGGAAGTCATAGAGGACAGACCAAATATAATTTTTAAAAAGGTACCTAATTTAAAATTACAACTCTCACACAATATAACAAAAGTAGAAAAAATAAGTCCAAATAACAACTGGTTATCCCCTCCCCAAGCAGGCTTCAGAAGATGTCAGTTTTGTAATGCCTGCAAGAAAATGAAAAAGGGATCGAGAGTTTGTAACACATTTTACTCTGCTGATGGCAATAAAACTTATGATATTAATCAGTTCATCACATGTAATAGCAAGAACGTAATATACTTATTACGGTGTTCGTGTAATTTAATTTACATTGGCCGTACTTCCAGGCTTCTCAAAACCAGACTAAATGAGCATATTTATAATATAGAAAAAGGCTTTCAAAAACATTCACTATCAGCACATTTTGATAGAAAACATAATAGGAGAATAGAAGATCTTGATTTTCTCGGTATCAGGAAGATAGAATGTAGTTGGAGAGGAGGTGATGTACAGAATCAATTGGGTCGTCTTGAGATGAAATGGATCCACATTATGGACAGTTTCATACCGAACGGCCTCAACAAGGACTTTGAGTTACATCATTTCTTATAAAGATACAACTCAGCTTCCATCCTCGTGAAATCCTCTCACTAACTTAGGACACCTTTATTTATCTATTTATATGTAGATTTGGAATAATCACAAAATATAAAGAATCATCGATATCATGACAAATTTTGTGTCTCATATCATAATTCATAATGTTCATTTAAGCTTGAGAATGTTATCAAATAATATTGTGTGTAGAAGATTATCTATTTATATATATTGTGATGATACTTCTCAAATGATAAGACCTTGTTTTGATCAATATAAACATGTATATTCTTGTTATGGATAAGGAATATTGGAGTATCGGTGAGGGACAAGTGTGACTTGAGTTGACGTGTCACACAGTAATCCGCAAATGGCATTAACCGATATGTTATGTAATAGACATGTTAGCAAATATTGTTTTAACGAAATAGGTGTAGGGCGTTTTAAATGAAGATTTGCGTAAACCAATATTGTCCTTAACCTATATATATATATATTGTCTAGAGTTTTCTTGTTGAAATATCCTCAGTCTAAGGAAAAAAAGAAAAATAATCATGATTATGCCCACTTCCAAAATGGAGGATTAAATACCGGATATCCGGCTTAACGAATCAAAAGTATTCAAATAGGATTTTCAGACATGCGCACACCATTCCTTGAAAAAGCTCTTTTGCGAAACGTACGTCGGATACATTGTTTCTTGTTCTTTGGCATCCTTCCAAGAATCTGCACACCAGTAAGGAGAGCAACATAAGCTGGACTCTTAAGGGGGAGGTTGTGTGGTTAAGTTTCTGCACTCCTTACCACGGTCTCTAGTATTGTGTATAAGCTCAATGTGAGCAATTACTTGATTGTATTGCCGATCCTATTGTATGTGGTGGTCTCTGCAGCTCTTGTGGCGCTTTTTATACTTATATTTTAAATAAATCCTTTTTATTCAAAATCCTGTTCAAGCAACTGTTTACCCAACAGTATAACATTGGGTGTGCGCATAAACCTGAGCTTGGCTATAGCTCCATCTCATGTGAGTAAGCAATTGTACACACACATTCTGCATTTGAAAAGGTTACAGAGTTACGCTATGTGGCATTTTTTTCTTTCTTTTCATATGAGGATCAAAAGAAAATAGAAGCGTGAAGATTTTGGAAGAACACACATATCCTTATATGAACTTTTATAAGTATTTAGTTCTCACTAAAGTATACTTTACAAATCACTTTTTGTTCACTACTTTATCACATTTATTTCACATTTTTTGGCTTTGTGATATTATGGTATTTGTTATCAGATTAGTGATTAATACTTGAAGTTAGGTGGCGGCGACGTTGGGGAGGGCAGATTAGGGGTTAATACTATTTATTATAGGGTTTGCGAGGCGGGAGTGCGGCGGTTTAGGGGTTAATACATTTATTATAGTGGCGGCGAGGTCCGGTCAGCAGCCCAAACTGCCCCATTGTTTCCTATGGGGGAATCGTGCACTAGCACGTTTTTCCAGCTAGCCGCTACCGTAAGCAACGCTGGTATTGAGAGTTGAAGTGGGGGTAAATATGCCTTTACGCTCCCTTTTTGGAGCCTAACGCAGCCCTTCAGAGAACTCTAAATACCAGCGTTGTTTAGAAGCAGTAGAAAAAAAAAAGACGCAAAACTCTAAATCTAGGCGATAGTTTTTTCTTTTGTCATTGGCTCACCAGATGTTTACAGTTAGCTCCCAGTAGTGCATTGCTGCTCTGGAGCTAACTGTAATTATGAATTTAATCCTTTTGCATGGGTTAAGCACACAGCTTAAATTAGTCATGTTTGTTAAGCATTTGCAACAATTAACCAATGTGATTTATATAATGGATTACAGTAAATAGACAAATACAGATATGTTTTGCTTTACACAAATGCTTGTGAATGAATGAGGTAATTCCAAGGGTTAACAGAAGCAAACCTATACGGATAGAATGTGCAGAGTAGGTGGTTTTATTTTCTGTATATCTGTTAGTGTTTAGCAGCTGTTAAATCAATATTCTTTGGCTTCTACTACTCTCATCAACAAGAGAAAAACAGTGACAAAAGATATATAAAACAGATAAATCCTTTAGTCTCTGTGGGATTTAACGATCTACTGATTAACAACATCAGGCTAGTTTATGAGAAGCTGTTTCAATGATTAAGAAGTTGAACAATAATATCAGACAAAAACTCCCCAAGTTATAAATTGTTATTTATGGGACTATTTTGACAGCATATCATTTGCAGTGTACCTATCTGCAGGAAGTGATATTGGGATATACAGTAAAGAAAAAAACGAGAAGCTTCAGTAGGAAGCTGAAGGAAATAGCAAGACATTACTATGAAATAGGACGTGGAGTGGGACATCCTTATCATTATAAAAAGGTGATGATATATTTTATAGCATGACAACAGGAACAACTGTCTTGACTGTAAAAGCTGTACAATATTGTATAAAGTTTCTTTATTAAAATTTGTTTTAAAATGCCCATTGACCTTTTTATACCAAGAATAACCCCTAGACACCGGCATTTGAATGCACATTTGGACATTGAACTTCCTTAATAGGACAGTAAAGTCATAATTAGACATTCATGATTTAGACAGAGCATACACTTTTAAACAACTTTCCAATTTACTTCTATTATTTAATTTGCTCCCTTCTCTTGTTATCCTTTGCTGAAAGGTTTATCTAAGAAAGCTCAGGAGCAGCAAAGAAACTAGGTTCTAGCTGCTGATTGGTAGCTGCATATATATACCGATTGTGATTGGCTCACCCATGTGTTCAGTTAGAAATCAGTAGTGCTTTGCTGCTCCTTTAACGAATGATAAAAAGAGACTGAAACCAATTAGGTAATATAAGTAAATTAGAAAGTTGTTTAATATTGTATGTTATATCTGAATCGTGAAATAAAAATGTTGGGTTTCATATTACTGGTTATAATTAACCTATTGTGCTTAAAGAGAGATAGTCTTAACGTTCTCAATACAGTATTTACATGTTAGTCATTATTTGTATAGCTTTGTATTAGAGGTCATTCTGATTTTAGAATAATTGGGTTCAAGTAAGTTGTATAAAAGTGCCATTATAGTAAAAAAAAAATACATAATTAACCCCCACAATGAGGATAAACAAATAGGCAGTGGAGGGACCAGCATAGGACTGAAACAAGCTAAGGGTTAATGCTGGAGGGAATGAGATAGGAGAAGAGGGCAATCTTGGGGTCTTGGTGCAACACTGTTGCTAGTGTAGGGAGGAGCTCCTCTTCCTTACCTTAAAAGTGAGCAGCACAGTTTCCTGGCCCTCTTCTTCCTGGATCCTGGAGCAGAGACGTATTTTTTCTTTCAAATTCTGCAGTGAATTTAAACTTCTAAATGCTGCATTCAAGAAGAACCAGAGTTCCTCCAAAGCGATTTCAGGCCCTGAATTTTTCAAAACCAGGAAAAGAAAAGCAGATAAGTGATATGGATAATATTGAGGGGTTAGATGACTTTGTCCCAGCAACACAATACACACATTCAGTTGTTGCAACACCTAGTACTATTCACAGATCGGCTACAATATTGGCTGATGTCCACGCGGTCAGTGAATGCACTGATTTGGCCTATGCCACAGAGGCAATGGTCAGGCCTTCTAGTGAGGAGGCCTCTAGTGCACATGAGGGCCTAGCGGGTGCATCGGGGTAGCACAGGGGCTTCGGGTGGTTGGCCAAATAGATCCTCAATCCCTGGTATTGTTTGGGAACAAGGCAGATACCCCATTAGCCAGGCTGCGGCCTACTTCAAAAATGGCATCAGTTGGCGCGGGTTACCTTGCCCTCTACATAGTTAATGATCCCCCTGGCCCTTCTTCCTCTAAAGGGAATAAGGGCCTAAACATTGGTGGTGCAGTGGGTGCCCCACAAAATTTAACTCCTCGCCAGCATGGCCCAGTAATTACTGCTGCAATGGTGGCGTCAGGTGTGGGGCCTGGTCACGTGATGCCTGCATTAGCCCCCATTAACTTACCTGCGTCGTCTGTGTCATCCCTGTTCGCCGCGATTCCTCCATCGGCAGCCTCAGCAGTTTCCTCCTTCCTCGCGTCCCTGGCGGTGGCCATGGCTCCTTCCAGCGTTGCCATGGCTCCTTCCAGCATTACCCAATCGGCGTCCTCATCTGCGTTTCCGGAAGTGGGCAAAGGAAGCTCTGCCCCTTCCGGTGACGGATACAGAAGGAGATGGAGGCAATTGACCGGGTCCTCTCATGCACGCTGCAGGTGAGCACCAAGAGAGGACACCGGTAGAGGAAGGATTGCCAGTCTCCTTGGGGGCAATTAGAGGGGCCAAAAGCTTTCAAAAAAGGGGCATTACAAGAGTTGCGGTACAGAGGGGCGGGGCCTCAAGAGGTGGTGCAGCAAATAAGAAAGGTGATGGGATAAATGTGTCATGGGAAACAAGAGGTGCCACCCGCTATAATGTGTCAAAAGGGGCGCTTTCTAGAGGTGGTCGAGGGGCATATACCCAGTTGTATAAGGCTAGGATTGATCAAAAGCAGAAAGGGAATGAATGTTATGCGCTTAATAAGAGTGACACAGTTTGCAACAGAGTTGTAGCTGGCGAGTCATATGATAGCGGTAACACTGCGGGGGGCCTTTCTAACCCTGTTTATTTACATGGTGTTAGGAATGTAGGTGTATCTACTATGGCATCACCCCAGACAGGCATAAATGTTTAGGTTATGAATGATATAGCGAATGTATCTTTCAATGCTGCACTAGATAGTGTGAATGGGCAACACAATATTATCACATTAGCCAGTGCATCAGGGACTAATGGTACTGATGGTATGAATGTCCAGAACCCTCCCATTAATGTTAGGGACAGTATTCCACTATCTACTATGGATAATGTTAGGTTGGGGCAGAATAATCTTATGCCTCAGTTGCATGCAGGGTGTGTTAGGGTGCAATACAAGGTCACATACTAGTACAATTGGGAACGAGGCTGTGAGAATAGGGAGTGTTAACCCTTCCACCACTAGTGTTCGTTGTGCTCGCAAAATTTTATCTATTTTGCAGGGTGCAGCACAAGCTTATTCCATTTTGTCTGCAGTCTCTGGTCCGAAAAGTATTCCACTCCAGGCACCTAACCCAGTAGGAGTGCAGGCTGATCCAGGGCCAGCGGCAGCAACTCAACAGACAGCAGGTAGTGATCCGGGGAGATACAACCCAGCAGTTTGCACAAGTCAGACAGCGGCATTATCTGCGCATGGTAAGACTGGGGCATTTATACATGACTGACCTGACATGGCAGATTTATCACTAACAGAATCAGACTCTGACAGTGACACTTCATTGGGGCTTAAAACTAAGGGGCAGAAACGTATGTTTTCAATGGTTAAAAGAATGTGGCAGGAATTCCAAGGGGGTACTTTTAAAAGAGAAGATCAGCAGCAGTAGCAATTAGCATTAGTTGAATATTCCCTGGAGTTTCAAGCCAAGTAATTGAGCGCCCTTCTCCTAGCCTCATTCCAGAGCGGAAGGTTGCCTTACACAGTGATTGATTGCCCGCTTACACCCCTTCCTTGCATAGACACTTGAAACCTAAAACAGTCAAGAAAATTCAGCAAGGAAAATATGTTAATGTCTTCAAACTTTCAGCAGAAGCTTACAGACAGAAAGAGAGGAGTTCTGATGGCACTGGTCCTAAAAGGTTCAAGCGCCCAGAGACATTTGACGAATGGCTGGTTTGTTTCAGGGTGTACACATCATGCTACTTAGAAAAATACCCCAGTCAGTGCCCTGCTATCTTGAAATATACAGATAACATACACTGGATACAGAGGAGGTATGGTGATGGTACGTGGAGGGATTATGATTCCTGGGGAGTCCTTTTCTTCCCCAAAGGGTAAAAGGCTAAACGTAAAGGGGGTTGGGAATTCCAGGAGAGCAAATGCGATAGGGGTAGCTCCTGCACCTTTCGTCATTCCTGTAAGTTCTGTGGGGCTCACACCCCGGCAATTAATGCCCAAAGAAAAAGGATGTTCCTATGGGTAGAGTCACAAACAGATTCGCTCCTGGTACAAAGGGCACCAACTCCAGTGAGGGTTCACGCCCTTGAGCCTTGGCTTTGCCGTTAACCGGACCATCACGCTGCAAGGTTGTTGTTAGATGGTTTCACTCATGGCTTTCATATTCCCATAATTCAGGGTATTAAGGGGTCCTCTTGCCTTAGAAACTTGAAATCTGCTTATCAGCTCCCACAAGTTGTTAGGTCTAAACTGACTAAAGAAATCAGTCTGGGAAGGATCGTTGGCCCTTTCCCTTCCAACCCCTTGCCAAATTTAGTGGTGTCCCCTTTGGGGGTGGTCCCAAAGAAGGAAGCGGGTAAATTTAGTTTAATCCAGTATCTTTCACACCCCAGGGGCAGTTCCGTTAATTATGCCATTAACCCAGACTTGAGCTCAGTGAAGTACCAATCATTCAATAGTGCTCTTAAACTGATAAGGTCGGCTGGTCGAGGGGCCTTGCTTGCGAAATTAGACATTGAGGCTGCCTTCTGTTTGTTTCCACTAAATCCATCAGTCTTTCACCTCATGGGAATTAAGTTTAAGGGTGGTTACTATGTCGATCGTTGTCTTCCTATGGGTTGTGCACATTCATGTGCTCTGTTCGAGACATTCAGTACATTCAGCTGTTGGGTGGTGATTTCATAGTGCACTACCTTGATGACTTTCTCCAAGTGGGAAGAAGGGACTCACAGGGTTGCAAGCTACTCAATCAGACCATGAGGGATATTATGTCACAATTTGGGGTCCCCCTTGCCGAAGATAAGTCTGAGGGTCCTTGCACTTGACTCACATTTTTAGGTATTCAAATTCACATGGAGGCAATGTTGTGCAGGTTACCTCCCGAGAAAGTACAATCCATGTTACTAGCAGTCCAATCAACCTCTGCCAGTCATTTTACTTCCCTCCGCCAACTTCAATCCTTGCTAGGCCTCCTTAATTTTGTGGGTAGAGTTATTCCCATGGGGAGGGTTTTTAACAGAAGGTTGGAAAGTAAATTAAAGGGCTCTTCCAGACCTTTAAAGAGAATCAGGATCACCGATGGCATGAGGGTTGATTTGAGGGTATGGGAGAACTTCTTGAAGAATTTTAATGGCATCTGTCTTTGGCATTCACTCCCTATATCCAGCCAATTATTGCATTTATTTAGAGATGCAGCCGGGTCTATGGGATATGGGGCTTACTTTCAAGGGCTATGGTCTGCAGGTCCTTGGCCTTCAGACTGGAAAGAGAGGGGTTTGACTCAGAACCTCACCCTTCTAGAACTTTTCCCGATAGTGTTAGCAGTAGAATTATGGGGGGCATGCTTTGCAAATAGGATAGTTGTTTTCTGGACAGACAACCTCAGTGTTGTTAATGCGGTAAACAACCTATCGGCAACATCTGCTGTGGTGGTTTGCCTGCTGCGACACCTGGTGTTGCGCTGTTTAGAACTTAACGTTCATTTTCAAGCTCAGTATGTTCCTGGGGTTAATAATGTCCTGGCTGATGCTCTGTTGCAATTTTAATTGGGTGACTTTCAGACGTCTTGCACCTAATGCTGCTCTGGAGGGTTTACCCTGTCCTGGTTTTCTTTGGCAGCTTCTAAGTCATGGATATCCCTGCTCCCTTTAGTCCGAGCTTCTCTAGCCCCATCCACCTGGCGCTCTTATGTTAGCTTGTGGGACGAATGGGAACGATTCTGTCAAGACCGGAATTTGGAGGCTGTGGAGGCATCACAGGTCACACTGTGTGACTGGCTTGTGAATCTTAGACAGTTGGGGGCTCGTCATGGAGCTATTCACTCTCGGCTGGCTGCATTGTCGTTCTTCTTTCGCACAATGGGCATGCCTGACCCGACTAGCTCCTTTTTTGTACGGCAGGTAGTGAAAGGGTGGGGAAGGTTGCAACCCCAGCATAAAGACCCTAGAGAGCCCATTACCTTCGCCCGGCTTGAGCGGCAGGTCGAGGCATTAAGGCAGGTTTGCACTACGCAATACGAGTTTTTGTTATTTTGTGCAGCTTTCATCCTTGCTTATTCCACAGCTCTTAGAGTAGGCAAATTAGTATCCCCTTCTAAAACACAGGTTGACAAGGGCTTGTTAGCTGATCATCTACGGTTTTCAACGGATTCTCTGTTGTTGTATCTTCCGCATTCAAAAACAGATCAGCAGAGTAAAGGGGTGTGGATTTCTATGCCCAAGACATTTGGGTCATGTTGCCCAGTCTCTGCCCTTACCCAATTCTGGAAATGTAGGCCCGCAAACCCAGGGTCTCTATTAATGCATGCTAACAGGCATGCGTTATCCGTCTACCAGTTCCGCAAGGTCTTAGCAAAGGCGGCAGCGGTAGCAGGTTTAGATGTAACTAGACAAAAAGAGAGGCGCACAAATGTGTGTATCGATAGAGATAAGGGAAGCACACACTTCAGAGGATTTGTACACAGGGTACTCACACTTTAACACAGCACACCAGTGTGCTTGTGGAAACGTGCTGGCAATCAGAGCTGGCCAGCTTGCTCTCTCACTATGCTCCAAATGAAGAAAAAAATTACAATAGCAGATAATGAGGCTCTAGAGAAACCTCAGCAACCCTGTTTTGTGACCCAATATAACTCCAATGCTAAACATATAAAAAAAGTATTACAAAAACACTGGCCAATATTATTAAAAGACCCTATTTTGAAGAAAGATCTACATAGTGCACCAAACGTAATATACAAACGAGCACCTACGTTCAAACAATCCCTAGCTCCCAGTAAGGTGGTTATTTCGAAAAAAGGTAGAGGAAAATCAACACCAAATTATCAAACAGGTCAAAGGGGGTTTTTTAAATGTGGCAAAACTAGATGCCACATGTGCAAACACATTACACATAAGACCAAAACAATTAAATCACATACTACAGGGGAAATTTTTCCTATCAATAATCATCTAACATGCAGCTCCTCATATGTAGTCTATGTCTTATCATGTAGATGTGGACAACAGTATTTGGGGCGCACTATCCGAAATATCCGAAAAAGATGGAGTGAACATAGCCGAAACATAAAGAAAAAATCCATGAAACATAGTGTATCAAGACACTATGTTCATGAGCACAATGGAGAAACTTGTCCCTATACCATAACACCTCTAGAAAGTATCCCCAGTTCTTGTAGATACAACAGGTTTACCAAATTACGTCAAAGGGAAACGTACTGGATCTATAGGTTTGGTACACTTTTTCCTAATGGCCTTAATGAGGTAATAGACTCGGCCGCATTTTAGGTGACTCACCTCTAAAAAAAACCCTTGTCCGGTTAGGGAAACACAAAAGGGACATTAAGGGCTTCACACTTAGGAGACTTTGATAATGCTATCCACCTTGGTACCAGACCTAGTCTTACACAATCCATCTCCACTAGCATATATATCACATAAACTATGTAATAATCGATGTCGAATTTGTTAACATATACGAGCACATAGTCACATATCAAGCCCTCACAAATCATATATTAGTTTTCTATTATATGATGTAATTTATAACATAGTACACAACACAATTATATTAACACGTGACGTATATGCCAATAATGTTAAAATTTCCAAAAAATTAAAAATCACAAGTATGAATATGATGAATGGTTATAGACTATCCACTCAAATCACATATGTCCTAAATAATATTCACATCATTCACATTAAGTATTTATTAGCACACCATCACATCATATAACCATTAACATAATACACATCACCATGACCTCACTAATCTATTACTAGATCGTCAGATCAGAGTAGAATCACATAACCGTAGTTAGTCACAATATTAGATGTATTAGTTAAGATTTAGGGAGTCACAGAACCAAGTGTTTTACCCACATGTAGAATCGTTAGGAGAGCAAAGTGGAAATATCCACGTTGTAAGTATGAAAAATAGATTGGCAGTACAGTTTATAATACTGAACCACAAATATGTACTTTATATGGAAGTCATCAGAATATAGTCCTGGGATTGGTCCGATCCTGTATCTATTGAAGGGCGATCCAAAAAGAAGGGTCCCCGATA
Organism: Bombina bombina; assembly: GCF_027579735.1. Classification (NCBI taxonomy): domain Eukaryota; kingdom Metazoa; phylum Chordata; class Amphibia; order Anura; family Bombinatoridae; genus Bombina; species Bombina bombina. The sequence goes on along the minus strand of NC_069503.1, from coordinate 655,654,390 downwards.
TTAGACCAGTGGTGTTATTATAATTCACAACCAAGTGTTTATCCATATGTAGAACTGTTAGGAGACTACAGTAGAAATATCCTCGTTGTTAGTATGTTAGATAGATTGGTGGTACTGTTATACTGTTATGTGTGTCATATGGAAGTTATCAAAATGCAGCTCTGTGATTGGTCGGATTTCGGTCCCATCCAAAAAGAAGGTCTCCGATATGAGACCAGGGGTATTACCATTATAAGTTATTATCAGTATTTGTATTATGTTCACATCACATTACACAGTTCAAGTAAGGACAAATTTGTTTGCAAAAAAAAATAGATATTTTTTGTAAATTCTTGAAACTGTTGTAACAAATAGAGGTCCCGATATGTTCCTTTAAGAATTCACCTATGTTGTTCAACTTACCTGTACACACCCATCAGGAAAGGGGTGTGTTTGTGGAAATGTTTGGTAGTGGCGGCAATACAAAGCCGGTTTTAAAACTGATTTGATATGCCTGATGAAACGGCCAGGAGGGCCGAGAAACGCGTAGCAATTTTAAACTTGTTTATATATGCCTGTCAACTCTGTGCAATAAAAGTTTTAAGTTTATTTTAACCAACTTGAGCCTGGAGATTGATTGTGAGCATACCACTACCAGACAGTTCATTTATCGGAGAGCCGCAGCAACTGAAGATTAGCCGGAGAGAGCAAGCTGGCCAGCTCTGATTGCCAGCACGTTTCCACAAGCACACTGGTGTGCTGTGTTAAAGTGTGAGTACCCTGTGTACAAATCCTCTGAAGTGTGTGCTTCCCTTATCTCTATCGATACACACATTTGTGCGCCTCTCTTTTTGTCTTCGTTTTTTAGAAAATACGTGTTCCACTTGGGATCGGTTTGGAGAGTGCAGCCGAAAAGGGGAAAAAAAGAAAGGAAAAAAGTGTTCAAGTGATCCTATCCTGGGGTTGAATCGGATCCACAGGACTTCATATATATCATTTGACACTGGGACATTTCCATCACGGACTTCCAATCGAACATCATTTAATGAGGTTCCACTTTCCATTTCTTTTAATATCGCAAGATTGTTTTATATGACCCAGCATTGATATATTAGAAACATTTTGTTATAATACAAGTTGTGTATATAAAATGTATACTTTAATTTACAAATAGTTTCGCACGAGCGCCCTCTGGTGACCTAGTGGTCATTACTATCTTAGATGTAACTAGGATAGCTTCCCACTCATTTTGCATAGGGGCTGCGACTAATGCTGGGCTGACAGGCTCCTCGGTGGCAGCCATTCGACATTTGGGTAGATGGCATTCAAAAACAGATCAGCAGGGTAAAGGGGTGTGGATTTCTATGCCCAAGAAATTTGGGTCATGTTGCCCAGTCTCTGCCCTTACCCAATTCTGGGAATGTAGGCCCGCAAACCTATGGTCTCTATTAATGCATGCCATTGGGCATGCATTATCCGTCTACCAGTTCTGCAAGGTCTTAGCAAAGGCGGCGGCGGTAGCAGGTTTAGATGTAACTAGGATAGCTTCCCACTCCTTTTGCATAGGGGCTGCGACTAATGCTGCGCTGACAGGCTCCTCGGTGCAGCCCTGACAGGCTCCTCGGTGCAGCCATTCGACATTTGGGTAGATGGCGTTCTAATAGGTACCGGGGTTATGTTCGCCCAGTTGTTTAATGTCAGTGCATTTGCTTTGTTTGTGCCTTTCACACTGTTTATCATTGCAGGAGCATTCCAAGGCGCCAAGAGAGTGTGGATCGTGGGGCACTCATATTTGCATTGGTCCTACATCCGTTGCCTATCCCTGCCCAGGGGGCAATCCCTGGGGTTCCCTTCCCATAAGGAATCAGTTAGATTATTGAGGGAAAGGGGTATGTGTTGGTATGTAGGGTAGCCCCCCTTATATCTGAGGCCCTAATATGCTGGGGTAAGCCTGACATATTGATTATCCATCTTGGGGGTAACGATGTGGGCGCCATTCCAGTATTAGAATTGATAAAAATCATGCAAGCCGGGATTGCATGGATAAGGACAAGAATCTCGAACGTTAAGATAGGGTGGTCCAATATTATTCTCAGGCTGGAATGACGACACATGGCTAGTCACAGTGCAGCCTAAAGGGTGCGGAAAAAGATAAATGCCTCAGTAGGCAAGACCGTCACGGGAGTGGGAGGATTCGTGATTAAGCCAGATTCCATCTCGGCCGACAAGCTTCAGTACTATAGGAGAGATAGGGATCATCTGGAAAATGTAGCTCTAGATATCTTTATTACTAATATTAAGCATTCTATAGTAACCCGCCTATAAGCAGGTTGTGGTTGCTTAGGGTGGCGGCAAGTGTATAATTTTCATGCTATCTTGTGGTGGGAGGTAGCAGCCCTTTTGCGTAGGAAAGGGTGAAAAGGTGTGAGCAATGGCCAATCTGAAAGTGAGAGGAGTGAACGTCCCCAAGTGCATGTAGGGTGCCCCTCCTTCCCCTTGTGGGTGGGTCACAAGAGCTTGACACCCCTCAGTAGCATTTCCTTGAGCAGAGAGCCCTTTACTTCCAGCATTGCTGGGTTATGGTTAGTGATAAGTTCTTGCCGCCATCTTGCCTGTCGGTTCAGTTACAAAAGTTATTCAGTTAATAAATGTTTTGACCCGTGACAGTCAAAAATTTTACCCACAATCAGTTTCTGTGTCATATTTATTTCTTAGAGTTAAGTTATTTAAGAGTTAAGTTATGTTATGTCCCTCTCTGCTGGTAACAACTGATAGGCATTTCATCCCTTAAGGCAGTGGAGGGACCGGCATGGGACTGAAACAAGCTAAGGGTTAATGCTGGAGGGTGTGGGATAGGAGAAGAGGGCAGTCTTGGGATCTAGATGCATCAATGTTGCTAGTGTAGGTAGGAGCTCCCCTTCCTTACCTTAAAAGTGAGCAGCACAGCTTCCTGGCCCTCTTCTTCCTGGATCCTGGAGCAGAGATGTTTTTACCCTCCCACCCTCCCCTGTTGCTAAGATGGCAGTCTTTTCAGTTAATTACTAGGGGAAAGACCTAGGTATGCCTATTCAGGCTAGCCTCAGTTAGTCCATAACAGTATATATATCTTCCATTTCTGGATTTATCAGTTTGAGCAACTGAGATACAGAAAACCTCACTGGGGAAATGTTGTTTGGCACCCTGACTGCGGAAGGTAGCGGCCCTGTTGCGTAGGAAAGGGTGAAAAGGGGTGAGCGATGGCCAATCTGAAAGTGAGAGGGGTGGATGTCCCCAAGTGCACGTGGGGTGCCCCTCCTTCCCCTTGTGGGTGGGTCACAAGAGCTCGATACCCCTCAGTAGCTTTTCCTTGAGCAGAGAGCCTCTCTGCTGCAGTTTCCATTTGGGCCGTTTACCTCCAACAGCGCTGGGTTATGGTTAGTGATAAGTTTTTGCCGCCATCTTGCCTGTCGGTTCAGTTACAAAAGTTATTCAGTTAATAAATGTTTTGACCCGTGATGGTCAAAAAAATTTACCCACAATCAGTTTCTGTGTCTTGTTTATTTCTTAGAGTTAAGTTATTTAATGGTTAAGTTATGTTATGTCCCTCTCTGCTGATAGGCATTTAATCCCTTAAGTAAAAGTACCACTTGAAACCTCTAGAGCAGAGCTTTCCAAACTTTTCATGTTGGTGACACACTTTTTAGACCTACATCATTTCGCGACACAGTAATTAATTTAGTTGTACTAGCAAAAAGGAGGTTAAACTAACTTGTTTTAAAATAAACGGACACATACATAAATTATATAATAATAATATGTATTTACAAGTAACTGTATGTATGTGCAAGAATTAAAAAAAAGTTTAACACCACCAATAGCTACTTATTATTTTAATGGGATTTATGAGGTTGATGGTATGAACACAATTTCTGAATATTTGGTGGAATATTAGATAAAGATACTCGCATTTCATCATCAAGCATTTTTAAGCTTCCCCTTCCTATCCATATATCAAGAGCAGGAGCAGCAATGTACTACTGGGAGCTAGCTGCAAAAAAAAAACCTCCGACTTCAGCTCAGCGGTTAAGCTCCGTGAGCCCTACTGACTACTGCCCGCGCTGCAAACACACTGCTGTCCCACTCACTGACTACACATGCAGTCACAAGCCAATTAAGGAGACTACACGTGCAGTCAGGAGCCAATGTGCCGCCAATGGGAATAGTTTCAGTTCCCACTGAGCTGCGCCAATTGGTTAAGATGATCTGTGACCCACTAGGTATCAATCATGTGTCAACCATGTGATATGCATAGCAGGCAGGCGGAAAGTCAGAAACCAAAAAAAAAGAAAAAATTAAATTTAATAAAAATTGTGCTGAAGCAGGGACACACCTACACACTGCTGCCGACACACTAGTGTGTCCCGACACACAGTTTGGAAAGCACTGCTCTAGAGAATTGATTCGATCAGTAGCAGTTTCCGCTCAATATCTGCTGGTTCCAAGCCTTACTTCTACTATGCATTTAACCACTTTGTTAATCACATAGAGGGGCTAATTCTTACAAATTAGAGCATGAACTTTTTCAACTGTTATGACCCTTTACTTATAACTTACTTGAACCCAATTATTCTAAAATCAGAATGACCACTAATGCAAAGCTGTAAGGAGCTGTGTAGGTTCCCAGATTATTACCTTGTTTCTAAGCATCTTCTGACGGCCCCCTGATCACATGACTTGCATTTTAGCCAATAAGTGCAGTGTCTGCCACAAGCCACGGGCATAATCACAATGTTATCTATATGGCTCACATGAATTAGCACTCCACTGTTGTGAAAAAAAAAATGCAATAAGAAGCTTTCTTTAATGGCTTAGAAACAGGCAGATATTTAGAGGTTTAAATGTTGTAAAGTATATTAATATAACAATGTTGGCTGTGCAAAGCTGGAGGATGGGTAGTAAAGGCATTATCTATCATTATCTATCGTTTTAAAAAATAACAATTTTAGTGTGGACTGTCCCTTTAAGATTATTTTCATAGAGCGAATAATGAACACCGTCCATGGCAAGGACACTTGCTTCTGGCCTTTTCCACTATTCTTACTGTGTTCTGTGTATTATGGATTGTCTTTGAGAATACCCAGCACTTTCAGAGCTCACTCAGAAGATTACACAGGAGGGGAGTATGGTTTAAAGGGACACTATACACTAGATTTATCTTTGTATAAATGTTTTGTAAATTATCAATTTATATAGCCCATCTGGGAGTGTTTTAGTAAAAATGTATAGTTTTGCTTATTTTTTAATAATGTTGTGCTGATTTTCAGTCACCTAACCAAGCCCCAAAGTATCAGATGTAGGGATCAATTTATGAAACAATCAATGCTGCTTATTCCGCGCAAGCCTTCTGGCTCGCCGGAAATGTAAATTAAGAAGCAGCAGTCTTAAGACCACTGCTCTTTAACTGGTCCGCCACCTCTGAGGTGGCACTGGCAGACAGCAATCACCCCGATCGGATACACCCCCTGCTAGCGGCCGTATGCTGTTGGCATGTATCAATGTCGGGCAGACTTGATCCGCTACAGCGTATCATACCCCTCTTACAATTGTTAAATTGGCTCCGTAGACTCAAGTCTACAGAATGAAGAGTATTGCGTGTCCGCCGAAAAGCATCAGCCTGTTCTTTTTCACTGCTCATTTACCTCAGTTTTACCCCCCATAGTTTTTTAACTATTTTCAAATAAGGTTTTTTTTTCATTTATCAGAACCTGGTGCTCCTGAGGGTGCACTAAGACCTGCAGGAGATTCAGTGCACAGACTGTGGAGGATTCCCTGCTGAGGGACACACAATTTAGAGACTACAGTGTTTGGTGAGCATCCCTACCGTGGAATGAAGAGCTTCGAAACCCCTCCCACCCCAGCTGTGGGATAACCAAAGGAGCTGATACTTTGGAAGGGGAGACACTGGCATTTGAATGCACATTTGGACATTGAACTGTAAGTCAGCATTTTCCAGCTATTGCTATTGTGTTACATTTCTCAATACACACTGGGGGGGTGTCTATTTTGTTCCTAAAAGACAGACTGTAATCACTATGTTATACACATTATGTTAGCTCTATTTAGAGACAGATTAAATTAACCTGCATTTCATTCCTATCATTACGAAGGTGTGGTTGACTCCAATTCCCCTTACTTCACTTATATTCAAGTCTACAGACTCCTGCTGGCTCCTGTTTGTGTAATCGGTCTTTTCATATGCAGGGAAGGGGGGTGTCTGTTCTTCCTGCTATCTCAGCTCCAGTGGGTGTTCCAGCCTAACCTCATCAACAGTGCTAAACGGGGAGTTTCTAAGTAAGTTTTTAAACTGGATTTTTAGATCAGTATCTGTGCATATTCTTCTTTATAGTAGTGTCTATTACATGCAGTTATATGAAAACTGGTCTATACTGTCCGTTCTACTGTTTCTACCTCTAGAGGCCTGGAGGATTTCATGATTACATGATGCAACTGTATGTTTTGGATTAAGTATCACAATAAATATGAAAATGTGTTTGTTGTGTCCCTTTATTATACGTTTTGTTTTACAAACTCAATCCTCTCCCTGAATGTAAACTTTTTTTTTTATTTAAGCCACAGTTAAATTTTATTTATAAAGTTGAGGTCAATATTGCCACAAAATTACAAAGAGTGCCAAATGATTTTCAATACTTCGCTATTACCTGTTTATAAGGGAAAAAAAGGAAAAAGACTGTGATAGCCTGCCCTCTACTCTTCTCTTAAGGTGGTATAGAACTGATTCAGCCTAGGTAAATAGTAATATTTTGTTTAACAGGTATTTAAACAGACAGATATATATTTATTTCTCCATATTATAGCTAAATATAAATATATTTATATATTCGCAATAATAATCTCACCTAAACTACCTTGTATGCTTTTCCAATTATGATTGGTGATGTAAAACTGATAATCCACCTTAAAAGAGCAAACAACTACAGAGATGGTGAGGGAAGAGGGTGTAAACAAAAGCTCACAGAAAATTAGCTAAAACTATGAACCCGAACCTCCCTAGGAGAAAGTGGAACAAGTACAAATTTCAGATGTATTTTACAGCAAAAGTAAGTAAAATAAATCACAAAAATGTTTCACTTTCAATAACAAAATATTTTACGTGTTGTTGAATGTCAAGTTTAATGGTCCTCTAAGGAATTTATAATTCCCTGTGAGGCTTTTGTATATGGAAATATTTGTCCTGGAAATAACTTCAAAGAATAAAGTTCTCTTTATTATCTAACTATTACAGTCAGGTTGCTGAGTAGTGATGTTGCGAACTGAAAATGTTCCGTTCGCGAATGCCGAACACGAACGTCTGCAACTGTTCACGAACGGGCGAACCGCCATTGACTTCAATAGGCAGGCGAATTTTAAAACCCACAGGGACTCTTTCTGGCCACAATAGTGATGGAAATGTTGTTTCAAGGGTACTAACACCTGGACTGTGGCATGCCCGAGGGGGATCCATGGCAAAACCCCACGTGAAATTACAGAGTTGATGCAGAGTCTGGTTTTAATCCATAAAGGGCATAAATCACCTAACATTCCTAAATTGTTTGGAATAACGTGCTTTAAAACATCAGGTATGATGTTGTATCGATCAGGTAGTGTAAGGGTTATGCCCGCTTCACAGTGACAGACCAAACTCCCCGTTTAACGCACCAAAAACAACCGCAAACAGTCCATTTGCACAACCACGAGATAGATAGATTTGATAGATAGATAGATAGATTAAATAGATAGATCAATAGATGCAATATACATTTGATAGATTTGATAGATAGATTTCATAGATAAATAGATAGATTTGATAGATAGATAGATAATTTCCCTGACAGAGAATTACAAGACGTGCGGTCTGGGACCCATGGTAAGGTTCCCAGAGGCAGTTGCGGCGCCAGGGGACGAGTATATGGCATGGATTTTAGGAACCGGGAGATGGAAAAAGATGCTTGATCGGTCCTCCTACTTCAAATTTGGTGCACTGCGCGTGCAATCGTGGCCGGACTTTTAGCTGACGGACATTTGGCAGACGGACATTTGGCCGAAATACAAGTGGCTGTCACAAAACAGTCCGGCCACGCTAGATAGATTTGATAGATATATACATAGATTAGATAGATAGATCAATAGATGCAATATACATTTGATAGATATGATAGATAGATTTGATAGATAAATAGATAGATTTGATAGATATATAATTTCCCAGACAAAGAATTACAAGACGTGCAGTCTGGGACCCATGGTAAGGTTCCCAGAGGCAGTTGCGGCACCAGGAGACGTGTATATGGCATGGATTTTAGGAACCGGGAGATGGAAAAAGATGCTTGGTCGGTCCTCCTACTTCAAATTTGGGGCACTGCGCATGCAATCTAGTGTGCCACCAGATATGAGTGGTGTGTTAAGTAGTACTATTCTGATCAGTTTAATACCTGTTACTCCCCCTATCGGGGGATGTGTATATGGCATGGATTTTAGGAACTGGGAGATGGAAAAAGATGCTTGGTCGGTCCTCCTACTTCAAATTTGGGGCACTGCGCGTGCAATCGTGGCCGGACTTTTAGCCGATGGACATTTTGCCAACGGACATTTGGCCGAAACACAAGTGGCTGTCACAAAACAGTCCGGCCACGAGATAGATAGATTTGAAAGATAGATAGATTAGATAGATAGATCAATAGATGCAATATACATTTGATAGATACGATAGATAGATAGATTTGATAGATAAATAGATAGATTTGATAGATAGATAATTTCCCTGACAGAGAATTACAAGACGTGCAGTCTGGGACCCATGGTAAGGTTCCCAGAGGCAGTTGCGGCACCAGGGGACGTGTATATGGCATGGATTTTAGGAACCGGGAGATGGAAAAAGATGCTTGGTCTGTCCTCCTACTTCAAATTTGGGGCACTGCGCGTGCAATCTACTGTGCCACCAGATATGAGTGGTCTGTTAAGTAGTACTATTCTGATCAGTTTAATACCTGTTACTCCCCCTATCGGGGGACGTGTATATGGCATGGATTTTAGGAACCGGGAGATGGAAAAAGATGCTTGGTCGGTCCTCCTACTTCAAATTTTGGGCACTTCGCATGCAATCGTGGCCGGACTTTTAGCCGACAGACATTTGTCCGACTGACATTTGGCCAAAACACAAGTGGCTGTCACAAAACAGTCCGGCCACGATAGATAGATTTGATAGATAGATACATAGATTAGATAGATAGATAGATAGATAGATAGATAGATTTGATAGATAAATAGATAGATTTGATAGATATATAATTTCCCAGACAGAGAATTACAAGACGTGCGGTCTGGGACCCATGGTAAGGTTCCCAGAGACAGTTGCGGCACCAGGGGACGTGTATATGCCATGGATTTTAGGAACCGGGAGATGGAAAAAGATGCTTGGTCGGTCCTCCAACTTCAAATTTGGGGCACTGCGCATGCAATCAACTGTGCCACCAGATATTAGTGGTGTGTTAAGTAGTACTATTCTGATCAGTTTAATACCTGTTACTCCCCCTATCGGGGGACGTGTATATGGCATGGATTTTAGGAACCGGGAGATGGAAAAAGATGCTTGGTTGGTCCTCCTACTTCAAATTTGGGGCACTGCGCGTGCAATTGTGGCCAGACTTTTAGCCGACGGACATTCCCCCCTGCTTTGGAATCTGGTAGAAAGAATAACCCAGAAAAGAGAGAAAGAGAAAGGGGAAAGCAAAGAAGGGAAGAAGAAAGGAAGAGAAGGGAGGAGGAAGAGGAAGATGGGGAAGAGAAGAGAAAAAAGAAAGAAAAAGGAAGCAGTGGGAAAAAGGGGAGGCTAAGAAAACAATAGCTTAAAACAATCTGAAAAGGTTTTTTTTTTTTTTTAAAAAAAAATATCTTTTATTGAGGTTTTTCAGAAAATAGACAATAAAATGAACTATGAATCGTGCATATTACAAATAACAACCACCTGTGCTATGTTACAATACATTGCAATTATTAACAAGGGGAGAAAAACAATAGCAGACCTAAGAAATATCACACCATTAACTGAAACCTCCATTTTATGAATAGAATAATTTCTATAAATGACTAGTTATCCGGCCCCTCAAGGGCCCTTTGATATAGGTATATTACGCATTGGGGTACAGTAGTCATAGCGAAGACCCTATTAGGCCTAATGACACTTACAAAGTGAATTTACCAGCGGGTAAATACCACTTGACATGAGATGGTCACGTATGGACCGAAGGTGGACCACTTCCATTATCAAACAGGATAAAGTGAGATGATATAATATGAAATGGGAAGTGGGGGGGAGGTTATTGACCAAAATAGACCAGTTTACTTAAAATGGGAATAGCAACCATAGTGGAATCTGAATGATCTAAAATTAAGATATATGGGCTAGCGTGATTCATAAAAATATTTCCAATCATACACATACATATACGTATATATAACCAAACATGAGTAGCGAATGGATATAACACTCAGGTGTCAGTACTACGCTAGGATGTCTTGGCTCTATAAACAAACATAACAAAATGTTGATGGCACTGGCATAAATACTTCTTCTGGAGTTGTATTCCTTCAAACTATTAATTGGATTCCCTCCCTCCCTCGTCGGCTAAAGGTAGGAGAGGTACTTTGGGTATTCTAAACTCAAGTGAGGCATCCATGAAGTAACTAGCTGCATAGGCCAGATTACCATCAACTACAATAATACTGAAAAATAGTATATGAATTGGGATTGATAACATCAGTACTGCATACAATTGAAATACAAGAAAAGCACTTGTCGTAAACTTTAAAATTATAGTATGTTCCAAGAAGCTTTTAGTTTCGTACTAACTTATACTTAGATTGCCAATACTCATGTCGAAAGCATATAAATAGCTAGTGATATCACCTATACTAGCTGAACATTGCTTAACAGTATGAAACATATTGACTGAACACAGCTTAGTACATTGTCTAGGGTCAATCTAGGTAAGGCTTGGATTGTATATTAAGCAGACTCATTGCCCGGGTGAGTTATATAGCTACTAACCTCACGTGAAACTACTGTGATATAGTCTACAAGCGTTACAGTACTGAGTTAGGCTATGAATACTTAAGTACAATAATTAATCCTAAAAATACATCCACACTCAGGTTAATGTTAATATATAGAAAGTAAAACACATCACATAACTCAATCAGGAGGTCAAAAAGGAGACACCATCACTACTTTAGAAAGCTAATTAACAAGTCAAATGGTATTGGAACACTTGCAGGACTACACATCCATGTCATCTTCCAAAAAAAAAGAAAGAGAAAAAAGAATTATGAAGTTGCTCAAACATAAATCTGGTATTTACAAACATCATGCAGCAATGTCTATGTATCAGGAGAGTTCCAGCAAAAAATAATATAGGTTATGGAGCTCAAACTAGGGGCTAGGATGAAATGAGAAATATAGAAACAAGGAGACCTATAAATACAGTCAGTGAGACATGAGGTGGCCTGAAAATATGTCACCTGTTAACCACAAGTCAACCCACTACCTGCCTCGTGAGAGGTTCCATACTCAGCTTGAGATCTGGCAAGACCAAGCCAGAGGGTGATGATGGGCTTATAGCCGTGCTAAAAGTCCCCACTAACATTAGGTCTGATTCCTCAATTAGGTGAGCCCTCAGGACTTGTGCATGGGAGGACGAAGTATTTAGGTGTGATGCACTGAGTAGAAGCGCGGGTGCTTGTATCCTGGCAGACCTCACTAGCATCTTTCTGTTGGCATCCGAGTCTGTGGTGCAGTCGGACCGGACAGCTTCTGTTGTGAACACTTCCCTCTGCGTTCCCACCAACACTCCCGCGTGGGTGTCCAGAGGATATAGAATGCCGGGCTCAATCAAGGGATGGCGCCGGGGCCCTTCAGCGCCACCCCCAGCAGGTGGAAGATCTCTGAAATCAGCGTGTGAAACTGCGGCAGTAGCTACATTTGGGAAGGAATCGTCCGTAGTTCTCAAATTGGCGACACATGTCTTGTGGTATTGATCCATGCAGGAACCCAGTTCCCCCAGGAGGAGGGCAGCTAGCTCGATAATAGAATTTCTGGTAGTCATTGAATTGGATCTTTCTTGTGGTACTATGCAGTAACTGCTGATAAGGTGTGTAGCCCCCTCCATGTCAAATACGTCAGATGGCGGTCCGTGCCCTGAACCAAGGTAAGTGTAAATCAATGAGGGGGACTTAGTGATCCAAACCAGCACACCACCAGCTGCCAGTTAGCAAAAGCAGTAAAGTATCCATGACAAAAGGATAGTTCAAAACATCCCGTTTATATATATATATATATATATATATATATATATATATAACGCTCAGAAGGCCCTCTGCGCCTCACACAAATCTCACAATTCGGAGGGATAGGATAATGGTCAGATGAAGCCTCCAATCAGGAAATATTGGTCCATCCAGACAAATTTAATAATTTTTACAGGCAATAAATCCCATTTTCTAAGATTTTTAGTCAGGAGCTCCTGAGCAATGCGTCCTGTTGCTTTGGCGGTTGACTCCACCCCCAAAAAGTTTTTTTTTGACATTAAGAGGCTTCTGGAACTTTTAGAGCTGAAGTTCTATGCATCACATATTATTATGAGAAGGGTGGCAGGATAACACCCCTGCTGGCTCTTGACTGCTTGCTTTGACTTTGTGTTCTTTTTTTTTTTTCTACAAGTGTGCTTTTTGGTTCATATTTTCCCTTTTTCCTGATTTGAATAATATTAGATGCTATTGACGGTAGACTTTATATAACAAATGGCTAAAGTTGACTAAAGGCGCTTTGTTTTGGTGTCATTACTGTTATTAATTCTGAGGCTTATATGTTAGAAGCAAAAAGGGAACCATGAAAAGCTCATAAGGCATGTGTATCAGAATAAACATACTAAGCTTTTAATTGAACTTCATGAAAGGTTCTTGGATTAGGTGTATATAGATCCCTGAGCTTACACTAAGTGTTGCCTTCAGTGGAAGTTGCTGGCCCTCTCGTTAGAGAGAGTAAAATAGTTTTTTGTAGACAGGCACTTGTAAAATCTATCATATGATAAACGGTGTGCACGTATAAAATATACCCTTAATCGGCTTCTGGTTGAAACTAAAAACAAGGGGGAAGTCGAAACAATACAAATAATCTTGCTACAAGAAGGAATGGTTTAGATGTCCATTTGGAATTAGGGGAAAGGGCAAATTAAGATTCTGATAGAACTAACTGTAGTAACTTTCTCTTATTTTTTTCCCTTTTAGAGTTAACTAATTCTAGACTTTTTTTGATATAAATATATGTAATAATCTTCCCTCTGAGATCAGCCCAGTAATTAACCCCCCTAATAGTATTCTCTCCTCCTCATAAAGTCATAACAAGAGGGTCTCTTTAGATATTGGGGCAATTTTTCCACACTGGATTTTTCATTAAGATTGGAATTCTTAAAGAATCAGCCATAATTGTGGTAAAGTACATATCTTAGCTGAGGTTAGGTTCGAAACTTCTGCGAAAGTTCTTCTGTATTTCTTTTAGTCGCCATTTCCTGGACTTAACATTTTAACGGATCCATATTATTAGAGCACTTTCTTTCGTCACGCGGGCGAAATGGTGTCCGCTGTCGCTATGTACTAATATTCCCCCAATAAATAGACAAGTCTAGCCCGCCGCGAGCAGTTGCGGATTGTTGATAAATTTGACGCCTCGCTCGCCGCGACTAAGCTGATGTACTTAACTTTCAGTTGAATTGTCTGGCCAATTATTAACACGTGACATGCAAGGTGTCACGAACATCATAGTAGTCACGGGAATAGAATTTTGCTCCTATAAAAGTTCAACTTATCTAAACAACTTTATTATTGTTCAAAATTTTTTGAAGAGTGATAACAGAGCGTTATTTTTGTAATATTTATTTACAATTTGGATATGGCTTCATCTGGATCTGATAATATATAAATATTAATATAAAAATAATTATAAAGATTGACAACTATACAATACAAATTTAAAATATAGATTACTCTTTAATTACAGTCGACAAATTGGGCGCAATTTATGTACATGGAAATGAGAGACAAATTAGACGCCAGTTATGCTGTAAGTACAATGCTGATATTACTGCCTTTTATATATGTCTAGACTAGCGTCTAGATTGACTTTCCTATTGTTTTGTACCTTGCCCGCCACCTAAAAGGTGGCGAGGCAAAAATAACGAGGTGGGAGCGGAAATTGTAGCGAGCGGACAAATAGATTTTTTAGTACATTCGTTTTTGGCGAGTTGGTGGTCAAATGTGTCTAATTACAGTGAAAAATGGAGCGGTAGCGAGGTTTGGCGGATAAGTACGCTCGCAATTTTAAAGATGCGAGTTTTAACATAATTGACGGCTTTGTACATATCAGTTTGCGAATTTTGACGCGAGATTTGTTGTGGGTAGCTCGCTGACTGCTTAGTACATGGAGCCCTTATACTCTTTTTGGGGGACCTTTTCGCTAGCCCAAATATCACAATTCACGGATCCCTTCTTATTTTTGGCACTTCCCCCCTCCTCATTTTCCTCTCCCTCCCCTCACGTGGAGATTTATCTTGATATCTCACAAATTCTATAATTGCACTTTTCTCTCCCCTTTTTTTTTATGGATAAATATATCACTTCACCTATATGCACTGTAAAAAATAATCCAGGCATTGCAACTAAGAGCAAGGATCGCAGGAATAAGAACCCTATAGAAGCCCCCACAGAATCCTCGGCTGAAACCACTCCATCAAAATCACAAAAATATTTATCAGCGCAAGATACTCAGGCCCTGGTAGCTAGTATATTAGAAGCCATATCTCCAAAGTTTGACCGTCTAAAGGATGAAATTAAGCAAGATATTATTTCATTAACAGCAGAGGTCAGACCATTTTCTGGGAGACTACAGGAAGTGGAGCAGAGAATCTCAGATTTAGAAGATACAACAAATTCTTATATTCCTAAAATTGAGGGCAATAAGCGTAAGATTTATAAAATCCAGGCAAAAATAGACAACCTAGAAAATAGATCAAGAAGGAATAACCTTAGAATCATTGGGTATCCAGATTCTTCTAAACAGGAAGATCTTATGAAAGTTATGACACATACCCTACCCCAGCTACTCAATATTCCTGCTCCTCAGACACCTATTCTTATCGAGAGAGTCCACAGATTGGGGCGAATCCCAGAAAGTTCGGCAAGTGGGGTTAAACCCAGACCAATCATTGCAAGGTTCCTGAATTTCCAGGACAAAATACTTTTTCTTCAATATTACCCCAAAAACCAACCTATATTTCATAATGGTAATAAGATTCTGATTTTTCAGGACTTTTCAATTGAGACCTCCATGAAAAGAAGGGACCTCTCCCCAATCTTTGGAAAAATGTTATAATCAGGGTGGCAGGCAACAGTCATCTACCCGGCAAGACTTAAACTCTCTCTCGAGGGCCAAACTTTTTTCTTTGATTCGGCAGCAGAGGCAGAGAAAAAACTGGCTGAACATGGCATTAAGTGATAATAAGGCAATGGTCAGTCAGAGAAATATAAAAAAAAAATTGCATTCAAACTGTTATTCTTTTTGTGTTAAAGGTTAGTAACAATTAAAGATGATTATGGTGGGAGATTTTCTCCCCCCCCCCCCTCTCCTTTTTTTTTTTTTTTTTTTTTCCTTCTCTGCCCCCCCCCCCTCATCCCTCCTTTCTTATTTATACCCTCGTTACCTTAAAGGTAAAGTTTTATGAATAAAAAAATAAAAATTACTTCTTGGAATATAGGGGGTATTACATCCCCTATTAAACGAAAAACAATTTTATCTCATCTCCAAAAACTTAACACTTCTATAGCACTATTGCAAGAAACACATTTAAATATTGAGGAATCGTGAAAACTTAAAACCCTATGGGTAGCAGAGGCCTTATTCTCTCCCTCATTAAATAGGAAAAAAGAGGTTGCTATATTATTGGTGAAAAAATTATCTTATGATAAACTACTAACAATAACTGACCCGGACAGCAGATATATAATTTTAAAATTAATAATTGCGAACTCTATATACACCATCTGTAACCTATATGCTCCAGTCCTAATATAATCGATCACCAGTTTTGGGACTCTCTCCAGTCAATATTATTACAAGTAGCAGAAGGACATGTGATTATAGCAGGAGATTTTAATATGTCTCCTCGATACCCCCTAGATAGATTCAGGCATGGCGTGTCTCAAAGGAAAAAAAAAAAAGATAATCTAGAAACAAAGTTGTTTAATACTATTTCTCAAAATCTGGCAGTTAGGGATGTGTGGAGGGTACAGAACCCGGATACTAGAAATTACACATGCTACTCAAAAGCATCTAAATCTCTGGCAAGGATTGACCTTATGTTAATAAATGACAGCCTTTTTAATATTGGAGCTAAAGCGTCAATCTCAGAAATCTGCATTTCGGACCATGCCCCTACACTGATAGATATTCCAATTCGGAATGATTGTCCTAGAAGATCACGTTTCTTCTATGCAAAATTTCTTAGTAAAAATCTAAAATACAGAAATTGGTTAAAGAACAAGATGAAGGAATTTTTTTTAATTTAATGAGGGCTCAGTAGCTAGCCCCTCGATTCTCTGGGAAACAGTGAAAGCTGTATTAAGGGGAGATATTATTGCCTATGTGGCAAAAATTAAGCGGGAATCCCGTTTAAAGGAGAAACAGATAATAGCCACTGTAGTTAACGCATACAATAAATACTTATTCTCTCCTTCTGAGTAAAATTGGAAAAGGTACATCAAAGCAAAGGGGGAGCGAGATACCCTTTTAACTTCCCACACAGTTCACGCAGACCTAAGATATCAATCCAGGCTTTACAGATTTGGCAACAAATCAGGTAAGCTAATATCCAAACGTGTGAAAAATTCTAGACAGTCATCAACAATTGAAGCAATTCAGGTTAATAAGAAACTTCTAACTACATCTGAAGAAATTTCCAAATCATTTTTTCAATACTATAAATCAATATACTCTCCTTCGCCATTAGACTCAGTAGCACAGGAGAGATTTTGGGAAAATTAACCTATTAAAAGATGCAACTGTGAATTTAATCTCATGATAAATTTCCCAATAACCGAGTTGGAAATCTCTCAAGCAATCCAAGAGTTAAAAATGGAGAAAGCTCCAGGTCCGGATGCATTACCGAACGAATTTGGTAGAATCTAGAAGAAGTAATTATTCCACATTTGACCAAACTTTTTAACCACTATTATGAGGAAAGCACCCAAATTCCAGCTAGTTTTGTAGCATCCCATACTATTCTCATTCCCAAACCAGATAAAGATCCACGTAGTAGAGAATCATATAGACCCATTGCATTATTACACTCGGACTACAAGATATTTGCCTCAATATTAGCTAAAAGATTGCAGAAGGGGCTAGCAGAGATCATCCATAGAGACCAAGCGGGATTCCTTCTTAAACGCAGCTTATCTTCTAAAATTAGACAACTTTTATTGATCATAGATTACTTTAAAAATATATAGGGCAACTTGACTAAAAAATATCCTGATGCTGCAGTATTAGCAATCGACGCTGAGAAAGCGTTCGATAAGGTTAGTCATGGTCATTTACTTGTAATATTGGATCGGTTTGGGTTTAAGAACAACTTCGTTAACTTAGTTAAAAATATCTGCCTACAGTCATCCACTAGTCTAGTCATACATGGGTTGGAGTCTAATAAAATAAGCCTGGGAAAAGGCACACAGCAGGGATGTCCGCTCTCGCCGTTACTGTTTGATCTAGCAATTGAACCCCTAGCCTCAAAAATCAGGCAACAAATTGAAGGCATAACAATTTATAAAAAGGAGGATAAGGTAGCTTTATATGCAGACAACCTTTTGGTATATATATATCTAACACCTCTACTAATATTCCAAAGCTATTACACATAATCAAATTATTTGGCCAATTATCAGGATATAGAATGAACAAACAAAAATCTGAACTTTTATGGCTAAGAAAAACAGAAAATTCTGGCAATGATATCCCTTTTAAATAAGTCTCTAACTCCTTCAGATACTTAGGTGTCTTGGTATCTGATGATCCTCAAAACTGGTACGTATTGAACATTTCTCCAATTCTCCTGCAGGCTATTACATACATGATAAGTTGGCAGAACCTACCCCTTTCTTTAACAGGTCGAATTGCTCTCTTTAAAATGGTGATTCTACCTAAGATTAGCTTCATACTCCAGAATCTCCCCATTCTAGTGAAATCTTATGATATTAAAAAATTTAACACGGTACTTCGTCACATTATATGGCAATTAAAAAGATCCGGAATATCTCTTCAGAGATTACACCTTCCTAAACAATTAGCCGGATTGGCTCTGCCTGACATATATTTATATAACTTTGTCTTTTTAGGACGTATTGCAGTTGAATGGGTTGTGGAGTCAGATTATTTTACTGATAATGGACTCAAGGCCAATATGATATATCCGTTTTCCCCTATTTCTCTGCTCCACGTTCCCTTTCAGTTAATACCAAAGCAAGTGAAAGGTCTCATAACAATACACACGATAATTAAAGCTTGGAACAAGATCGGAGCACGAGATGAAGTTGATACTAATATACCAAGGTTTCAAACCTTTCAAGGAAACTCGGAATTCCAAGAGGGTACACAATCTGTACTACTACAAAGATGGCACAGTCAAGGGCTTGTGTTGATCACAATTTCTTTTTTTTTTTTTTAAATAAATTTTTATTGAAGTCATGAACAGATACAATACATAAGGTATGCCCACAAAAAGATACAAAAGAGTAAAGACATTGTATAATTAGCAGTGAAACTTATTCATATATCATAAGCGTAACTCTGAGGAGTGAGCTGTTTCATAGGGAGACTTCGGTTTTATGATAGAGCGCCATGAAAATAATATATACTTGAAAGGTCCTCCCCTAGCACTATGAGGAAAAGATTCAAATATCCATACGGGAGGGGTTGGGGCTAGGGAGGGGGTAGCTCTATATTTTAATGGGAGGGGGGTTACAGCGGGCAGGAGCCGCTTGATAATAAAGAAGGAAGGGTGGGGGGGCGGAGCCAGTTAGTTTATTGGATAGGTAGATAATTCGAGGACCCAAAGCATTTAAATATATTATGCAATAGGATTGCCCCCTACTTAGACCGAGTGTTAATCCAAGCTAGGATAGGAGCAAGAGTAAGAGTAGCTTCCCAATAGGGACAGAGACAGGGGGGTTTATGAGATATGTGAAAATCCCAGATGAATCTCGACAGGTATCTCTACTTATGTATACTGTTAGCCCCTGCTGATAAATCTCAGACCAAAATCAAAGTTATGCCTAGCCGTGTCTTCCCAGTTAACACAGCCCGGCAGTATCTATAGTAACATTGAGGTGGATTTATATATTCTAGAGTGGGGCGTGGGATGAATGAGACAGCTACTGGACATGTAAAATTTGTCTTGGGGGGGAGGGGGGATAATATTTGGGGCCTAGGAGATCACCGGGTGAGCCCCTCTCCTAGGGGAGTGCCACCTATAGGCAGTGCAGGAAAAAGGAGGAGGGATATGACCCGCAGGCAACAAGTACCGGCGGGAAAGGGAGGAGAGAGGCTCCACCTGAGCCAATGATGTGTATTAATAATGTGGGAATGACCATAGAGAGACTAGGAATGATATATACGTAGTCTTAAACAATGATTACTAGGATTATCTGCTACACTCCAAACCTATAGTTCCATGTCTCCCAAAGTGCACGATTTCTAAGTTATATAGCTATGCAAATATAAGGAGGAGGGTCTCTTAAAAAACAGCTTAACATCTGTGACCTGGCCAGGGCCACCAGTATTATATGATATCAACCCACTAATAGAGGAGCACAGGAGTGGCCTAGGGAGAGGAGTCATAGAGGTGAATACCTTGGAGCCACGTTAACAGTATGATGTGTGTAAAGTATAGGAGCTAATATATTTATTGGGAGCAACATTCAATATCAAGAGGAGGGCCACTGGTGTAGATATCACAGAAAACTAAGTCAAACACTACCCCTCAATAACCATTAGAAGAATGCTGCATATTACAGCCAAACTAGAGACTTTCAGGTGAAGTGTATTTAGCTGGATAAAGAGATGTTGGGACCTCTTATATACGCTGTGGCTAAACATACTACAAAAACTTTAACATAATATTCTGTGGGCTAAGGAAAAAGCAGAGTAAACATTTGAGGCATGGGATGTTGGATAATAGATATATCAACTGCTCCCCTCAACCTGCTTAAAGGAGTTGAGAGATATCTATATAGAGCTATTTAAATATACTGCATTAGGATTCACTCTGCTGTTTTTATTATTATGTGTGGTAAACCTAAGTGACTTAACCCTGAGGGGGGCAGGAGTGAAAGAGAAAGAAACAGAAAATATGGATAGAACAAGACCCTCCAACTTACTTGTATAAACGTATGGGGGGGGGGGGCACATCAATGTCTAACAACAACATTCTCCCAACTCAACTTAGCAGAATAGAAAATTCAAATTATACTGTGTAGCTTGCAGTAAGATACATTTCTCAGTAGCAAGGGTGTGATGGTGCTATGAGCTATGTGCTAAGTGGTAGGAAGTGGTGTCACTGCCTGTAAGCAAGAGAGATATTTTATACAGTGCGTCACAAGAAAAAATGGAGGGAGGTAAAATATAAGAACAAGCCTCTCATTGGTATAACAGATATTCAGTGTCTAGTGTCCTTTTCATTTTACAAGATAAATTAATGAGATCTGATGTATGAACAAATGTAGGATAAAGCGCATTACAGTTGCGTAAAGTATAAAAAGGACACTCCTATATACCATAAAACATAAACAGTGGTAACAAATAAACTGCTAATCACTAATCACAGATTATATACTAGATTTAGTTTGAGGGCTATAGATATAAGCCACCAGGCTAGATGACTCTGGCATGTAGGGTCGGAGGGTAGGTCTAAAGTCGGACAAGATGGCACCTCCACATGAAAATGGGGGAGACTAGCCTATCCCCTTTTGCTGCAGCTCCTGTGTATTACATATGTCCGTAATCTTCCTGGCTTGAAGCTCATAGGTATCACCAAGGGATGGCTTAACTGCAGCGGTCCACCCTGAGTGTAGCAGGGACTCACAGCAGGCAAGATGTAAGCGGGTGCTCTGGGAGGCAGTGAGAGCGCATAAGTCCTGGTCTGACTTGTTCTTAGGTCTGGGCTGTGTGTGGTGTGGTAAGTATACGGATCGATTGCAGACACTGCTAAATTGCTTTTCCGGCCAGAAGTGGGTTTCAGCCTCTCGAGCTGGATGTCGGACTCCCTTATTGTTAAAGGGCTCTTCTGTAGGGGGAAATGAGGAGGTAGTTGATGAGTGCCGGAGATCTGTGAACTCCTCCAGAGTAAGAGTAGGTATGGTTGCGTGCACTCCAGCTCCCGCCCCGGCCGGCCGCTCCAGAGCAGAAGCCGGGTAGGCCATAGTGAGGTCACAAAAGTCCATAGACTGCTGGGAGAGTGCGGTAAGGTCCTGTACAGCCGGACCCGCTGCCGTGTCCTGCGAGTACATACCTCCGATCGGAGAGAAAAAAGTATTAGAGTCCATCTCAAGCATGTCAGGGATTGTCTCCGACCTCAGCACAATACACTGTGAGAGTATGCTGAACTGCTTGTCCATGCGGGAGCTCAGCGCAGCAAAGGCTTCTGTGATTATGGAATCCATCTTCCCCGCTCAAAACGGAATTCAGTCAGGCTCCAGAGTGTGGTCTACTGTGACCGTAGATAAGTCTTATGTCTCCTTTGTTAAAATGATATTTTAGGGCTATTTAAAGGTTAGTTGAAAGGTTTTTAGAGCAGGAGCTCTCAGAACCTGCGTCTACTCAGATCGATGGCTGGCTCCGCCCCCGTGTTGATCACAATTTCTTAACTCAGATACAGGAATTATCAGATTTTTCGAAGAATTGAAGCATGAATTTAATCTCAGCAATCACAATTTTTTCACATATCTCCAAGCCAGACACTATGCTATACAGCTAGTTAATAAATTCAGTTGGAGATGGTCTTGGGGAAAATTGGATAACTGGCCTGTACTAGCCAAGGCAGGTCACTTCTCTATTTCCCCTTGGTACACATATCTTGTTTCACATAAGGGAAGCTCAAATCTAGGAAATTTAGCTAAAAAATTGACAAATCTCAGTTCTATTAACATCGACAAGGAAACTCACGTGGAGAGATCATTAGCATTACTCAATGAGACCACAATCACGGAGACCTGGAGGGAGTCCCACATAAAACTACTATACCAAATGTATTATACCCCAGATAAAGGATACAGATGACATAATACAAAGTTCAATAAATGCCCAAAATGTAGCTTATTAACATAGTAACATAGTAACATAGTAGATAAGGTTGAAAAAAGACTGAAGTCCATCGAGTTCAACCTATACAAATCTAAAATACTTACAAAAAGCTCCAGTTAAGCTTAAATAACCCCATTAAAATGTGACCCATTTAATACTAGCAATCATATCCATGAATTTTGTTTATATACAGAAATTTATCCAGACTATTTTTAAATGTATCTATGGTATTGGCATTCACTACCTCCTTTGGTAATGAGTTCCACAATTTTATTGCTCTTACAGTGAAAAAACGTTTCCGTTGCAGGAGATTAAATCTCCTTTCCTCCAACCTTAAATTATGACCTCTTGTCAGAACCAATTTAATACACATGATCTGGGCTTGTCCCAAACTTAACCAATTTTGGAAGAAACTTGAATTTTGGCTACTTAAAATAATGAAAGTGACCTTTTCAAATTTACGCTGCCAATGATTATCTTTTTGACAGCTAATAATATAGAGTTTACACATTCAAAGATTGTAAATGTATCTATACTGGCATCTAGAAACTTGATCTTCAAGAAGTGGAAGACTAAATTTATACCCTCAATTGTAGAAGTAAAGAATTATCTTAAAAAACAATATCTTGTAGAACAATTAGTGACAGATCTAAATTCCGAGCGAGAAATAATAGCCTTTTTCAAAAAGTGGGCAAAATTCATTAAAATATTTCCACCTAATGAAATAAATCATCTGATTTTTCCATTTAGAAATTCTGAAATCGTTTTATTGAACATTTGGTAACTATTTGGTAGAAAATGGCTGTATAATTACCCCCTGATATTGAGAGATGGGGGGGAGGGGTGGGGGGTTAGAGGGGAGAGGGAGAATTAATGTTCCCCCCCTTTTTTCTTTTCTTTCCCCCAGGTTAAACCATTATATAAATTGAATTGGAAGACTCTAAGTAAAAGGTTTTCCTTTTTTTTTTTTTCGTATAAAATAAACTCAATACCGGTAATTTGATGGCAAGCAATGCAGATAAACATAAAATTATGTTGATAAGTATAAAAAGGTCAATATTGTAAATAATCTTGTGAATGAGTAGTCAAACCAATATATAAGTTTATTTGTAAGGCTCTAATTTAAGAGGGTTTTTTCCCTTTTTTTTTTCTCTTCTTCTCCTTTTAAGTTTTTGTTTATGTTTATGTTTTTTCGTATAAGATAAACTCAATAATTTGATGTTCAATTATGTTGATAATGGTTGCATAACTTTCTCGAATTAAATACACCACTACTATTGTTGTAGTAGTGCTCTACCATGCTCTATCTGAATCATGAAATAAAAAGTTTGGGTTTCATATCCCTCTAAATACTGGAGAGTGCTGGAGAGCTGCACTAACCCTGATCATTCTTCTGAGAGCCGTGGGCCGTACTAATAAAAGGCTAAGTGAGGCAGATCCCAGAGCCTGCACTAAAGGAGAAGGTCCTTTAATGCAGACCCTGGAATCCTTACCATTAAACCTCTTATTATGACGGGCCTTGGCAATGAAAAGAAGGATCGACATTAGTGCGTCTCTCAAGCACACTAGAGGTAGTATAATGCTACATGTGAACTCTTTCACCTGTAGCAAAAGAACATTTACATTTGTTTAATGTAAACAAATGTAAATGTTTCACGAATATTCAGTATGTTATTCAGTATATATTATTATACAGAATAGTGTAGCATTGAATATTTGGGAAAACAAATTTCCATGAATATTTGTTTCGAACGATTTGGACTAACTGAAATTTTGGTCACTGCACAAGTTTATTGATTACCATATTTATGTTCTATTGAGGTGTATAGTGACCCCACATCTGCTGTCACCAACAATGAATCATCATGAAATATGATATTATTCAACCTTTGTGATACCTCAATTGTATCTCTGACAAAGGATGGTAACTCCATAACAAATCTCCTTAACTTATAATCAACATACTGGCTGTCAAGCTATTTATACCTGAGGCTACTGGTATTCCAGGGCAATAGTTGGACTCTTATGTGTTTTTTTATTAGATAAAATGTGGTCATTTTGGGATTTTTAACTGACAGAAATTATAATTCCCTTCTATACTATAATCGCGTTTGTTAAATGTCCATCGCCAGTTGCGCATGCATCCTCAAAGGAATTTTGGCTGCGCGAGGCAGCCAAAAGAATCCACCTGGAAGCAGCAAAGCTGCATCCCCGTGGATTCAGAAAATGACAGGGTGGTGAAATAATTCACCTTTGGTGGATTCTTTTACCACCCTGCCATTATCGGAATCCACCTGGATGCAGCATAGGCAAACCCAAAGCCTTAAAAAAATAAAACATGCAAACACCCGTACAAAATAATGAAAAAACACATAACAACCCACAAGAAATAAATAAAAAACATGTAATCACCCGCACAAAGTATAGCAAAAAAACTAACCTCCAGCACGAAGTATTAACAAACACCTAAACAGGAAACCCCCACATAGCAAAATAATAAAGTAATTAACCACTAATCTACAAATAACATAATTAAAATATTAACCCCTAAACTTCCAACCTCCCACATTGCAATAAACCTAATTAACCTATTAACCCCTAAACAGACAAACCCTCACATCGCAATAAACCTAATTAACCTATTAATACCTAAACCGCCAAAACCCCACATCGCAATAAACCTAATTAAAAACCTATTAACTCCTATCCCGACAAAACCCCACATTGCAATAAACCAAATGAATATAACACCTAAACCGTCAAAACCCCACATTGCAATAAACCTAATTAACCTAGTAACTCCTAAACCACCAACCTCTCACAACACAATTAAATTATTTAATTACTAAGCTCTCTAACCTAACACCCCCTAAATTAACCCCAATACTAAGTTACACTTAAAAAAAACCTAACATCAAATTACAAAAAAAAAATCTAAAATTACAAAAAATAAACAAAATTATCAACGATAAAATAAATTAAACCTAATACCTATCAAATTAAAAAAGCCCCCCAAAATAAAAACACCCTCTAATCTAAACTAAACTACCAATAGTCCTTAAATGGTTTTTTTGAAGGGCATTGCCCTAAGTTAAACAGCTCTTTTACATTTAAAAAAATGCTTAGTCTCCCCTAACAGTAAAAACCCCCCATCCACCAAACCCCCCAAAATAAAAAACCTAACACTAAAAAAACCTAAACTACCCATTTCCCCTAAAGGGGCATTTGTATAGGCATTGCCCTTAAAAGTTCATTCTGCTCTTTTACTGCCCTTAAAAGGGTATTTAGCTCATTTACAGCCCATTAAATCCCTAATCTTAAACCTAAAAAAACAAAAATAAAAAAACTAAGCCACAAATAGGTACTCACCATTCGTGAAGTCCGGCGGAGAAGGTCCTCTTCCAGGAGGCTCCATCATCTTCTATCTTCATCCGGAGTGAGGGCGGCACAGAGCGGTGGTGTGGAGCTGGCTTCCATGAATCACTGATCCTCAGTGGCAGTCCTCAGCAGCGGTCTTTAGCAGCGGCAGTCCTCAGCGGCATTGAGGCTCCTCTTCATGCGATTGTCTGTCGCTCACTGAAAATTGAATGCCAGGTACCACATATTTATTGGGGTACCTTGCATTTCTATTGGCTGAAATTTTGAAATTAGCCAATAGGATGAGAGCTACTGAAATTGTATTGGCTGATTTGAACAGCATTCAATTTTCAGTGTGCGAAGGACATCGGATGAAGAGGAGCCTCCACGCCACTGAGGATCTCCACCGCTGAAGACTGGCGCTATGGACCTGTGCTGAGAACCTCCACTGAGGACCGCCGCTCTGAATCCGCGCATCAGGGAAGACCGCCGCACCTCTGCTCCATGCCGCCTTAGCACAGGATGAAGATAGAAGATGATGGAGCCACCTGGAAGAAGACCTTCTCAGCAGGACTGCAGGAACGGTGAGTACCTATGTGGGGCTTAATTTTAGGATTTTTTTTTTATTTTTAAGATTAGGAATTTAATGGGCTGTAAAAGAGCTGATTGCCCTTTTAAGGGAAATGCCCATACAAATGCCCCTTTAGGGGCAATGGGTAGTTTAGGTTATTTTAGTGTTAGGTTTTTCATTTTGGAGGGGTTGGTTGGGTGGGGGGTTTTACTGTTAGGGGGTAATTGGTCATTTTTATAAGTAAAAGGGCTGTTTAACTTAGGGCAATGCCCTACAAAAGGCCCTTTTAAGGGCTATTGGTAGTTTAGTATTAGATTAGGGGGTGTTTTTATTTTGGGGGATTTTTTATTTTTATAGGGGTATTAGTTTAGATTTTTTTTTTTTATTTGGATTGCTTTGTTTATTTTTGTCTGTAATTTTACTTTTTTTATTTTTTTTGTAATTTTAGCTTGGAGGTTTGTATTTTTTGAAATTTCATTTTTATTATATTTCAACACGTTTATACATTTTTATACAATTTGCAAGAAACAAAGAAGAATACATAGACAATGAGAAAAAAAAGGAAAATAAAAAACCAAACAGATCTGGCAATCCTTCATCTCTAAAGTTTTCCTGTTGAATTATATTATTTCTATAATTCCCTAAAACAAAAAATGACAACAAAAAAAGGGGGAAAACAAGCACAATTTCCCTTCTATACTTTATGCGTACAATCAACAAAACAATCCAATATGTTATTTATGCTTTTTTTAACCAAATAATACTCCTAAATTGTCTTCCTGATATTCAAGAGTTAGTATGCTCAAGATATATTTTCTTAATTGATCAACCTCAAATCAAATTTATGCTATTACTATTGCAATCCAGACTCACACCTGTTACCTCTCGACACTTCCACCAAGAGGGAGGAGGAGAAATGAAAAAAAAGGGGGGGGGAGGGAAAAGAGGGGGAAGTTCCTTACTCATCCTCTCCCCCCCCCATAAGCACCCTCGACTCCTATCCAGTTACCACAACCCCAATAGTACCAGTTCTGTATTTTGAAAGGGAAATATAATATAGTCTATCTCTGTGGCCGGAAGAGATTTAATAAATGGTGCCCATTTACCAAAACATTTTCTGATGTCAGAGTCATTATTAATATCCGTGTCACGTTGTTCTAATATGCATTGTTTTTTTAGGAAGTTATTTATTTCCACCACACTAGGGATTTCTCTCGTCTTCCATTTTTTAAATATTAAATACCTAGCTGCCAATATAGAGACACTTATTATCTTTTCATTTGGTTGTTGTTCTATCTGATTGTCAAAACAAAATATAATTAAGCTTGCCGACACCTCTAGAGGGGAGATCTTAAGAGTAGTATTGATCCAGAATTCTAATTTGCGCCACAATTGCCTAATCAAGGGACAATTAAATGTCATATGTAAGAGATCTGCCACAATTAAGGAGCATTTAGGGCATTTATAAAAATTCATGTTCTGAAGCTTATGACCTTTTTCTGGAGTATAGTGAAATTTATGTAATAACTTAAGATGTGCCTCTCTCCATGTTGCTGAAAGAGTAGCCATTGCCACTTTATGAATAGATTTTTGTATGAATTTATGGTCAATGTAATCCTGAGCCAAAATTAGTCTCCAGTCTTGAGCAATTTTCTCTAGAGTATGACTTGCTCTGCCTGCTCCTAAAAGATAGTAACAAAAAGAGATGGACATACGTCCCTTCTTAACTAACGTGAGCCAATCCTCTAGATCTCCCAATTCCCATTGCCACTCTCCCTCCCTCATTAGCTCTAATGCATAGTGCCTTACTTGCAAAAACGCAAAAAAACTCCTTATTGGAGAGGTTGAAGAGGTTTGTTTTTTTTAAACATAAATTGCTCTCTGGGCAGGCTTATCGCCTAGTGGGGTAATAATTCCATTATTTGTATCTTGTTTTAAGATATTGTCATAAATCTTGATATAATTTGGTAATGGATTACAAACTAATTTACAATAACAAATGTGTCTGTTAATTATTTGATATCTTCTTTTAGATACCTATCTAGTGGCCACAAAACAATATTGTCACCTTTATCAAAATTACAGATTATTACCTGTTTACAGGTTTTCATTTCAGACCGACATTTTATTGCTTGGGATATTAAATTATTTCTATATAGTTTAATTTGCAATTCTCTTATATTTTTAGTAACTAGCGGCTAGATTTAGAGTTCTGCGGCCAAAGGGGTTCGTTAGCTATGCGTGCTTTTTTTTCTCCCTCACCTTTTAAACAATGCTGGTATTTAGAGTTGTCTGAAGGGCTGCGTTAGGCTCCAAAAAGGGAGTGTAGAGGCATATTTACCGCCACTGCAACTCTAAATACCAGTGTTGCTTACGGACGTGGCCAGCTTAAAAAATGTGCTTGTGCACGATTCCCCCATAGGAAACAATGGGGCAGTTTGAGCTGAAAAAAACCTAACACCTGCAAAAAAGCAGCGTTCAGCTCCTAACGCAGCCCCATTGTATCCTATGGGGAAACACTTCCTAAGTCTGCACCTAACACCCTAACATGTACCCCGAGTCTAAACACCCCTAACCTTACACTTATTGACCCCTAATCTGCCGCCCCCGTATCGCTGACCCCTGCATATTCTTTTTAACCCCTATTCTGCCGCTCCGTACACCGCCACAACCTACGTTATCCCTATGTACCCCTAATCTGCTGCCCCTAACACTGCCGACCCCTATATTATATTTATTAACCCCTAATCTGCCCCCCCCCCATGTCGCCGCCACCTACCTACAATTATTAACCCCTAATCTGCCGACCGGACCTCACTGCTACTCTAATAAATGTATTAACCCCTAAAGCTAAGTCTAACCCTAACCCTAACACCCCCCTAAGTTAAATTTAATTTTATTCTAACAAAATAAAATAAATCTTATTAAATAAATTATTCCTATTTAAAGCTAAATACTTACCTGTAAAATAAACCCTAATATAGCTACAATATAAATAATAATTATATTGTAGCTATTTTAGGATTAATATTTATTTTAAAGGCAACTTTGTATTTATTTTAACTAGGAAAAATAGCTATTAAATAGTTATTTACTATTTAATAGCTACCTAGTGAAAATAATTACAAAATTACCTGTAAAATAAATCCTGTTCCGATCAGCCAATAGAATGCAAGCTCAATCTGATTGGCTGATTGGATCAGCCAATCCGATTGAACTTGAATCTGATTGGCTGATTCAATCAGCCAATCAGATTTTTCCTACCTTAATTCCGATTGGCTGATAGAATCCTATCAGCCAATAGGAATTCGAGGGACGCCATTTTGGATGACGTCATTTAAAGGAACCTTAATTCGGACTTAGGACGTCATTAGAAGAGGATGGATCCGCGTCGGCTGCTTCAAGATGGTCCCGCTCCACGCCGGATGGAAGAAGATAGGAGATGCCGCCTGGATGAAGATGTCTACTGGTCCGGATGCCCTCTTCTTGCCGGATAGGATGAAGACTTTGGACCCTCTTCTGGACCTCTTCTTGCCGGATAGGATGAAGACTTCGGACCCTCTTCTGGACGGATCAGTGATACCCGGCGTGGTGAAGATAAGGTAGGAAGATCTTCAGGGGCTTAGTGTTAGGTCTTTTAAGGGGGGTTTGGGTTAGATTAGGGGTATGTGGGTGGTGTGTAGTAATGTTGGGGGGGTATTGTATGTTTTGTATGTTTTTTTTGCAGGCAAAAGAGCAGAATTCTTTGGGGCATGCCCCGCAAAAGGCCCTTTTAAGGGCTGGTTAGGTAAAAGAGCTGTAAAATGTTTTATTTTAGAATAGGGTAGGGCATTTTTTTATTTTGGGGGGCTTTGTTATTTTTTTAGGGGGCTTAGAGTAGGTGTAATTAGTTTAAAATTCTTGTACTCTTTTTTTATTTTTTGTAATTTAGTTGTTTTTTTTTGTAATTTATTGTTTTTTTTTTTGTAATTTAGTTTAGTTGATTTAATTGTAGATAATTGTAGATAGTTTATTTAATTAATGTATTGATAGTGTAGTGTTAGGTTTAATTGTAACTTAGGTTAGGATTTATTTTACAGGTAATTTTGTAATTATTTCAACTAGGTAGCTATTAAATAGTAAATAACTATTAAATAGCTATTGTACCTGGTTAAAATAAATACAAAGTTGCCTGTAAAATAAATATTAATCCTAAAATAGCTACAATATAATTATTATTTATATTGTAGCTATATTAGGGTTTATTTTACAGGTAAGTATTTAGCTTTAAATAGGAATAATTTATTTAATAAGATTTATTTTATTTCGTTAGATTTAAATAAAATTTAACTTAGGGGGGTGTTAGTGTTAGGGTTAGACTTAGCTTTAGGGGTTAATACATTTATTAGAGTAGCGGCGAGGTCCGGTCGGCAGATTAAGGGTTAATACTTGAAGTTAGGTGTCGGCGATGTTAGGGAGGGCAGATTAGGGGTTAATACTATTTATTATAGGGTTTTTGAGGCGGGAGTGAGGCGGATTAGGTGTTAATACATTTATTATAGTGGCAGTGAGGTCCGGTTAGCGGATTAGGGGTTAATAATTGTAGGTAGGTAGCGGCGACGTTGGGGGGGGCAGATTAGGGGGTAATAAATGTTATGTAGGGGTTGGCGATGTAAGGGGCAGCAGATAAGGGGTATATAGGGATAATGTAGGTTGCGGCGGTGTGCGGTCGGCAGATTAGGGGTTAAAAAAATTATTAGAGTGGCAGCGATGTGGGGGGACCTTGGTTTAGGGGTACATAGGTAGTTTATGGGTGTTAGTGTACTTTAGAGCACAGTAGTTAAGAGCTTTATGAGCCGGCGTTAGCCCAGAAAGCTCCTAACTCCTGGCTTTTTTCTGCGGCTGGAGTCTTGTCGTTAGATTTCTAACGCTCACTTCAGCCAAGACTCTAAATACCAGCGTTAGAAAGATCCCATTGAAAAGATAGGATACGCAATTGGCGTAAGGGGATCTGCGTTATGGAAAAGTTGCGGCTGCAAAGTGAGCATTAGACCCTTTCCTGACTGACTCTAAATACCAGCGGGCGGTAAAAACCAGCGTTAGGACCCCCTAACGCTGGATTGGACGGCTAACGCAGAACTCTACATCTAGGCGTAGGAGATTAAAAGTCTCTATTACTGATAAGTTATCTGTTTTAGAAGTAAATTTAGATTTCAATGTTAAATGTTTCCTTGTCACTAGGACCCTCAGGATAATTTTCTTTAAATAATACTTTCAAGTCTCTAAAAGTTTCTGTTTCTTCTTCCTTTCACTCTGGCTGATCATTTTTATTTTTCAAAATACTTTTTTTAGATCGAGCTTCCTGACAAATAATTGTATATCTTAAATAACTTCAAACTTATCAATTGCAGAAGATAGACAGAAGGATAAACCTTTAGTAATCAGAGAGATATCAACAAATTATGATTGTCATTTAGCTCTCTAGCTGTCAAATTGATTACCCTTAATGTGTCAGTCTCACCAATTGGTGGTCGTTTGATGGTTTTCCCCCTCTGTTGATCTTGAGTTGCCCTGTTCCTTTGTCTGACTGGTCTTTTGTTTAGACACCATTCTTCGCCTGGTAAGTCTCCTTGGTCTATGGGTTTGGCATCTAAAAAAGTTTTACATGTGTTTCTACTAGGCTGTTTAATAGTAATGTTGTTGTACTATGTTGTTTATTTCCCTCCCCATAAGTACTGAAACATCACTCTTATAGTTGCTCTCTTAATATTATTAGGGTTGTGGAAAAATCATTTTATTTGCAAATTCTAGACTTTGTGGTTAGCATATTGGGAGTCTCTGTGAAGTTTTCCTTGTTTGGGTTAGTTTAAGTTATTTCTCAAATTTATCTTATTCCCTTTTTTAGTATTTATATAATTTTTCTAATTTTTTAACACTTTGTTTTGTTCTTGTATTTTTTCTCAAATCTTATTTACCATGTTTTATCAATATGCACATTCATTTGAAAGAACATTCTGATAATGCTTCTTCCCACTTTTCTGCCAACCCTTGTTTTTTTTTATTCAAATGCTAGAAACAGTTGTATATATAACCCTTGTGGTATTAACTTTTGTCTATATATTTTTTTAAAAAAATGGTGATTCCACCATACTTTGTCCTATTTAAACATAACTCAATGTAAATCTTTTAAGGCTGTGTCTACTGAGGTCTGTTGGTGTGCCTCTTGTGTGTTTTTAAAGATACTTTGTTTAACTCTGACATGTTTCTGGCTAATTTGTCTTTGTCCAAAAAATCTTCCATTATCTCTCTCATTGTAACAAATTGTTTTAAGAATATGTTAACTCTCAAATAGTGGACTAAAATGCATCACTATAGGCTTTCTCCCTTTCTACATATGTATCAAACTTTAATAGTGACACATTCTCTGTTGGTTCACCTCTAATAGTTATTATAATCAAATGATAAAGAGTGGTGCTGTGTATAATCCACTATGCTCTGCTCTTAATAGCATCTCTTACATATTACCACGTCTGATGCCTGTGGAAATGTTTTCTTTTATAATACACTTAAGATTTTGTAAATTACTATTGTGAAATTTTAAGAAATAATTTGTCACACTAGTTATGGCTTTACCATCTTTTACCCCATGAGAAAGCTGTTATGGCGAAACACATCAAGTGGGTCAATAGACAAATTGATGGGGATCTCTTTTTAATTGAACAACCTATGTTCACATTTAATGTTGAGCGTGGCAGAGCTATTATACTATACATTAATTTTTATATAGCTGCACTAGCAGTTTGTTAACTTGTTTAACCCTTTGAGTGCCAATGAGTCATCGCAAATTGTCCCAGTCAGGTGCTGACGACGGCTCAGAGCCACGGCTCACCCACATTGAGGGCAATCTGGGGGCTCCCACTGACTCCCTTGGATTTCAAGTACTTTGGGGCTGGAGGAGGTTACCAGCTTGTCCACTGTGCATCATAGCCCAGGAGGGTATAACTCATTGCCGGTCTCTATTTGTATTGCTGTATCTGTATGAGCGACTTGAGACAATAGCAGGAGGGTAATATAAAGACATAAAGCAAAGATATAATCTGCAGACATGGAAAAGCAGCAGAAAACAGACAATGACCTGGCCTGTATAGTGACAGGCATCGCCAGGGGTTCACGTTTGG
Source organism: Bombina bombina (assembly GCF_027579735.1). Taxonomy (NCBI): domain Eukaryota; kingdom Metazoa; phylum Chordata; class Amphibia; order Anura; family Bombinatoridae; genus Bombina; species Bombina bombina. The sequence continues at coordinate 655,620,894 of NC_069503.1, read as the reverse complement.
CATGGTGACGTCACGCAAAATGACATGATGACGTCCCTGTACAACTTTATTTAAAGGGACAGTCAAGTAAAATAAAAAACTTTGATGATTTAAATAGGGCTTGTGATTTTAAACAGCTTTCCAATTTACTTTTATTATTAATTTTGCTTTATTCTCTTGGTTTTCTTAGTTGAAAGCTAAACCTAGGAAGTGCATGTGCTAATTCCTATACATATATATATATATATATATATATATATATATATATATATATATAAAGGTATACATATATATTTGTTTCTAAAACCATCAGATATATGTAGAAATATTTTTTAGGAATAAATAGAACTTATTCTGTTATGTTAAGAACATTGGAATATGATATGTGAAAATGCTATAGTGCTTGCGCCAGAGAGTGGGTATTTTTTTCCACTTTTCATTTCTTCATTGACTTTTATGTGGGAATGCGAAAACATGATTGTGATTCTTGGTTTTCGACTTTAAGCACAATTTGGGCAACTGTTAGTACAAAATCAAATTTTTTGAAACTTGTAATACGAACTCAACCCGATTAGTGTAAAAAGCTTAACTCTAGTGGAGTTTTCGTAATCGCAAAAAAGAAATATACCGCACCACTTGTAATCTATCCCTGAATGTATTAAAATAAGATACAGTGACTATTAGCAAAGACTAAGTTTCACAAAAGTGCTATTTGGATAATGCAGTAATAAGGAACTGTAACTTTTTTTAAATTTGAAAATGTATACATACCTATAATATTACGAATAGAATGTATCAATTTGAAAAAAAAAACTGATTGGGATAATAAAAAGATCTACTTAAAGCAGTTATCTTTTAAATTAACCTAGTGACTTTGACACAAAATTTATTTGGCACATTTATGCCATATAATAATGATAATTAAACACACAGAACTTGTATTATAAATACAGGTGGACCTCGGTTTACTCCGGTTCAATTTGCGCCGTTTCAGAATAACAACCTTTTTTTAGTCATGTGCAGTAATTATAGTAGCCAGTAGGTGGAGCTGTCTGCTTGTTTTGCAGCAAAGTTGTGCAACTTAACAGGTCTGAAATTGATCTGTGTACACAGAGCAGACATTAGCTATCAAGCAAGAAGATTTAGCAGCCACTTCCCTATTATCTTCCTGTCCAGCTGCTTGAGGTTAAGGTGCCTAACTGCCTATTAATCACTGCAGATTGAAATGCATAGAATAGGTGCAGACCAAATATTATCGAACATACTAACAATACAGAGAACTGATTGCAGAAAAATGCAAGTAAAAAAACGTTTTTGTTCATTAAACTTAGTTTGATGATGATGCAGTCTGTTGTGTAATTATTTTATTAGATGATGTTTAGCAAATGTTTTTGTCCATTAAAATTAGTTTGATGATGATACAATCTATATTATTAGGTTTATAATGCTGTTTAGCATTTTAAGTCTTCATTTCAAAGCTTTAAAAATAATGTATTAGGTGTTACTTATGTCAGTTTTGAGAGGGGCTTGGAACCTAACTCCCTCACTTCCCATTGACTTACATTATAAACTGGGTTTCAATTTACAATGGTTTCGATTTACAACCATTCCTCCTGGAACCTAACCCCGACGTAAACTGAGGGCTACCTGGGTACTTATTTTATTGAAGCATTAGCATACAACAATAAGCACAGCTGCTGTTTTTAGAGCAGAAAATATCAAATTTCACGTTACCTGGAAAATAAAATATATATTTTACTCAATTTAAATGTTTTAAATTAATATAATTTTCAGTTAGGAAGTTACAGTTTTTTTGTATAAAAGTGTTACATAATTTTATAAAATATAAATATTGTAACTGATATCTCAGTGCTAATAACGTAGCTTCTACTATTACAGTTAAAAAAATGTAACCTGTCAGATCAGACCTTTTTTTGCTCTAATTTGATCAAAATGTCTTTCTGCTTCTGATGCTATTCTTTGATGTTACATCAAATGAAAAAAGATTAAAGTGTAACAGGAATTTATCTATGTTGACATATCTGTGACTTAAGACCATCATTTTTTTTCCCTATAGCCATGAAGAAGACGTCATGACAGATTACCTAATGCCAATGATATCAATGTTGTGTAATAATTGAATTGTATTTTATGTGTCACACCCTGCTTTGTATTGGCCATCTGACACTGTATAACAAGGTGATTTATAATTGTAAGGATTCACTAAAAATGTATGAATTTACAATGCTCACATGGGAGTGCTGACTTGCTATTTATCATTTTTTCTTTCTTACTTAGAATGCAGTTTGCCTTCTCCATTCAATTTTTACTTAAAGTTCTTTTGGATTCCCCTTGATTCTCTGCATCCCAGAATAACAGCAACACATTATTCTCCTTATACAGGGAGTGCAGAATTATTAGGCAAATTAGTATTTTGACCACATCATCCTCTTTATGCATGTTGTCTTACTCCAAGCTGTATAGGCTCGAAAGCCTACTACCAATTAAGCATATTAGGTGATGTGCATCTCTGTAATGAGAAGGGGTGTGGTCTAATGACATCAACACCCTATATCAGATGTGCATAATTATTAGGCAACTTCCTTTCCTTTGGCAAAATGGGTCAAAAGAAGGACTTGACAGGCTCAGAAAAGTCAAAAATAGTGAGATATCTTGCAGAGGGATGCAGCACTCTTAAAATTGCAAAGCTTCTGAAGCGTGATCATCGAACAATCAAGCGTTTCATTCAAAATAGTCAACAGGGTCGCAAGAAGAGTGTGGAAAAACCAAGGCGCAAAATAACTGCCCATGAACTGAGAAAAGTCAAGCGTGCAGCTGCCAAGATGCCACTTGCCACCAGTTTGGCCATATTTCAGAGCTGCAACATCACTGGAGTGCCCAAAAGCACAAGGTGTGCAATACTCAGAGACATGGCCAAGGTAAGAAAGGCTGAAAGACGACCACCACTGAACAAGATACACAAGCTGAAACGTCAAGACTGGGCCAAGAAATATCTCAAGACTGATTTTTCTAAGGTTTTATGAACTGATGAAATGAGAGTGAGTCTTGATGGGCCAGAAGGATGGGCCCGTGGCTGGATTGGTAAAGGGAAGAGAGCTCCAGTCCGACTCAGACGCCAGCAAGGTGGAGGTGGAGTACTGGTTTGGGTTGGTATCATCAAAGATGAGCTTGTGGGGCCTTTTTGGGTTGAGGATGGAGTCAAGCTCAACTCCCAGTCCTACTGCCAGTTTCTGGAAGACACCTTCTTCAAGCAGTGGTACAGGAAGAAGTCTGCATCCTTCAAGAAAAACATGATTTTCATGCAGGACAATGCTCCATCACACGCGTCCAAGTACTCCACAGCGTGGCTGGCAAGAAAGGGTATAAAAGAAGAAAATCTAATGACATGGCCTCCTTGTTCACCTGATCTGAACCCCATTGAGAACCTGTGGTCCATCATCAAATGTGAGATTTACAAGGAGGGAAAACAGTACACCTCTCTGAACAGTGTCTGGGAGGCTGTGGTTGCTGCTGCACGCAATGTTGATGGTGAACAGATGAAAACACTGACAGAATCCATGGATGGCAGGCTTTTGAGTGTCCTTGCAAAGAAAGGTGGCTATATTGGTCACTGATTTGTTTTTGTTTTGTTTTTGAATGTCAGAAATGTATATTTGTGAATGTTGAGATGTTATATTGGTTTCACTGGTAAAAATAAATAATTGAAATGGGTATATATTTGTTTTTTGTTAAGTTGCCTAATAATTATGCACAGTAATAGTCACCTGCACACACAGATATCCCCCTAAAATAGCTATAACTAAAAACAAACTAAAAACTACTTCCAAAACTATTCAGCTTTGATATTAATGAGTTTTTTGGGTTCATTGAGAACATGGTTGTTGTTCAATAATAAAATTAATCCTCAAAAATACAACTTGCCTAATAATTCTGCACTCCCTGTACATAAGATGCCTTTTTTACATATACAATAGGTAAATTTATGCACATAATATTAGAACTATTAAAAATGTGTACAAATATTACTATATAGAATAAGTCTACATACATGACTATAAAGGTAAATAGTTATGCAACCCTCTACATTATTTTGTGCCATACTTTTGGGGACTTGTGCTGGGTTGGTAAACAACGTGGCCACATTTTAAAAGAGCACATCTGAAATGAGAACTGTAGACAGATATCCTGGTATCCTGCAACTTTACCTAAATCTGGCCCTGTGCCACTGGAGATTTTAAGAAATTACATTATTATTTGGGTGTTAAGTTATCATGCTGCCACATATAAATTACCTAAAATGAAATTAAATAAACTAAACTATAGTACATAAAAACAAATAAACACTAAATTACAGAAAATAAAAAAGAATTACAAGAAATTTAAACTAATTACACCTAATCTAAGCCCCCTAATAAAATAATAATGCCCTACCCTATTCTAAATTACAAAGTAACCAGCTCTTTTACCAGCCCTTAAAAGGGCTTTTTGCGGGGCATTGCCCCAAAGTAATCAGCTCTTTTACCTGTAAAAAAAAATGCAACCCCCCCAACATTAAAACCCACCACCCACATACCCCTACTCTAACCCACCCAAACCCCCCTTAAAAAAACCTAACACTAACCCCCTGAAGATCACCCTACCTTGAGCCGTCTTCACCCAACCGGGCCGAAATCTTCATCCAAGTGGCACAGAAGAGGTCCTCCATCCAGCAGAAGTCTTCATCCAGGTGGCGTCTTCAAACTTCATCCATTCTATCAGCCAATCGGAATTAAGGTAGGAAAAATCTGATTGGCTGATTCAATCAGCCAATCAGATTGAAGTTCAATCCGATTGGCTGATCCAATCAGCCAATCGGATTGAGCTTGCATTCTATTGGCTGATCAGAACAGCCAATAGAATGCGAGGTCAATCCGATTGGCTGATTGGATCAGCCAATCGGATTGAACTTCAATCTGATTGGCTGATTGAATCAGCCAATCAGATTTTTCTTACCTTAATTCCGATTGGCTGATAGAATCCTATCAGCAAATATGAATTTGAGGGACGCCATCTTGGATGACGTCCCTTGAAGGAACCGTCATTTGTCGTTAGTCGGTTGAAGAGGATGGCTCCGCGTAGGCTGTATGGAAGATGGCTCCGCTCCGGATGGATGAAGATAGAAGACCCCGCTTGGATGAAGACTTCTACCGGATGGAGGACCTCTTCTTGCCCCGCTTGGATGAAGACTTCTACCTGATGGAGGACCTCTTCTTGCTCCACTTGGATGAAGAATTCGGCTTGGCTGGGTAAAGACGACTCAAGGCAGGGAGATCTTCAGGGGATTAGTGTTAGGTTTATTTAAGGTGGTTTGGGTGGGTTTGAGTAGGGGTATGTCGGTGGTAGGTTTTAATGTTGGGGGGGTTATTTTTTTTTACAGGCAAAATAGCTGATTACTTTGGGGCAATGCCCCGCAAAAAGCCCTTTTAAGGGCTGGTAAAAGAGCTGATTACTTTGTAATTTAGAATAGGGTAGGGCATTTTATTATTTTGGGGGGCTTTTTTATTTTATTAGGGGGCTTAGATTAGGTGTAATTAGTTTACACTTCTTGTAAATTTTTTTATTTTCTGTAATTTAGTGGGGTTTTTTTGTATTATAGATTAGTTTATTTAATTGTATTTTGGTTTAGCTAATTGTAGGTAATTTATTTAATTAATTTATTGATAGTGTAGTGTTAGGTGTATTTGTAACTTAGGTTAGGATTTATTTTACAGGTAATTTTGTAATTATTTTAACTAGGTAGCTTTTAAATAGTTATTAACTATATAATAGCTATTGTACCTAGTTAAAATAAATACAAAGTTGCCTGTAAAATAAATATAAATCCTAAAATAGCTACAATGTAACTATTAGTTATATTGTAGCTATATTAGGGTTTATTTTATAGGTAAGTATTTAGTTTTAAATAGGAATAATTTATTTAATTATAGTAAATTTATTTAGATTAATTTAAATTATATTTAAGTTAGGGGGTGTTAGGGTTAGGGTTAGACTTAGGTTTAGGGGTTAATAACTTTATTATAGTAGCGGCGACGTTGGGGGTAGCAGATTAGGGGTTAATAATTGTAGGTAGGTGGCGGCGATTTTAGGGAGGGCAGATTAGGGGTTAATAAAATTTATTATAGTGTTTGCGAGGAGGAGTGCAGCGGTTTAGGGGTTAATACATTTATTATAGTGGCGGCGAGGTCCGGTCGGCAGATATGGGTTTAATAAGTGTAGGTAGGTGGCGGCGATGTTGGGGGGGCAGATTAGGGGTTAATAAATATAATATAGGTGTCGGCGATGTTAGGGGCAGTAGATTATGGGTTCATAGCTATAGTGTAGGTTGCGGCGGTGTCCGGAGTGTCAGATTAGGGGTTAAAAATATAATGTAGGTATCAGCGATAGTGGGGGCGGCAGATTAGGGGTTAATAAGTGTAAGGTTAGGGGTGTTTAGAATCGGGGTTTATGTTAGGGTGTTAGGTGTAGACTTAGAGAGTGTTTCCCCACAGGAAACAATGGGGCTGCGTTAGGAGGAGCTGAAAGCTGTTTTTTTTGCAGCCAGCTCAGCCCCATTGTATCCTATGGGGATATTGTGCACGAGTACATTTTTCCAGCTTACCGCTACCGTAGGCAACGCTGGTATTGAGGGTTGAAGTGGAGCTAAATTATGCTCAACCCTCCCTTTTCTGAGGTTAACGCAGCCATTCAGACAACTCTAAATACCAGCGTTGTCTTAAGGGTGCGCTGGAAAAAAAAGGAGCGTTAGCACCGCAGGTCTTTACCGACAAAATTTTAAATCTAGGCATTTGAATCTAACCTAGTCTGCCCATTTTCATTAAATAACCTACTTTACTCAGATAGTAAATTGTGCCCAGCTCTAACTAGAGATATGATTTGCATAAGTAATGTAATTGTGGCATGGCATAAATATCTGAAACAATTGGGGATTAACAATAAAATTTCTAGGTTTTTAACATTCAGAGCCAATCCCAACTTTCCTTAAGGTATCTCTTCTGAGGTGTATTTAATATGGGAGAATAAAGGCTTAACCCTTCCATGTCAATTGATTAATATTGATTCTAGGTCATTTAAATTCTACCAAGATCTGAAAGTAGAATTTGACTTAGAGAACCGTGATTTCTTCACCTTCTTACAAGCCAGACACTATCACCTAGATTACGAGTTTTGCGTTAGGCTTAAAGGGACAGTCAACACCCATGAAAAATTTCTACCATACCTTAGATCAACAACAAAAAATGAGCCTGCACCGCATCCCATCTTCAATAACACTAACGTTAGGTGGCTAATCTTCAATGAACATTTAGTTGACAGCGGCAGATATGGCCGCCAAACTCCTCCCCCTGTTACGTAGGAGGCTTCTTCTCCAAATCTTCAGCCAATGAGAATCAAATCCTTGGCTAGATTCTTTAGCCGTGTTCATGGATACAAAGTTCTATTTCTAATAGCGCATTAAAAATAGAACAGTGTCCTTGTGAACAAGTATTTATTTAAAACAAGAAAGGTTTGGAGGAGGAGGGGGAGGAGTTTGGCGGCCATATCTGCCACTGTTAACTAAATGTTCATTGAAGATTACCCACCTAAGGTTAGTGTTATTGAAGAGAGGATGCGGTGCAGGCTCATTTTTGTTGTTGATCTAAGGTATGGTAGAAAGTTTTCATGGGTGTTGACTGTCCCATTAAAAAGCAGTGTTGGCTAGTACCAACGCTGCTTTTTAACGCCCGCTGGTATTTCGAGTGTTGCAGGTACAGGTGTACCGCTCACATTTTTGACCAGACTTGGAAATACCGTAAATCCACTTACGTAAATTGTGTATCCTCTTTTTTCAATGGGACTTGCATAGCACCGGTATTACGAGTCTGCCAAAAAGGGAGCGGTAGACCCTCTCCTGTCAAGACTGGTACCGCATTTTAAAGTCAGTAGTTAAGAGTTTTACACTACAACGCCGTAGCATAAAACTCTTAACTAAAGTGCTAAAAAGTACACTAACACCCATAAACTACCTATTAACCCCTAAACCGAGGCCCTCCCGCATCGCAAACACTAAAAGAAAATTTTTAACCCCTAATCTGCAGAACCGGACATCGCCGCCACTATAATAAATATATTAACCCCTAAACTGCCGCACTCCCGCTTCACAAACATTAATTAAATATTATTAACCCCTAATCTGCTGTCCCTAACATCGTCGACACCTACCTACATTTATTAACCCCTAATCTGCCCTTCCCAACGTCACCACCACAATACTAAAGTTATTAACCCCTAAATCTAAATAATTCTAAATAAAATTAATATAATTAACTAAATAATTCCTATTTAAAACTAAATACTTACCTGTAAAATAAACCCTAAGCTAGCTACAATATAGGATTGAGCTGGCATTCTATTAGCTGTTCCAATCAGCCAATAGAATGCCAGCTCAATCCTATTGGCTGATTGTTTATTATAGTGGCGGTGATGTTGGGGGTTAATAAGTGTAGGTAGGTTGAGTCGAGATTTGGGTGTGGCAGATTAGGGGTTAATAAATATAATGTAGGTGTCGGCGATGTTGGGGGCAGCAGATTAGGGGTTCATAAGTATAATGTAGGTGGGCGGTGTCCTCAGCAGCAGATTAGGGGTTACTAATATAATGCAGGTGTTGGCGGTGTCGGGGTGGCAGATTAGGGGTCAATAGGGGTGTTTAGACTCTGGGTTCATGTTAGGGTGTTAGGTGTAGACATAAACTTTATTTCCCCATAGGAATCAATGGGGCTGCTTTAGGAGCTAAATGCTGCTTTTTTGCAGGTGTTAGACTTTTTTTCAGCCGGCTCTCCCCGTTGATTCCTATAGGGAAATCGTGCATGAGCACGTTACACCAGCTCACTGCTGACTTAAGTAGCGCTAGTATTGGAGTGCGGTAATGAGCAAAATTTTGCTCAATGCTCACTTCTTGTCTTTTACCAGCGCTGTCTGTAAGTGAGCGGCGAGCATAAACTGCTCGTTAGCACTGCATAGCCTCTAACTCAAAACTTGTAATCTAGCCGTATGTATTGAGTCTCCTCCCTATAGGTAGAAGTTATGAAGAGGACTGGTATTCCTTATACTCGTGTTTAAACATTTATAAACAGGGTAACCATCACCTATCGTATTGGCAAAAGACCTTGCTAAAAAAGGGAGAAGAAACCATTCAAACCCTATCAGAAAAGTGGCAAGATATACCTTATTTAAATATAGATAGTAATACCATTAGTCTAAGTATAACTAAGGCCATATCTACCTCACCGTCAATTATCTGGAGAGAGTCACATCTTAAAATTCTTCACAAAGCTTATTTGACTCCGCAAATACTCTCAAAATGGAACGCGGAAATTGCAAACTGCTCAAATGTGGCTTCCCTAGAGCTGATATTTTACATTATTTCTGGTCATGTCTAAAGTCAATTCTTTCTGGCTGAAAGTAGCCTTTTGGCTTACTAGTAGACTAAGTCATAGGATATAATTTGATATATTCAAGGTAATTTTTCTTGCTGATAAAGTACCTAACAGTTTGAACTCTTATCTTATTAACACAGTAACCTTTTTGGTTAGACATCAAATTCTGAAGAACTGGAAATACAGAAAATCACTCAGACTCAAGGGGCTCCATGTACTAAAGCATCAATTTTCTCGCCGACAACATGTCGACTCGCTCGAACTCGCAGCTAGCGAGATGCTGCCAGCCCACCATATGTACTAAAAAACAGCATACAAATCTTGCGTCTAATCCGCATTGAGCACAGGCGAATGATTAATACATCTGACGCCTTGCTAGTTGCAAATGTACTATTATTTTCTTACAACTTGTCAGTCATGTTTGTCCCACATGACTGTAGGTGTCAGTAACGTCATATTTGTCATGGGAACTTATTGCAGCACTATATAAAGTCCAATTTATATATTTTGTCAGACTTGATAATTTCCGAACCTGAAGCTTTTCAAGCCTATATTATTTTTATTTATAAATTAAGTATGGCACCTTCTGGATTGGATTCACAGACAAACAAATTCAATAATCCACACTTCTCACACCAGCAGAACCTGGTTCTTGTTGATATGGTTCTCGACTCTTATGATTATTTATTCGGTTGGCATTGCGGTCACACTATAGAATTGAGACTTTATCGATTGCCACTCTTCTGTGGTATATGGTATGAGTGCATCGATAACTTTGGATAGATGACGCGAAAAGGCAGACTGACAGAAACCAATGATGATGCTGGACACTGTTTGAAATGATCCGGTGGCAAAAAAGTGCAAGGCAGCAAGAAACTTAAGGAGTCTGGGAATGGCGATTGAACGAGCCATCACTGGCTCTAGAAAATTTGCGATTTGAGCATATAAAGTCAATATTAAATGTCGATCCAGACGGAACTTTTGAATAACCTCTCTATCGGAAAGGTCATCTAAAGGAACCCAAGGAAGGAAGGAATATGCGCTGTACCCGCAATCTCCTTCTTCTAACCAAATTTTCTATGGCATCAGGTTCACGAATTTGCCTTCTACCCCTGATTTGCATCAGACGAGGAATATACAGTTGAAGAAGTGTCTCCAAGGCTAGCAGGATCAACAGTGAGTAAAGATTCAAGTGTATTGTCCCTCTTTTATATCACTTGTAGGCGTATATCTTATAGACCCTATTGTTTATTATGGTGCTCGCCTCCTATAAGCTGGCGAGGGATTTTTTACGAGGTAGGTGTGGACAAAGTCATGGGCGTATAAATAGATAGTTTAGTAATTACTTTTTTGTGCTAGATTTATGTTGAGCAAGTATTTTCTAGCTACAAAAAAGACTAGAATATAAGAGTTGCGGACAAGTTTGCTCGACACTTGTAAATGTAATTTTTTCAATGAATTTGTTGCATAGTACATACGGTTATTGATCCGCACGCAGAAATTTAGACGGAAATAGTCACAAAGACGTCGCAGACAGCTTAGTACATGGAGCCCAAGGAGTTTATAAATAAAAATTATCACTAAATTACATTAGAACAAAATCTAGTTGATACACAATAAGAATCAAGTGTTCAAAATTGTATTTTAAAATGGGAAGATATAATCAAAGCGTTTTGCCCCAATATTCAAAAACATATACTTTACACGTTCAGAAACCATATTATTTTAATCGAGTCTAAATCATTTTCTCTTTTATTTGAAAGAGAGGGAAGTACTGCCAAGGGAAGGACTAGTAGTTAGTCCTTTGTTGTTAAGTTAAGAAAAGTTAAGAAAAAGGATGGAAATTTTTTGTCTTTCTTTTTTTTTTTCTCTCTTTTTTGCTTTTTTTTCTGTCTCCCGTCCCTGTTTGAATCATTGTGCTTGTTAGGCCCTAGAAGGCAGTCTCAGCTTAAGCCCTGTTTGGCTTGTATTCTGCTTTTAGCCTCATATGGCAATATTATACTGTTATACATGAAAGCTGACATACCTGAGATAGATATATACTTCAGAAAAATGTTTGAAATGACTTATACAATTTTGTTAAAGTGAAGGTAAAGTTAACTATATATAACAATATAATAACACTTGTCACACAAATTGAATATGAGTTTCATTCATCACTTTTTGTAATTGTAATTATACAGAAAGTTATTAACGTTTTTACTTACAAGTTTTAGATAATGAAATTCAACCTGTAAAATTATTATTATTATTTTCTAGGGTCACGTTTTATTTTTAGCCTATTGAAATGCTGGCCGTTAGGCGGCCGTCAAACAATGTCATCCGCCTCTCATATGATATGGGCATGCGTTAGTAATGTGCCATTGTTCAGTGCGATACTACTTTGCATCCAAAAATTGAAGCTTGCGCACAAGACCTTTGCCAACTACCAGACCTTTGCAACTGAAATGCAGTGCCTTTTGGGTTTTTTAGTTCTCTTCCTGTTAGCGATCCTAGGTGAAAGCGTATGGGACCATTTAACAGCCCTGAGACAAGTGACTGCGGATTTGTGTTAGGTTATACTGAGACGCCGGTGTTCTGGTACATCATGTAGGAGGACAGTAGTGCCACCAGGGTTACCATAGGCCAGTAAGCATATGCGCATGCGCAGTTCGTTGGATCCTCATGAACGCGCATTGTTGTGACGTATAGAGCGGGTGGGACCGCTCTATATGTCATTGTCAGTAAAACAAGGAAATGGCTGCTGGGAGGAGTCAGGGACCAAACGGTAGGGAAAAATAAAAGTTATTTATTATATATTTATATAATCAATTGGATGAAAATAGTTAGCGACTGAGTTATTTAGAACATGACTAACTCATTAGAGTGTACAAATATGTAAAACTTTACCTTCACTTTAATGTCACTTGCAAAGCAAAAAACTGAATTGTTTTTTATAATGTTTTTTTATACATGCATATGAAAGTTGATATTCTCGAGATAAATATATCATCTAGAAAAATGTTTGAAAGGATATATATAACTTTGTGAATGCTATTTGCAGAGCAAAACATTTATTTGAATTGTGATAGTTTTTTCTTATGTGATTCTGCTCTTAAAAATTCACCATCACTATTTTTTCTTTTTTTTAATGTTTTTTTTTTTTTTTTACAAATTGCACTGTGACAAGTATATACCCAGATTATTGTTGTGAATTTGATCTACTTAGTTTTTGTTAAAGTTGCCTTATACAGGGAGTCTCAATCTGCAATATCGTCTCAATATCGCTTGTCAGGTTAGTGCATGAGTGAAAACAGTTTACTTTCAACTCTTAATACGAACGCAACCTGACAAATGCAAAAATCTTAATTCTAGCAACATTAACTGTCAAGTGGGAGCGTTAATTTGTGCTCCCCTCGTAATCTGGCCCATAATTGGACAATAACAATTAACCATCATGTATATGAATAAGAAACATATTAACTTTCTGAAACTGGGTAAACAAGAGGAACATTTTTTTATTGTTTAAAGAACATACCAAGTTTTACATTATCTTTTTTACATGTTTTTCCATTTTTGAGAATTTATTTTTTATAGCATCCTGGATTATTTTGCTATTTGATGTGTTTTATTGTGTTTGTTTTAAATGATATATTTTCTGTTATATACTATTAATCAAATTAAAACTATTTTAGTAAAGACTGTTACAATATATTAACTATTGATTAGTTCCATGATTAATCTACTTTTTACACTAGTTCTGAGTTCAAAACAACTCTCTCAGTTGTACACACAAAAATATTTATCTTTATCCCGAATTGTTTTTATTAGGAGTTTCTATAAAGGTTTAAAGTCAATCAATTGTGGTACAATTTGGTTTATTAATCTTAGAGCAAGTTCATAGAGATAATATTGATTTATTTGTTTTCATCTCGGCATTGCTTAATGACAAGGTGTTCAGCAAGTTGACCTACTTCTCATGGGTTTTGTGCCACCTATGACTGTTTCACTGTTTACCACAACCTTTGAGCCTTGTCTGTATGATGAGTTTTCATTTGTGCTGGTCTTCACCCATACTTCAGATACCTGCCCTGTTCCTCTCTGGCAGATCTACCTTCATCTGCTATTCATTTGAATGGGTTCAGCTGCTCACCACCACCTTGAAGCACTATCACCTTCAAGCCAAACCTGCTTAACAAGCTTCCCTATGAACCTTGTTTTCCCCTACCTAAACGTGATCTATTGGTCCTTCTGCATCTTGAAGCCTGGTGTCTTCACTCAACTGTTCTATACGCACTGGTCCTGTTTCCTAAATCCATTTTATTATACTGAGAAGTTACAGTTTGTTTGCTCTTTGTGAAGCTGTCCCAGGTGTTTTGGAATGGTCTTTAGGAATATTCTGGTAATTAATAAGGGGCAATGCCCAAGAGTGAATTAGCATCTTTTGGTGCTACATTAGATTTTGTGTTCAGGATGTGACCTGTTCTGTAGGAATTTTCAGAAAGCTATGTAAATGAACATACATAGTAACATAGTATAAAAGGTTGAAAGAAGACAGAATTACATTGAATTGAACCTGTGCAAATCTTACTTGATTTGCAATAAATGGGCTTCAATAAAGCTTAAAATAATTCCAATAAAAGGTGACCCATTTAAAAGAAGGTATAATATCAGTCAATTCTGTTTCTAGCCAGAAGTCTATCTAAGTCATCTAAGGTATTGACATTCACTACCACCATAGTCAATGAGTTCTACAATTTAATTGCTCTTGCAGTGAAAAATGTTTACATGGCTGGAGATTAAGGCCTCTAGTTATCAATGTCTGTCGGACCTGATCCGACAGAGCGGATCAGGTCCAACAGACATCGCTGAATACGGCGAGCAATACGCTTGCCGTATTTAGCATTGCACCAGCAGCTCACAAGAGCTGGTGAACCGATCTCAGAATTACTTTATAGCTTTTTCAATCAGCCCTGCTTCCTATTTTAAAAATTGGCACCACATCAGCTTAACGTGAGTCTGGGGGTACTATACCTGATTATATTGAGTCTTAAAAATCAAGGGAGGAGGTTTGGCTATAACAGTGCTTTATTCTCTTAAAATGTTGTTTGTATTCCATCTGAATATGGAGTTTTATTTATCCTAACATTATCCATTTATTTCCTGATAAAGTTAATGGTATTGGCTTGTATGTTCTAGTTTGTTTCAATGTCTCTACCATTGGTTCCTCTCTTGTGTATACTGAAGAAAAGAAATTGTTTAGTACCTCAGCCTTTCCCCGGTCACTGTTAACCCTATATTTTCCTTCTTAGATTTTTTGCCATTTATATACTTAAAAAAACCTTTTTAGGGTTTGACTTAAAATATTTAGCAATTAATCTTTCCTTTTCATTTTGGCTAATTTGATTGCCTTTTTGCACGCTATGTTACATTATTTATATATTTGAAAAACTGCAGTAGTACTAATATTTTGAATAATTTAATTTTCCTATGTTGTATCTAATTTCTCCTAGAATATTTTTATTTAACCACATTTGCTTGGATTTATTTCTTCTACTTTTATACTATGTGGTATGTGTTGATTAGTATGTTTATTTAACAACGTTTTAAATATTATCCATTAATGCTCTGTGTTTTTATTTTTCCTAATTTATGATATTTAACGATTTCCTAAAAAAACACTGAATTTTGTTTTCATAAAACAAGTTGAACACTTGTTACACTGTTTATGGAAAGTGATTTCAAACATGAAAATGTTATAATCACTGTAACCCAAGTTTTCTTAGACTTATAGTTTTGATTTTATTTATGTTTTGTTTGATTGAATTAATGTCAGGGTACCAGGAATCAGACTGAGATGTGAAATGCAAAAATAATCACACCTTTATTAATAATAACAAAAAAATTATAAAGAATTCAAAAGCAAAACGACAAGCCAGGTGTCCAAACCAGAGCTGGTAATCAGAGTAGTCAGACGAGCTAGAGTCAGGAACAAAGAGAACAGCAGAATCAGGAACAAGCCAGGGATCAGGAACCAGAAGAGGTGTCAGCCAAGCCAGGTAATACACAGGAACTGGAACACAGGAACTCACAAAGAAGTCTGAGCAAACGCGAGGGCAAAACAATACTGAACAGAGGCCCTTTAAATAATAAGTGATGACATCATATTTCTGGGACTGCAACCTGTCTCACACTGATGAAGTTCACCAGTTTTGCCATTAGAGGGTGCCTAGGTGAGTGATCAGCATTACACACTCTGCAGCAGATTCAGTGGGAGAGGTGAGTAAAATGTCAGCCAGCAGCAAATAGCAAACAAAGCAGGGTGAAACCCTGACAATTAAATCCCCTAATTACAACACTGATATTATTAGCAACCTTTCATATCTGCATTAGCAGTTGAGTTTCCTCCACGTCACTAATGTTGAGAACTTTATAGCATGTTTCTTGTAATAACTTTGTTCCCCACTCTTTATTTCAAATGGAGCTTGATGCCCCTGTTTCCGGTTTAAAGACCACTGCTCCATAACTTTATCGCTGCCTCTGAGGCTTCGGTCTTCAATCTGTCCGATCCTATAAGATCAGGCTGATTGACACCCACTGCAAGCGGCCACGATTGGCCGCAAATCTGCAGGGGTGGCATTGCACAAGCAGTTCACAAAAACTGCTTCTGCAATGATAAATGACGACAGTGTATGCTGTTGGCAAATATCGATGTGCGGTGGACATGATACGCTACATCATGTCCACTCGCACTTTGATAAATTGGCCCCAGTGTCTCTACATTATCACCAGTATTCTCACATATATCTTTCTGTAGGTTTAAGTTCAAGTTTGATATATATGCAAATTCCTCCTCTTATCCCACCTAAACAAAGTATAAACATCTAAATTAACTAGTGAACACTGCTGCAGCTCCAGGCATCAACCAGTTCCAAAAGCGGAAGTGAGTGTGTATGTAAAAGAGGCTGATTCAGACCCAGAGTGCTGTAGTGCAGTAGATCAAACTGCTACATAAAATCCAAAAGACACAAAGTAACAAGCACTCAGGAGAGTATGCACAATTAAAACTTACACTTTATTGAGACCATAAAAACAGGCAAAAGGCATGGACAGGTTTCAACTATAAGTCAAATGTCTAATGCATTTCACGCCACCTATTGGCGCTTACTCATGGTCTCAATAAAGTGTGTTTTATTTTTACATACTCTCCCGAATGCTTTGTGTCTTTTTTACATCTAGATTACCTGCCCAGTCATGTGAATAATCTCACCAAGTTTCTGTTATGTTGATAATATCATATTCCTCTTCTGCTGATAAGAGCCCCAGCTTCTCTATTTTACCATTCATGCTTCTTGCATTTTAATAACCCTGGGGATTAGACAAAAGATATGGATAGGTATAAGTGCATGGGATAGTAAAAGACTGCTGAACACACATTGTGTCATGGGTGAGTGCAGGTATTTCCCACAGTGAGGCAGGATGTATATAGGATGTATATGCGAAAATGGCCAGTGGTAGAATAAGCTGTGTAACTGATACACTAGTTGAGACAGCCTTTGTAGAAGTTGCAAGATATGTAGAACACACATTAGGTCTTTTCAAGAATACAGCAGTATAAGTGATTACATAAGGCATGTGTCTGATTATATTGAAAGTGACAATGCAGAAAGTATATTTAGAAAATGAAATGGTGAATACCAGGATATTTATACATTGAAAATCTGCAGAACCTGCAATGACTGAGGGGGTTAATCCTTGGAGTGACATAGAATTATAGGGCTTTCATGTATTTAGTTAGATGAAGCTAAAGCTCTGATGATTTATAAACCTTGCAGGACTTGTAGTGAAGGAGAAATATAAAAAATATAAAAAAGTACAAAAGTGAATGTAGTATCATCAGCAAATAAAGAATTGATTTATTTAATAATGGGAAGGTAACACTAATTCACAGACTTTTCTGGACCTGCAGAGACATAAGGATTAGTAGTTAAGTGGCATAAAAAGACCCTCTATGCAACTGAGCAGAGCAATCAGCTACATGGATGTTATTTATTGTTGTTACTAATTTGCAGCCCTAGCAGGACCTGCAGTGACTGAGATGTTGATAGCTGAGTGACATAAAATATGCATAAAAACCCTATATGTGACTTGGCAGAAATAGAAGTGAGCTGTGATATATTTCGTGAGGTGAATAGCTTTGGCGTGAGTAAGTATAGTGGCAACACTACTGGTGATGTGGTCATTCTATGCATATAATTATTAAAGTAAAATCATTTCACATAGGCTATGATAATCGAAAGGGCCACAAGGCAGCAATATATTCAAAAGGGATCCTTCATAAAGTCGAGAAAAAAACGCAAAATATTCCAAGCGACTGACATCAGTGTTTAAAGGTAGCATTGCAGAGAGGCGTGTTACTATACATCTCAAAGGATGGTGGTGCTGGTGATATATTCCAAGAAGCATCACCACCTACATTAATGATGTAAAGTAAAGGATGCCTTTTACATATATCACACAACCAAGTAAATGTACCGCAGAATACAAGAAGTGAAAGAATAAAGAAACAATGTATTAATGAAAAACATTAATACTTATCCTTTTAATGTAAATACATTAACCCAATACATATGTTATGTGGCCCTTCACTAGTAAACCCTTTCCTGACCTTACCCCAGTGCACCCTTACCCCCCTAAACTATTAACCCGTTTTTCGTCCTTAACCTCAGAACACCAAAACCCCTAAGCTGTTAACCCCTTCTGTACCCTTACCCTCAGAGCACCCTAACCCCCTAAACTGTTAAACCCTTCTGTCCACTTACCTCCAGCGCATTCTAACCCCTTTCTTGCCCATACCCCAGTGCAACTTAATCTATCTGCACTAACCTAGCACAACTGCAGAAAAAAATAAAATAAAATACACACTAAAAACCCAAACAGTTGTAATTAATTACACAACAATAAAACACAACCACACAACCTTCATAAAAAAAAATAAAAAAAATCAATAACAAAAAAAATATTTTTCTTTTTTTGGGCCTTATTTTTTTATTTTTTTCAAATTCCTCACCTGGATTATAGTGAATTGCAATGGATGAAGAATTCAGGATGGTGAGTATAATGTTGTTATTAATATTATTTATTGCTATTGTTTTTTGTGTAATTTTTGTCTGAGGTTTTGGTTGGTGTTTTTTTTATGTTTTTCTTTATTACTGTTTTTTTGGGAAAGGTTTTTGTTAGCGTTTTTTAGTAATGTTTTTTGGTAGTTTTTTTTTAAAGGAATGTTTTTGTATTAGTTTTTTGGCAATGCCTTTTTGTAGTTTTATTTAAATAAGGTTTTATGTTTGTGTTTTTTTATTATTGTGTATTTAATTTTTCTTTTTTACTGCAGTTTTTTTTTTTTTTAAAAAGTGTGTCTTTCTTTTAATCTTTTATGCATTGGTGTTTGGTCAATTTAGAAATTAATAGTGTAGAGGGTTTAGGATGCACTGTGGTGAGACTGTGTAGGGGATAATATTGTAGAAGTGTTATACTCTGTTGTTGGTACGGCTGCAGCATGGGTTAATATTGTAGAGGGGTTATGCTCTGTTGGGGGTAAAAGTATATATGGGGTTAAAAGTGTAGAGGGGTTATGCTCCACTGGGGGTAAGGGCGTGGAAGGGGTTAATAATGTAGAGGGGTTACAATGTGCTAGGAGTGAGATCAGTTAAGGGGTTAATAGTGTAGAAAGGTTAGGATGTGCTGGGGTTGAGACTATGTAAGGGGATAATAGTGTAGTGGGGTTAAGGTACGCTGGGGGATAAGCAAACAGAAGGGGTTAAAAGCTTAGAGGTGTTTGAAAAATATATGATATATGTCTATACAATGTTTACTGTATATGTATTTTATAGTATAGTGTTTTAATATGTTTGTTAATTAAGGTATGATTTTACAAATCTTGTATTGTGTAAGGCGAGTTTCTATAATTGCACTTTAAGATGTCATTATTGTTTGTGTATTGCACTTCTAATATTGCAAATACAATTGCATGATTGTGGTTTACATAAAATATTGTGATAGCACTGAAACAAATGTATTATTATTTTAGAACACCTTTGTTACAGTTCAATCACGATAATATAAGTAAAACTCAATCACACTATTGCATTTGCAATATTATAAGCAAAACACAATTGTGCCACTGGTTATAAGACAAATGCATTTTTTAAAACTTAAAGCACGATTACGGAAACAAATCACAAATCATGCTTTAAGTATATTATGAAATATTCATTTTGCAACACAATACAAGATTTATTTTTTGTCTTTATTAATAAGGTAGATTGAATACATGTAGATATAAGCGTTCTGTGGGAGTTTCATTGGAGTAACCTGCATTTTAATGGGGAGACATCACCAGTAGTGCGTTATTTTACAAAACCTTCCCTGCAGGTTAGGTACAGGTTTTCAACCATATTTGTCTCACCACCTTTTCAGTGGCGAGATTTTCCAGTGTAAGGAATGCAGTGTAGATAAAGTAAAAGTAAGGTTACATGTGCATTATTTGAAGTGAATACACTGTCTGTGCTATATAGGAGCACTTCAAATGCAGTCCCCTCTCTGCTGATATCGCAGATGAGTGATGATGTGGGCAGAATTTTGCTAAACTTGCAATCCCTATTATTTCCTATGGAAGACACATAGCCACTTGTCGGCACAGAGAGGGTCAGCCCACATTTTTTTTAATATATCACCAGACAGATGGGCCATGAGCCTGGCAAAGGCAAAAAGGCATTTTGTTGTCAGTCTGACAATGTTTTGAATATCGGGACCATACTGTCATGCTTTAATGAAATATGTGCTTCAAATGCTGATACATCTATAAAACAAGTTCTGTCCAATACTACAACTAGATAGGGGATTACAATCATTTGATATGGAAAACAAATACTTTAGATTACATTTAATTTACTTTCTGTCCCCAGTAAGCAATCATTACCAACCACCGGTATGAATAGAAAACCAAAGTTCTTATCCATAGAGTCTTTTAAAAAAATAGTATCCTCTAATGAGATTGTAGTTCGTTTAGCAAGAATAGAAATAGTACCATCTCCCCTTGGTATAGTTTCCCACAATTCTACATTTTTGAGGTTATCGAAAACATATTTTTAATCTTTGTTGAAGGAAAAAAGGTATTCCATACTTTTTCCATTCCTTTGATAAGATGTCAGAAGTAGTTTCTGGAACAGGAAATAACTCTACAGTTTCATCTTGAGGTTTAAACAAGTGATCAGTTTACTTAACAGGTTTTTCCTTGTATAACTTTGTTTCCTAAACACCTAAGGTCAGAAAACCTTATACAACAAAAAGTGTAAATGATCTAATCTAAAAAAGAAAAAATGCACTGCCAGATTCCAATAAGTAATCTTAACATTCCCACAAAACCTATCCCTCAAATGAAACTTTAGAAGAATCCACACATAATTCTTGAAATCTATCTAACCAACTCCTTCCTTTGTGAAAAATTGTAAAGGGCAAAAATTCTACAGCCCTACTTCCTACCTGAGTGGAACATTTATGCTTGTCAGATGAAGGCATAGGGGCATATTTATTAAAGTCTGGTGGACCTGATCCGAAAGTGCGGATCAGGTCCACCAGACTTCGCTGAATACGGCGAGCAATATGCTCGCCGTATTCAGCATTGCACCAGCAGCTCACAAGAGCTGCTGGTGCAACGCTGCCCCCTGCAGACTCGCGGCCAATAGGCTGCCAGCAGGGGGGGTGTCAATCAACCCAATCATACTCGATCGGGTTGATTTCTGGCGATGTCTGGCTGCCTGCTCAGAGCAGGCGGACAGGTTATGGAGCATCGGTCTTTGTGACCGCTGCTTCCTAACTGCTGTTTCTGGCGAGCCTGCAGGCTCGGCAGAAACACGGGGCATCAAGCTCCATTCGGCGCTTGATACATATGCCCCATAGGCTTCATTTATCAACCTGTTTATGCAGCCTTTGAGGCACTCCTCTGTAGGCTCATATTAGAAATAGTAGGATGTAGGTGCTCTTTGAGAAATAAGTGCCCCAAAGAAGAAATTAAAGAAGGCACATGTCTAGGACTCAATGGTATCCAATCAGGAATAGCATAACTGAGCTGGGACACAAACTGACACAAATTTGTTAAGTACACTCTTCGGAAAAGGGGAATGAACTGAGGATCAACCATCCAAGGGATCAGTCCTGTCAAGAAATTCAGCAGGCCCGGTTCCAGTTTACTCCATAGTAATGAGAAACACAGGACAGAAAAAAAACACACAGACATACAATGAAAAGAACAGTTGAAATAATAAAAAGGGAAATAACTGTAGACAATATTAACCCTAACATAAAGGGTTAATGAACAAAATTATGGGACACTGAAAATGCAAAGCTATTATAATGTAATATATATACACTTTCATGTTTTGAAGGTAAAGTCTTGTTAAAATGCTGCACAGATGTTAAAATAATAACATGGATAAAAGAAGAATATTATAAAAAAAATATAATTTTGCCCCAAAAATTATCCCTTGAGATATAAGGTTATTTTCTGTCACCACTCCGCTTTGCTGCAATCATAGGAGACTGCCTATAAGATGGTCCCCAACTTTAGAGGTAAAGGGCTGCCTCTAAATTTGGGGCGAAAAAGCATTAACCCCTACCCCATCAGAGTGTCTAAGAGTGCACTGTCTCACACTAACAAAAGTAAAATAAGTGATTCATGCTAGCGATGTCATGCCCAACATCTTAACCAAGTGTACAATAGCACTGTTATATGAGCCTTAGTTTGCGCAGTACAGTAAAAAAACAGTATATACATATGCAATAGTGTTTTTGAACTCTACAGACCCCGTCAATGTGTCTGTGTCAGGAATATGTACCCTGTTAATGTACCTGCTAATAGCCTGTGAGACTATGTGAGTGCTAAACTATAATTACCTGAAATCATTCAGTCCTCAATGCTTAGCAAGCTGCAAATGAAAACTGTGAGTTCATCCTAGTTATTGTGTGATATTGAGACTATCAGTTGGTATGAACCATATCAACCTGTTGTTATGTGCACAATGGTAGAGTCAGGAAGTGCCTCTTGCATAGTGTGTGTGTGTATAGCATTCTGAATAAGGTTTACAGTTATGAAGACCTGTGCTTGATCTCCTTATATAAACTAACATAAAACATGGTGTCAGAATAATGAGTTCCCTGCTTCCATCTGAACTGACAAGAAAGGACTCTGAGGAATCCATTAGAAATCTTTGCAGCAAATTGGAAGTGTGAGAGTTAAGGCTCTGGCAGAGTGACTACAGCTTCTTCTCATGAACTGAGTAAGTGCATCATAACTTGTACAATTGACTGATTCTAACAGCACTACAGACTTTTATATTAATACTGCATAATTCAGAACATTAAGATGGAAAAGTTAAATCCTCCACCAGAATTGAAAATGACTGGTAATATGGAAGATGCATGGCAGAGGTTTAAGCAACGATTCCAGCTATATGTTAGAGCTATAGGAGCTCAGGAGCAAGATGATGAACAAAAGATTGCACTTTTTGTGACTGTAGCCGGATCAGCAGCAATAGATGTATACAACACCTTCCCATTTACAGATGAAGAAAGGGATGTTTATCAGGTTGTTCTAGACAAATTTGAACAGTACTGTGTACCTAGACAAAATGAAACCTATGAAAGGTATCTTTTCAGATGTAGAATGCAGAATGAAACAGAGACTATTGAGGAGTATGTAACATACTTAAAACTGAAGAGTAGATCATGTAATTATGGAGCAATGTGTAACTCATTAATCAGAGACGAGTTATTCATGGGCAGCAGAAATATAAGGGTTAAAGAACCCTTGCTCAGAGAGAAAGATTTAACACAGGAAAAGGCAGTAGAAATTTGTCAAAGTTCAGAGGCAGCACAGGAACAAGTGCGCACACTCTGCCACAGTACAGCAGCAACACCAGTAATGTCAGTTACAGTGGGGAAAAACAAAGTGCATCCACATTATGAAAATAAAATGAAAGGAAAAAGTTTATCACACAAACAGCAAATTATCAGCCTGAATCAGACTGGCTATGTACCAGATGTGGAAAGCAGCATGGCATAAGTCAGGCTTATGGGCAAATCTGCAGAAAATGTGGAAAAATGAATCACTTTCAAAAGATGTGTAAAGCTAAAAAAACGGTTCACATTGTTGACCAGTCAGAAAGTGAGGAGTCAGAAGAATTCTTTATTGGAATACTTGACTTAACCAAAGCTACAGATAAGGAGTGGGTCATTGAAGCTATTACAAATGGCACTAATATTGCTTACAAAGTAGATACAGGTGCACAAGCTAATTTGATCCCTGAGAGCAAGTATCACCAATTGAAGAACAAACCAGAACTTCTGAAAAGCTCAGTTAAACTAAAGACATATAATGGGGATTTTATCCCAGTGCTTGGCAAGTGCAGTGTGTTCCTGGAATATGGAAATCAAACGCATAAAATGAACATTCTGGTAGTTCTAGGAAACAAACCAGCTCTACTGGGTCTTCAAATGTGTGAAACTTTAGGACTGATTAAAAGGGTAAATGCCATTGATGGAACTAATAAAGAAGAGGACATAGAACATTTATTAACAGACTATGCTGCAGTATTTGAAGGAATAGGATGTCTTCCAATGCAACATAAAATACAACTAAAAGAAGGTTCTCGTCCAGTAGTGCATGCCATGCAAAATGTTCCAGTTGCTCTAAGGGATCGTCTTAAATGGGAACTTGCCAGGATGGAGGATAAAGGTATTATAAAGAAAATCAAGACACCTACTGAATGGGTTCATTCTATGGTGTTGGTGGAAAAACCAGATGGGGGTCTCAGAATCTGTATTGATCCCAAGGAACTGAATAAAAGCATCTTAAGAGAACACTTACATTTACCAACAAAACCGGAATTGCTTGGGGAGCTAAGTGGAGTACCTGTATTCAGTAAATTGGATGCATCTTCAGGATTTTGGCAAATTTCACTGGAGGAGGAAAGCATGAAACTCTGCACTTTTAATACTCCTTATGGGATGTACTGTTACAAACAATTGCCCTTTGGCTTGTGTTCAGCACCAGAAGTTTTTCATAGTACCATGCAGCATCTTCTTGAACGAATACCAGGCACAACCGTATTCATTGATGATATTCTAATCTGGGGTAAAACCAAGCAAGAACATGATGAAAGGCTAAAGATGGTCTTAGATGTTGCTAAGGAGAATATTTTGAAGTTCAATAAGACAAAGTGTCAATTCAGAAAAACTTCAATTCAATATTTGGGAGAACAACTCACGGGAGGTGGTGTTTTACCAGACATGAAAAAGATTAAGGCAATTACAGAAATGCCACAGCCAGAAAATAAGCAAGATATACAACGCTTACTAGGAATGGTGAATTACCTTGGCAAGTTCATACCTAATTTACCAGACAAAACTGTACTAATGCGACAACTACTCAGAAAAAACTATGCCTGGGAATGGTCAGAGAATCACCAGAAAGAATGGAAGTTTTTGAAGGACATGCTTACTACTGCACCAACTCTGCAATTCTTTGATCCAACAGCAAAAACAAAGTTATCAACTGATGCTTCACAAAATGGATTGGGAGCAGTTCTATTTTAAAATCAAGGCTCAGGATGGATGCCTGTGGCTTATGCATCTAGGGCATTGACAGATACTGAAAAATCATATGCTCAAATTGAAAAGGAAACACTGGGACTAGTTTACGGATGTGAAAAATGTCATGTTTATTTGTATGGAAGAGTATTTTCAGCAGAAACTGATCACAAACCTTTGATTCACATCTACTAAAAGGGCTTGATAGATGCACCTCCAAGAATTCAATGTTTGTTGCTGAGACTTCAAAGGTATGACTTCACCTTGGATTTTATACCTGGCAAGGATTTGGTGGTAGCAGATGCTCTGTGACGAGCTTACTTACCATTTAACAATGAGGACTTACAGTTGCAGAAAGAGGTGACTGTTCACGTCAATCTGATCTTGAAGACAGCCCCGTTTAGTCATGCAATGTGGGCAGCACTAGAACAGGCTACAGAAACAGATGCTCTTTTAAGTCAAGTGAAGAAAGCAGTTTCTAGTAGCAAATCTAAGACACTAATGCCATCACTGTATAGACCATACATTTCTGAAATTTCTTTGATAAAAGGGGTACTTTTGAAAGGACAAAAGATAATTGTACCAGTGAGTTTGCAAAGTCAAATACTGAAAAGACTACATGAAGGTCATTCAGGTATAGAAAAGACAAAAAGACGAGCTAGAGACATTTTGTACTGGCCAAATATGAATGAAAACATTGAGACAATGATCACTCAATGCCGGACTTGCCAAAAATTCAGACCTCAGTTACCTAAAGAGCCTATACTGGATACGGACTTCCCGTTGGCACCCTGGGAAAAGTTAGGAATAGACTTGTTTGTTTTCAAAAATCAGCATTATACCTTAGTAATGGATTACTTCTCTAATTACCCAGAGATAGCATTATTGGAAGATGAGTCAGCATGTACAGTGATCAAAAAAGTAAAAGTAATTTTGGCGAGACATGGCATTCCAAGAGTAATAATATCAGACATAAATTGGTCTTCAATCCAGCGAGTGCGGTCTGTATAATTTTGCTATTATATATATATATATATATATATATATATATATATATATATATATATATATATTTGCATTTAATATGGTGGCATTTTTCCCCTTTTATTGCATTTTGTATTCTAAACTTATGCTTGGGCTGCTCAAAAATTAGGAATGATTTGTGTGGATTACTTTAAAAACCAAACATACAAACAAACAACAGTGAAGGTTATGTATACAAATAACAGCGCCAAATATTAGTGCCAACAGCTAAAATAGCTTGAGCAAAAGTTTAAGAAAAGGATCAGCATCAAAGGGGTTATTTACGTTTTGGTGTAAAAGTTGATAATCCCATTACCCTTTTTTCCAGGAAAAAAAACAGACATTTAGCAATGTTTGCAACAGTAATGGTTAATTTAATCTAAGATATTTATATATACATTTATTTATTTATTTAATATTCACATTCATGCTGTTTCCAGAAATAACCACATATTTTGTAGATGATCAGACTCTGGAGAAGTTACACCACATTAGCTCACCTACCTTGTATAAACTAAAGTGCTCATAAGCTGGTGTAGGTTGAACATAACGTTTTCAGATTGGAGGTAATGCATTTTATAATATTTAATCAAGTGGTCTTTCTAGTTATTAAATGTTTCCCATATTGATATCATCTTGCTGGATGATAGCTATTATTCTTAACTAGAACTCTATTGGAGATTTACTCTTTATTCACATAAGAAAACAAAGGAATAACAATAGTCATGTTTTATTGGTATAGTTATTATAGGCATGTATTTCATATTGCTATCTAGGTGATATATTATGTAAAAACACATATGGGCAACAATGATGATAATGTAAGTCTTGCTTACTGGGGACAGTTTCAGTGTCAGGACCACAATAGAACTAAAACCAAATAATGGTTTATCCCAATAAGGATAATATTTTCAACCTACATTTAATTGGTTGAAGCCCAAATGGAGAAGGGTACTTGCAACATATTCTTACACCATTAATGCTGAGAAGTATTTCACACTAAGTTTCAGAATTTTCCATCTCAACCCTTTTTTCTTTTCTTATTTCCTCCAGCAGGTATGGTCGTCCAATGGCACCTGGATGGTAGGTGTGCATTTTATAGAAGCACTGCCACATACCTCATAGCTTCCAGAGAAGAGGTCTAATTAGTTGGTCTAACCTTTGCTATTTTGAAGACTTTCTCTCACCCACCATAATCATGCAACTGTTAAATTTGGTATTTTACCTATGTCCCTGTCTCTGTGCCTTTCTTTATTTAGCCAGGATGTTAATGTTTAGGGGGGGTGGTGTTCTTCTTAATTTATCTGGTTTAGGTAGGGAGTGTTACTTATGTTGTTACCATATTTCTAAATTAATTGAACTTTTAAACCTCAAGACTGAGCAACATTCATTTGAAACCACAAAATACATTTTCCCCCCACATCAACATGTGACTACAAATGAGGAAAAGTACATTAAACAATGTTAAAGGATTACTTTCTGTTATAATTTTTAAGCTAAACAACTAACATATTAAAGTTAATAAACATTAATTAAAACCTACTGACCTATATTTTCTCCAAAACTAAGTTTCATAACGTTCTAAAAGTTATATCTTTTATTCGCCGATAATGTCACGTTATCCTGCCCACTATTTCCAGCACTGAGTGTTCAAAATACTTAAACCAATAACTTTGTGTTTAAAGCGCCATTTTGAAACCTAGGTATTGTAAACGGATTGGTACAGAGCAAAGGATACCCACGGAGTGGGTTTGGAAAACAATTAAATTTGCAGACAAGATTTCTGATATACGGTAGAGATATGTTAATGAAATGCTATTGATTAAAAGCGTATTTGGGGTAGTTAGTTAGTAACAGGCATAGAAAATATTTACTTACAGTGGCCCTTTAAGGTTGCTACTACTTCATTAAACTACAATTGTATGTCATTTCAGAAATTGTAAAAAGAGGATTGGATTAATTGTAGGGCAATACAATAATGTTTTTGATTATAAGAATTTTTAAATGTGAAATTAATTGGAAGGAGTAATCACATGATACTCAGATTATCACAGTTCTTGATCTATGCCTATCTACTTCTTCATCATAGTTGTTATAAGCATTTCAATGTGGGCATAAAGTCTGTGGTTTGCTTGTTGAACGTAGCATTATATTTATATGTACTATGTAATATTAGTTAGTGTACTTTTTATTTCATCTTTAGACTAAATTTCTCATTAGTGAAGGTAAAGATAATAAACAAATTAATTGAAGAACTAATTCATTAACTTTAATTAAAATCAACATTGCATCTGACTGTAGCTAACACATTTCTAAACTTTTAATTACTTTTTAATTTCTTACATGTTCACAACATATGCCTATATTGTGAGCATAATCCAATCTCAGTGTGATATTAAATTCTAGCAATTAAGGTTAATTTAATATAAGGGGTGTTATATATATATATATATATATATTTTTTTTTTATTTCAAAAGTTTTATTGGGTTTTGTTCCGTATACAGACATACATTCACTCCTGAAATAAAATAACAAGATAACAATCTAACTTGTAATAAAATGCAGTAAGCATAATAGTCAGTATTCTTTGTTTTAAACATATTATCATATTACGTGCCACTCTATCCTAATATTACATCCCAATTTATCAAGTCTCAGTTACATCAATGTGCTTGTAGCTCGTGTCATGTACCTGGGCTGGTATTTGAATAGGTATCTTACGTCTTTAAATATTCTGATTTGCTTAGTTCCCAATACAACTTGATATCTAAGAACACTGTCTTTTTCTGGGATTTAAAATAACCGTACTCTTCTAGTTTGATAGTGTCCTCCACATGATTCAACCACTCATTCGGGGCAGGGGGAATGGGTTGTTTCCATCTCTTGGCCAATAAAGATTTAGCAGAGTTTAAGGCAAACTGCAACACCCTCTGTCTGAGTTTACATATATCAGATGGAAGTGCATTTAACAGGACGATCTTCGGGGACAGACTAAACTTGGGGCCTAATAGATGTCGGAGAAAGCTTTCAATCTCTCGCCAAAAAGGACCTATGATGGGGCAGCTCCACCACATATGAAGTGCGGAGCCTCTCTGATTACATCCTCTCCAACAAAGATCTGAGGAAGTAGGATAGATGCTTTTTAGACGTTAGGGTGTCAGATACCACCTTTAGAGCACCTTATATTTGAGCTCTAAGATCTTTGTGGACGTGGACGATTTTTTAGTTAGGTTATATATGCCTTTCCATTCGTCCTCCTTTATTTCAGTGTTAAGCTCTTGTTGCCATTTTTGTGTATATAATGGTAGTTTTGTGCTGCTGTCCGCTACCAGTATGGATTTTGCAATAGAGAGTGTATGTCTGAGTGTGCCAGGGGAGGTACATATATTTTTGAATCTAGTCATGGGTCTCATCCAGTTATTCCTATATTTGGATGTGTCCACTAGGTGCTGTAATTGTGTATACTTTAACCAGTGTGTGAATGCCCCTCCCAATATGTCTTCCAGGTCGTGTCTTCCTTTCACCCGTTTGCCATTTAAGAGTTTGTGAATCGGTTCTGTGTAACCTATTTCCATGGATGCTCTGTGTGTTTCTCCATATTCCATTCCCCCAGGAACTCAGCGTTTGGTGATACTGGAGTGAGTGGTGATCTAAGAGTAGAAATATGTGGTTGTGTGCGTAAAATACCATCCCAGACTGTGAATACGGATGCATATATATGGAAGGAGTCTATTAATTCTGGTCTGTGTGTTTTTGGTATCCAGCACAGTGCCCCCACCCTTGGAATTCTCAGGATATGAGAGTCGATGGTTGTCCATGCTTTCATTGAGGTATTCTTATGCCAGTCTATTATCCTTTGGAGACATATTGCTTTATAGTAAGTTTCTAAGCATGGGAGACCCAGCCCACCTTCCCCATTAGGTCTGTGTAGGGTATGTTGGTTGACTCTCGGCTTAATCTTACCCCATAAATACTTATGTAGCAGCATTTGCAGTTTTTTGAGGAAGCTGTTTGGGATGTGGATGGGGACTGCTTGCATTATGTATAGTATTTTCGGTAGTGTTGTCATCTTTAGGGTTTGTATTCTTCCCCACCACGATATTGGTTTTTGTGACCACGTGTTCAGATCGTGTTGGGTGGTATTGTATAATGTCCTAAAGTTCAAGTCGAAAAGTAATTTATTATTTGGGGTTAGTTTAATGCCTAAGTATTTAATTGCTTTGGTTTGGAGTTGGTATTGACAGTTTTCCATGAGAGAGGTTAACTCTTCCCTGGAAAGATTAATGTTCATTATTTCTGATTTGAGATGGTTTATAGAAAAATAAGAAACCTTCCCAAATTCCCTGAACTCTTCCGTTACCGCTGGTAGAGAAGTGTGTGGGGAGGAGAGGTTTAGTAGCACATCATCGGCGTATAATGAGACTTTGTAGTCATTACATCCGAGTGGTATACCTTTTATTTGATCGTTTTGTCTGATACGTGCAGCGAGCGTCTCTATGCCCAACACAAACAGTAGCGGCGAGAGGGGGCAGCCCTGACGAGTTCCATTTCCAATTTGAAAGGCGTCTGACAGTACGCCATTCAGTTTAATTTTAGCAGTCGGGTTATTATAAAGTGTTTGTATTCTTTTCATCATTGTGCTACCAAGTCCAAATTTTTGTAATGTGGCGAAAAGAAACGGCCAGTTCATGCGGTCGAACGCCTTTTCTGCATCAGATGTTAATATAATGGAACCTATTTTATTCAGTTTGGCATACTCTATCAATTGTAAGGCCCTTACGGTATTGTCCCTGGCTTCTCGTCCAGGGACAAAGCCCACCTGGTCAGTATGTATTAATGATGGAAGTAGGGGACTAAGTCGTGATGCTAGGACCTTGGCGTATATTTTAAGGTCGGTGTTCAGGAGTGAAATTGGGCGGAACTTAGTTGGAGAGTATAATGCTTTTTCAACTTTGGGGATGACCGCTATGTGAGCTTCCTTTGTCTCCATCGGGAATTGTGCGTCGTTATCTAGGGTTTTAAATAGTGATAGTAGATGTGGTGTCAAGGTGTCACAGAAAGTTTTGTAGTACTTGTTGTCGAGGCCATCCGGCCCAGGACTTTTGCCCGCTGGTAGTGACCGAATAGCCTTAACAATCTCCTGTGCTGTTATTGGCTCTTCTAAAGTAACCTTCTGTTGTTCAGTCAGTTTGGGCAGGTCTATGGGGTCTAAATAGCTTCCTATCTCCTCTGCTGTAGGTGGGGGGGTTGTCCTAGAAAGGTTATATATTTGGTCATAGAAGGTCTTAAAGACTCCAGCTATGTCTGAGCTTTCTTGTTTAAGTTGCCTTTGCTATCTTTTATGCTATATATATGATTTTTCGCTGTCTTTTTCTTCAGTGCTTTAGCCAGCAGCGGGCCTGCCCTGTTTCCCCCCTGAAAATATATTTTCCTTAGGAATAGCGCCTTCCTATGGGCTTCCTTTACCAAATAATCATTCAGTGTTGCTCTGGCTGTCGTAAGACCTTTTAGGGTTGTCAAGTTCGTAGGTGTTTGTTTATGAGCTGTCTCAGCCTGTTTGAGGTCTGCTGTGAGTTTATTACATAGAATGTTGAGTGCCTTTTGCTTTTTAATGCTATGTTGAATGAAGCTACCCCTAATCACCGCCTTATGTGCTTCCCAGAGCGTTCCAGTGTTATTTACTGAGTTTGTGTTATGCAAGAAATATTCCTCAAGTTGTTGCTTTATGTCCTGTACTATATCTGGATCATGTAGCAGTGAATTATCTAATCTACAGAACGCTTTACGGTGAGGTTTAGTTGGCCAGTCTATTTCAATTATTATCGTTGCATGATCCGACCATGCCGAAGGCATAATCTCCGAGTGACTAACTAGTGAGATGTGGTTGTGATCTATCAGGAAGTAATCTATCCTAGAGAATGAGTTTTGCGAGTGTGAGTAAAATGAGTAATTCCTATAGCGAGCATGTTGCAGTCTCCATATGTCAATTAGTGTATTTGTCTTAAAACTTTCTTGCACACTTGTGCTAATGTTGGTAGTTCTACATTTCCTCGTGGAAGTGCTATCCATTGCTGGATCTAGTGCTACATTAATATCTCCACCAACTAGGGGTGTTATATTTATATATGCATAATACATATATGTAAGATGTGTAATGTAAAACATTCACAAAGAATGTTTTATAAGCATTTACATTTATTTTTATATTTTTTTAGCAAAATTTGCCACAATTTGCTTTTTTAGAGACATTCATGGATACGCCAATTAAAAATAATGTTTGAGATTTTTTATTTTATTTTTGTAGCAAAAGAGGATCAGATGTAATGGTGGATTTGCACAAATGTATGCAATTACTTAAAGGGACATGAAACCCCCATTTTTTCTTTCATGATTTAAATAGAGAATACAATTTTAAACATCATTCCAATTTACCTCTATTATCTAATTTGCTAAGGCCTAGATTTGGAGTTTTGCGGCCAAAGGGGTGCGTTAGCTACGCGTACTTTTTTTTGGCCGCACCTTTTAAATACCGCTGGTATTTAGAGTTCACAGAATGGCTGCGTTTTCAGTGCGTTAGGCTCCAAAAAGGGAGCGTAGAGCATAATTTACCGCCACTGCAACTCTAAATACCAGCGTTGCTTACGGACGCGGCCAGCTTCAAAAACGTGCTCGTGCACGATTCCCCCAAAGAAAAGAATGGGGCAGTTTGAGCTGAAAAAAAACCTAACACCTGCAAAAAAGCAGCGTTCAGCTCCTAACGCAGCCCCATTGTTTCCTATGGGGAAACACTTCCTATGTCTGCACCTAACACCCTAACATATACCCCGAGTCTAAACACCCCTAGACTTATACTTATTAACCCCTAATCTGCCGCCCCCGCTATCGCTGACACCTGCATATTTTTTTAACCCCTAATCTGCCGCTCCGTACACCGCCGCAACCTACGTTATCCCTATGAACCCCTAATCTGCTGCCCCTAACACCGCCGACCCCTATATTATATTTATTAACCCCTAATCTGCGCCCCCAACGTCGCCTCCACCTACCTACAATTATTAACCCCTAATCTGCCGACCGGACCTCACCGATACTATAATAAATGTATTAACCCCTAATCTGCCTCACTCCCGCCTCAATAACCCTATAAGAAATGTTATTAACCCCTAATCTGTCCTCCCTAACATCGCCGACACCTAACTTCACTTATTAACCCCTAATCTGCCGACCGGACCTCACCGCTACTATAATAAATGTATTAACCCCTAAAGCTAAGTCTAACCCTAACACTAACACCCCCCTAAGTTAAATATAATTTAAATCTAACGAAATAAATTAACTCTTATTAAATAAATTATTCCTATTTAAAGCTAAATACTTACCTGTAAAATAAACCCTAATATAGCTACAATATAACAAATTAATTATATTGTAGCTATTTTAGGATTAATATTTATTTTACAGGCAACTTTGTATTTATTTTAACCAAGTACAATAGCTATTAAATAGTTATTTACTATTTAATAGCTACCTAGTTAAAATAATTACAAAATTACCTGTAAAATAAATCCTAACCTAAGTTACAATTAAAAGGAGAGAGTAATACAAAGATTCTACACTCAGACTCTTTGCTGATCCCAAAGGTGATGTAACCTCAAAACACTATCACCTAGATCAAAGACAGAAAAAAGGGGGGTGTGGGATAGCGCTTAGACAGCTGCGAGTCTTGATAGATAAATTTGGTGTATATAGTCCCAAACAAATTTTATATCTATACTTTCAAATACTTGGAAGGGCCCCAGGCTGAAACGCGTAGAGATTGCTTACAGTTATCCGATAACCAACGAATATAACCCAGCAGGTGAGAGGCTTTCTTGTGTTCAAGCTGGCTAGGGCAGGTACATCGAGCCACATCCCAAAATTAAGGGATAGACTCCATATGTATAATTCCTGCCCCAGGACCCAGTAACCATTCCAGCCCCAATCACCAGCTAAGGGTAACACAGATACAAAGGAAAATATAACAACTCGATCTGGGAAAGACCTCAAGGACTACAATCTGACCCGGATCCAAAACCAAGAGCAATACGGCTCAGGAGAATATACGAAGCCACTTCACAACTAATAGACCGGCCGGTCACATATTTGGACTGAGGAATCCAGAACACGGACATTTTATCAAGGTTTTTTAAAATAAAAGACATTTTTTCACAGAACACTATCATAAGGAAATCACAGTAAAATCTGGGAAAAAGACTATTTACCACTGTGAGAACTATGTGTATATAAACAAAGGTGTAAACAAAGTAGTAATTAACCTGAAATACTATTGTATGTTTGCAAACACACGGTATAAACACACATATATAGATTGTAGTATACCCAAAATCTTACTTGCAACATTATATCAAAATATATCACGAGAGAGACATAACAAAGATCACGTGATACATCCTTATGAGAAAAAGTAACCAACTGATCTGAATGTAACGTTACAAACAAAAGTTTTTTCTTAAACTGAAACCGGAACATAGAATTATCAGAAAGTTGGTAATGTGCTACACTTGTATAAAAATACAAATTTTAACGATGTTTTAAAACATATATCTAGATGCTGGCATCAATGTGTGTGATTTTACTGTTTATTAACTACTGTTAGGATTTTTTTCTGTATAGGAATAAAACATATATATATATATATATATATATATATATATATATATATATATATATATATATATATATATATTTTTTAACACCAAAACTCCATTCTTTGATTTTCTAAATATATCTGTGATTTATAAGTTATAAGACTAAAAAACATCTCAGACTAAGTAATTATTTAAGAATCTTAACCATCACAGTTTAAGACCAAGACATACACCTCTGTTACTTTCTCATATACCTAGTCAGATATTTCAAAATTTGAGAACCCCAATCAGGGACCCTTCCAAGTATTTGAAAGTATAGATATAAAATTTGTTTGGGACTATATACACCAAATTTATCTATCAAGACTCGCAGCTGTCTAAGCGCTATCCCACCTCCCCCTTTTTTCTAAGTTACAATTTAACCTAACACTACACTATCAATAAATTAATTAAATAAACTACCTACAATTATCTACATTTAAACCTAACACTACACTATCAATAAATTAATTAAATACAATACCTGCAAATAAATACAATTAAATAAACTAACTAAAGTACAAAAAATTAAAAATAACTAAGTTACAAAAAATAAAAAAATATTTACAAACATTAGAAAAATATTACAACAATTTTAAACTAATTACATCTACTCTAAGCCCCCTAATAAAATAACAAAGCCCCCCAAAATAAAAAATTCCCTACCCTATTCTAAATTTAAAAAGTTCAAAGCTCTTTTACCTTACCAGCCCTGAAAAGGGCCATTTGCGGGGCATGCCCCAAAGAATTCAGCCATTAGTTCATTGGGCATCATTTGTTGAAGAGATAGCAAGGTGCATCGTGAGACAATCACATGAGGCATTTATGTGCAGCCACCAATCAGCAGCTACTGAGCCTATTTTGATATGCTTTTCAACAAAGGCAGTATTGGGGGTTAAAAGTGGCGGGTGTGGGATGTACTAAAAAGTGCCTTTATATAGTGGTCTATAGGAACTGTGTGTGCCCTGTAAATATATATGCATATAAGCATATACATATATATTTACATTTGCAGTGCATCGCTGTGACAGCATGAGAATGAGGCTCCCATTGGAGCCTATGGAACTGCACTTTCATGAGCTCAATGCTTCCGTTCAATGCAAATGCGAGGTCGCAGTTGCATTGCACCTAACTCGTAATACCAGCACACATTTGCGTGTGCTGTTATTACTAAGTTGAGTGCGGAAGCAATATTTTGCACTCAACGTGTATTCTAGCCCTTAGTTAAAAATGTATCGGCTAGATTTAGAGTTTTGTCAGTAACGACCCGTGTAGCTAACGCTGGCTTTTTTCCCCCGCACCTTTTAAATACTGCTGGTATTGAGAGTTCACAGAATGGCTGCGTTAGGCTCCAAAAAAGGAGCGTAGAGCATTATTTACCACCACTGCAACTCTCCATACCAGCGGTGCTTATGGACGCGGCCAGCTTCAAAAATGTGCTCGTGCACGATTCCCCCATAGGAAACAATGGGGCCGTTTGAGCTGAAAAAAAAAAACAGCGTTCAGCTCCTAACGCAGCCCCATTGTTTCCTATGGGGAAACAGTTTCTAAGTCTGCACCTAACACCCTAACATGAACCGCGAGTCTAAACACCCCTAACCTTACACTTATTAACCTCTAATCTGCCGCCCCCGCTATCGCTGACACCTACACATTTTTTAACTCCTAATCTTCCGCTCTGTACACCGCCGCAACCTACATTATCCCTATGCACCCCTAATCTGCTGCCCCTAACACCGCCAACCCCTATATTATATTTATTAACCCCTAATCTGCCGCCCCCAACATCGCCTCCACCTACCTACAATTATTAACCCCTAATCTGCCGAACAGACCTCACCGCTACTCTAATAAATGTATTAACCCCTAAAGCTAAGTCTAACCCTAACACTAACACCCCCCTAAGTTAAATATAATTTTATTCTAAATTAACTCTTATTAAATAAATTATTCCTATTTAAAGCTAAATACTTACCTGTAAAATAAACACTAATTTAGCTACAATATAAATAATAATTATATTGTAGCTATTTTAGGATTAATATTTATTTTACAGGCCACTTTGTATTTATTTTAAACAGGTACAATAGCTATAAATAGTTAATAACTATTTAATAGTTACCTAGTTAAAATAATTACAAAATTACCTGTAAAATAAATCCTAACCTAAGTTACAATTAAACCTAACACTACACTATCAATAAATTAATTAAATAAAATACCTACAATTATCTACAATTAAACCTAACACTACACTATCAATAAATTAATTAAATAAAATACCTACAAATAAATACAATTACATAAACTAACTAAAGTACAAAAAATAAAAAAAGAACTAAGTTACAAAAAATAAAAAAATATTTACAAACATTATAAAAATATTACAACAATTTTAAGCTAATTACACCTACTCTAAGCCCCCTAATTGGAACAGCCAATAGAATGTGATCTCAATCTGATTGGCTGATTGGATCAGCCAATCGGATTGAACTTGAATCTAATTGGCTGAATCCTATCAGCCAATCGGAATTTGAGGGACGCCATCTTGGATGACATCCCTTAAAGGAACCTTCATTCTGTGTTAGGATGTCGGAAGAAGAGGATGGATCCACACCGGAGGTCTTGAAGATGGAGCCGCTCGTCGTCGGATGGAAGAAGATTGAAGATGCCGCTTGGATGAAGATGTCTACCGGTCCGGATCTCCTCTTCTGCCCGGATAGGATGAAGACTTCTGCCCGATGATGGACCTCTTCAGCCGCCACTTGGATCAAGACTTCAGCCGGATGATGAACGTCTACAGCCCCCGCTTGGGCTTGGATGAAGACTTCGGAGCCTGGACGGATCGGTGATACCCGGCGTGGTGAAGATAAGGTAGGAAGATCTTCAGGGGCTTAGTGTTAGGTTTATTTAAGGGGGGTTTGGGTTAGATTAGGGGTATGTGGGTGGTGGGTTGTAATGTTGGGGGGGGTATTGTATGTTTTTTTTTCCAGGCAAAAGAGCTGAATTCTTTGGGGCATGCCCCGCAAAGGCCCTTTTAAGGGCTGGTAAGGTAAAAGATCTTTTCTATTTGTATTTTAGAATAGGGTAGGGCATTTTTTTATTTTGGGGGGCTTTGTTATTTTATTAGGGGGCTTAGAGTAGGTGTAATTAGCTTAAAATTGTTGTAATATTTTTATAATGTTTGTAAATATTTTTTTATTTTTTGTAACTTAGTTCTTTTTTTATTTTTTATAACTTATTTTTTTTTGTTTTTTTGTACTTAGTTTATGTAATTGTATTTATTTGTAGGTATTTGTATGTAATTAATTTATTGATAGTGTAGTGTTAGGTTTAAATGTAGATAATTGTAGGTATTTGTATGTAATTAATTTATTGATAGTGTAGTGTTAGGTTTAATTGTAACTTAGGTTAGGTTTTATTTTACAGGTAATTTTGTAATTATTTTAACTAGGTAACTATTAAATAGTTATTAACTATTTAATAGCTATTGTACCTGGTTAAAATAAATACAAAGTTGCCTGTAAAATAAATATTAATCCTAATATGATTTATTTTACAGGTAAGTATTTAGCTTTAAATAGGAATAATTTATTTAATAAGAGTTAATTTATTTCGTTAGATTTAAATTATATTTAACTTAGGGGGGTGTTAGTGTTAGGGTTATACTTAGCTTTAGGGGTTAATACATTTATTATAGTGTTGGCGAGGTCCGATCGGCAGATTAGGGGTTAATACTTGAAGTTAGGTGTCGGTGATGTTAGGGAGGGCAGATTAGGGGTTAATACTATTTATTATAGGGTTTTTGAGGCGGGAGTGAGGCGGATTAGGGGTTAATAACTTTATTATAGTAGTGGTGAGGTCCGGTCGGCATATTAGGGGTTAATAAGTGTAGGTAGGTGGTGGAGACATTTGGGGTTGCAGATTAGGGGTTAATAAATATAATATAGGGGTCGGCGGTGTTAGGGGCAGCAGATTAGGGGTACATAGGGATATTGTAGGTGGTGGCGGTGTGCTGTCGGCAGATTAGGGGTTAAAATTTTTAATAGAGTGGCGGCGATGTGGGGGGCCTCGGTTTAGGGGTACATAGGTAGTTTATGGGTGTTAGTGTACTTTAGAGCACAGTAGTTAAGAGCTTTATGAACTGGCATTAGCCCAGAAAGCTCTTAACTCCTGTCTTTTCTCTGCGGCTGGAGTTTTGTCGTTAGATTTCTAACGCTCACTTCAGCCACGACTCTAAATATCGGTGTTAGAAAGATCCCATTGAAAAGATAGGATACGCAATTGACGTAAGGGGATCTGCGGTATGGAAAAGTCGCGGCTGCAAAGTGAGCGTTAGACCCTTTCCTGACTGACTCTAAATACCAGCGGTAGCCCAAAACCAGCGTTAAGAGCCCCTAACGCTGGTTTTGACGGCTAACGCCAAACTCTAAATCTAGCCGTTTGTGTGGTAATTCTGTAACTCATTGTATATGTACTTTTTTTTTAATGTGGTAGTTGTCTAAGGAGCCTAATGTTACTACAATATTTTTGTTTTATCTACAGCTTTAAATATATTTACATAGACTTTCATCCATCCAACTTTTAGTTGTCAGGATGCTTTTTTACATGTTAACAATTTATGTATCATTTAACCTCATAGAAACAAATTTAGTATACTATATTCTTAACAGTTTAAAAACACTCATTCAGAACAAATCAATGGATTTCTTGTTCAAAGTTATTATTTTGTAATTGAATCTATCTACATCTTGATCTCCTCCACAGACAGCTGTAGAATTTCACCACCTTAATAGTTGCAACCAATGGGGACCAGAATAATGTATGACAGATCATATTGACACATCATAGCAATCTAGATTAAACAAACCACAATGATCAGCTCCACCTAATTTTTATTGTCATTTTGATGGTTATTTTCTCTTCTACCTTCCTAAAGAAGACCCAAGAGAGTACTGATGAATAGGACATATATCCTGACACTCTATTTTGATAAAACAAATGGAAGAAATAATATGAATATAAAAGGAACTTCATTGCAACATTTAACTAAATAAGTATAAAAATGCTGTTTATTGGTATAAATATAGCTTGCACCACCCAATGTTTTGCACAAAAAAATATATTTTCTGTCAACTTTCAATTCACATTTGTATTAATTGTCCTTTCAAATATACCATCAGTTTAAGAGTCCCAACTGTCAACTTGTCAAGAACAGGGCTGATATAAGGTATTTAAGAAATTACATGGTTTCATGGGCGTGATCCGATATACAACACAGGTTTCGGCGCAAGCGTGGAAACCTGCGCCACCCATAGTTTCAGCTCGCACATCGAGCTATCACATATACGGTGCCGGCAGTTGCTAAAGTGCCGTAAGTTGGACAAACTAGCGATGTCCAGAAATAAGCGTAATTACAAATTTCTGGAGTCGTCAGTGACTTACGGCACTTTAGAAACTGCCGCTGCATAAAACAACGAACAAAAGTATAAAATCTCCCGTTACTGTCTAACACGCCTCCCAAAAATAACCCGACACGTATACCCCTCTATCTACAATCCCCCCTCTCACTCCTAATAATAAATATATTAACCCCTAAACCGCCGCTCCTGGACCCCGCCGCCAGCTACATTAAGTGTCTTACCCCCTAATCTGATCCCCCTACACCGCCGCCAGCTACATTAAATGTCTTACCCCCTAATCTGATCCCCCTACAGCGCCGCCAGCTATTTTTTTTACTTTTGCGGGGCATTGCCCCACATTAATCAGCTCTTTTTCCTGTAAAAAAAAGAACAAACCCCCCCATTACAATCCACCACCCACACACCCCTACTCTAAAACCCACCCGATCCCCCCTTAAAAATCCTAAGTCTAACCCCCTAAGTCTAATTGGCTGATTAGAATAGCCAATAGAATTACAGTAGCTCTTATTCTATTGGCTATTCAAATCAGCCAATAGAATTAAAGTAGCTCTCATCCGATTGGCTGATTTGAATTTGAAGGCTCAAATCAGCCAATAGGAATTCAAGGGACGCCATTTTTAATTGTGTACCTTGAATTCCTATTCAGTGTACGGCGGAGATCGTATGAAGAGGATCCTCGCCGATCTTCAGTTCCAGAGAGGACGGTCTTCAGCTCCGCGGTCATTGGTCTTCAACTCCTCCGCTCCACGCCGGCTGGTTCCTGGAAGAAGAAGAGGTCGCCGCCTGGAAGAAGACTTCTCCGCCTTTAACAGGAACTTCTCCGCCAGTCTTCAGGACAGGTAAGGACCACTTGTGGGTTAGACTTAGGTTTTTTTAAGGGGGGATCGGGTGGGTTTTAGAGTAGGGGTGTGTGGGTGGTGGGTTTTAATGGGGTGGTTGTTCTTTTTTTTACAGGTAAAAGAGGTGATTACTTTGGGGCAATGCCCCACAAAAGGCCCTTTTAAGGGCTGGTAATAGAGCCGATTACTTTTTTAATTTAGTTTAGGGTAGGAAAATTTTATTATTTTGGGGGGCTTTGTTATTTTATTAGGGGGCTTAGATTAGGTGTAATTAGCTTAAAATTCTTGTAATCTTTTTTTATTTTTTGTAATTTAGTGTTTGTTTTTTTCGTAATATAGATTAGTGTATTTAACTGTAATTTAGTTGAGATAATTGTAGTTAATTTAATTAATTTATTGATAGGGTAGTGTTAGGTTAGGTGTAATGGTAACTCAGGTTAGGATTTATTTTACAGGTAATTTGGTAATTATTTTAACTAGGTAGCTATTAAATAGTTATTAACTATTTAATAGCTATTGTACCTAGTTAAAATAAATACAAATTTACCTGTAAAATAAATATAAACCCTAAAATAACTACAATGTAATTATTAATTATATTGTAGCTATCTTAGGGTTTATTTTATAGGTAAGTATTTAGATTTAAATTTGAATAATTTAGTTAATATTATTAATATTATTTAGATTTATTTTAATAATAATTAAGTTAGGGGGTGTTAGGGTTAGACTTAGGTTTAGTGGTTAATAATTTTAATATAGGTGGCAGCGGGGTAGGGGGCTCACATTAGGGGGTAATACATTTAATATAGCTGGTGGCAGTGTAGGGGGTCAGATTAGGGAGTAATACATTTAATATAGCTCGCGGCGGTGTAGGGGATCAGATTAGGGGTAATACATATAATGTAGGTGGCGGCGGGGTCCGGGAGCGGCGGTTTAGGGGTTAAACACTGTATTAGGGATTGTGGCGGGGGATTGCGGTTGACAGGTAGATAGACATTGCGCATGCGTTAGGTGTTAGGTTTTATTTTGCAGGTAGTTTAGGGAGTTACGGGGCTCCAATACTCAGCGTAAGACTTACTACGCCTGCAATTTGTGCCGAGGTGAAAATGGAGTAAGATTTCTCCATTTTCGCCACGTAAGTCCTTATGCTGTATATTGGATACCAAACTGCCCGGGTTTGGTATATCACTCTATGGGCCAAAAAACTATGGCCCAAGGGTGAAATATACGAGCGTAACTTCTATGTTACACCGTATATGTGATACCTAACCATTGCAAAATTTGGAGTTGCCGGCTTTTGCGGGCGACGCTGCTTATTGGATCGGGCCCCATGTCTGAAACCAACTGAGCAGAGAATGGACCACAGGAACCAGAGAATATGTAGAATAATCCATAGACAAGCCAGGGGTTAATACCAGAAGAACATTCTAAAACTAAGCAACAAAACAAGACAGGATCTTTTACGAAGAGTCAGTTCAAGTAATCTTTAGCCAATAAATAAGTCTGTGAATTGCATATCTTAGTAAAGGGGGTCAGACAAGTTTCTTAAGCAGGAAACTTTGCCAGGATCAGGGCTAGGAAGACAGGGGCAGGAATGTTTTTTTTTTTGTCTGTTTGTTTGTTTTTTGAAATAATTTTTTATTGAGGTTGTATAAAATGTTACAGATAAAGATAAAGACACCCATAGACAATAATATCAGTAAGACAAATATTCTTAACATACAGATATAGTAGAATGGTGAGTATATTACAATTCCAGGCAGACAATCTGAAAAAACTTTGAAAAACTTTGAATCAGTTTGCACATTGTGCCTATAGAGCTTATGACATAACCAGCTACTCTACTAGACTGTGATAGAATAAACTAATCTACCATAAAGAACAAGTAAGCGGGAGTAATGATCTAAAATAAATTTAACTGGTATGTCTAGAAGACTTTTATATAGGGTGGATTAGAACCTCTTTTTTTATATTCTAAGAAGAATAAGAATGCCCCCCCCGCTTTGCAGAGGTAAACATAAACTAGTTTATCTGACGAAAAGAATTTGAGGCAAAAGGGGGAGTTGGCAGTATAGATTTTTTTGGGAGGAAATTTCAGCAGGCAAAAGCCGCTCTGAATGAGACAAGGGGGGGCGGAGCTAGTTAAAATTGTAGACTGGAAAACAATTGAGGGATACAGATGTTATAAGTAGTATTATGCTTAACCCTTGAGATATTATAGTAAAAATCCAGACATAGGCACTATATGATATACCAATGTCCTCACGATTATGGTAATAGAGGGTGCGAATAATCTGACGTACTGAAACTAGCATTGCACAAATTAGCCCTATAAATATAAAGTACTCTCCTGGGTTCTTCATTAGGCAGGTGAAAGGTAAGATAACAGGAAAAACAGGGATATAGCAAAATTCCCCTCTTGAAGCATAGAATTACAAAGGATATATAGAACCATCTATTATGAATCTCAGTATGCATAATATAACAACATTACACAGTCTTCTGTATTATTGCTTGGTGTACATGAGGCCAGTTGACATTATGTACTTGAATATGTAAGGAGTCACATAATAAATAAATAGACTCAACATATTTGTGCAACCATGAAAAACATAGTATAGGAGGGGTTAGATATTTATATAGGAGATAGAAGTCTAGCAGACCCTAAAGTTGCATACAAGTAGAAGGTGAATTATACTGTATCTAAAGCAGGTAATAAATTCAGACATATGAAAAATCCCATATAACTTGTGCCGCTGTG
The DNA here is from genome assembly GCF_027579735.1 of Bombina bombina. Lineage (NCBI taxonomy): Eukaryota > Metazoa > Chordata > Amphibia > Anura > Bombinatoridae > Bombina > Bombina bombina. The sequence continues at coordinate 655,577,087 of NC_069503.1, read as the reverse complement.
TTTGCAGGAAAAATAAATGGTTATGATACCAAGATATTAATCTAGGGCATCTCTAATAGAGCGATGTCTGCATTCCCCTTTTTAGGGAAGGGCATAATAACCCATTGTTGTAATAGTACAGGCCCAAAGAGACCTTAGCTTAAAAAAAATAGGCTATAATAGTATAGTTTTGAATATAACAGCCTGTACTAAAACATCAAAGCTATTCCACTAGAGAGCTACATATTGTGAATTGCTAACATTTCTGAGCATATTAACACTTTTCAACTAGTGTATAGGTAAGATACCCAACTGGATTTAAGGATGTGTCAATAAGGTTGGGAGCGGAACCTGAACAATATGAGCTAATATAACTAACAATGCAAAGAAAAGTCTGTGCAGTAGAATGAAACTTAATAAAGTTAACCTGTAAGCGAGGGGAGGTTACCTAGAACCCAAACTCTATTGTGCATGAGGAGTGGGCTGTCACAAGAGGGTATATGGTGATGGAGGTTATGTCTTGTTGAACACTTTAACCCAATTAACACTTTTAGGTACAATGAGAAACTAAAATATAACATGTTAACTGATCTAGGCCCTCAGGTAATCTCAATGACAAAGGGTGCTCCAGAATAACACCAGGGGCTATATCTTACTTTCAGCTGATAGGCATCATATAGATATGTCCCCCAAAATAAATACTATAAAAGTAGTGAAAAAAACAACATCATTCTGAGAAACACAAATTACTCGTCCACATTAGGTCCCATGCCGGTCTCTCAGGCTAAATGTGAGTAAAAGGGGTTGTTGATTATATAAAATTAGCCAACCCCAGTTCTGCCAATCTTGACTCTCAGAAGAGTGGTGCGTTCTAATGGTTTCAAAGTTGGGAGACCTCCCATAGGAGACAGATCATGTTGCACTAGTATATAGGGGAACCAGCTGTTGTACGACTTAGCGCCACCTGTAGAACAATTTACTCTCGGGATTAAGTCCCCACTTTCAAGAGGGGGAGCTGATTGGGGTGTGATCTCGTCAGAGAGTAGGGGATCAAGTCCAGATTGAAGGCTTTGGATAGGTGTCATATTTTTAACTTGCTTAGAGTATTCAAGAGCATGTACAGAAAGATCCTCTCTCATCTCCAAATGATAATGTGTATCATGGTCTCCATCATGCTCAGCGTATGGGTCATCAAGCGGCTCTACAGGAAAAAAGGAACCCTTAGGATTGTCTCCATTCTCGTCAAATCCATTCTGGGTTGTATTGGTGGCAGTTCTTAGAACCTGGATAAGATCATCATGCTGGTAATCTAATTTGGTCAGTAACTTTCTAACAGGTAGATTTAGAGTTTTGTTGGTAAAAACCCGCGTAGCTAACGCTGGCTTTTTTCTGGCCGCTCCTTTAAAATAACTCTGGTATTGAGAGTCCATATAATGTCAGCGTTAGGCTCCAAAAAAGGAGCGTAGAGCATATTTAACGCAGCTTCAACTCTCGATACCAGAGTTGCTTACGGACGCGGCCAGCCTCAAAAACGTGCTCGTGCACTATTCCCCCATAGGAAACAATGGGGCTGTTTGAGCTGAAAAAAAACCTAACACCTGCAAAAAAGCCGCGTTCAGCTCCTAACGCAGCCACATTGTTTGCTATGGGGAAACACTTCCTACGTCTGCACCTAACACCCTAACATGTACCCCGAGTCTAAACACCCCTAGCCTTACACTTATTAACCCCTAATCTGCCGCCCCCGCTATTGCTGACCCCTGCATATTATTTTTAACCCCTAATCTGCCGCTCCGTAAACCGCCGCTACTTACATTATCCTTATGTACCCCTAATCTGCTGCCTCTAACACCGCCGACCCCTATATTATATTTATTAACCCCTAATCTGCCCCCCACAACATCGCCTCCACCTGCCTACACTTATTAACCCCTAATCTGCCGAGCGGACAGCACCGCTATCATAATAAAGTTATTAACCCCTAATCCGCCTCACTAACCCTATAATAAATAGTATTAACCCCTAATCTGCCCTCCCTAACATTGCCGACACCTAACTTCAATTATTAACCCCTAATCTGCCGACCGGAGCTCACCGCTATTCTAATAAATGTATTAACCCCTAAAGCTAAGTCTAACCCTAACACTAACACCCCCCTAACTTAAACATAATTTAAATCTAACGAAATTAATTAACTCTTATTAAATAAATTATTCCTATTTAAAGCTAAATACTTACCTGTAAAATAAATCCTAACCTAAGTTACAATTAAACCTAACACTATACTATCATTAAATTAATTAAATAAAATACCTACAATTACCTACAATTAAACCTAACACTACACTATCAATACATTAATTAAATACAATACCTACAAATAACTACAATGAAATAAACTAACTAAAGTACAAAAAATAAAAAAGAACTAAGTTACAAAAAATAAAAAAAATATTTACAAACATAAGAAAAATATTACAACAATTTTAAACTAATTACACCTACTCTAAGCCCCCTAATAAAATAACAAAGACCCCCAAAAATAAAAAATGCCCTACCCTATTCTAAATTACTAAAGTTCAAAGCTCTTTTACCTTACCAGCCCTGAACAGGGCCCTTTGCGGGGCATGCCCCAAGAAGTTCAGCTCTTTTGCCTGTAAAAAAAAAACATACAATACCCCCCCCAACATTACAACCCACCACCCACATACCCCTAATCTAACCCAAACCCCCCTTAAATAAACCTAACACTAAGCCCCTGAAGATCATCCTACCTTGTCTTCACCTCACCGGGTATCACCGATTGGTCCTGGCTCCAAAATCTTCATCCAACCCAAGCGGGGGCTGGCGATCCATCATCCGGTGGCTGAAGAGGTCCAGAAGAGGCTCCAAAGTCTTCATCCTATCCGGGAAGAAGAGTAGATCCGGACCGGCAACCATCATCTTCCAAGCGGCATCTTCGATCTTCATCCGATGAGGACCGGCTCCATCCTGAAGACCTCCACCGCGGACCCATCTTCATCCGGCGACGTCCAACTGAAGAATGACGGTTCCTTTAAGGGACGTCATCCAAGATGCGTCCCTCGAATTCCGATTGGCTGATCGGAACAGCCAATAGAATGCGAGCTCAATCTGATTGGCTGATTGGATCAGCCAATCTGATTGATCTTGATTCTGATTGGCTGATTCAATCAGCCAATCAGAATATTCCTACCTTAATTCCGATTGGCTTATAGAATCCTATCAGCCAATCGGAATCGAGGGACGCCATCTTGGATGACGTCCCTTAAAGGAACTGTCATTCTTCAGTTGGACGTCGCCGGATGAAGATGGGTCCGCGATGGAGGTCTTCAGGATGGAGCCCGTCCTCATCTGATGAAGATAGAAGATGCCGCTTGGAAGATGATGGTTGCCGGTCCGGATCTACTCTTCTTCCCGGATAGGATGAAGACTTTGGAGCCTCTTCTGGACCTCTTCAGCCACCGGATGATGGATCACCAGCCCCAGCTTGGGTTGGATGAAGATTTTGGAGCCAGGACCGATCGGTGATACCCGGTGAGGTGAAGACAAGGTAGGATGATCTTCAGGGGCTTAGTGTTAGGTTTATTTAATGGGGGTTTGGGTTAGATTAGGGGTATGTGGGTGGTGGGTTGTAATGTTGGGGGGGGGGTATTGTATTTTTTTTTTAAAGGCAAAGGAGCTGAACTTCTTGGGGCATGCCCCGCAAAGGGCCCTGTTCAGGGCTGGTAAGGTAAAAGAGCTTTGAACTTTAGTAATTTAGAATAGGGTAGGGCATTTTTTTATTTTGGGGGTCTTTGTTATTTTATTAGGGGGCTTAGAGTAGGTGTAATTAGTTTAAAATTGTTGTAATATTTTTTTTATGTTTGTAAATATTTTTTTATTTTTTGTAACTTAGTTCTTTTTTATTTTTTGTACTTTAGTTAGTTTATTTAATTGTAGTTATTTGTAGGTATAGTATTTAATTAATGTATTGATAGTGTAGTGTTAGGTTTAATTGTAGGTAATTGTAGGTATTTTATTTAATTAATTTAATGATAGTATAGTGTTAGGTTTAATTGTAACTTAGGTTAGGATTTATTTTACAGGTAATTTTGTAATTATTTTAACTATTTTAGCTATTAAATAGTTCTTAACTATTTAATAGCTATTGTACCTGGTTAAAATAAAAACAAAGTTACCTGTAAAATAAATATTAATCCTAAAATAGCTATAATATAATTATAATTTATATTGTAGCTATATTAGGATTTATTTTACAGGTAAGTATTTAGCTTTAAATAGGAATAATTTATTTAATAAGAGTTAATTAATTTTGTTAGATTTAAATTATATTTAAGTTAGGGGGGTGTTAGTGTTAGGGTTAGACTTAGCTTTAGGGGTTAATACATTTATTAGAATAGCAGTGAGCTCCGGTCGGCAGATTAGGGGTTAATAATTGAAGTTAGGTGTCGGCGATGTTAGGGAGGGCAGATTAGGGGTTAATACTATTTATTATAGGGTTAGTGAGGCGGATTAGGGGTTAATAACTTTATTATAGTAGCGGTGCGGTCCGCTCGGCAGATTAGGGGTTAATAAGTGTAGGCAGGTGGAGGCGACGTTGAGGGGGGCAGATTAGGGGTTAATTAATATAATATAGGGGTCGGCGGTGTTAGGGGCAGCAGATTAGGGGTACATAAGGATAACTTAAGTAGCGGCGCTTTGCGGTCGGCAGATTAGGGGTTAATTATTGTAGGCAGCTGGCTGCAACGTTGTGGGGGGCAGGTTAGGGGTTAATAAATATAATATAGGGGTCAGCGGTGTTAGGGGCAGCAGATTAGGGGTACATAAGGATAATGTAGGTGGCGGTCGGCAGACTAGGGGTTAAAAAATTTTAATCGAGTGGCGGCGATGTGGGGGGGCCTCGGTTTAGGGGTACATAGGTAGTTTATGGGTGTTAGTGTACTTTAGAGTACAGTAGTTAAGAGTATTATGAACCGGCGTTAGCCCAGAAAGCTCTTAACTACTGACTTTTTTCTGCGGCTGGAGTTTTGTCATTAGAATTCTAACGCTCACTTCAGACACGACTCTAAATACCGGAGTTAGAAAAATTTCATTGAAAAGATAGGATACGCAATTGACGTAAGGGGATCTGCGGTATGGAAAAGTCGCGGCTGAAAAGTAAGCGTTAGACCCTTTTTTGAGTGACTCCAAATACCAGAGGTAGCCTAAACCCAGCGTTAGGAGCCTCTAACGCTGGTTTTCACGGCTACCGCCAAACTCCAAATCTAGGCCATAGCATATTATTAATATGAGCCTCCATATTGAGTGGGGATGTCATGGCATATACAGAACGTCTCATAAGACATAGACTGGAGCCTTCCAGTGTAAGGAGGTTCTATATATAGACCTTATGATTATTACTGATGGGTTAAATATGATTGGTATGTTAGCTATATATGTAAGTAGTATCGGTTAAGATATTGGTTAAGATCCTGGGGATGGCCTGTGACTGTGCAGTGATCGATATTTAGGGGTTCTCACTAATACTCTGTCAGTCCCGAGTTCCCTGAAGTGGCAGGGAAAGATCCTTATCTAGATTAGGAGACTGTCCCATGTTCTGCGACTCCGGTTAGACACGTAAGTACTATGTGGGCGACTGCCAAACAGTTAGAGCGTAGTGTTTAGGAACAGAGTTTAGAGCTGAGCCTATAACCGTGCCATTATATTTATAATTATGATGACTGTGGGCTGTGATGTTTACCAGGCATTCCTTAGATTCTCTGAGCTCCGGTAGTATGAGATCTAAAGAGTCTAGACATGCAAACACTCAGAGCCTGCTCCGTGTGCATGGAGTGCAAGTGCAACACAACTGGCTGCCGCACAGCGCAAAGGCCCAATGGCTGTACCTCGGTGTCTTCTCTGGCAATCTGTTCACCGAGGCGTCCGTCCTCAATTAGGGTGCACTCCGTTAAGTGTAGGGCAGGATTCAGGAGTCTCCGGAAGCTTGATGTAATAATGTACCTCACAGGGGCCTATTTTGATTGTGTCTCTTCCTTTGGTTTTCTGCACCATATGACAGATAGCGTCTTAGTGCTGAGATGGGGATATATGCCTCCGGAGCAGGGTTCCGAATCTCTGAGGTGTGAGGGAGAGGGTCTGCAGGGCAGTGGTATCAAGGTCTCAGTTATATCCAGTGCTGCATTGCGATGTTGACTGCTAGGCCTCTGTGTCAGATATTTTGGGTGACTGTTGGAATCTCAAATTGTCTGCCAATATGTGTAGGAATTAGTCTCAGTACATTGTAGGCTTTCAGCATCTACTTTTGGCAAATAAATTCGGGTAAAATTCCGCCTTTATTCCCTTTTTGTTAGATTTTACACTCTGAGCTCCTGTATAGTGTGACCGCTCTGTTTAGCGGTTAGCTCCGCCCTGGGCAGGAATGTTTTATTCTTCATATAAAATAACCAAGTACTTAATGGGAGACTGAGAAACTTAGCACACCTAATTCCAGTAAAGGTAGACATCCAGTGATCTAGCAATGCTAATCAAACCTTCACTTTGCACGGCCTTGAATCTCATCACAGCAGCCTGCTGGCCCTGATCTTTATAAGTGTGCAGCTCCTTGTGTGCTGCATAGCCTGACTACAGGTAAGTATAGTGCAGCTCCTGCCATGGGCATTACATAGTCCTCTGCTACTGGCATTACATAACCTCCTCCAAAAGAGAGACCTCAGGGTGTGAACAGGACCAGGTCGAGAAGGATGCTGGAGATGGAACAAAAATCTTTTCCTTGGCATACAGTACAGAGGTAGGTAGTGCTAGCGCTAAGACTCCCCTTAAGCCAGATACAACTTCAACAAATAAGTTCCAGATAGACAAGTCTAATATACAAAAGTAAAGATATGTACTGGCGCTTTGAGCTAGGGGTTACAATTGATAATAGTAGTTGGGATATTGGATAATCTTATCCAAATTTGATAAATTATGTATAATATTCTATAAAACAGAAACAGATATTAAGGATGAGCTTGAAATAAGCAGATTAGAATAATACCTATTCTTTAATACAAAATATAATGTGATATCAAATGACATACATAGAGAGCTAGATAAAAACAAATAGTATATATCATTAGTTAAACCAGGGTAAATACAAAAACTTTATATAAACAATCAAACGTGCTAAAAAAGCTTATACTATATAAGCTATACTACATTTTGGAAAAGCCCCTCAGGGTGAAACGTGTTGATTGTGTGTGACAAACTCTTCATTTGGAAACTGATCTCTCTGCACTGAATATGTGTAGAGACAAGACGGTCTGAAAAAACTTCCACTCTCAAAGTAATCTAAAGAGGAATTAAGTCATAAAATTACAGTGTGTCAAATGGAAGAACCATACTCCCATGTATTGGAGTTATTTACATCACTTATAAGGGCCACTTCAAGGAGCAATTTACACTGGATGACATATTTATCTTTAAAAGATAACAGCTGATCACCACCACGATCTGCATAGACAGTGACGTCAGACACCTCCTCCATGTGGAGAAAGTAAAACCGGAAGTACTATGTGTCTTTGCTACACACAGTGTCTAGACACTACACACCACAGGAGCGGGCTACAGAAATTATCTGAACACCATCAATCTATTCCAGTTAAGATATACAACAGTGACAGGAGTCACATCCATTGAGAGATGATCCATTCTACATCTTTTTCTATTGAGAGACGATTCATTCTACACTGCTGAATACCCACAATTAGTGGTGTACAGGTATCTTTCACATATTAACTTGTAAGTCTTTGAATCCTGATCAATTTAACTCAATAAGAGTTCAACCAGCGATGTACCAAAGTAGGATATAAACTAATTAATCCATTTTGTCCAGCCCAAGGTGATATATATTATTTGAATCAAAAAGGAGATATATGCAAGCCTTTTTATATTTATTTGTCTTTTAACCCTTTCTTGCATATATGTCAAAAAAAAAATTTAGTGGTCAATTTTTAAAGTGCACTTTAATTTTTTATTACTGGACGTCCAGCTAGAGAAAAAAAATATTATTTTTTTTGATAGTATGAGTATTTTTTAAACAATACTAGTTCCCCTCACATTGTACTTTATGTAGTATAGCTTATATAGTATAAACTTTTTTAGCATGTTTGATTGTTGATATAAAGTAATTGTATTTACCCTGGTTTAACTAATAATATATACTATTTGTTCTTATCTAGCTCTCTATGTATGTCATTTGATATCACATTATATTTTGTATTAAAGAATAGGTATTATTGTAATCTGCTTATTTCGAGCTCATCCTTAATATCTGTTTCTGTTTTTAAAGAATATTATGCATAATTTATCAAATTTGGGTAAGATTATCAAACATCCCAACTACTATTATCAATTGTAAACCTTAGCTCAAAGCGCCAGTAAATATCTTTCCTTGGCATACAGTACACCATCCACAACAGATAAAGGAATAGTGGAGATAGGAGAAAAATGAAAAGCCTTGATCTTGTCCAACAATCAACAATGTCAAAAGGAAATGGCCCTTTTGAAGGATAGTATCAACTTGAGAGATGGGATCTGGAGAGGCATTGAGAATACTAAACTAAGCATAATTTGTCTTATTCTTTAAACAAAGTTGAAAAGTAATGACAAAATTAAACCCTGAGAAGAATAATCCTTATCTAGCATGCTGTCAGTAACTTACATAGGACATCTGGTTCGACTCCTATTGGCTGAAAGAGCTGCCTGTCAAATCCCAGATTAAGAAAATGTGTGACAGATGCTGTATTGCAACAGGTAACGGTGCCTCACAAAAACGGTTTTTTATAGAAGTTGTATTTGATTTTCACTAAAATAAGCACATTGATATGCTTAATATTACAAGAGCTTTCAAAATATTAAACGTTAGGTTAATTTACCATCACTTTGTTGCATTTAGAAAGTTTTCACACTTGCCTGGTACAATCATTTCTGGTACCAGAGAAAACAAACACAAACTTTTTTTTTACTGCTGGGCATAATACAAGTGTGGTGCGCAGTGGTATTTAGCTGCCTTCTAATTACCAAAAAAACAACGCCAAAGCCATGTATGTCTACTATTTCTGAACAAAGGGATCCCAGAGAAGCATTTACAACCATGTGTGCCATAATTGCACAAGCTGTTTGTAAATAATTTCAGTGAGAAACCTAAAGTTTGTGGAAAAGTGAACAATTTTTTTAATTTGATCGCATTTGGCGGTGAAATGGTGGCATGACATATACCAAAATGGGTCTAGATCAATACTTTGGGTTGTCTACTAAAATATAAATATATATATTATATATATATATATATAAATATATATATATATATATATATATATACATGTCAAAGGATATTCAGGGATTCCTGACAGATATCAGTGTTCCAATGTAACTAGCGCTAATTTTTTTTTTTTTTTAAATGGTTTGGAAATAGCAAAGTGCTACTTGTATTTATTGCCCTATAACTTGCAAAAAAAACCAAGAGCATGTAAACATTTATTTCTAAACTCAGGACAAAGTTTAGAAACTATTTAGCATGGGTGTTTTTTGGTGGTTGTAGATGTGTAACAGTTTTTGGGGTCAAAGTTAGAAAAAGTGTGTTTTTTTCCATTTTTTCATCATATTTTATATTTTTTATAGTAAATTATAAGATATGATGAAATAATGGTATTTTTAGAAAGTCCATTTAATGGCGAGAAAAACGGTATATAATATGTTTGTGTACAGTAAATGAGTAAGAGGATAATTACAGCTAAACACAAACACTGCAGAAATGTAAAAATAGCCCTGGTTCCAAACGGTCAGAAAATTGAAAGTGGTTTAGTCACTAAGGGGTTAAAGACCCTTTATTTTACTTTGAGTTAGACAAGCTGTTATAACACAATTGTATCACAATAATAAGATAATCTTAGATACTTTTATGAAGAGCATATGAACTATTGCTTGACCCCTATCATCTCTATATACCATTGGTAAAGATTGGGGAGGGAGGGTAGGAAAATCAACCAGCTAAGTCTAGCCACTTTTTATTCCTAAAATGACAGGCAAAGGTAAGAAAATTCTTTTTATTTTTTTACTTTTAAACCCTAGAATATGTTTGTTAGCATTTATTTTGATTTCTGTAATCATTCTAATACAGAGCTCAAAATGTATACTAGCCCACTAGTAGGGATGGGTGAATGTTTCTAAAAATTCGAAATTTAAAACGAATTTTGATACATTCGTTTGTTCGAATCGAATTTCGAATGTTTATATAACTTTCTAACATTCTATTTTCGAATTTTCGTTTTTGAATTTTTCAATAATATTCGAAAATATTAGTTCGAATAATAGAATGTTTAGCTATGTATTCATTCAATTTCGAAATGCAATATTCGAATTTGAATGTTACATTCAAATTCAAATGTAAGATTCAAATTCAAAATAATATTTCTAGTCTACAACTGTGTTTAATAAATGTAATATTCGAATTTGAATGCTAACTTTGAATTTGAATGTTACATTCGAATTCAAAATAGTATTTCTAGTCTAATACTGTCGGCTAGATTTGGAGTTTTGTCGGTAACGAGCCGAAAAACTAACGCCCCGTTTTACTGGCCGCACCATAAAAATAACTCTGGTATCGAGAGTCCACATAAAGGCTGCGTTAGGCTCCAAAAAAGGAGCGTAGAGCATTTTTAACGTAGCTTCAACTCTCGATACCAGAGTTTCTTACGGACGCGGCCAGCCTCAAAAACATGCTCGTGCACGATTCCCCCATAGGAAACAATGGGGCTGTTTGAGCTGAAAAAAAAACACCTGCAAAAAAGCCGCGTTCAGCTCCTAACGCAGCCCCATTGTTTGCTATGCGGTAACCCTTCCTACGTCTGCACTTAACACTCTAACATGTACCCCGAGTCTAAACACCCCTAACCTTACACTTATTAACCCCTAATCTGCCGCCCCCGCTATCGCTGACCCCTGCATATTATTATTAACCCCTAATCTGCCGCTCCGTAAACCGCCGCTACTTACATTATCCCTATGTACCCCTAATCTGCTGCCCTAACATCGCCGACCCCTATATTATATTTATTAACCCCTAATCTGCCCCCCACAACGTCGCCTCCACCTGCCTACACTTATTAACCCCTAATCTGCCGAGCGGACCTGAGCGCTACTATAATAAAGTTATTAACCCCTAATCCGCCTCACTATCATAATAGTATTAACCCCTAATCTGCCCTCCCTAACATCGCCGACACCTAACTTCAATTATTAACCCCTAATCTGCCGACCGGAGCTCACCGCTATTCTAATAAATGGATTAACCCCTAAAGCTAAGTCTAACCCTAATACTAACACCCCCCTAAGTTAAATATAATTTAAATCTAACGAAATAAATTAACTCTTATTAAATAAATTATTCCTATTTAAAGCTAAATACTTACCTGTAAAATAAATCCTAATATAGCTACAATATAAATTATATTTATATTATAGCTATTTTAGGATTTATATTTATTTTACAGGTAACTTTGTATTTATTTTAACCAGGTACAATAGCTATTAAATAGTTAAGAACTATTTAATAGCTAAAATAGTTAAAATAATTACAAATTTACCTGTAAAATAAATCCTAACCTAAGTTACAAATAAACCTAACACTAGACTATCAATAAATTAATTAAATAAACTACCTACAATTAACCTAACACTACACTATCAATAAATTAATTAAATACAATTGCTACAAATAAATACAATGAAATAAACCAGCTAAAGTACAAAAAAAAAAAAATAACTAAGTTACAAAAAATAAAAAAATATTTACAAACATAAGAAAAATATTACAACAATTTTAAACTAATTACACCTACTCTAAGCCCCCTAATAAAATAACAAAGACCCCCCAAAATAAAAAAATGCCCTACCCTATTCTAAATTACTACAGTTCAAAGCTCTTTTACCTTACCAGCCCTGAACAGGGCCCTTTGCGGGGCATGCCCCAAAGAATTCAGCTCTTTTGCCTGTAAAAAAAAACATACAATATCCCCCCCCCCAACATTACAACCCACCACCCACATACCCCTAATCTAACCCAAACCCCCCTTAAATAAACCTAACACTAAGCCCCTGAAGATCTTCCTACCTTATCTTCACCCTGCCAGGTTCACCAATCCGTCCTGAAGAGCTCCTCCGATGTCCTGATCCAAGCCCAAGCGGGGGGCTGAAGAGGTCCATGATCCGGATGAAGTCTTCATTCAAGCGGGAGCTGAAGAGGTCCATGATCCGGATGAAGTCTTCATCCAAGCGGGAGCTGAAGAGGTCCATAATCCGGATGAAGTCTTCTATCAACGGCATCTTCAATCTTCTTTCTTCCGGATCCATCTTGCAGACCTCCGACGCGGAACATCCTCTTCTCCCGACGCCTACTAGCCGAATGACGGTTCCTTTAAGGGACGTCATCCAAGATGGCGTCCCTCGAATTCCGATTGGCTGATAGGATTCTATCAGCCAATCGGAATTAAGGTAGGAATATTCTGATTGGCTGATGGAATCAGCCAATCAGAATCAAGTTCAATCCGATTGGCTGATCCAATCAGCCAATCAGATTGAGCTCGCATTCTATTGGCTGTTCCGATCAGCCAATAGAATGCAAGCTCAATCTGATTGGCTGATTGGATCAGCCAATCGGATTGAACTTGATTCTGATTGGCTGGTTCCATCAGCCAATCAGAATATTCCTACCTTAATTCCGATTGGCTGATAGAATCCTATCAGCCAATCGGAATTCGAGGGACGCCATCTTGGATGACGTCCCTTAAAGGAACCGTCATTCTGCAGTTGGACGTCGCCGGAAGAAGATGGGTCCGCGGTGGAGGTCTTCAGGATGGAGCCCGTCGTCATCGGATGAAGATAGAAGATGACGCTTGGATCAAGATGGTTGCCGGTCCGGATCGCCTCTTCTTCCCGGATAGGATGAAGACTTTGGAGCCTCTTCTGGACCTCTTCAGGCACCGGATGATGGATCGCCAACCCCCACTTGGGTTGGATGAAGATTTTGGAGCCAGGACGGATCGGTGATACCTGGTGAGGTGAAGACAAGGTAGGATGATCTTCAGGGCTTAGTGTTAGGTTTATTTAAGGGGGGTTTGGGTTAGATTAGGGGTATGTGGGTGGTGGGTTGTAATGTTGGGGGGGGTATTGTATGTTTTTTTTTTACAGGCAAAAGAGCTGAACTTCTTGGGGCATGCCCCGCAAAGGGCCCTGTTCAGGGCTGGTAAGGTAAAAGAGCTTTTAACTTTAGTAATTTAGAATAGGGTAGGGCATTTTTTATTTTGGGGGGCTTTGTTGTTTTATTAGGGGGCTTAGAGTAGGTGTAATTAGTTTAAAATTGTTGTAATATTTTTCTTATGTTTGTAGATATCTTTTTTATTTTTTGTAACTTAGTTCTTTTTTATTTTTTGTACTTTAGCTAGTTTATTTCATTGTATTTATTTGTAGGAATTGTATTTAATTAATTTATTGATAGTGTAGTGTTAGGTTAATTGTAGGTAATTGTAGGTAGTTTATTTAATTAATTTATTGATGGTATAGTGTTAGTTTTAATTGTAACTTAGGTTAGGATTTCTTTTACAGGTAAATTTGTAATTATTTTAACTATTTTAGCTATTAAATAGTTCTTAACTATTTAATAGCTATTGTACCTGGTTACAATAAATACAAAGTTACCTGTAAAATAAATATAAATCCTAAAATAGCTATAATATAAATATAATTTATATTGTAGCTATATTAGGATTTATTTTACAGGTAAGTATTTATCTTTAAATAGGAATAATTTATTTAATAAGAGTTAATTTATTTCGTTAGATTTAAATTATATTTAACTTAGGGGGTGTTAGTATTAGGGTTAGACTTAGCTTTAGGGGTTAATCCATTTATTAGAATAGCGGTGAGCTCCGGTCAGCAGATTAGGGGTTAATAATTGAAGTTAGGTGTCGGCGATGTTAGGGAGGGCAGATTAGGTGTTAATACTATTATTATAGGGTTAGTGAGGCGGATTAGGGGTTAATAACTTTATTATAGTAGCGCTCAGGTCCGCTCTGCAGATTAGGGGTTAATAAGTGTAGGCAGGTGGAGGCAACATTGTGGGGGGCAGATTAGGGGTTAATAAATATAATATAGGGGTCGGCGGTGTTAGGGGCAGCAGATTAGGGGTACATAGGGATAATGTAGCTGGCGGTTGGCAGATTAGGGGTTAAAAAAATTTAATAGAGTGCCGGCGATGTGGGGGGACCTCGGTTTAGGGGTACATAGGTAGTTTATGGGTGTTAGTGTACTTTAGAGTACAGTAGTTAAGAGCTTTATAAACCGGCGTTAGCCCAGAAAGCTCTTAACTACTGACTTTTTTCCTGCGGCTGGAGTTTTGTAGTTAGATGTCTAACGCTCACTTCAGAAACGACTCTAAATACCGGAGTTAGGAAGATCCCATTGAAAAGATAGGATACGCAATTGATGTAAGGGATCTGCGGTATGGAAAAGTCACGGATGAAAAGTGAGCGTTAGACCCTATTTTGAGTGACTCTAAATACCGGCGTAGCCTAAAACCAGCGTTAGGAGCCTCTAACGCTGGTTTTCACGGCTACCGCCAAACTCCAAATCTAGGTCTGTTTTTTTAAATGCAATATATTTATTGAGGATATACAGTACAAATATCTCAAAATATAGTGAAATACAGACAGGTTACATATAGATCAACTCATATATAACATTACTACATGACATATTGAGTATATGTGTTTATATAGAATTACAAGTTCAATCATATTACAGTGTGAATAGTAAGAAGTCACATATACTAAATTATATCATTTTATATACTTACTTAAATGCAGATAAATATAATCTCTAGTTAGCACTCAAAACCTATATCATCCTCATTTGTATTTATAGTATAGTATACTATATGGTATAGAGATTTAGATTGCCCTCCTCAAACTAAAGAGGCCACTCTTGGGTCTCTATAAACTAGAATATGCATTTTTGAAAGGAGGAGAAAAAACTATTAACTATGTAATAATACTATCCTATCAATGAACAAGTACAGACAAACAATACAATAAGCTTTTCAAAGATGTTAAAATGACGCAAAATTGTTCAAAAGAAAATACATAATGCTACCGTTAAAAAAAATTGTCTAAATGTATAAATGTCTCAAGGTTGAATGATCTGTACAGAAAGGGTAATAAGCACCTAACTTAGCACAGAACTATAGGGGGAAGGGGATATTGTTGTGAAAATAACATAAGGCATCTACAATACTGATTTTGGGAAATAGGCAATGGGATACATTTTCCTATGTTTACCAAAGAAAACAGTATTGGAGGGTGGGGGGGGGGTGGATTTGCGATATGGAGTTAAGAATAGACAAGCTAAATGTGGAGAGGGAAAGGACCTTATATAACTAAAAATTAGATAAAAATTGGTTATAGGGAATGAAGA
Organism: Bombina bombina; assembly: GCF_027579735.1. Taxonomy (NCBI): domain Eukaryota; kingdom Metazoa; phylum Chordata; class Amphibia; order Anura; family Bombinatoridae; genus Bombina; species Bombina bombina. Next base: position 655,561,583 of record NC_069503.1, on the reverse strand, counting down.
CATATAATTGCAGGGGTTTTAATAGCTTATGATATAAAAAAAGACTATTAGGGAGCACTAGGGGAGAGAAGCAGTGCTACAAGGAGTACTATATATTAATATAAACAGACACGCAACTACAAATCACTGTGGACCTCTTACAGTCAAAACGGTGTATTATGGTACTGGGAAGTATGTAGCAGTCAAATAGTGTAATTATCACTCACAGTAGCATAGAATATGTTTAAGACTTCACCTCTCACAAATTAAAGCAAGGAGGTCACTTTTAACTAGTAAGCAGCAAAGTATACAAGTAATTAACACATTGCCAAACAATATAGTGGTAATATGACCCAAATAGTTGGTTGAAATAATCTCTTAGTGGGGGTACCTTTAGATAATGAAAAGTTAGCGTTTTAGTGACAATAATTATCATTGGGATTATAATTTAGATCACCTAAATTGATGAGGCAGACAAAAATTAGTGACAACACAAACATGTTATCTAGGAAAAGTTGTATATACATGAACCCATCAATAGGTTACAGTGGGCTATATGTGTGTCAATAACGGCAGGGTACTATAGCACGTATACAAGGATATGTACCTACTTCTGTAAGGATATCAGTTTTGATATAAGACTCCTCTGACCCGCCCACTGACAGTGGAGCCTACACCTATCTTTTTTCTATCTACACAGGACACAGATATGAGATACTGCAATGTTTTAGTTAGTATGACAGTAACATATCCTCCATAACAAAAAATAGGCTTTAATAATCTCCTCTGATATGAGTACTTCTACAATTCTAACATAAGCAGTACCCACTTTAACAGCAATACATTGAAAGCATTAGAAAAAAGGTTGCGTTAACTATGTATTAACTGTTCATGACCAACTGTTCTGCTAATTGATGGAGGTCTATATACATCAGAACTCTAGATCTTCATAGCTCTTTAGCAGTCTTTGATATCAGCAGTGTGCCTTCCCAGTAGCCAAAGTAATGCCCAGCTCCACTATGGCATTGCAGCTGATCAGGGGGTTGCCAGCGGACCGAGTAACGTCTTGCTGCAGCCTTAAACAATTCATTTTCTGCTAGGAGACACCATCAGTTCACAGCACTCTTGTAGGATCGATTCCCTACAAAAACTGAAAATCAGATAGCTGATTTTGATAAGTCGAGATCGTATTCATTCGCATCTTTGAATCCACAATGGGTCACCCCTTTTCCTATAGGCATACCGATTAAACTGCAGTGGTCTGGTAAGTAGGTTGATGGCTTTATCCTCCCTTCATAGACCTCACAGTAAGTAGTATCATTGCTTGGGAGTCCTTTCCTGCTCATCAGAACCTTACTCTCCACTGGAAGCAGACCCATTACCTTTAGGGCACTCACCACGCTATGTGAATATGCCACAAACATCTTTGCAGTAACTGCCATCTCCGAGCCATCAGATACCAGTATCTCCTCCAACACTCTACCGGCCCAAAATGTTGCTCTGTTGTACTGCTGCCTTTACATAGTTATTGGATTTATTCTGAACTTTTGAGTGTCTGCCCTTTTTTCTTCACTCTACCGGGTTTATAGCAGCACTCGTCCGTCTCCAGCTTCTCTGCTAATTCTGAAAAACAATGCTCCACTAATTGATGTAGCTCAGAAAAATACCTCTCCAGCAGTTCACAAAGAGTCTCTTCCAATATTTATGTCCCAGACTCATCTTGAAAGCAGTTACAAAAATGTTGCTATATTTCGTAACTTAGTATAAACTTTTCACTTAAACATCTATCGCTCTTATGGCGTTGCCCAATTTCCTGGGGGGGTCTTATTTGGCAGCCTAAGCCACGGGTTCTGTCGCTATCATCAAACATGTAGACGCAGTCTAAATACAGGTCACCTGTGACTTCACTGAAGAACGTAGGTCAGGGCCATGAGTTTGGCAAATGTACTAAATCTTGTTGAAAACCACCGAGGCAGCTTACTAAGATTCTTGATAACGATCTAAAATAATGCAAGATTTCATGGGCAAAAACATATACCTGGAAGAATTGCAGTACACGTCCTGCCGCTCCAGCGGTCAGCTTCACCCCCTATTGTAATTATAATTTAAGTATTATATCTTAACAATTGATTATTAAGATATTTGTTAAAGAATCTGTTGATTAACATATATGGTTTTAATCAATGGTTAATACAATAATTTAATCATTAACGCTTAACAATTGTCTAATACTTATATGGTTAGAAACTTCATATCCACCATATATGGCATTAAACAATTGTTGAGATGTAATGATTCAATCATTGAATTCCCCATTATTTATCACCATATATGGTTTAAAAACTATTGTGTGCAAACAAAGTGTATTTGAACACTTATTAAGAGCATAAAAGGCTCATTACTTCTATGCAAGCCTTATTTTAAAATATAATACATCACTAAACAATCATGTGTTAAAGGGACAATCTAATCAAAATTAAACTTTTATGATTCAGATACGATATGTAAAACAACTTTCTAATTTACATTTACTATCAAATTTGCTTTGTTCTCTTTCAGTTGAAAGCTAATCCTAGGTACGCTCATATGGTAATTCTAAGCGCTTGACAATTTTTCACTGCTAGAGGGTGTTAGTTCAGTGTGCCATATAGATAATGTTGTGCTTATGCTCGTGGAGTTAATTATGAGAGAGCACTGATTGGCTAAAATTAAAGTCTGTCAAAAGAACTGAGATAAGGGGTCAGAAGGAAATTACAGAGGTAAAAAGTATATTAATAACCTACTCCGTGTTGGTTATGCAAAACTTGGGAATGGGTAATTAAGGGATTATCTATTGTTTAAATAATAAACATTCTGGAGTAGACTGTTGTATTAATGAAAGAAAAACAATTATTTCACACTCATAAATGTTGCATTTTTTTATATTATTACATATACTGGTTTTTGTATTTTAAATAATACACATTTACAAGGAATATTTTACAGAATAAATAAAATATAGATGATTTAGTCAATAATTTATTAAGGAACATAAGCTTTTTTATAAAACACTATGCTTTTCACATTTTAATAATTTTCTTATTTTAATATCCTTTTATTACCTAAATAGGGCCTAGTTTCTATTGATGTGGTAAAATGTGGAAACTGGTGATAAAATAATCTATCTGCAAAAATCTATGGAGATTTTTTTATTTTACCAGACAGTTCCAAACTTTACCACCCTCAAAGGAAACTAGGCCCTATTTAGGTAATAAAAGGATATTAAAATAAGAAAATTATTAAAATGTGAAAAGCATATGTGTTTTATAAAAAAGCTTATGTTCCTTAATATAAATTATTGACTAAATCATCTATATTTTATTTATTCTTTAAATTATTCCTTGTAAATGTGTATTATTTAAAATACAAAAACCAGTATATGTATTAATATAAAAAAATGCAACATTTATGAGTGTGAAATAATTGTTTTTTCTTTCATTAATACAACAGTCTACTCCAGAATGTTTATATTTAAAACAATAGATAATCCCTTAATTACCCATTCCCAAGTTTTTGCATAACCAACACGGAGTAGGTTATTAATATACTTTTTTCCTCTGTAATTTCCTTCTGACCCCTTATCTCAGTTCTTTTGACAGACATTTAATTTTAGCCAATCAGTGCTCTCTCATAATTAACTCCACGAGCCATAAGCACAACATCTTTATTCTATATGGCACACATGAAACTAACACCCTCTAGCAGTGAAAAAATTGTCAAGCGCTTAGAAATTACCATATGAGCGGTACCTAGGATTAGCTTTCAACTGAAAGAGAACAAAGCAAAATTTGATAGTAAATGTAAATTAGAAAGTTGTTTTACATATCGTATCTGAATCATAAAAGTTTAATTTTGATTAGATTGTCCCTTTAACACATGATTGTTTAGTGATGTATTATTTTAAAAATAAGGCCTTGCATAGAAGTAATGAGCCTTTTATGCTCTTAATAAGTGTTCAAATACACTTTGGTTTGCACACAATAGTTTTTAAACCATTTATGGTGATAAATAATGGGGAATTCAAAGATTGAATCATTACCATCTCAACAATTGTTTAATGCCATATATGGTGGATATGAAGTTTCTAACCATATATAGTATTAGACAATTGTTTAAGCGTTAATGATTAAATTATTGTATTAACCATTGATTAAAACCATATATGTTAATCAACAGATTCTTTAACAAATATCTTAATAATCAATTGTTAAGATATAATACTTAAATTATAATTACAATAGGGGGTGAAGCTGACCGCTGGAGCGGCAGGACGTGTACTGCAATTCTTCCAGGTATATGTTTTTGCCCATGAAATCTTGCATTATTTTAGATCGTTATCAAGAATCTTAGTAAGCTGCCTCGGGTGGTTTTCAACAAGATTTAGTACATTTGCCAAACTCATGGCCCTGACCTACGTTCTTCAGTGAAGTCACAAGGTGACCTGTATTTAGACTGCGTCTACATGTTGATGATAGCGACAGAACCCGTGGCTTAGGCTGCCAAATAAGACCCCCCCAGGAAATTGGGCAACGCCATAAGAGCGATAGATGTTTAAGTGAAAAGTTATACTAAGTTACGAAATATAGCAACATTTTTGTAACTGCTTTCAAGATGGAGTCTGGGACATAAATATTGGAAGAGACTCTTTGTGAACTGCTGGAGAGGTATTTTTCTGAGCTACATCAATTAGTGGAGCATTGTTTTTCAGAATTAGCAGAGAAGCTGGAGACGGACGACAGTGCTGCTATAAACCCGGTAGAGTGAAGAAAAAAGGGCAGACACTCAAAAGTTCAGAATAAATCCAATAACTATGTAAAGGCAGCAGTACAACAGAGCAACATTTTGGGCCGGTAGAGTGTTGGAGGAGATACTGGTATCTGATGGCTCGGAGATGGCAGTTACTGCAAAGATGTTTGTGGCATATTCACATAGCGTGGTGAGTGCCCTAAAGGTAATGGGTCTGCTTCCAGTGGAGAGTAAGGTTCTGATGAGCAGGAAAGGACTCCCAAGCAATGATACTACTTACTGTGAGGTCTATGAAGGGAGGATAAAGCCATCAACCTACTTACCAGACCACTGCAGTTTAATCGGTATGCCTATAGGAAAAGGGGTGACCCATTGTGGATTCAAAGATGCGAATGAATACGATCTCGACTTATCAAAATCAGCTATCTGATTTTCAGTTTTTGTAGGGAATCGGATCCTACAAGAGTGCTGTGAACTGATGGTGTCTCCTAGCAGAAAAGGAATTGTTTAAGGCTGCAGCAAGACGTTACTCGGTCCGCTGGCAACCCCCTGATCAGCTGCAATGCCATAGTGGAGCTGGGCATTACTTTGGCTACTGGGAAGGCACACTGCTGATATCAAAGACTGCTAAAGAGCTATGAAGATCTAGAGTTCTGATGTATATAGACCTCCATCAATTAGCAGAACAGTTGGTCATGAACAGTTAATACATAGTTAACGCAACCTTTTTTCTAATGCTTTCAATGTATTGCTGTTAAAGTGGGTACTGCTTATGTTAGAATTGTAGAAGTACTCATAGTCAGAGGAGATTATTAAAGCCTATTTTTTGTTATGGAGGATATGTTACTGTCATACTAACTAAAACATTGCAGTATCTCATATCTGTGTCCTGTGTAGATAGAAAAAAGATAGTGTAGGCTCCACTGTCAGTGGGCGGGTCCAGAGGAGCGTCTTAATCAAACTGATATCCTTACAGAAGTAGGTACATATCCTTGTATACGTGCTATAGTACCCTGCCGTTATTGACACACATAATAGCCCACTGTAAACCTATTGATGGGTTCATGTATATACAACTTTTTCCTAGATAACATGTTTGTGTTGTCCACTAATTTTTGTCTGCCTCATCAATTTAGGGTGATCTAAATTATAATCCAATGATAATTATTGTCACTAAAACGCTAACTTTTTCATTATCTAAAGGTAACCTCCCCCCACTAAGAGATTATTTCAACCAACTATTTGGGGTCATATTACCACTATATTGTTTGGAAATGTGTTAATTTACTTGTATACTTTGCTGCTTACTAGTTAAAAGTGACCTCCTTGCTTTAATTTGTTGAGAGGTGAAGTCTTTAAAACATATTCTATGCTACTGTGAGTGATAATTACACTATTTGACTGCTACATACTTCCCAGTACCATAATACACCGTTTTGACTGTAAGAGGTCCACAGTGATTTGTAGTTGCGTGTCTGTTTATATTAATATATAGTACTCCTTGTAGCACTGCTTCTCTCCCCTAGTGCTCCCTAATAGTCTTTTTTTATATCATAAGCTATTAAAACCCCTGCAATTATATGTCTTCATTCCCTATAACCAATTTTTATCTAATTTTTAGTTATATAAGGGTCCTTTCCCTCTCCACATTTAGCTTGTCTATTCTTAACTCCATATCGCAAATCCACCCCCCCCCCACCCTCCAATACTGTTTTCTTTGGTAAACATAGGAAAATGTATCCCATTGCCTATTTCCCAAAATCAGTATTGTAGATGCCTTATGTTATTTTCACAACAATATCCCCTTCCCCCTATAGTTCTGTGCTAAGTTAGGTGCTTATTACCCTTTCTGTACAGATCATTCAACCTTGAGACATTTATACATTTAGACAATTTTTTTTTTTAACGGTAGCATTATGTATTTTCTTTTGAACAATTTTGTGTCATTTTAACATCTTTGAAAAGCTTATTGTATTGTTTGTCTGTACTTGTTCATTGATAGGATAGTATTATTTTACATAGTTAATAGTTTTGTTCTCCTCCTTTCAAAAATGCATATTCTAGTTTATAGAGACCCAAGAGTGGCCTCTTTAGTTTGAGGAGGCAATCTAAATCTCTATACCATATAGTATACTATACTATAAATACAAATGAGGATGATATAGGTTTAGAGTGCTAACTAGAGATTTATATTTATCTGCATTTAAGTAAGTATATAAAATATGATATATTTAGTATATGTGACTTCTTACTATTCACACTGTAATATGATTGAACTTGTAATTCTATATAAACACATATACTCAATATGTCATGTAGTAATGTTATATATGAGTTGATCTATATGTAACCTGTCTGTATTTCACTATATTTTGAGATATTTGTACTGTATATCCTCAATAAAAATTATATTTTTAAAACAATATTGACCTAGATTTGGAGTTTGGCGGTAGCCGTGATGAAAACCAGCGTTAGAGGCTCCTAATGCTGGTTTTAGGCTACCGCCGGTATTAGAGTCACTCAAAATTAGGGCCTAAACGCTCCACTTTTCATCCGCGACTTTTCCATACCGCAGATCCCCTTACGTCAATTGCCGTATTACTATCTTCTCAATGGGGATCTTCCTAACTCCGGTATTTAGAGTCGTTTCTGAAGTGAGCGTTAGACATCTTACGGATCAAAACTCCAGGCCGCAGGATAAAAAGTCAGTTAGTAGTTAGTAGCTTTCTGGGCTATACGCCGCGGTTTATAAAGCTCTTAACTACTGTACTCTAAAGTACACTAACACCCATAAACTACCTATGTACCCCTAAACCGAGGTTCCCCCACATCGCCGCCACTCGATTAAATTTTTTTTAACCCCTAATCTGCCGACCGCCACCTACGTTATCCTTATGTACCCCTAATCTGCTGCCCCTAACACCGCCGACCCCTATATTATATTTATTAACCCCTAATCTGCCCCCCACAACGTCGCCTCCACCTGCCTACACTTATTAACCCCTAATCTGCCGAGCGGACCTGAGCGCTACTATAATAAAGTTATTAACCCCTAATCCGCCTCACTAACCCTATAATAAATAGTATTAACCCCTAATCTGCCCTCCCTAACATCGCCGACACCTAACTTCAATTATTAACCCCTAATCTGCCGACCGGAGCTCACCACTATTCTAATAAATGGATTAACCCCTATAGCTAAGTCTAACCCTAATACTAACACCCCCCTAAGTTAAATATAATTTAAATCTAACGAAATAAATTAACTCTTATTAAATAAATTATTCCTATTTAAAGATAAATACTTACCTGTAAAATAATCCTAATATAGCTACAATATAAATTATATTTATATTATAGCTATTTTAGGATTTATATTTATTTTACAGGTAACTTTGTATTTATTTTAACCAGGTACAATAGCTATTAAATAGTGTCAGAACTATATTAATAGCTAAAATAGTTAAAATAATTACAAATTTACCTGTAAAAGAAATCCTAACCTAAGTTACAATTAAAACTAACACTATACTATCAATAAATTAATTAAATAAACTACCTACAATTACCTACCATTAACCTAACACTACACTATCAATAAATTAATTAATACAATTCCTACAAATAAATACAATGAAATAAACTAGCTAAAGTACAAAAAAATAAAAAGAACTAAGTTACAAAAAATAAAAAAGATATCTACAAACATAAGAAAAATATTACAACAATTTTAACACTAATTACACCTACTCTAAGCCCCCTAATAAAACAACAAAGCCCCCCAAAATAAAAAATGCCCTACCCTATTCTAAATTACTAAAGTTAAAAGCTCTTTTACCTTACCAGCCCTGAACAGGGCCCTTTGCGGGGGCATTGCCCAAGAAGTTCAGCTCTTTTGCCTGAAAAAAAAAAAAAATACATACAATACCCCCCCCCCAACATTACAACCCACCACCCACATACCCCTAATCTAACCCAAACCCCCCTTAAATAAACCTAAACTAAGCCCCTGAAGATCATCCTACCTTGTCTTCACCTCACCAGGTATCACCGATCCGTCCTGGCTCCAAAATCTTCATCCAACCCAAGCGGGGGTTGGCGATCCATCATCCGGTGCCTGAAGAGGTCCAGAAGAGGCTCCAAAGTCTTCATCCTATCCGGGAAGAAGAGGCGATCCGGACCGGCAACCATCTTGAATCCAAGCGGCATCTTTCTATCTTCATCCGATGACGACGGGCTCCATCCTGAAGACCTCCACCGCGGACCCATCTTCTTCCGGCGACGTCCAACTGCAGAATGACGGTTCCTTTAAGGGACGTCATCCAAGATGGCGTCCCTCGAATTCCGATTGGCTGATAGGATTCTATCAGCCAATCGGAATTAAGGTAGGAATATTCTGATTGGCTGATGGAATCAGCCAATCAAGAAGCAAGTTCAATCCGATTGGGCTGATCCAATCAGCCAATCAGATTGAGCTTGCATTCTATTGGCTGATCGGAACAGCCAATAGAATGCGAGCTCAATCTGATTGGCTGATTGGATCAGCCAATCGATTGAACTTGATTCTGGATTGGCTGATTCCATCAGCCAATCAGAATATTCCTACCTTAATTCCGATTGGCTGATAGAATCCTATCAGCCAATCGGAATTCGAGGGACGCCATCTGGATGACGTCCCTTAAAGGAACCGTCATTCGGCTAGTAGGCGTCGGGAGAAGAGGATGTTCCGCGTCGGAGGTCTGCAAGATGGATCCGGAAGAAAGAAGATTGAAGATGCCGTTGATAGAAGATTCATCCGGATCATGGACCTCTTCAGCTCCCGCTTGGATGAAGACTTCATCCGGATCATGGACATCTTCAGCTCCCACTTGGATGAAGACTTCAGCCGGATCATGGACCTCTTCAGCTCCCCGCTTGGGGCTTGGATCAGGACATCGAGGAGCTCTTCAGGACGGATCGGTGAACCTGGCAGGGGTGAAGATAAGGTAGGAAGATCTTCAGGTGCTTAGTGTTAGGTTTATTTAAGGGGGGTTTGGGTTAGATTAGGGGTATGTGGGTGGTGGTTGTAATGTTGGGGGGGGGTATTTATGTTTTTTTTTTACAGGCAAAAGAGCTGAATTCTTTGGGGCATGCCCCGCAAAAGGGCCCTGTTCAGGGCTGGTAAGGTAAAAGAGCTTTGAACTGTAGTAATTTAGAATAGGGGTAGGGGCATTTTTTTATTTGGGGGTCTTTGTTATTTTATTAGGGGGGCTTAGAGTAGGTGTAATTAGTTTAAAATTGTTGTAATATTTTTCTTATGTTTGTAAATATTTTTTTATTTTTTGTAACTTAGTTATTTTTTTTTTGTACTTTAGCTAGTTTATTTAATTGTATTTATTTGTAGCAATTGTATTTAATTAATTTATTGATAGTGTAGTGTTAGGTTAATTGTAGGTAGTTTATTATTAATTTATTGATAGGTCTAGTGTTAGGTTTATTTGTAACTATAGGTTAGGATTTATTTTACAGGTAAATTTGTAATTATTTTAACTATTTTAGCTATTAAATAGTTCTTAACTATTTAATAGGCTATTGTACCTGGGTTAAAATAAATACAAAGTTACCTGTAAAATAAATATAAATCCTAAAATAGCTATAATAATAAATATAGTTTATATTGTAGCTATATTAGGATTTATTTTACAGGTAAGTATTTAGCTTTAAATAGGAATAATTTATTTAATAAGAGTTAATTTTATTCGTTAGACCACACCCCTTCTCATTACAGAGATGCACATCACCTAATATGCTTAATTGGTAGTAGGCTTTCGAGCCTATACAGCTTGGAGTAAGACAACATGCAATAAAGAGGATGATGTGGTCAAAATACTCATTTGCCTAATAATTCTGCACTCCCCTGTAATAAAAGCTGTATCAGTGGCATACACATGTATTCTGTGCATATCCTCTGTTATAGTTTTCAAACACCAACTAATTAGTGATGTAATTGTGTTATTCGTTAATGAGAATTCCTTTTTCATTACAGAAGCTATTAATAGCTGTCTTGAAATATGTGGTGTTTGGCTATAGTTGTGCACACCATCCACAGCATATCTGTGTATGTTGCTAAACAGTACTACATTTTCCTGCAAACGTAGGCCTAGTTTCTATTGATGTGGTAAAATGTGGAAACTGGTGATAAAATAATCTATCTGCAAAAATCTATGGAGATTTTTTTATGTTACCGACAGTTCCAAACTTTACCACCTCAAAGGAAACTAGGCCCTATTTAGGTAATAAAAGGATATTAAAATAAGAAAATTATTAAAATGTGAAAAGCATATGTGTTTTATAAAAAAGCTTATGTTCCTTAATAAATTATTGACTAAATCATCTATATTTTATTTATTCTGTAAAATATTCCTTGTAAATGTGTATTATTTAAAATACAAAAACCAGTATATGTAATAATATAAAAAAATGCAACATTTATGAGTGTGAATAATTGTTTTTCTTTCATTAATACAACAGTCTACTCCAGAATGTTTATTATTTAGAACAATAGATAATCCCTTAATTACCCATTCCCAAGTTTTGCATAACCAACACGGAGTAGGTTATTAATATACTTTTTACCTCTGTAATTTCCTTCTGACCCCTTATCTCAGTTCTTTTGACAGACTTTAATTTTAGCCAATCAGTGCTCTCTCATAATTAACCTCCACGAGCATAAGCACAACATTATCTATATGGCACACTTGAACTAACACCCTCTAGCAGTGAAAAATTGTCAAGCGCTTAGAAATTACCATATGAGCGTACCTAGGATTAGCTTTCAACTGAAAGAGAACAAAGCAAATTTGATAGTAAATGTAAATTAGAAAGTTGTTTTACATATCGTATCTGAATCATAAAAGTTTAATTTTGATTAGATTGTCCTTTAACACATGATTGTTTAGTGATGTATTATTTTAAAATAAGGCTTGCATAGAAGTAATGAGCCTTTTATGCTCTTAATAAGTGTTCAAATACACTTTGTTTGCACACAATAGTTTTTAAACCATATATGGTGATAAATAATGGGGAATTCAATGATTGAATCATTACATCTCAACAATTGTTTAATGCCATATATGGTGGATATGAAGTTTCTAACCATATATAGTATTAGACAATTGTTAAGCGTTAATGATTAAATTATTGTATTAACCATTGATTAAAACCATATATGTTAATCAACAGATTCTTTAACAAATATCTTAATAATCAATTGTTAAGATATAATACTTAAATTATAATTACAATAGGGGGTGAAGCTGACCGCTGGAGCGGCAGGACGTGTACTGCAATTCTTCCAGGTATATGTTTTTGCCCATGAAATCTTGCATTATTTTAGATCGTTATCAAGAATCTTAGTAAGCTGCCTCGGGTGGTTTTCAACAAGATTTAGTACATTTGCCAAACTCATGGCCCTGACCTACGTTCTTCAGTGAAGTCACGAGGTGACCTGTATTTAGACTGCGTCTACATGTTTGATGATAGCGACAGAACCCGTGGCTTAGGCTGCCAAATAAGACCCCCCCAGGAAATTGGGCAACGCCATAAGAGCGATAGATGTTTAAGTGAAAAGTTATACTAAGTTACGAAATATAGCAACATTTTTGTAACTGCTTTCAAGATGGAGTCTGGGACATAAATATTGGAAGAGACTCTTTGTGAACTGCTGGAGAGGTATTTTTCTGAGCTACATCAATTAGTGGAGCATTGTTTTCAGAATTAGCAGAGAAGCTGGAGACGGACGAGTGCTGCTATAAACCCGGTAGAGTGAAGAAAAAAGGGCAGACACTCAAAAGTTCAGAATAAATCCAATAACTATGTAAAGGCAGCAGTACAACAGAGCAACATTTTGGGCCGGTAGAGTGTTGGAGGAGATACTGGTATCTGATGGCTCGGAGATGGCAGTTACTGCAAAGGATGTTTGTGGCATATTCACATAGCGTGGTGAGTGCCCTAAAGGTAATGGGTCTGCTTCCAGTGGAGAGTAAGGTTCTGATGAGCAGGAAAGGACTCCCAAGCAATGATACTACTTACTGTGAGGTCTATGAAGGGAGGATAAAGCCATCAACCTACTTACCAGACCACTGCAGTTTAATCGGTATGCCTATAGGAAAAGGGGTGACCCATTGTGGATTCAAAGATGCGAATGAATACGATCTCGACTTATCAAAATCAGCTATCTGATTTTCAGTTTTTGTAGGGAATCGGATCCTACAAGAGTGCTGTGAACTGATGGTGTCTCCTAGCAGAAAATGAATTGTTTAAGGCTGCAGCAAGACGTTACTCGGTCCGCTGGCAACCCCCTGATCAGCTGCAATGCCATAGTGGAGCTGGGCATTACTTTGGCTACTGGGAAGGCACACTGCTGATATCAAAGACTGCTAAAGAGCTATGAAGATCTAGAGTTCTGATGTATATAGACCTCCATCAATTAGCAGAACAGTTGGTCATGAACAGTTAATACATAGTTAACGCAACCTTTTTTCTAATGCTTTCAATGTATTGCTGTTAAAGTGGGTACTGCTTATGTTAGAATTGTAGAAGTACTCATAGTCAGAGGAGATTATTAAAGCCTATTTTTTGTTATGGAGGATATGTTACTGTCATACTAACTAAAACATTGCAGTATCTCATATCTGTGTCCTGTGTAGATAGAAAAAAGATAGGTGTAGGCTCCACTGTCAGTGGGCGGGTCAGAGGAGTCTTATATCAAAACTGATATCCTTACAGAAGTAGGTACATATCCTTGTATACGTGCTATAGTACCCTGCCGTTATTGACACACATATAGCCCACTGTAACCTATTGATGGGTTCATGTATATACAACTTTTCCTAGATAACATGTTTGTGTTGTCACTAATTTTTGTCTGCCTCATCAATTTAGGTGATCTAAATTATAATCCCAATGATAATTATTGTCACTAAAACGCTAACTTTTCATTATCTAAAGGTACCCCCACTAAGAGATTATTTCAACCAACTATTTGGGTCATATTACCACTATATTGTTTGGCAATGTGTTAATTACTTGTATACTTTGCTGCTTACTAGTTAAAAGTGACCTCCTTGCTTTAATTTGTGAGAGGTGAAGTCTTAAACATATTCTATGCTACTGTGAGTGATAATTACACTATTTGACTGCTACATACTTCCCAGTACCATAATACACCGTTTTGACTGTAAGAGGTCCACAGTGATTTGTAGTTGCGTGTCTGTTTATATTAATATATAGTACTCCTTGTAGCACTGCTTCTCTCCCCTAGTGCTCCCTAATAGTCTTTTTTTATATCATAAGCTATTAAAACCCCTGCAATTATATGTCTTCATTCCCTATAACCAATTTTTATCTAATTTTTAGTTATATAAGGGTCCTTTCCCTCTCCACATTTAGCTTGTCTATTCTTAACTCCATATCGCAAATCCACCCCCCCCCCCACCCTCCAATACTGTTTTCTTTGGTAAACATAGGAAAATGTATCCCATTGCCTATTTCCCAAAATCAGTATTGTAGATGCCTTATGTTATTTTCACAACAATATCCCCTTCCCCCTATAGTTCTGTGCTAAGTTAGGTGCTTATTACCCTTTCTGTACAGATCATTCAACCTTGAGACATTTATACATTTAGACAATTTTTTTTAACGGTAGCATTATGTATTTTCTTTTGAACAATTTTGCGTCATTTTAACATCTTTGAAAAGCTTATTGTATTGTTTGTCTGTACTTGTTCATTGATAGGATAGTATTATTACATAGTTAATAGTTTTGTTCTCCTCCTTTCAAAAATGCATATTCTAGTTTATAGAGACCCAAGAGTGGCCTCTTTAGTTTGAGGAGGGCAATCTAAATCTCTATACCATATAGTATACTATACTATAAATACAAATGAGGATGATATAGGTTTTGAGTGCTAACTAGAGATTATATTTATCTGCATTTAAGTAAGTATATAAAATATGATATAATTTAGTATATGTGACTTCTTACTATTCACACTGTAATATGATTGAACTTGTAATTCTATATAAACACATATACTCAATATGTCATGTAGTAATGTTATATATGAGTTGATCTATATGTAACCTGTCTGTATTTCACTATATTTTGAGATATTTGTACTGTATATCCTCAATAAAAATATATTTAAAACAATATGACCTAGATTTGGAGTTTGGCGGTAGCCGTGAAAACCAGCGTTAGAGGCTCCTAACGCTGGTTTTAGGCTACCGCCGGTATTTAGAGTCACTCAATATAGGGTCTAACGCTCACTTTTCATCCGCGACTTTTCCATACCGCAGATCCCCTTACGTCAATTGCGTATACTATCTTTTCAATGGGATCTTCCTAACTCCGGTATTTAGAGTCGTTTCTGAAGTGAGCGTTAGACATCTAACGACAAAACTCCAGCCGCAGGAAAAAAGTCAGTAGTTAAGAGCTTTCTGGGCTAACGCCGGTTTATAAAGCTCTTAACTACTGTACTCTAAAGTACACTAACACCCATAAACTACCTATGTACCCCTAAACCGAGGTCCCCCCACATCGCCGCCACTCGATTAAATTTTTTTAACCCCTAATCTGCCGACCGCCACCTACGTTATCCTTATGTACCCCCTAATCTGAGGCCCCTAACACCGCCGACCCCTATATTATATTTATTAACCCCTAATCTGCCCCCACAACGTCGCCTCCACCTGCCTACACTTATTAACCCCTAATCTGCCGAGCGGACCTGAGCGCTACTATAATAAAGTTATTAACCCCTAATCCGCCTCACTAACCCTATAATAAATAGTATTAACCCCTAATCTGCCCTCCCTAACATCGCCGACACCTAACTTCAATTATTAACCCCTAATCTGCCGACCGGAGCTCACCGCTATTCTAATAAATGGATTAACCCCTATAGCTAAGTCTAACCCTAATACTAACACCCCCCTAAGTTAAATATAATTTAAATCTAACAAAATAAATTAACTCTTATTAAATAAATTATTCCTATTTAAAGATAAATACTTACCTGTAAAATAATCCTAATATAGCTACAATATAAATTATATTTATATTATAGCTATTTTAGGATTTATATTTATTTTACAGGTAACTTTGTATTTATTTTAACCAGGTACAATAGCTATTAAATAGTTAAGAACTATTTAATAGCTAAAATAGTTAAAATAATTACAAATTTACCTGTAAAAGAAATCCTAACCTAAGTTACAATTAAAACTAACACTATACTATCAATAAATTAATTAAATAAACTACCTACAATTACCTACAATTAACCTAACACTACACTATCAATAAATTAATTAAATACAATTCCTACAAATAAATACAATGAAATAAACTAGCTAAAGTACAAAAAATAAAAAAGAACTAAGTTACAAAAAATAAAAAAGATATCTACAAACATAAGAAAAATATTACAACAATTTTAAACTAATTACACCTACTCTAAGCCCCCTAATAAAACAACAAAGCCCCCCAAAATAAAAAATGCCCTACCCTATTCTAAATTACTAAAGTTAAAAGCTCTTTTACCTTACCAGCCCTGAACAGGGCCCTTTGCGGGGCATGCCCCAAGAAGTTCAGCTCTTTTGCCTGTAAAAAAAAAAACATACAATACCCCCCCCCAACATTACAACCCACCACCCACAGACCCCGAATCTAACCCAAACCCCCCTTAAATAAACCTAAAACTAAGCCCCTGAAGATCATCCTACCTTGTCTTCACCTCACCAGGTATCACCGATCCGTCCTGGCTCCAAAATCTTCATCCAACCCAAGCGGGGGTTGGCGATCCATCATCCGGTGCCTGAAGAGGTCCAGAAGAGGCTCCAAAGTCTTCATCCTATCCGGGAAGAAGAGGCGATCCGGACCGGCAACCATCTTGATCCAAGCGGCATCTTCTATCTTCATCCAATGACGACGGGCTCCATCCTGAAGACCTCCACCGCGGACCCATCTTCTTCCGGCGACGTCCAACTGCAGAATGACGGTTCCTTTAAGGGACGTCATCCAAGATGGCGTCCCTCGAATTCCGATTGGCTGATAGGATTCTATCAGCCAATCGGAATTAAGGTAGGAATATTCTGATTGGCTGATGGAATCAGCCAATCAGAAGCAAGTTCAATCCGATTGGCTGATCCAATCAGCCAATCAGATTGAGCTTGCATTCTATTGGCTGATCGGAACAGCCAATAGAATGCGAGCTCAATCTGATTGGCTGATTGGATCAGCCAATCGGATTGAACTTGATTCTGATTGGCTGATTCCATCAGCCAATCAGAATATTCCTACCTTAATTCCGATTGGCTGATAGAATCCTATCAGCCAATCGGAATTCGAGGGACGCCATCTTGGATGACGTCCCTTAAAGGAACCGTCATTCGGCTAGTAGGCGTCGGGAGAAGAGGATGTTCCGCGTCGGAGGTCTGCAAGATGGATCCGGAAGAAAGAAGATTGAAGATGCCGTTGATAGAAGACTTCATCCGGATCATGGACCTCTTCAGCTCCCGCTTGGATGAAGACTTCATCCGGATCATGGACATCTTCAGCTCCCACGTGGATGAAGACTTCAGCCGGATCATGGACCTCTTCAGCTCCCCGCTTGGGCTTGGATCAGGACATCGGAGGAGCTCTTCAGGACGGATCGGTGAACCTGGCAGGGTGAAGATAAGGTAGGAAGATCTTCAGGGGCTTAGTGTTAGGTTTATTTAAGGGGGGTTTGGGTTAGATTAGGGGTATGTGGGTGGTGGGTTGTAATGTTGGGGGGGGGGTATTGTATGTTTTTTTTTACAGGCAAAAGAGCTGAATTCTTTGGGGCATGCCCCGCAAAGGGCCCTGTTCAGGGCTGGTAAGGTAAAAGAGCTTTGAACTGTAGTAATTTAGAATAGGGTAGGGCATTTTTTTATTTTGGGGGTCTTTGTTATTTTATTAGGGGGCTTAGAGTAGGTGTAATTAGTTTAAAATTGTTGTAATATTTTTCTTATGTTTGTAAATATTTTTTTATTTTTTGTAACTTAGTTATTTTTTTTTTTTGTATATTAGCTAGTTTATTTAATTGTATTTATTTGTAGCAATTGTATTTAATTAATTTATTGATAGTGTAGTGTTAGGTTAATTGTAGGTAGTTTATTTAATTAATTTATTGATAGTCTAGTGTTAGGTTTATTTGTAACTTAGGTTAGGATTTATTTTACAGGTAAATTTGTAATTATTTTAACTATTTTAGCTATTAAATAGTTCTTAACTATTTAATAGCTATTGTACCTGGTTAAAATAAATACAAAGTTACCTGTAAAATAAATATAAATCCTAAAATAGCTATAATATAAATATAGTTTATATTGTAGCTATATTAGGATTTATTTTACAGGTAAGTATTTAGCTTTAAATAGGAATAATTTATTTAATAAGAGTTAATTTATTTCGTTAGATTTAAATTATATTTAACTTAGGGGGGGTGTTAGTATTAGGGTTAGACTTAGCTTTAGGGGTTAATCCATTTATTAGAATAGCGGTGAGCTCCGGTCGGCAGATTAGGGGTTAATAATTGAAGTTAGGTGTCGGCGATGTTAGGGAGGGCAGATTAGGGGTTAATACTATTTATGATAGGGTTAGTGAGGCGGATTAGGGGTTAATAACTTTATTATAGTAGCGCTCAGGTCCGCTCGGCAGATTAGGGGTTAATAAATGTAGGCAGGTGGAGGCGACGTTGTGGGGGGCAGATTAGGGGTTAATAAATATAATATAGGGGTCGGCAATGTTAGGGCAGCAGATTAGGGATACATAGGGATAATGTAAGTAGCGGCGGTTTACGGAGCGGCAGATTAGGGGTTAATAATAATATGCAGGTGTCAGCGATAGCGGGGGCGGCAGATTAGGGGTTAATAAGTGTAAGGTTAGGGGGTGTTTAGACTCGGGGTACATGTTAGAGTGTTAAGTGCAGACGTAGGAAGGGTTACCGCATAGCAAACAATGGGGCTGCGTTAGGAGCTGAACGCGGCTTTTTTGCAGGTGTTAGGTTTTTTTTCAGCTCAAACAGCCCCATTGTTTCCTATGGGGGAATCGTGCACGAGCACGTTTTTGAGGCTGGCCGCGTCCGTAAGCAACTCTGGTATCGAGAGTTGAAGCTGCGTTAAAAATGCTCTACGCTCCTTTTTTGGAGCCTAACGCAGCCTTTATGTGGACTCTCGATACCAGAGTTATTTTTATGGTGCGGCCAGTAAAACGCGGGCGTTAGTTTTTCGGCTCGTTACCGACAAAACTCCAAATCTAGCCGTATGTAATTACAATCTTTATTTAAAACCATATATTGGTGTTTTTGTTTGTTTTAAACAATCTAATTAAACACTGTTTTTTTAACTCAAAACATGTCACGACATGTTTGAAACATTAGTTAAAGAAAGAAAGAGTTACGACTATAATTGTTCAAAGTATATGTGTTACATATGTAAAAAAAATCAAATAAAGGATATGTAAAAATAAAACACAAGAATCATGTAAAATATTTTAATAAGACATGTAGATTAAGAATATCACAACACCAAAATACTGTCAACTTATTTAATTAAGACATTTTATGAGAGCAAAATCTTTTTTAGAACATATTTAAGGACAATGACGAAACCAGATTCATGTAACATGTTTATATTCAGATAATTGGGCTTTTAAAATTCCTGAGATATTAATATTATTAAAGAGACATTATGGTGAATAATTGGTTGTGGTACAGTAATTATTAATATGTTAACATCATTGCAAATAATTTATCCTGACAATGTATTATGTCAGGTAAAAGTATATTCATATGAAAAAAATTAGCAAGTGTTTATTAATGCTCAAATTATACCTTTGTATACACATATTAATTGCCTCTTGGGAGAAACTAATATAGAGAAATAAGAACTAAGTTTAACTTATTTCCTTCCATGAGAGTAAGGTAATTTTATTACAAATCCATAATACATTGAACACATGGAAACCTAAAGTACAATGTGTATCTTTAATAATAATGAGTGCAAGTCAAGGAGGTTGTTTTGTGAGCAATAAGTAACACAATCCATTATTTTAGCACATGTATACCATAAACAGTCCTTGCTCCATACAAAGAGGTTGCTTTGTGAGTAATATGTAACACAGTCCTTGATAGTAGCCCACGTGTTCTATTAAACAGTCCTTGTTCCCTACAAGAAGGTTGCTTTGTGAGCAATTTAAGACACAGTCCAAAAATGTAGCAAATGTATACCATTAAACAGTGCTTGCTCCCTACAAGGAAGTTGTTTTGTGAGCAATAAGTAACACAGTCCATGATTGTAGCACATGTATGCCATTAAACAGTCCTTAATTAATGACCACAGCACTTTTACATTTTATGTCCGTTTGGGACCAAGGCTATTTTTACATTTTTGCGGTGTTTGTGTTTAGCTGTAATTTTCCTCTTACTCATTTACTGTACCCACACATATTATATACCGTTTTTCTTGCCATGAAATGGACTTTCTAAAGATACCATTATTTTCATCATATCTTGTCATTTACTATAAAAAAAAATTATAAAATATGAGGAAAAAATGGAAAAAAACACACTTTTTCTCACTTTGACCCCCAAAATCTGTTACATATCTACAACCACCAAAAAACACCCATGCTAAATAGTTTCAAAATTTTATCCTGAGTTTAGAAATACCTAATGTTTACATGTTCTTTGCTTTTTTTGTAAGTTATAGGGCCATAAATACAAGTAGCACTTTGCTATTTCCAAACCATTTTTTATCAAAATTAGCGCTAGTTACATTGAAACCCTGATATCTGTCAGGAATACCTGAATATCCATTGACAAGTATAAATTTTTTTTTAGAAGACATCCTAAAGTATTGATCTAGACCATTTTGGCATATTTCATGCCACCATTTCACCGCCAAATGTGATCAAATAAAGAAAATTGTTCACTTTTTCACAAATTTTTTCACAAACTTTAGGTTTCTCACTGAAATTATTTACAAACAACTTATGCAATTATGGCATAAATGTTTGTAAATGCTTCTCTGGGATCCCCTTTCTTTAGAAATAGCAGACATGTATGGCTTTGGCGTTGCTTTTTGGTAATTAGAAGGCTGCTAAATGCCACTGCGCACCACATGTGTATTATGCCTAGCAGTGAATAGGTTAATTAGGGCGTATGTAGGGAGCTTCTAGGGTTAATTTTAGCTGTAGTGTAGTGTAGTAGACAACCCCAAGTATTGATCTAGGCCCATTTTGGTATATTTCATGCCACCATTTCACCGCCAAATGCGATCAAATTAAAAAAAACGTAATTTTTTTCACAATTTTAGGTTTCTCACTGAAATTATTTACAAACAGCTTGTGCAATTATGGCACAAATGTTTGTAAATGCTTCTCTGGGATCCCCTTTGTTCAGAAATAGCAGACATACATGGCTTTGCCGTTGCTTTTTGGTAATAAGAAGGCTGTTAAATGCGGCTGCACATCACACGTGTATTATGGCTAGCAGTGAAGGGGTTAATTAGGTAGTTTGTAGGGAGCTTGCAGGGTTAATTTTAGTTTTAGTGTAGAGATCAGCCTCCCACCTGACACATCACACCCCCTGATCCCTCCCAAACAGCTCCCTTCCCTCCCCCACCCCACAATTGTCCCCGCCATCTTAAGTACTGGCAGAAAGTCTGCCAGTACTAAAATAAAAAGCATCTTTGAATATTCTTTTAATAAAATTGAGCATATTTATATATGCTGCTATGTAGGATCCCCCTTAGCCCCAACCTCCCTGATCCCCCCCCAAAACAGCTCTCTAACACCCCCTCTGCCTTATTGGGGGCCATCTTGGGTACTGGCAGCTGTCTGCCAGTACCCAGTTTGCAACAAAAAAAAGGGTTTTATTATTTTTATTTAATTTTTTTTCTGTAGTGTAGCTTCCCCCCCACAGACTAACACCCCACCATACCGATCTTGCTACCCGATCTTGCTAAATTTTAAATAATATCCCCCTTTTCCCCCACTTCTACATAAAATATTTCTGTAGTGTAGCGGTTCCCACCCGCTCCCTCCCCGTGCATGCTCCCGCCCCCGCCTCCCCGTGCACGTGCGCGCGTCTGTGCGCGCGCCCTGACATCGCCGCCCATGATCCCGTCCCCCTCCGCATCAACAAGGGCCATCGATGGCTGCCACCCGCCTCCCGGTCCTGCTCCCACCCACCAACGGAGTAAGTCACCGATCTCCGGTGCAGAGAGGGCCACAGAGTGGCTCTGTCTGCATCGGATGGCTTCAAAAGGTTATTGCAGGATGCCTCCATATCGAGGCATCACTGCAATAACCGGAAAGCAGCTGGAAGCGAGCAGGATCGCTTCCAGCTGCTTTCCACACCGAGGACGTGCAGGGTACGTCCTCAGTCGTTAACTGCCTTTTTTTTGAGGACGTACCCTGCACGTCCTCGGTCGTTAAGGGGTTAAAGGGACACTGAACCCAAATTCTTTTTTTCCGTGATTTAGATAGAGCTTGCAATTTCAAGCAACTTTCTAATTTAATCATATTATCAATTTTTCTTTGTTCTCTTGCTATCTTTATTTGAAAAAGAAGGTACCTAAGCATTTTTGGCTCAGTACTCTGGACAGCACTTTTTTATTGGTTGTTGAATTTATCCACCAATCAGCAAGAACAACCCAGGTTGTTCACCAAAAATGGGCCGGCATCTAAACTTACATTCTTGCTTTTTAAATAAAGATACCAAGAGAATGAATACAATTTGATAATAGGAGTAAATTTGAAAGTTGCTTAAAATGTCATGTTCTATCTGAATCACGAAAGAAAATTTTGGGTTCAGTGTCCCTTTAATTCATACAAGGAGGCTGCTTTGTGAGCAATAAGTAACACAGTCCATGATTATAGCACACGTATGCCATTAAACAGTCCATAAGCCATACCTGGAGGTTGCTATGTGAGCAATTAAAGACACAGTCCATAATTGTAGTATTACCTGTCAATTCAATGGTTGGAAAAGAAAAAAGGGGCAAGAACAACGTCAAGGATTATTTAGTTAAAAAAAAAAAACAACAAAAAAAACAGCAGTCTGAGGAAAATAAATCCAAAAATAAAACTTTTGAAATTAAATAAAAACGCAAGGCAAGGGTTAATGAAAGTTGTTCTGTTGGGGGGAGTGAAAGGATTAAGTGAAAGGGAAGGTTAATACTGTAAGGGTGATAAGGCTTTACAGTGTTGGAAAGGGAAAGTATGTGTGATTTTTCAGATGTATGTAAGTGTTTATTTAACTAAACTATGTACAGTATGTATATGTAAGTGTGTACCTTAACACATTAAAGTTTATAATAAAAGTAATATGAAATATGTATATATTTTAAATAAATCCTCCAACAATCACTATTTAAATATCTCAAAAGCCCATTAATCTCTCGCCATGCTCCAATATACTAGTGCATAGTGTACTAAGTGAATCAAAGTTGAAAAGATTGTGCTGTACCAAAGCTTTTGTACCACTCAATGAGGAAGAGGCGTGGCAGTTAGCGCACCCAGAAATGCCTTCCCCTGTACTGCAGGGGAGAGTATTTTAGCGTGCTCCTTCCAACATATTTCTGTCATTTTTCCCTATGTATATAAATTGTATCAATACAGAAATAACTCCCGTCGGCTTAGCCCGCATAAATAAATCTTTTACTCCTGTTAGCTTTAGCTTAACGCGCATGAAGATCATAGGAATTTGCCTGTGCGCTTTCCTGACAGGAGATATATTAGGGTGCATTATGTATTTATTTGCTATAAAATATGAATAAATATTTATTAATAATTACTAATGATTAAAGTTGAGGTTCTTATAAATTATAATGTCATTATAGTTAACACTAGCGTATTTTAATAGTTGTTTTAATTGATTATTAAAATATATACGCCTAGATTTAGAGTTCTGCGTTAGCCATCCAAACCAGCGTTAGGGGGTCCTAACGCTGGTTTTGGCCGCCCGCTGGTATTTAGAGTCAGTCAGGAAAGGGTCTAACGCTCACTTTCCAGCTGCGACTTTTCCATACCGCAGATCCCCTTACGCCATTTGCGTATCCTATATTTTCAATGGGATCTTTCTAACATCGGTATTTAGAGTCTTGGCTGAAGTGAGCGTTAGAAATCTAACGACAAGACTCCAGCCGCAGAAAAAAGGCAGGAGTTAAGAGCTTTCTGGGCTAACGCTGGTTCACAAAGCTCTTAACTACTGTGCTCTTAAGTACACTAACACCCATAAACTACCTATGTACCCCTAAACCGAAGCCCCCCCACATTGCCGCCACTCTATTACATTTTTTTAACCCCTAATCTGCTGACCGCACACCGCCACAACCTACATTATCCCTATGTACCCCTAATCCACACTACATAATATTTATTACCCCCTAATCTGCCCCCCCATGTAGCCGCTACCTACCTACAATTATTAACCCCTAATCTGCCGACCGGACATCACCGCTACTATAATAAATGTATTAACCCCTAATCCGCCTCACTCCCGCCTCGCAAACCCTATAATAAATAGTATTAACCCCTAATCTGCCCTCCCTAACATCACTGACACCTAAATTCAAGTATTAACCCCAAATCTGCCGACCGGACCTCGCCGCTACTCTAATAAATGTATTAACCCCTAACGCTAAGTCTAACCCTAACCCTAACACCCCCCTAAGTTAAATATAATTTAAATCTAACGAAATAATAATAATAATTCTTATTAAATAAATTAATCCAATTTAAATCTAAATACTTACCTGTAAAATAAACCCTAATATAGCTACAATATAAATAATAATTATATTGTAGCTATTTTAGGATTTATATTTATTTTACAGGCAACTTTGTATTTATTTTAACCAGGTACAATAGCTATTAAATACTTAATAACTATTTAATAGTTACCTAGTTAAAATAATTACAAAATTACCTGTAAAATAAATCCTAACCTAAGTTACAATTAAACCTAACACTACACTATCAATAAATTAATTAAAGAAACTATCTACAATTATCTACAATTAAATCAACTAAACTAAATTAAAAAAAAAAACCCACTAAATTACAAAAAACCCCCACTAAATTACAAAAAATAAAAAAAGATTACAAGAATTTTAAACTAATTACACCTACTCTAAGCCCCCTAAAAAAATAACAAAGCTCCCCAAAATAAAAAAATGCCCTACCCTATTCTAAAATAAAAATTGTAAAGCTCTTTTACCTTACCAGCCCTTAAAAGGGCCTTTTGCGGAGCATGCCCCAAAGAATTCTGCTCTTTTGCCTGTAAAAAAAACATACAATACCCCCCCAACATTACAACCCACCACCCACATACCCCTAATCTAACCCAAATACCTCTAATCTAACCCAAACCCCCCTTAAAAACCTAACACTAAGCCCCTGAAGATCTTTCTACCTTGTCTTCACCACGCCGGGTATCACCGATCCCTCCAGAAGAGGGTCTGAAGTCTTCCTCCTATCCGGCAAGAAGAGGTCCAGAAGAGGCTCCGAAGTCTTCATCCTATCCGGCAAGAAGAGGAATCCTATCAGCCAATCGGAATTCGAGGGATGCCATCTTGGATGACGTCATTTAAAGGAACCTTCATTCGGACTTAGGACGTCGTTGGAAGAGGATGGATCCGCATCGGCTGCTTCAAGATGGTCCTGCTCCACGCCGGATGGAAGAAGATAGAAGATGCCGCTTGGATGAAGATGTTTGCCGGTCCAGATCTCCTCTTCTTGCTGGATAGGATGAAGACTTTGGAGCCTCTTCTGGACCTCGTCTTGCCGGATAGGAGGAAGACTTCGGACCCTCTTCTGGACGGATCGGTGATACCCGGCATGGTGAAGACAAGGTAGGAAGATCTTCAGGGGCTTAGTGTTAGGTTTTTTAAGGGGGGTTTGGGTTAGATTAGGGGTATGTGGGTGGTGGGTAGTAATGTTGGGGGGGTATTGTACGTTTATTTAAATACAAAAGAGCTGTTTTCTTTGGGGCATGCACCGCAAAAGGCCCTTTTAAGGGCTGGTAAAGTAAAAGAGCTTTACAATTTTTATTTTAGAATAGGGTAGGGCATTTTTTTATTTTGGGGGGCTTTGTTATTTTTTTAGGGGGCTTAGAGTAGGTGTAATTAGTTTAAAATTCTTGTAATCTTTTTTTTATTTTTTGTAATTTAGTGTTTAGTTTTTTTTGTAATTTAGTTTAGTTGATTTAATTGTAGATAGTTGTAGATAGTTTATTTAATTAATTAATTGATAGTGTAGTGTTAGGTTTAATTGTAACTTAGGTTAGGATTTATTTTACAGGTAATTTTGTAATTATTTTAACTAGGTAACTATTAAATAGTTATTAACTATTTAATAGCTATTGTACCTGGTTAAAATAAATACAAAGTTGCCTGTAAAATAAATATAAATCCTAAAATAGCTACAATATAATTATTATTTATATTGTAACTATATTAGGGTTTATTTTACAGGTAAGAATTTAGCTTTAAATAGGAATAATTTATTTAATAAGATTTATTTTATTTCGTTAGAATAAAATTATATTTAATTTAGGGGGGTGTTAGTGTTAGGGTTAGACTTAGCTTTAGTGGTTAATACATTTATTATAGTAGCGGCGAGGTCCGGTCGGCAGATTAGGGGTTAATACTTGAAGTTAGGTGTCGGTGATGTTAGGGAGGGCAGATTAGGGGTTAATACTATTTATTATAGGGTTTGCGAGGTGGGAGTTAGGCGGATTAGGGGTTAATAAATTTATTATAGTAGCGGTGAGGTCCGGTCAGCAGATTAGGGGTTAATAATTGTAGGTAGGTGGCGGCGAGGTTGGGGGGGCAGATTAGGGGTTAATAAATATAATATATGGGTCGGTGGTGCTAGGGGCAGCAGATTAGGGGTACATAGGGATAACGTAGGTTGCGGCGGCGCGCGGAGCGGCAGATTAGGGGTTAAAAATAATATGCAGGGGTCAGCGATAGCAGGGGTGGCATATTAGGGGTTAATAAGTGTAAGGTTAGGGGTGTTTAGACTCTGGGTTCATGTTAGGGTGTTAGGTGCAGACTTAGGAAGTGTTTCCCCATAGGAAACAATGGGGCTGCATTAGGAGCTGAACGCTGCTTTTGTGCAGGTGTTAGGTTTTTTTTCAGCTCAAACTGCCCCATTGTTTCCTATGGGGGAATCGTGCACAACAACATTTGAAGCTGTCCGTGTCCATAAGCACCGCTGGTATTGAGAGTTGCAGTGGCGGTAAATATGCCTGTACGCTCCCTTTTTGGAGCCTAACGCAGCCCTTCTGAGAACTCTCAATACCAGCGTTGTTTAAAAGGTGTGGGGGAAAAAAAGCATGCGTAGCTAACGCACCCCTTTGGCCGCAGAACTCTAAATCTAGGCGATATTTTTTAATATTTGATATCAAATAAATACTTAAAGCAACCTAATAAAACTCACCGGCTTAGCACGTATGAAGAATATAGGAATATGCATGTGCACTATCCCAACAGGTGTTTTATTAGGGTGTGTTATGTATTTATTTGATATAAAATATTCATAAATATTAATAATAATTACAAACGATTAATGTGAGGTTCTGAAACAGTATAGTAAATCATTATAGCAAAAATTTACATATTTTATTTGCTGTATTAATTATTATTGTTTATTAAAGGGACAATCAAATCCAAAATAAACTTTCATGATTCAAATAGGGCATGCAATTTTAAACAACTTTCCAATTTACTTTTATCACCAATTGTGCTTTGTTCTCTTGGTATTCTTAGTTTAAAACTAAACCTAGGTAGGCTCATATGCTAATTTCTTAGACCTTGAAGGCTGTCTCTAATCTGAATGCATTTTGACAGTGTTTTACCACTAGAGGGAGTTAGTTCATGTATGTCATATAGATAACATTGAGCTCACGCAAGTGAAGTTACCTAAGAGTCAGCAATGATTGGCTAAAATGCAAGTCTGTCAAAAGAACTGAAATAAGGGAGTAGTTTGCAGAGGCTAGGACACAAGGTAATCACAGACGTAAACAGTATATTAATATAACTGTGTTGGTTATGCAAAACTGGGGAACGGGGAACAGGTAATAAAAGGTATTATCTATAATTTCAAACAACAAAAATTCTAGTGTTGACTGTCCCTTTTATATTTTTTTAATATTTTATATTAAAAAAGTCCCTAACGCAATGTGATAAGTCTATAAATGTCTATATATGTAATAATGTGTTTATATATGTAAATACATAAATACATCTTTACGCACACACACACACACACACACACACACACACATATATATATATATATATATATATATATATATATATATATATATATATATATGTGTGTGTGTAACATGGAAGGGGACTGCACTCCTAGACTGGACTGGGTGCAAGAACCATAGGGGAAATTACAAAACAAATTAATACAACACATAGAGAAAGTCCTGCACTCACTAGCAAGCTCACAGCTAAGATTTAAAAGCAAAAATGTAAAGGTTAGTTACCGCATCTGGCCAAATGGGACAAGCCCAGGTACCACATCAAGGTCCTTTCCAATACCTGGGACCCTAAAACAGCCACACAATGCAAGCTTTCAAATCCAAACAAACTGAGAACAAGGGAAGGGTGCACAGGCTTTTATAATCACCCCAGTAATATACAAAACACAGAAGGGGACGCACACCTAGACTGGACCGGATACACATCCAATGACCCTGCAACATGCTCAGCCCTGGGTGCTAAGGGGCACTCAAAAGAAGCTGTGCTGTCACCAGAGTCACAGGCAGTTAACCCCAGACAGGTCTGGGTGCAAGAACCATAGAGGAAATTACAAAACAAATTAATACAATGCACAGAGAAAACCCTGCACTAACTAGCAAGTTTACAGCTAAGATTTAAAAGCAAAAATGGAAAGGTTAGTTACCACATCTGGCCAAATGGGACAAGCCCAAGTACCACGTCAAGGTCCTTTCCAATACCTAGGACCCAAAAACAGCCACATAATGCAAGCTCTCAAATCCAAACAAACTGGGAACAATGGAAGGGTGCACAGGCTTATGTAATCACCCCAGTAATATACAAAACACGGAAGAGGACTGCACTCCTAGACCGGACCGGGTACACATCCCATGACCCTGCAACATGCTCAGCCATGGGTGCTCAGTGGCATATATCTCAAACTAAATATATATATATATATATATATATATATATATATATATATATATATATATATGACCAAATTGGTGAGAAAAGAGCTCTGACAATTCTAGAAGAGCTAAAGCAGATTACTGGCCGCACCAATACTACCCTACAGTGTATATGGAAATGACATCCTAGACAGGTATGCTGAACATATATATTTTAATAAAAAAATAGCCAAAAAGGTACATGCTGAGAATGATAGCATAAAATCAGGTATACAAAATACAAATTGCAGGTGTAGTGCACTAATGATATCTGTAAGCTAGCATTTGCAAGGTTAAATGTCGACTCATGAGAAAGTTCATCTTTAGATGCCGGGCACTTGAGTGTTAAGAACACGCTCCGGTTATAGTTTAGACAGAATACCGTCCTTGATATCTCATTGGTGTGTATTATTGATCCGGTACCGGATTTGGGAAATTAATGTGAGAGTCCAAGAGTGGTAATTTCACCGTTAACAACTTAATCCCATATATAAGTGACACATCAGACTTCTGATTTTCAGAGTGCAAGACTTATTACTGCATGGCTTACCTTCGCTCTCTTCACACACTCTACGGTATTACCTGGCAGGATCTCATCCGTGGTGTGACTCACAGCGATGTATTCCGCCTATGCAGCTCTTCACTTGCTTAGGTATTGAAACTTGATATCGCCAGATTCACAGCAAATCCACCATGCTGGCGTCCTCCACACTGTGTCTTGTTCCAAACATTACGCGTTTCGCCCCTCCCCCTTTGCGGGCTGAACTCAGGGCTTTATCAGATGTGTCTAATTAGACACCACAACAAACTTTATAGCACTCGTGCAGATACAAAGTTACACCCCTTTCATGAATTTAAAAGGGAATGTATTGTGCATGTAAATTTAATGGCTACAGTTAAATACTTAGATACATTTTATATACAACTAAACTATACAACATAGCTTGTTACAATTTGCAAGTTTTGCTTGTTACATAATGATGTACAGCATTAAATACAGTTTTGATTTTACACTGAGAAATACTTTTGTGAACATATCAACATGTTCGCTTCTAAGCACACATATACTTTCACAGTGTATTATATAGTAAGGAATATTTACAGAAAACAAGAAAATTCAATTTTTTCATTCAAACCAAGGGGAGAGAGGGTGTTAAGTCTGTACATCCAGCGTGACTCATGCTGGAGCAGAAGTTGGTCAATATTACCTCCTCTCCTCCTTGGCTTGATATGCACAATACCCAGTACTCTAAGGAGAGAAAAATCAGAGTCATGCATTTTTTGGAAGTGTCTGGCAACTGGACTGTCCGACTCCTTATCCTTTATGCTATCTCTGTGTTCCCTCACCCTTTCTTTTAGCTCTTGTGTCATTTTCCCAATATAAAATTTGGGGCACGAACAGTGTAACATATAGATTACATTTGTGGTGTTGCAAACTATTCTTTCATTTATGTGGTAAGACCTTTCAGAATATTCAGTGCAAAACTTTGAGGCTTTAACAATGTACTTGCAGTACACACATCTGCCACAAGGTTCGCAACCCTTCCTGGTTTGTGCCTGTGTTAGCCAATTTTTTGGGGTATCTCTTTGGAATTCACTATGGACTAATTTATCCTTAATGCTGGGTGCTCTTTTAGCTGTAAGTAATGGGTACTCAGAAATATATTTGGCAACTGAACTATCATTTGACAAAATGTGCCAATGTTTATTAAGGATGTTACGCAATTTATTCCAATGGGAATTATATTTAGTTATTAACCGAATTTCAGTCTCATCCTTAGGCAATTCAGGTGCTCTATATATTAATTCATTTCTGGGTTTCTGCCTAGCTCTAAGCCATCCTTTCCTTACTTGGTTTTTAGAGTATCCTCTCTGAAGAAACCTCTGAGCCATCTCACCGGCCTGCTTTTCAAAATCTGGTTCAGTGGAACAGCATTTCTTGAGCCTCAAGAACTGTCCCACTGGAATGCCATTTTTTAATGCTTCCGGGTGGTGACTAGAACCATGTAATAGATTATTAGTTGCTGTTTCCTTCCTAAACACTTTACTTTTCAATAATCCATTTTCTATAGTCAGTTTGAGATCCAAAAAGGTAGTTTCCTTATTACTTATTTGGTGAGTTAAGAACAAATTTCTCTTGTTTTTGTTCAATATCTCAACAAACTTATTGGCCGAAACTTCATCCCCTTTCCACAAAACCAGGATGTCATCCACATAGCGCAGCCATAGGGCGACGTGAGCCTCCACCCATATATCTAATTCCTGGAAGACATCAACTGCCTCCCAGACGCCCAGATGGAGACAGGCATAGGTGGGGGCGCACGCCGCACCCATGGCTGTGCTTCTTAACTGTCTATAAAATTTGCCATCAAACATAAATATGTTATTAGTTAACACAAACTCCAACAGCTTGAGTACTAAGGTAGTGTTGTCAATGTACTCTTCTCCACGTAGTTTAAGGAAATATTCGGCTGCTTCCAAGCCTACCTTATGTGGGATAGAAGAGTACAGTGACTCCACATCAAGAGTAAGCAGGAGCATATCTGGTTCCATTTTAATATTATCCAATTTTCTTAACACATCCCCATGTCTTGCACATAGGAGGACAATTCAGTTAAGAAGGGACGTAGAAAAAAATCTACATATCTACTTATCCCCTCTGTGGGTCCCCCAATGCCCGACACTATGGGGCGTCCCGGTGGATGGGTAATGCTTTTGTGCACTTTGGGGATGCAGTAAAAAGTAGGTGCTACTGGGTGAGTGGGGTTTAGAAATTCAAATTCTTTTTTAGTTATTAGTCCTGACTCTTTTGCCTGCCTCAGAATGATGAATAATTCATCACAAGATTTTTCATATACCTAAGCAAGTGAAGAGCTGCATAGGCGGAATACATCGCTGTGAGTCACACCACGGATGAGATCCTGCCAGGTAATACCGTAGAGTGTGTGAAGAGAGCGAAGGTAAGCCATGCAGTAATAAGTCTTGCACTCTGAAAATCTGAAGTCTGATGTGTCACTTATATATGGGATTAAGTTGTTAACGGTGAAATTACCACTCTTGGACTCTCACATTAATTTCCCAAATCCGGTACCGGATCAATAATACACACCAATGAGATATCAAGGACGGTATTCTGTCTAAACTATAACCGGAGCGTGTTCTTAACACTCAAGTGCCCGGCATCTAAAGATGAACTTTCTCATGAGTCGACATTTAACCTTGCAAATGCTAGCTTACAGATATCAGTAGTGCACTACACCTGCAATTTGTATTTTGTATACCTGATTTTATGCTATCATTCTCAGCATGTACCTTTTTGGCTATGTTTTTATTAAAATATATATGTTCAGCATACCTGTCTAGGATGTCATTTCCATATACACTGTAGGGTAGTATTGGTGCAGCCAGTAATCCGCTTTAGCTCTTCTAGAATTATCAGAGCTCTTTTCTCACCAATTTGGTCATATACATTTAGGATTGTCAGCACAATACGTTTTACCCTTATTATCTATCTATCTGTGTGCACCCTATCCCTAGTTTAACTATATATATATATATATATATATATATATATACAGTATATATTTATATATATATATATATATATATATATATATATATATATATATATATATATATATATATATATACACATTTATACATACATATACATATTTAGACATCTATATGTATGGATGACTATGTTAAAGCCCTTTGCAGGATTTTTTTTTTCTAGCACCTGAGACCTCATATCTTTGTGCCGTTACAACATTTTTATGAATTTGTTTTTATTATGAGTGTATCTGTACTTTTAAATTAATTTTTGAGGTGTTTTGTGCAACTTTTTTGTCTCACGTAACAGTTAACAAGAGCTCTGCAGTCATGCTATCCAGACTTGCTTTAAATTCAGCCTTGATAAACCCTTTTTTGCTTTAGTGCAACAGATAGGGCGCCACTCATAATTTAGCCCCTAGTCAGCCAATCACAAAAGACAAGTGTGTTCAGGCACCAATCACTACCTCCTCTAGTGTGAAATATGTACATATTCTTTTACAACAATGGATACCAAGAGAACAAAGCACATTTGAATTAGATGTGAATTTAAAAGTGTCTTAAAATAACATGTTCTCTCTTGCAAGTTTTTGACTTTCCTTCCCATTAAGCATTTATTTAAATAATACATTTAAATTATTTAAAAAATTCATTTATTTATATATTTAAATATGTATATATATATATATATATATATATATATATACACATAACGATTAACGTGTAATATGAGCAAGGTTTATTGTGGTTCCTATATCCATTGAATTTATAAGGTGCACTAAAGGGATGTCAGCTGTGCTAAACATTCTCTGGTAATTCTTCTTTACACTGGACTTGTAATATCAATTTGCATGCTAATGCTAGCACGGTCCATCCAGTGTTAATGATAGCACACCCAGAACTATCAACTGTGATCCACTTGTAATCTTGGCCATAGAGTGAAATTTTAGAAAATGTAAAACGTTTACTTTCACCTGTCTAATTTACCTCTTTATCCTGGTTTCCTTTATTTAATCTTAGCTTCTTTCCATGAGAGTACATTAATAGGGCCTTTGTACTGTAATTTTTTTCTTCCTTTTAGTTTGTTGCCTATAATCTATTTTACTTTCAGGTGTATGTTAAATTGTTCACAATTTACATTTATTTTTTCATTTGAGATAGCTAATTTTGCCTGTGAAAAACATTACCTATATTGAAAATAATAATACAATTGCGCTCGCTAAGTAACAGCCTTTGTATAAAGAGAAGATAAGAAACTGTGTGTGTATAGAGAAATGCATACGATAAGGATATCTGTGCTTTCTGGAAGCTCAGCCTGTTTAATTGGACTGTGTTTTCATTGAGCAAAAACAAATATTTAATATACAAAAGTAAACTTAAAGGGACATTAAACACTAAATACATGCTAGATAGTATGATGCATTCAAAGAAAAGATTAGTCCATGACTAACATGTAGATGTATTTTTTAAAGTTTCATTAGTTGTTTAAAAAGTGACAAAATAAGTGTAAAGTTTTAGTGTCTATAAAACACTGGGAGCTGCCATGTTGTAACTTGTGTTACCTTCTCTGCTGTGGCCAATTAGGGACAGTTATACATAGGTCATTAGAGTGTGCAGCCAATGGTTGTGCTGGATTTAACAGTGTTCTGCACTTCCATTTCTAACAGGAACTGAAAAGCTCACAATTTCAGAATGGAATTACAGGCAAAGAAGACAAAATAAATAATTAAAGTATAATGCAGAGTTGTTTTATTATATACAATTTATCATTTTATATTACCATCTCAAAGTGTTTAATGTCCCTTTAAAGGAGCAAGTTCTGGTGTATTTTATATGTTGTAGTTGATATAACAAATCATTCAAAACAGATTAAGGGGCACGCAACATTAAAGTACAATGTCACTTTAAGGGAGACTTTAAGGGAGAGTGTGCACTGACTTTAACATTAAATGAAAGTAGTGTTTTAAAAAATGTAAACATCTTATACATTTGTGGCCAAATTACAAGTGGCACTCTATCATTTACCTGCGAGCAATATCGGGTTTATCGCACATGTTTGCTTGTGTCGAAAATAAAAGTACACACAATTGGTTGAGCGCAATTTAATTTAACATGGGTCGGGTTAACCCAACCTCACAGCTCTGGCTAACTGTTAAGCTTAAACAATGAGTTGCACAAAACACCTCGAAATTAAATGTAAAACTACTGTTACACTCATAATAACACCTTCAAATTAAATTGGTTTTAAGAAATATTGCACAAAACAGTTATAAGGGCTCAAACATATGAGGTCTCAGGTGTTAGGAAAAAAAGCTAGGCAAAGGACTTTAACTTTGAGATACATACATATACAGTACATGTCTAAATATATATATATATATATATATATATATATATATATATATATATATTATAGTATAATTAGTCAGGTAGTTTCATGCACTCACTGGTGTTCTACTACAGCAACATGTAGCTATATTCTTTAGAAAATGAAGAGGCACTCTTAAGTCTTAAAAATTCAATACATCTTCAATTTTTTATTCACATAACTTTACATCAATTTATTCTGGTCGACTGTTTAGTGTCCTGCCCTTTTTCAAGGCCAATTGTATGCTACTAGTGATACACTTCCATTACATTTTAGGGTCATGCCCAGACCTTTTTCGAGACCAATTGTACATCTTATCTTCATTAATTTCTATGTTGTATTCTAGGAGACCAAGCCTATACGTAAGCTTTATATATATATATATATACCATGGCGGCAAAAGATGGGAAGTGGTATATATAAAGCTTAAAGGCAAAGGGACATTAAACCCACATGTTTTCTTTCATGATTCAGATAGAGAATACCATTTTAAACAACTTTCTAATTTACTTCTCTTATCTAATTTGCTTCATTCTCTTGTTATGTTTTCCTGAAAAGCATATCTAGATAGGCTCAGTAGCTTCTTATAGGTGGCTGCACATAGATGCCTCATGTGATTGGATTACCAATGTGCATTGATATTTCTTTAACAAAGGATATCTAAAGATTGCAGCAAATTAAGTAATAGAAGTAAATTGGAATGTTGTCTAAAATTGTATTCTCTATCTGAATCATGAAAGTAAATTTTTGGGTTTAATGGCCCTTTAAGTATAGGCTTGGGCTCCTAGAGTACGACATAGAAATTAATGAGGATAAGATGTACTATTGTTCTTGAAAAGGGTCTCAGCAAAATGTAATGGACGTGTATCATACTAGTAGCATACGAACACAATTGTCATTGAGATGAATGTCTCTTAATTCAATTACACCAAAGTAGCGACTAATGTAAACATGAAAAGGGAAGTAACAATTATCAGCCCATCTTGGTGTGAAAATTTAAGCTATTATTTGGTAGGTTGCCAGATAACAAAGGTATACTGTATTCTTACTTTACAATATCAAACTCCATCGGAACAATATCTATTATGCACTAACCTTATTCTGCACCTGTCACCAGGGCTCTTCAGAAACTCCACAACACTGTTCTGCAGTCAGATCCAAAACTCTTAGGTACAGTTTCCAGGAGGTGTGTCTTGAACATCAAAACCAATCGAGGTACCTCCGATTAAAGCTTACTGCTCACAGTGATGAAGTTAACATATAATCCAAATGGCAGGCAGCAATAACTGTAGATAATGAACAATCCTCATCCCATAAGTGGTCACAATTCAATGATTACAGCTATCTTGCTGAAACACGTAAGCTTATTCACCTGCTGCCTTTTTAGAAAGCTTCCATTGTAGCATGTAAAATTTCCGTTCGTTTTACTAAAGCTTTTGAACAAAATCTACGCTGTATTCATATCCTCACCAGAATGTGTAACCCTTTGCAGTCAAGTAGATAAAAAATGTTAAAGAACGGGGGGCGGAGTCAGCTGCCGAAGAGATCAGACGTGTCTGCAGAGAGCTCCCTGCTCAAAGTTATTATATCTGGGGATATTTGTTGCGTATAAGCTCTAATTTACTTAAAAATCCTCAGACACTTATACCAATATTGCAGTGACCTAAGTAAGAAAGAAATTTGGGATTATACAATTGGCCAAGGCGCCCATACACCACTATAAAGAACGGCAACATGGAAGACCTCCACGTGGCGATACAAACCGAACTGGCAGAATTCAGAAGGGACATGCTGGTTCAACTTCGGCGTCTACTACACAAAACCCCACATGCGGGCATTTTAATGGAGACTAGATGCGCTGAGAGACAAGAGAGAACAGCATCACTGCCATGAAGGGTTAATGAGCCGGATGCCTCTACACTGCTCACTGAGAGCAATTATGGCTTAGGACTTTTAACCACACTATGCAGAGATCCCCCTCTCACGCCGCCTGTGAGCACCCCGAGGTTTACGTGTGTTCTCACTGATCATGATGGAGAATATAGACCGATAGGGGTTCCTGCGCAGGGAAGAGGTTTTTCCTACGGGCCTGAGAATCTTGAATCATCGGCACAGGGGAAGCGGCACGCATGGTCGCTGAATGTGACGCAGTCTGATTCTGAGAGCTTCGCAAACGGAGCTCCTCTCCTCTACAAGCACTGGTTGAGGAAGGTAGATGATTCCTGGCTCCAACTTGATGGATCGAGAACGACGCCTATTGTTGTCAAGGGGCAAATTCTTCTAGGTTCAAAGCCGATGCAACGGATGCCATTGTGGGACCCAGACTTGACAATCGTATGCTCTGTCTATATTGCTCACATATTCTGGACTTTTTGCTCTTCAGATGTGTGTGGAGAGTCTGAGGGACAGCTCTGTGTGTTGCGCTTACTTCCCTGCATACGCAGGGTTCTGCTGAGGCTAAGGAGACTGTCAGACAAAACACCGGAGCCACCAGTTTGGGTTAAGAAAATTTGCTTCTCATGTAAGGGGTTACACACCATTTGATAGTAACAGTCTTCTAATTATGGTTACCCCCCATGACAACGAAGAAGTCAGAAAACACAGACTTGTGACTTTATATGAAACAGATGCAGTGTGGATAGACTGCTAATTAGATGTTGGGTAATGTTTGAAACGTTATAATATATAGCATTTTACCTACACTATAATAGTCTAAGATGCGTTTCAGTCTGTAATGCTGAAATGGTTAATTGTAGATAAATTTGCTTTTTGTTGCTGCCATGACACCGTAGCTGTAAATTACTGTTAGACACTTCCCAATGCACTTATGCCTCAGCTCTCTCCAAGTGCCGAAGGCTGTTATATTAACTGAGTCCCAAATAGTTTACTGTTTCGATTGTTCTGCATTTAATTTAACATGCTGTTCTGTTCTAAACTCTCCTACTCAAGCTTTATTGTTAATATATAGTTCTCTCTAATACGTGTACAAGTGAATATCTGATTAAGACTAGGATTATAAATTAGTTAGATATTTATGTATAGAGGGATGGCTTAAATGGTCTCATCTCATCTACTTAAGATACTTGGAATAGATTAAGCTGCCTCATATTTATTTAGGAATGTATGCCACTACTGCTTGGTTATTATGTGCATTGACAAAAGTAGCGTATTATTTTCTGTGTGTGAATATATTATCACCTGCATATTCCCATTTGTTACAGCTTATGATATGGTATAGGTTATATCCAGAACTTTGCTTTTCTATCTGAAGGTAAAGATGTGATTCTCATTTTGTTGGAAACGATCAAACTGCAAAATACTTCACTTCCAATGCTTTCTATCTATTCAGTGCTGTATAGTATTTTAAATTAAGTGGGAGTAAGTACAAAATGATTTATCGGGCTACCCTAGGTGCCAGGTTAGCCCATCAGTATGTATACTCTTGACATGTTGGGGGGAAGCTCATGTGGAGACACCCTGTTCAAATGCTATGTCGCCTCTAGCCTATAGGATATTGTGAGGCAGATAGTCTGGCAACGTACTAGTTAGATTCCACCTGATATGCACCATAGTAATTTTACCTCTCATAATGCAACTACAATATATCTAGACATTAGCTTTATATGCCTATAGCACTTGGATACGGCTTTTAGTTCATTTTATAATTTTTATATATGCTCCCCTTAGTCACAGCGCTAAGATATAGAATACGTTAAGGTGACATATTGCTGAGAACCACAAATTTGATTATATTCTCCGGTCTTCCGGCGATTACATGTTTTGTATCATTAACGCCATATTATAGTCATAAGGGTCCGAGAGAGGCCCTCTATGCTTCATATCTATTGAATATTCCCTACTGTGTCCTCTTATTGGCTGATAACCTATTTATAGTCTTATTGAGCTAAATAGGTGCGCGGTGTTTGAGATACCTATAGACATTTCGGTTCTATACACCACACAGCTACTCCCCTATGTGAGGTTCTTGGATACCCCTCAGATATTAGATCCCTTAAACTTGTTTATGATAGGCTACCGAAAGAGGGATACTCCCATTGGACATATTAGATCTATCATAAGGCTTAAGCTGACTTTTTTTTTATAACATGCTTATGTATTTGCCACAAACAGCTCTCAGATCATATGGATACCCAGCTCATAGCCTTAATAATGGTTGAGATTAGCGTGTCTCTCTTAATCATAGAGTTAAAGCACTTTATCTAAACGGTAGTAAGTTAAGACCATACTATATATCACCGCTGTTATGGATTCAGATTTATTACAACCCCAGCTCTGCCCCCCCCCCCTTTTTGGGGGGGGTTAGTTTACTAAGTAAACATAGGAACGTAGATTCCCTAGAAAATTTCCTTATTTTTTATAGTGTTATATAGCGGCTATGGATATCCCCCATCCTTCACCACCCTCTATGACAATACTGAACTATAATATACCTAAGTTTTGTATTTTTCCCATATTTTTTTTATTTTTTATATACATATCCATGTGATGTTTCTGAGTGGCCTGGGAAGTAATATGTCATAGTTATAAAATATGGCCATTATTAGTTTGACCCCCCCCCCCCTACTCATATGGCTTACTGGTTAAGCCTAGGGCCACAGACCCCATATGAATCTCCTAATTCTGTTTATTTGAGTTTATTACAAGTGTGTTATTAACATATCCCCCTTACCCTTTAAATTGAGGTATTGTTTCTATACGATCTAAATATAGTTTCATAATGGCAGATGTTATGTCTACTTGCTGGCACACAACATGCTATATTTCTGCTTTGAAACACATCTTATGTATAATTTTTCAAATGTTATGGCATATTTGTATGCCCTATGTTTTGCTTGTTTGTATTTTCTTTAAGAAACCTCAATAAAAAATATTTAAAAAAAAAAAAATGTTAAAGAACATGTATGCAATATTTATATTTAATAATGGTTTTAAATATGAATTTACTGTAAATATTTCACATTCCAATGTTCTGCATATAGCAGAATATATTATATGTATTTAAAAATGATATTTTGTATATATATATATTTATATATATATATATATATATATAAAACTATATATAATCATGTGTGTGTATATATATATATATATGTGAGTGTGTGTGTGTATTTATGAATAAATAGAACTTATTCTGCTACTTGAAGAACATTGGAATGTGAAATATTCATATCTTTGCATAGGGTTAGCACACTTAAGAATATGTGTTCAGGTTAGTGCACGAGTAGATTGTTTTCTTTCCCCTTATTTTGCTCCATATACTTCTATGGATGAATAAGTTAACATGCAGTTAATATTAGAAGCTCGGCCTTTTACATGCATTAAGTTAGCACGCAAGTGAATTTTTTTTACTTTCAACTTGTAATATGCACGCTACCTGGACCCACACAAAAAGCTTGCTTCTAGCAGAGTTAGTCCATGATCTGGAGCATTAAATAGTGCTCCACTCGTAATCTGGCCCTTAGTGCTCAAGACATGTGCTCACTCCTGAGTTTGCAGCAAAGTAAATTTGATAATAAAAGTAAACTGTGAAGTTTGTTTTTTCAAATTGTATGTTCTGTCTAAATTTGATCTTCCATGTCCCTTTAAACATTCTATAGATATATTTTTGTTTGCTGCTTACATTACATAAAAGTGTAGAATTGTATGCAATCCAAATATCTTTGTATCTCCATGATTTCCATCATTAGTGATTTGCATAAACCTTTATATTATATGTGCTTTTTTACTCAAAGTTTATTTAAACGTTGAATTGTATGTTGATATAATATGAAATGCTATGAATAGTAATGATAACAATAGCATTACAGCTATTGTAATACAAGTATAAATAAACATTTTTTAAGAAAAAGACATTTATATCATATACACATAACAGTTTTGAAATCTGCCAAATGAATTAAAAAGCAAAATAAGACTTTCTTATCTTTTACTCGGCTTTCATGTTGAATTTAAAGAAATGTTCTTTGATTTCACACAGGAAATGAAGACACACAAAACTGTAATTAAAATGCATTTGCCTGCATTGTTTACTTCTTTACATCTCTTAATTAATATATTTTTTATCTCAGTTCAAAATCGCAAAGAATAAAACTTTATGAAAAGAAATACTGTGCTAATAAAGTGTAATTTTGGTTTCAAAAATATAAAAGTAATTTACAGAGGGGATGCAAATAAATAGGTTTGAATGAGAATACACTGTACATAAAAGACTGCATTCCTGTCTGAAAAGTAATGATAAAAAAACTCTGTTTTATTTCAAGTACTAATAACAGAAAAATGCAAACATGGCTATTTGCTGAGACCATACTGTAATATATGCAACAAGGTGAGTTTTCCTTCAATTAAAACTAGTTTAAATAGTATTTTCAATGTACGGCTAAATATCCCTGAAATTTGTAGGTAATCACCTATTTACTCTGAGGGGGTATGGTCACCCCAAAACACCAAACACACAAATCATTCATCATATGAAATAAAGGATTGTCTATTTTAGATTACAGTCTCATGCCTGTGTAGGTAGCAGCGGAATGACAAAAATGTCAATCACCTTTTATAACAGGTAACATTTAGGGGTTTATAGTCTTTAAAATATATTTTTGCATCTCTTCTAAGCACTAAAATGGGTGTCTCTCTTTAAAATGAGATGTCATACACCCAAGTGGATATTTATGATCACCATGGCACCAGCAATTCCATTGTAGAATCATATAAGCATAAAACAAAATCATGGCAAGCTAGCTGTATCTCACCTCACCCCCCAC
The DNA here is from genome assembly GCF_027579735.1 of Bombina bombina. Taxonomy (NCBI): domain Eukaryota; kingdom Metazoa; phylum Chordata; class Amphibia; order Anura; family Bombinatoridae; genus Bombina; species Bombina bombina. Next base: position 655,519,857 of record NC_069503.1, on the reverse strand, counting down.
ATAGTATTCATAGGAGGTTATACGGTCATGAGCACTGTTTAATAACATTATAGCAATCCTTATCACTATCCTCACAATAGAAATACCTTCACAGTTTAAGGACCAATCAATACAGTAGAATTGCACAATCAACAAAAGTATAATAAAAAGACTAAGGCCCAGATGATCCAAAGTGCCACGAGGCAGCAATATATTCAAAAGTGATCAGTCAACATGTGGAGAAAGCATTGGCAAGAGACATTTTACTAAACATTGCTATGGGTGGTGATGCTGGCAAAATATTCCAAGCAGCATCACCACCTACATTGGCATTGTAAAGTAAAGGATCCCTGTTAAATATTTCACCAAACCTAATTAACATACCTATTAACCCCTTAACCAGCATAATCCCCCACAGCAATAACCCCTATGCTACTTAACCCCTATACCACCACAACCCCCATCACAATAACCCCTACAATACTTAACCGTTATATCATCCTAACCCCCCACCACAATAACCCCCACACTACTTAATCCCTATACCACCACAACCCCACCACATACTACCCTTAACCTATTAACGCCCTAACTGCCAATATCTTACCACAAACTACCCTTAAGCTATTAACACACTAAGCACCACTACCCCTCTGCAAACTTCCCCTACACTACTTAAACCCCTGACAAATAACCCCACAAGACCCCTAACCTAACACCCACTAAGTTACAAAAAAATATAGAAATACTAGTATTACAAAATATGAATTTTGATTTAACTCTGAAATGAGCTTTACCTAAGCAGCAATCAGAAATCTATCTCCTACTGATGAGTTCTAACAAAAATGAAACAGGCTGTCTAGCGGTGATTTCTGTATTTGCTCCACTCTCCCTATTAGGGAATCACTGTGTGTTAACACAGTATGAAGCAAAAAATATGAGATGTTGGATATCTTATTTGCATATCTTACCCATAATCCTCTTGTGCATTGGTAACAATGTATATGGAGTGTTACTGGGTAAAAGCAAGCGGGGATACTTGCCTAGATGTGCTAATTTCCTATGCAACATTTTTTATTGATTTACTTTTGAGTCATGGAGGATTTTAATCTCAGACTTTTAGCTCCACCATAATTTTAATGAATTTTGCTTTAACCCTGAAAGGAGCTTTACCTAAGCAGCAATCAGAAATCTATATGCTACTGATGAGTTCTAACAAGAACGAAACAGGCTGTCTAGTGGTGATTTCTGTATTTACTGCACTTTCCCTATTAGAGAATTGCTGTGTGTTAACACAGTATGAAGCAAAAAAATCTGAGATGTTGGAGATCTCATATGCATATCTTACCCAGAATCCTCGTGTGCATTGGTAACAGTGTATAGGGAGTGTTACTGGGTAAAAGCAAGCGGGGATACTTGCCTAGTTATGCTAATTTCCTATGCAACATTTTTTCTAAATATAATTATGTTATAAAAGTCAGTAGCCGCAACTTTCAATTTTTACATAACGGCTATGTAACACTATACAGTTGAGGCTACTGTAGCATAATTATATTTAGAAAAATCAATAATAATGTTTAAAATAATAAAAGAACACAATTTTTTTTTTAAATCTATACAATTCTTAAAATTATATGCATTATACAAGAAATTGCACACAATTTAAACATATATATACATGTATAGCTCCTATAGTTATAAGTTTTTTTTTTCTTTATTAGTAAAGTAGATCATAGACATGACATAAAGATAGTTATTCTATGGGAATTAACTTAGTTCCTTCCTACACAGAAATTATATCCTATATAATAAAAAGCCAAGTGTGTTTGTCTGAAGCAGTCATGCGCAAAAGGACAAACACACCTGACCGTCAACACTGCAGAGTGAGTAACAGGCCGGTCGGACGTGGGCATGGCCAGACGTGAAGTGGGCATGGCACGGTGTGGCTGGGCATGATGTGGGCGGGGCCGGCTGGGCTGTGACGTGGGCTGGGCAGGCCATGCCGAGAGCTCAAAAGAGGGGGGATAGAGAAAGATGGAGAGAGACAGCAAAAGAGAGGAAGGAGAGAGAGATCAAAAGAGGGGAGATAGAGAGAGCAAAAGAGAGGGAGAGAGACAGCAAAAGAGAGGGGGAGGGAGAGCTCAAAAGAGGGGAGATAGAGAGAGGAAGAGAGACAGCAAAAGAGAGGGGGGACGGAGAGCAAAAGAAAGGGGAGAGATAGATCAAAAGAGGGGAGATAGAGAAAGCAAAAGAGAGGGAGAGAGACTTCAAAAGAGAGGGGCAGAAAGTGGAGAGAGAGAGCAAAAGAGAGGGGAGAGAGAGCAAAAGAGTGCAGAGAGTGCAAAAGAGGGCAGAGAGAGCGCAAAATAGAGGTGGGAGAGAGAGCATAAGAAAGGGGGGAGAGAGAGCATAAGAGAGGGGAGAGAAAGAGCAAAAGAGAGGGGGAGAGAGACATCAAAAGAGAGGGGGGAAAAGAGAGCAAAACAAAGGGGAGAGAGAGACCGCAAAGAGGAGGGAAAGAGAGCAAAAGAAAGGGGAGGTAGAGAGAGCAAAAGTGGGGGGATAGAGAAAGCAAAAGAGGGGGGGAGAGAGAGAGAGAGAGCAAAAGAGGGGGGAAAGAGAGAGCAAAAGAGAGGGGGAGAGATAGAGCAAAAAAGAGGGGGGAGAGAGAGAGAGTAAAAGAGGGGGATAGAGAAAGCAAAGAGGGGGGCTAGAGAGAGCAAAAGAGAGGGAGAGAGACCGCAAAAGAGAAGGGGAGAGACAGCAAAAGAGAGGGGGGAGAGAGAGCAAAAGAGAGGGGCGAGATAGAGAGCAAAAGAGAAGGGGCAAGAGGGAGCAAAAGAGAGGGGGTGAAAGAGAGTGGAGAGAAAGAGAGAGAGCAAAAGTGAGGGGAGAGAGAGAGCAAAAGAAAGGAGGAGTGCGCAAAGAGAGGGGGAGAGAGAGCGCAAAAGAGAGGCAGAAAAAGAGAGGGGAGAGAGAGCATAAGAGAGGGGAGAGAATGAGCAAAAGAGAGGGGGAGAGATACAGCAAAAGAGAGGGGGGAAAGATAGAAAAACAAAGGGGAGAGAGAGACCGCAAAGAGGAGAGCAAAAGAAAGATAGAGAGAGCATAAGAGGGAGGCGAGAGAGAGCAAAAGAGGGGTAAAAGAGAGAGCAAAAGAGAGGGGGAGAGATAGAGCAAAAAAGAGGGGGGAGAGAGAGAGAAAGAGAGTGCAAAAGAGGGGGGACAGAGAAAGCAAAAGAGGGGGGATAGAGAGAGCAAAAGAGAGGGAGAGAGACAGCAAAAGAGAGGGGAGAGCGACAGCAAAAGAGAAGGGGAGAGAGAGCAAAAGAGAGCGGGGAGAGAGAGCAAAAGAGAGGGGAGAGAGAGAGCAAAAGAGAAGGGGCGAGAGGGAGCAAAAGAGAGGAGGTGAAAGAGAGGGGATAGAAAGAGAGAGAGCAAAAGAGAGGGAAGAGAGAGAGAGAGAGAGAGAGAAAGAAAGGAGGAGAGCGCAAAGAGAGGGGGAGAGAGAGCGCAAAAGAGAGGGAGGAAAAGAGAGGGGGAGAGAGAACAAAAGAGAGGGGGGAGAGAGAGCAGAAGAGAGGTAGGATAGAGAGAGCAAGGGGTGGAACCGCTGTACTGCAAAAATTGGCCTGTGTACACAGGCTTTAGGACTAGTATATATATATATATAAAAGACCGGGATTTCAGCACACATTTACTTTATTTATTAATTACATAGAAAAATATGTATTCAAATTTCAATTAAAGGATTTTATCCCTCTATTCCACATGGAATTAGACTTCAAGCTGCTAGGTACTTTTTGGTAAGGAGAGGGGGCACGTGTAAGAAAACACACTGATCTTGTGGTGAAATTAATACAGTTGTTACTCAAGAACAATGTATTTACATTTGATAGGAGGTTTTATAAAAAGATAAAAGAGACAGTAATTGGGGCCACTTGTGCCCCCTCTTATGCAAGTCTGCATTTAGAACTTTGCAAACTATTGGTTGTATCTAGCGACTATAATAACTGGAAAGGTAAATATGTGTCTTCTTGGCTTTGCTATATGCATCTTCTTCTTTGAAGGGGAGGTTCTGTATCACTGCAGGCTTTTGTTAATTTGTTGATATTAAAATAAAAATGAGTATAGTATTTTTCTTAACAGCTCAACATCAGTGACTAAGAGCCAACCTTCTTAGATGTGAAAATTATAAAGGAAGGATAATTTCTGCCTACTTGGATATATATAGAAAAAAGTCAGCCTCCAATAGAAGCTTCAAGTCATCATCCAAATTATTTTAAAAGGGATCCCAGATAAGGGATCTTAGTGGGACAATTCCTTTGTTTATGAAGGAATTGTTCAATTAAAACAAAAATTTAAGGAACATGCTGTGGATATGTGTCAAAGATTTCAGAACATGGGCTACTCTAAATGTAATCTCAAATATGCTATGAATAGAACCCGAAGGGGAAAATAGAGTTGATCTGTTGTACTGTCAGTATGAAAGAATTGTTGACAAGAGAGTGTGGTTTGTTACTCAATGTAATTGCCATTGGGACAAAATTAGGACAAACCTATCAGAAAAATGGCAATATCTAATGGCCGATGAAAGTTTAAAAAAATTGGTTTGGGAAAAACCTTCACTTGTGACTAGACGTGCTCCCAATCTGAAAGATAAGCTTGTGAGAGGCAATTTTGTTTGGAGTTTGGCAGAAAAAGTCTAGATAGAAAAACAACATAGGATAAAAAAAATGTGGCCATTGTGTAATATGTAAAAAATTACCCGCATTAAGTAATTTTACGCTGTTGATAAAATCTGTCAAATCAAACAATTCATTAATTGTAAAACTGAAAATCTTATATATCTTTTACATTGCTCATGTCGAATGTTCTATGTTGGTAAAATGTGAAGGATGCTAAAGGGTAGATTTTCCAAGCATAAAAATGATATTAACAAGGCAAAAAGAGAAGAGATAAACATTTAGACATGCGCATTCATTTTCAGATAAATGTGCATTTGTAAATGAAAACGATTATCTGGATGAATGCACCAACAAAATTTTAAGAATTTCGGCAATATTTTTTTTTTGTTTCATATAAATTCAATTTTTAAGGCTTTATATTTACCTTAATGCACTCTGGAGAGCACGCTAACCCAATCCTCTTCTTGCCAGAAGTTTGGCCGTGCTAACTGGAGGCTTAGAGCGCTTGTCTAAGCCTCATGTTATCTCAGTCAGGGTTCTGGCAAGAAAAGGATAGGGTTAGCAAGCTCTCCAATGCATGTTAAGGTAAGTATGTAGCATTTGTTTTAACAAAAAAGAATGTAAATGTTTAATGAAAATTCAATTATTGTTTTTGTTATAAACAAAATGAAAAAATAAATAATGCAGGGAACGGATATTTCCCTTGCACATCCCTTTAAACTGTGATCTAGCTTTGCACTTTTCAAAATCTCACAACTGTTCAATTGATGATTTGTTTGTGATAGGAATAGAGGCATGTTCTCTATATGGAAGTGGTGGCAAAATTGATTATGTCTTCTTTAAAAAAGAAACAGCCTGTATGCATAGACTAGGTACGTTAAACTTGAATTTGCTACTTCCTTATAAGGGAATGGTTGTAAAAGTGTGAGGCATTGAGTGTTTTTATATCAGCAGCTCTAAAATAAAATAAAAAGTGGCACCTTATTAACTCTCTTACATCATATTAAGTAATGTATGTACATACAGTATATGTGTGTGTGTATTAGTTGATAGTTTAGATCAGCAGAATGCTGTACAAGGGAAAAATAGATGAAACCACAAATTTAAAACTTTTGTATTAGAATGTCGCAAAATAATTCTAATACTTGTTTTTGCTTTTCGTAAAGCCATTTATATTTCACCATTCCTTATTTGGGACATGACTACAAAGAGACTGAATATGGAGATAGTTCTCATTTTGTCAGGGGGATATTGTTCCTGAGAATACTGTGCCAATCAGGAGAGGATGTGTACAATACAGTATCTCACAAAAGTTAGTACAAACCTCACAGTTTTGTAAATATTTTATTATATCTTTTAATGTGACAACACTGAAGAAATGACACTTTGCTAGAATGTAAAGTAGTGCATGTATAGCCTGTATAACAGTGTAAATTTGCTGTCCTTTCTAAATAACTCAACACACAGTCATTAATGTCTAAACCGTTGGCAAAAAAAGTGAGTACACCCCTAAGTGGAAATGTCCAAATTGGGCCCAATTAGCCATGGAACCATGTCCTGTGGTCTGATGAGACCAAGGCAAACTTATTTGGTTCAGGTGGTGTCAAGCGTGTCTGGCAGTAACCAGGTGAGGAGTACAAAGAAAAGTGTGTCTTGCCTACAGTCAAGCATGGTGGTGGGAGTGTCATGGTCTGGTCCTGCATGAGTGCTGCCGGCACTGGGGAGCTACAGTTCATTGAGGGAACAATGAATGCCAATATTTACTGTGACATACTGAAGCAGAGCATGATCCCCTCCCTTTGGAGACTGGGCCGCAAGGGCAGTATTCCAACATGATAACGACCGCAAACACACCTCCAAGACGACCACTGCCTTGCTAAAGAAGCTGAAGGTAAAGGTGATGGACTGGACAAGCATGTCTCCAGACCTAAACACTATTGAGCATTTGTGGGGCATCCTCAAACAGAAGGTGGGGAAGCGTAAGGTCTCTAACATCCACGAGCTCTGTGATGTCGTCATGGAGGAATGGAAGAAAACTCCAGTGGCAACCTGTTAAGCTGTGGTGAACTCCATGCCCAAGAGGGTTAAGGCAGTGCTGGGAAATAATGGGGGCCACACAAAATATTGACACTTTGGGCCCAATTTGGACATTTCCACTTAGGGGTGTACTCACTTTTGTTGTCAACACTTTAGACATTAATGGCTGTGTGTTGAGTTATTTTGAGGGGACAGCAAATTTACACTGTTATACAGGTTGTACACTCACTACTTTACATTGTAGCAAAGTGTAATTTCTTCAGTGTTGTCACCTGAAAAGATATAATAAAATATTTACAAAAATGTGAGGGGTGTACTCACTTTTGTGAGATACTGTATATACGGAGGCAACAGAGTAACAAACTATAAGTCACCCTGAGGAAGACCCTATGATGTCTAGTCACATGGAGGCTGAAGCGCGCATTGACGTATTTACGTATGACTTAACGGAGCAGCTGCTCACTGTGCATGGAGATAAAGGGTCTTACCTAGCATCTAATTGATCACCCAAGGTAGTCTGTTCCAGTTGGTAAATGTTGTAAACAGGAGATTCTGGAAGCACTTATCATACATGCAGAAAAGTCATTTTACCCTGTAAGGATAATTCCAGTGTAACATTATGTGGATGTAAATACTTACGGTATTACTATGAGAGTCATGTGGTGCTACTGACCCTTTTTTCTGCACCTTGGTTCCCACAGTGATAAGAGACTGTGTTTGATGTGCTCTTTGTCCGTATAATGGACTGGAAAATTAACTGTTATATCTGCATTATTGATGTTTACTGTAGTGTTAGTGACAAGCATAGATCCTCATAATAGTATGGTACCATGGTGACAAGGTGCTGGTTTGCCACTTTATCTCTTCTGTATGCAAGTTGAAACATTTGTATTTATCTGTTGACTGTGATATTTGTGAAACCCACATAGATCCCCAAGGATCATTATGGTGGCAGATTTTTGAAGAAGTGCAAATCCCCCCTCTAATTAAGGTGTTGCAAGCTATTAACATTAATTTGTAACTTTTTACTGCTTCACTGGACTATGTGAGCTGGCCATGCTCTGTTATATATTTTTTTAGCTTTGTATAAAATATGGTGTTTATATTTGGTGATTTGTTATTTACATTGACCCATTGAATTTAAGTCTTTTTAGTGAAATTTAAATAAATAATTTTCTACATAATTAATACATTAATCAAATGTGTGCTGAAATCCCTGTCTTTTTTTCTAAGGGTCAAAACATGCCCTAACAGGAAGTTTAGCTCGCTCGTCTCCCAGGACCTTCGCTAAAGTTAGTGCAGGTCCTGGGACCTGAGTGCATTAATCCTGCTGTTAGTGCGAATGGGGCTCTGGCAAGCAGAAGATCCAGTTAGCGTGCTCTCCAGCATGCAAAAAGGTAAGTAGAAAGCTACAGGTGAACTTTTATCATCATTTTAAGCCCCTTTGAACTTTTTGAGATTAAGGATGTGCTGTTTGATTTTGATTTTTTGATTTTCCATTACAGGTTATTTGTCCAGTAATGAATAGAGTTGTGGAATGGAAATGCTTTGATGTTTTAATAAGTTTAAATGGTATTATTGTTGTCATATATTTTTATATATAGTATTTTGTGATTTCCCAAAGATCTTTGCTTTAATGCACTATGATTTTAAATGTAGTGTTTATTGATGTAAATCATGGATACACAAGTGAAGGGGTGGCATTAAACACTCACTTGAGTATTTAATAGTACATATGGGCAGCTGACTCACAGGATCCTCTGTCTGCAAGCCAAGTTGAGAACCTTGTCTTCACAATGTTTTATAAATGGGTCTCTTTGTCTTTTATTATAATAATATTATTCAATTTTATATCAAAGGAATGTGTTGATGTCCTAGCTATCCATTGCGGCAAAGATGGGATTCGTTAGGATTTCTTATGAGATGTGTAATTAAGCACTATTAAGACCTATTTTTTTTTTTTTTTACAAATGTTTCTAATATTACAAGAATATTGTATTCCTAAGTTAAATGAGAGTGATTGTGGGTGTTAGCATAAAGTTAGCTCTCACAATGTATTTGACAAGAGCCTCTATACTTTTCCAAAATAAGTATAATAGGGGGCAACCCAACCAAACATGCAACATTTACCAAACCCTCCAACAAGTTCTGCTTGTCTTCAAGTAAAATCTACTTAGATAAGTAGGTGATAAGTAAGTGTAAGCTACCATCTTATAACAATTTTGAATGGGTCGCTGCAGTATTACACTTTCTGTTGGTGAGGATCTAATAGTACTCAAACTTTCTATATAAAAGCATAGTATATGGATCAAATTATCAATTACTTTATATGAATGTGATATGTTTAAGTTAAAATTTAAATGTGTGCTATACATATATAAGATGATGCTGTCATCAATGGTGTGTAAGACTACATAGAAGAAAGATAAATATAACCTACACTGCTGCAAGTGGTTATTAAATATGTATTACTCATTCAAATAAGCATAGTTCTACAAAGAATCTTCCAAACATTACATAGAATAGGTAGGCAGTGGTCTACCAACAATGGCATTGTGTACTCCTTAAGACAGATCTAAATTTATAGCTTATTATTCTTTTTTCCAAAAACCCCAAGCTGATAATTTACGATTCCCTGTTATATGCAATATTTTGTGTGGGAAGATGCTTTCCATGACTCTCTCAGCATCCAATTAATTATTTATACCAACGTTCTATGAGTAACTGCAACAAAGCTATATCTCTTAACATCTGAAGCAATGTCAGCTTTATTTATTCCATATGATGATTTGACTTTCAAATACATAAATATTTGTAAAACTGATATTAGTGCTGACTGAGAAACTATTATGAATTGCAGTGACAGACTTTTACACTGGTAAATAATAATTATTGAATAAAAATTACACCTTTATTTCAAAATGTATATTTGAAACTTATATTTGCAGTGCAATATGAGATAGTGGATCTGGAGAGTCATACATATATAATGATGACATAAATAAACTCTATTCATAACAATCAGCACAAGATATTGCATATTTAATTATGGTTTTCTAATTTTTTTCAGTTTCATTGTGTTTAATTTTGATGTTGATTTTTTATTTTTTTTTAAACTGACTTAAATTTCAAACCATTTGGAGCATTGCTAAGTTACAATAAAGATAAGTGTGTCAACCTATGAGATTAGTGGGTCCTTTCTAAAGTTTAAGAACAGACCCTAGATGGGGGTCACACCTTGATGCTACTTTATATTAGACCATGATAAAGCCTCTGTCTTATGTGTGTTTTTGATACTAGTGTGTACTGTGTTTTTTGTATTAATTTGTGCTGTGTCTGCTGGGTTATGTGTACCACACCTTTAATTATAATCACAATAACACAAAAAACAATTAGCCTTAAAACAATAGACAATTATCAATAAAAATGTACTTAAAGGAAAGGCCACATAATTAGAGAATAGTGTTGCTGTATTATATCAAGACGATGACTGGTGGATATAATGCATAATTTAGTGTACAAGATGTAACCGATATAGCCATAGCTTCATACTGAACAGTCAACTCAATCAGTCCTTAAAGGGAAAGGAAAGTCAAAATTAAACATGCATGTTATTTTAAGACACTTTAAAATTAACTTCTATTTTCAAATTTACTTTGTTTTTTTGGTACCTGTTGTTAAAGGAACATTAAAACCAAATTTTTTCTTTCATGATTCGGATAGAGAATACAATCTTAAACAACTTTCTAATTTACTTTTATTATCTAATTTGCTTCATTCTCTTGATATTCTGTCCTGAAAAGCATATCTAGATAGGCTCAGTAGCTTCTGATTCGTGGCTGCACATAGATGCCTCATGTGATTGGCTCACCCATGTGCATTGCTATTTCTTTAACTAAGGATATCTAAAGAATGAAGCAAATTAGAAAATAGAAGTAAATTGGAATGTTGTTTAAAATTGTATTCTCTGTCTGAATAATGAAAGAAAATGTCCCTTTAAAACTCAGAACTACTCAGAACAAGCTGGTAATTGGTGTCTGCACACCTTGTCTCTTGTAAGTTGGCTCATTAGATGTGTTCAGCAAGCTCCCATTAGTGCATTGCTGTACCTTCATCAAAGGATAAAAAAGAATGAAGCAAATGTGATAATAGAAGTATTTTATTTGAAATTTTATTTGAAATTGTCTGTTCTATCTGAATCATGTAAGAAGAAATATTGGGTTTCATGTCCTTTTAATGGCTACTCCTTAAATGTGGCAAGATCAAGTGTTACGAATGGAGCTTGAGGGCCCGTGTTTCTGGCGAGTCTTCAGACTCGTCAGAAACAGCAGTTATGAAGCAGCGGTCTAAAGACCACTGCTCCATAACCCTGTCCGCCTGCTTTGAGCAGGCGGACAGGAATCGCCACAATTCAATCCGATCGAGTAATACGGAGAGCGTATTGCTCTCCGCATTCAGCGATGTCTGTCGGACCTGATCCGCACTGTCGGATCAGGTCCGACAGACATTTGATAAATAGGCCTCAATATCTGTTAATTACACTGGGCCAGATTACAAGTGGCACTCTAATAATAGCACTAACATTAGCGTGAAACTTCATATTACAAGTCCATGGTAAATCCGATTTCAAGCACTACCTATAATTTCAATGGATATTGTGACTGCACTAAATAGTGTTCATATTACAGGTTTAAAGCTTTAGGTTGATTGATTGATACCCGAAAATGTGCTAGAATATTCAGCGTGATTTGAGACATGAAGAAAAGTGTAATGGCTAAAAGACAAATTGCACAAAACACAACAAAAACATATTAAATTAAAACATTACACTCATATATACACTTGTTATTAAAAAAATATCATTTAAATAGTTAAAAATAGTTTTAATAGGGGTAAAAAATATAAATGGTATATATCAAAGTTGGAAAATTGGAAATGGCTGTGTTGAACGTGTTGATTATGAATATTAATAATTAATAACAATAATAAAATAATCGTCAGCAATACCTCCAATTAATATAGTAGAATCTTAGCAGTGCACTCCAGTAAAATGTTATATAATCTCTGTAGTGTTCTCCAGAATAATACTGTTGAAATATTCAGAAATGAATGACAATAAAATTATTAATTATTAATATTTAATCCCAAATTAAAATAATTCCTAAATTCTGATCAAGTATGTAATTATAAACATGGCAAATTTATTTATGTAGTAAACAGGATGTGAATTATTACCAGATATATATGATTGATTATTACAATATTAAAATATGAAGCAAGTTATTGGAATATTTAGATTAATTAATATTCAATTAAATCGTCTGTTGACCTTGATATGGACACAATATTATTTAGAAATGAACCTTAACTCAAAATGAATTAAATATCAAATATCACAAATAACTTTTACTAGAACAATTTATAATTAGCCAGTAACATTAACCAAATAAATAATATGGCTTATTAAACAACTTTTGGATATCAAATATATCCAAATATTACAATAAAATCTTACCAAGTCTCAAAAAGCTAATAGAATTTCCAGGAAGTATAATGTAACTATTTAATCCAAAAATCTTCTATAACTTCAAATTATCAACCAGAGAGATTTATATATCATTAATGAATCAATATACTATCAATACAATAGCAATAAGTACCATCAAGCCAATCTTAAGTACAATTTGTAAGATATTTTTACAGTAACTAAAAATCAATTTCTGAGTATTAAATACAAAACCCATTTTTTCCCCAGTAGTAACTTACTTAATGTTAATATAATTATTAGAATGCACTGGTCTATTTAATAATAAATTATAAACATACAATATACCTCACAGCATCAATTACTCTACTGCTAGAAAGAATATTTTAGCTATATTAACTATTAAAATATTTCTCTTATACGTTACCAGTTAGCAAGATTTGAGAGTTTCAGCACTGTTCACACCAGTGTTTTTCACTGTCATATAAGGAAAATAGCCACAATTTGAGAAGAAAAAGTAGCCCAGTAATCTTTTGTTTCTTTCCCAAAAAGAGTATTACAGCAAGGTTGTCTCACAAAGACTGTGTCACACCAAAATACAATGCAAACCCTTTCTTCCCATGTGTAGAGTTTTTTGTATGTTCACTTAGCTCCTCCTCCATTCTTAATCCCCCCAATAAAAACGTTCTTTTGCACCTAGTAACTTAAGTTCCTCAAAATTAAATACCTCTGGCTGCATTACTCAGTTTTGGACACTGGGGACACAGGCCCTTGAGTGTGGAGTTTTATTAGTAAAATATTAAATGTTTATCAAATACAGGAGTATATATTTTCTTTATATATTTTCATAAAGTGTTCATTTAAATACACTTGTGATTTCATAGTTTTAATAAAATATTGGGTCATTTACTTAAGTTCAATATAAATATATTCATATAATGTTAGGCATGGGTATAATTGTATATCTGATAATAAAATACACATATCTTTAGTGTATGTTTTCTATACAATTTCCTATTTATGGTATATCTCAAGAGATGCATTTGAGAGTTATATTTATATTTGGAGATAAAGAAAGTAATTAATATTTTCAGTAGTTATACTAGTAAGTCAATTAGGATATATTAATGGTATCATTTAATTTTACATTCTGACACACCTTCTAGTCATATTTTATCATACACATAGGAAAGTTGAGATCTGAGGGAGTTAATTATGTAGATGTTTTTTGGAGTCTTATTGACTATTTAGTATAGATATATTCCACAATCAGTGCACATTTCTTAATAATGTTTGTGTGCATGAAATCATATCTATGATATTAGTCATAGTACAATTTATATATATATATAATTTAGAACTTATATATATATATATATATATATATATATATATATATAGTCTATACACACACACACACACACACACATATATATATATATATATATATATATATATATATATATATATATACCTGTATATATACATTTATACAGTACTGAGTAACTATATGAATGTTACATAAGCTATTTTAAACTTTAAAATCACAATTGTGTATGCTTTTAATTTCCTCTTATAATATTTTAATTTAAGGATATTTAATGTAGACACATAGAGGCTGATTTATCAAATGCCAGACGGACATGATTCGCTGCAGCATACTCTGTTGGTGAAATGCTTGTACAATGCCGCCCCTGCACATTTGCTGCCAATCAGCCACTAGTACGGGTGGTCAATTATCCTGATCATATCTGATCGGGATGATTGCAGTCCACCACCTCAGGGGTCTTACAACCGCTGCTTCTTAACTCTTGCTTCCAGCAATCCACAAACATCAGGGGTAGATTGCAGCATCCATTGCTTGGTAAATCTACCCCATAGTCTGGATATTTGTGAAGTAATTCAGCATGTATTAATTAAGTGAGAAATATATAAATTTGCTTTCCACCCTGGGTAAAGGTAGACTTGTGTCTTCCTAACTACAGGGTGTCATTATCTACTAGGAAGTTTATCTCATGGAAGTTTGAATCAATTTCATTTAGAGATTTTAATCTGAGAAGACCATAGAATAAAGACTCTTTTGAAGTGACATCCTCACCATTTGAGCATATATTTTTTCTTTATTTGTACTTGGAGACATTCTGGCTTGTCAGAACAGTAGGTCGTCTAGTCAGTCCCATGACAAATAGTCTGATGTGCCTTTATAATAGTCAAAATGTTATCCAAAGGAATAATTGTATATAAATGAAATATTAATCTAATGATATATACATAGCTTACAATTGTCCTCACAATTTACCTGACAGCTGCAATGTATATACGGAATATACAGTATGTCCAAATATGTGTATGAAAATATGTCTATTTATGTCTATATATTAGGATTGTACATTCATGACAAAGCCAGAGATATTAGTTTCATTATTACTAAACAAATGTCTGAATAAATGCACCAAATAATTTAAAGAAAATTCACAAATATTGAAGGAATCATCATTATTTATTAGTTTCCTTTAAATTGGTTTTAAAGAGTTAAATACTTAAATTTTAGCACGTTAAAGAGCTGCATTAATCCCAACCCTTCTTAACAGAGCCCCATACTGTGTTAATAAGAGGCCTAGTGTGGCAGATCCCAGAGAGGATAAAGTCTTTTAGTGCAGGCTCAGGAATCTACTGCTCTAAGGGGTCGATTTATCAAGCTGCGGCGTACAGGGGCGTACATACGTGCCCTTGCCCGCTGCAGCTCCCCTCTGGTGGGCTGAATTCCGCTAACAGAATTCAGCATTGCATACAGGAGATTGACTGGGGAGATTGAAATTTGCCACCTAAGAGGTCTGATGACCGCTGCTTGTTAAATACGGACTGCAGGTTCTCTTGTGAGAACCTACAGTCGTAGGGCTGCAATTATTTTGATAAATCAACCCCTAAGCCTTCTATTTGCACAGCCCGGGTTCTGTGAAGAAGATTCAAGATTAGTTCAGCTCTCCTGTGCACTAGAGGGAAAGTACAACATTATAGGTGAATTTTTTTTCACTTGTAGCAAAGTAATATTAACTAACAGAAATTAATGTAAATGTTCACCATATATTCAGTATTTATTTTGTGTTAAACAAAACAAATGCTGAATAGTGCAGCAGACACATATTTCAAAAATGTTTCTGCGTATTAATTCCAAAAGATTTGTGTTTGTGCACACATATATACATACACATAAAATCACACGCACGCAAGCAAAAACTAGAAGAAGTCTATGGAGTTGGGCAGTTAGAATGGTTACGATATCTGAAGTCCTAAAGTTAGCGCACATGAGTCTTTCACCCACGGCTAATTTTTTACTTTTAACTTGTAATACACACTTTGATCTGGATGCCCTAAATTTTTAATTTGAGCGAAGTTAGCACTTGAGCAAAAATAATAAAAATAGCACACCACTTGTAATCTGACCCACTGTATATAATTACAGTTCAAACAGAGCCAGGACCAGTAGGTGTAAGGGGTAAATAGTTAGGTGCTACCTGCAGCAACATTACCTTTGTTAGGCAACTAGCGGTAAGTACTAGTAAGAAGATGAACCAGGGTGTGGTAAAGTCCAGGTTTAGAGCGTGCTATCCTCACCCATTCCAATGGTCCGTCAAGTAGAAGGGCCTGCCTTAAACTGGGAGTATAACCTCTCTAACCTCTCCAAGTGTTCCACAGGATGCCGATTCTCTTGCTCCTGAAGTGTCAATATCATCTACATATAAACACATGATCTCTTTTTATATATATATATATATATATATATATATATATATATATATATATATATATATATATATATATATATACCCTGTTTTCAGTAAGGGGCTGCTTGTGTATTGGGCTTTTTGTATTGTACTTATGTTTTGCACTGAAGTCTTGTGTTCTGAGTCTTATATATTGTTATTATTATTATTATCATCAGCTATTCGTAGATCACCAAAGATTCTGCAGCGCTATAAACATAGGTATGATATGCAAGTTACATTTATAGTGAAGATGGGGGTAGAAGGACCTGCCAAGAGTTGCACTGCTGTAAATCAGCTCTCATTGAGATGATCTACAAATAGCTGGGCTTGTATACTTACATGCTAAGGGGGTTTAATGGTATAACAAAGGAGGTGAGGAATTAATGTTAGACAAGGTTAGCATGTATGGTATGCATCTTTGAACAGTGGAGTCTTTAAAGAGCGCTTGAAACTTTCAAAACTAGTGGAGAGTATTGTGGAGCAAAACAGTGATTTTCAAATATTAGGGGCCAGTCTGGAGAAGTTCTGTAAATGGGAAAGCAAGGCTAAACCAAGAGAGGAGGTCATGAGTATAGCGAAGTGGATGGGAGGTAGAGTATCTGGAGAAAAGGTCTGAGTTATGGGGGGGGTCAGTTTTATTGAGCACCTTGAATGACAGAGTCAGACTTTTTTTGTTAAATTCTGGAGACTAGAGGAAGCCAGTGATGGGATTGGCAGAGTTCTGCAGCAGAGGAAGAGTGACGTCACATGTAAAGAATATCAGCCTGATTGAGTCTCCTGTGTTGAGTTTTGGGGCTTTTATGGAACTTTTATGCTTTTGCAGTTTGTAGTTCTATTTGACTTCTGGTTTAAACAGCTTCTGTAATTTAGAATGTTCTCTTCCTTGATAACTTGTATTTGGATTTATTTTGTAGCTCTCTGAGATATTTTGAATGTTAACTATGTACTCTTTTTTTCCCTGTCTGTATTAATTGTTATTTCCCTGCCTGTTCTGTTACTGTTATGCTACTCGGCTTTGCTACATTTGAAGTGCCAGTGTTCCTGCTGTGGTATGTGCAATAGTGCAATAGATGTTCCTCATTTCATGAAAGCAGCACACCATTTAACTTGAGCAGTAACACATTTGTCTGGATTATGTGACCAAATTTACCTAAAGATAAATGGTATGTACAGTACTTCTTAGTTTGTCTTTCAATATTAATTTGCTTCTTTTGCTTTGTAGGTTACTGATTTAAGCAATTTTGAGAGAGAGATCAGTTTCTATGTTTGGTCATATCAATATCTTACGCTTGTCTCCTACTTTGCTACTGTGTTTAAAAAGTGCAGTATTTTAGTAAGAATAATTAAGTATTTGGTAAGAGAGAACTTTCAGCCATTCATTCCATCTTCCTGACATTTGTGAAACAAAACACAATACCGGTATCAGAGCCCAGCGGCTAGTGGAAGAGACAAGTCCAATAATGGTTTATGAATGAGGAAAAGCCGATATACCCCAATGGTGTTATATGAGTAGCGATAGGGATCCCAGGAAGGGGGTAGAATAATCCCACAATGTACAAAATCCAACGTGGTCATCTGCTGCCAGTGATGGAGGGTGGGTATTTTCAAACTGATACCAAAATGGAGAAAAGCTGAAAAAGAGTAAAAACAGGTGCAGCCCGACTCAAGCGTAAAATTATTTAATGCGGTAAGTGCACACTCATCTAAATGGCAACTTACAAGAAGTAAAGGCCTGAGGGAGAAGATGTGTTTTCACATAGCTCCGTCTGTAAAAGTCACAAATAACCTTAAAAAAGTCACCTAATTCCCATCTAAGCCCAAGCAGACAGCTTGTAAAACTACCTCAAGGCACTGTTAGGCTTTTCTGCGGATTGATCAGTGGTGTGAGGTCTACCTTGGAGATCACCTTGAATCTCAATAGTTGTGGCCTGCATGACGGGTGGTGGCCCACCTATCCACCCCGGTCCGATCTGGGCCTACATTCCGACTCTGCAAACCTGGTGAGCCTACTGTCTCCCATAGCCTGACTTACCCTTTTACCAGCAGGAGAGACTGAACTTGAGGGGACTGCCGCTCCACATCCATTGCTGAGGAGGTAAGGCCTGACTTACAGAGACCGCTATGTCCCATCTGGTTCCCACACTGATGTAGGGTTGGGGCTCCACTCCGGAGACACGCCTGCAACTTCTAACTGAAGCTAAGGCCGCTGACCACCACCAGAGACTGCCTTAAACCAACGCCTAGTAACCTGTCGACAGCGGCACAGTTCCCTTTAGCCAACATTTCTCAGTGGGAGTCCAGAATACTACAGTGACTGTGGGGCCTGATATTATAAACCAGACAGAGTAGTGGGTATGTAGCTAGGCCAGTAGATTAAGTGGTTACTAGTCAGTGCGCTTGAAGTGGCGCCGAAACCCACCATATTCATACTTCAGCTAGAGTTGAGGTCTAGCCCTGTGTATAACCCATGATTTTTAACCTCAGCCCCCTGATCCAGCACTTGTGTACCCAAAAGACAGGGTGAAGTTTACTCACACACAGCTAGTGCTTTTTTTTTTTAGCCATTTTATAATCTTCATCTGTCATAGGGGCAATTGTAAGTAACATTCCTCATAAGACCCTCTGCCCCTGAAAGGGAAATCATTGATCCAATACCTTAACTGGGCTCTGAAGGGAAATTTCTGATACCTATCATTTGCGAAACAGTGCAGCTGCTGCAAGATAGCACATATTCAAGTAGAGACAGTGTGGGTGCTAATGTAAAACTCATCATTTGAGCTGCATATCACCGTGGTAATTCCCATGGCATCTCCAAAATACATCACTCCTCCACCCTGAAGGATAACCTATGCCCACAGGCCACCTTTTCCATCATTGAGACTGAGCCCTCTACTTCATATTGGCATCAGGGTACATCCCCAAACACTTCAGCTTGAAGCCTATTAAGTTGATCTTCTCCCAATGATCCTCTCTCTGGAGATGCTGGTGTAAACCCTGACTGGCACCTGGGGGGGGGGGGTAAGCTGTCATTTTATTTATACCTCTTACTTACTATGTGATAAAGAGCTACTGTGTATACTTACATTTCCTGTGGTCACGTCAGGACTTTTGTCTATATTGTATATATAATATGTCACAAGCTGCCAAACAAAAGCCAAAGACAACACCTCATCCAAAAAAAACAGTGGCAGACCACTTCAAGCACCAACCATCTCTTAAAACTCTGCAGCTTAGAGACTCTCTTCCTACCCTGGATATGAGTTGTTCTGAGAGTAGCATGGATTCTCTACACCCCTCAGCTGATAATTCTATCTCCAATATTGTTGATATCCTAACACATCTTATGAATATGTTGCAGGAAACGTTAACTAAGGAGATTAAGGGCTCGACAGCTGAACTTTGAAGGGATATAGCAGCATTGCAAGAGCGTAATGAGACGCTAGAATGGAAACATGAAGATCTAGCAGTAGATCCTGTTAACCTCTTGTCCTATTCTCAAAACCTTTAAACTCAAATCTCAGATCTGGAGCTGAAATTAGCTGACATGAAGGACAGATCTAGAAGAAACAACTTGAGATTCAGGGGGGTGTCAGAAGAAATTGGTGCAGCGGACTTAGAGAAATTCATATTGGAACTCTGCCAACACCTCCTTCCATCACTTGATCCACCTGGTCTGGTCCTAGACAGGGTCCATCGTGTCCCAAGACCACGGCATGTCTCTCAAGACAAACCAAGAGATATCCTAACAAGGGTTTACTTCTTCACCCATAAAAAGAAAATCCTCCATGAAATTTCCAACAAGCCTGACCTTCCTCAGAGATTCCAACAAATACAGATCTTTCCAGATATCTCAACGTACACCCTTCAAAAAAGGAGAACTTTTAGACATATTACCCAAATGCTCCGTAAAGAAAATATCAGGTACCGATAGGGTTATCCTACAAAATTGATTGTTTTAAGAGAAGGTTCTACCCATACTATAATTACTCAAAAAGAAGGCCTTAATATCCTTAAAGATTTGGGTATCACCCTTACTTCAGATTAGGATACAAGAGACTCTTCCCCATCCAGGCTGCACCCAACAGCTCCTGAATGGTGTCCTTTGCTGCAGTGGAGGACCTCATAATGTTCTAAGTATTTACACAGTATTGTCTATAGTCTATCATGATATAGACCTACTTGTTATCGGCTAGATTACAAGTTTTGCGTTATGAGTATAACGCTGCTTTTTCACTACCGCTGCTATTACGAGTCTTGTAGGTACAGCTGTACCGCAAACTTTTTTGGCCATCACGCAACGTAACTACCGCAACTTTCAAAAAGAGTGAGCGCTACAGCCTATAACTACAAGATCTGTACCGTCACCTGAAAGTCAGTAGTTATGAGTTTTATGTTATAAAGCTGTAGCATAAAACTCATAACTTAAGTGTTACAAAGTACACTAACACCCATAAACTACCTATTAACCCCTAAACCGATGCCCTCCTGCATCGCAAACACTAAAATAAAATGATTAACCCTTAATCTGCCGCTCCCGACATTGCCACCACTATAATAAACATATTAACCCCTAAACCGCTGCACTCCTGCATCGTAAACACTAGTTAAATATTATTAACCCCTAATCTGCTGCCCCAATGTCTTTTCAACCTACATACACTTATTAACCCCTAATCTGCTGTCCCTAACATCACAGCAACCTTCATTACAGTTATTAACCCCTAATCTGCTGCCCCCAAAATCTCCGCCAGCTAACTACAGTTATTAACCCCTAATCTGCTGCCCCCAATGTCGTCGCCACAATACTAAAGTTATTAACCCCTAAACCTAACCCTAAGTCTAACCCTAACGTAACCCTAACCCCAACACCCACTAACTTTAACATAATTAAAATAATTCCAAATAAAAATTACAATTAATACCTACATTATTCCTATTTAAAAGTAAATAAATACTTACCTGTAAAATAAAACCTAACGCCTAGATTTCAGCCAATCAGATTGAGCTCGCATTCTATTGGCTGATCGGAACAGCCAATAGAATGCGAGCTCAATCTGATTGGCTGATTGGATCAGCCAATCGGATTGAACTTGAATCTGATTGGCTGATTCAATCAGCCACTCAGATTTTTCCTACCATAATTCCGATTGGCTGATAGAATCCTATCAGCCAATCGGAATTCGAGGGACGCCATCTTGGATGACGTCATTTAAAGGTACCTTCATTCGGACTTAGGACGTCGTTTGAAGAGGATGGATCCGCGTCGGCTGCTTCAAGATGGTCCCACTCCGCGCCGGATGGAAGAAGATAGAAGATGCCGCTTGGATGAAGATGTTTGCCGGTCCGGATATCCTCTTCTTGCCGGATAGGATGAAGACTTCGGAGCCTCTTCTGGACCTCTTCTTGCCGGATAGGAGGAAGACTTCGGACCCTCTTCTGGACGGATCAGTGATACCCAGCGTGGTGAAGACAAGGTAGGAAGATCTTCAGGGGCTTAGTGTTAGGTTTTTTAAGGGGGGTTTGGGTTAGATTAGGGGTATGTGGGTGGTGGGTTGTAATGTTGAGGGGAGTATTGTATGTTTATTTAAATGCAAAAGAGCTGTTTTCTTTGGGGCATGCCCCGCAAAAGGCCCTTTTAAGGGCTGGTAAGGTAAAAGAGCTGTTAAATTTTTATTTTAGAATAGGGTAGGGCATTTTTTTATTTTGGGGGGTTTGTTATTTTTTTAGGGGGCTTAGAGTAGGTGTAATTAGTTTAAAATTCTTGTAATGTTTTTTTATTTTTTGTAATTTAGTGTTTTGGTTTTTTTGTAATTTAGTGTTTGTTTTTTTGTAATTTAGTTTAGTTGATTTAATTGTAGATAATTGTAGGTAGTTTATTTAATTAATTTATTGATAGTGTAGTGTTAGGTTTAATTGTAACTTAGGTTAGAATTTATTTTACATGTAATTTTGTAATTATTTTAACTAGGTAGCTATTAAATAGTTATTAACTATTTAATATCTATTGTACCTAGTTAAAATAAATACAAAGTTGCCTGTAAAATAAATATTAATCCTAAAATAGCTACAATATAATTATTATTTATATTGTAGCTATATTAGGGTTTATTTTACAGGTAAGTATTTAGCTTTAAATAGGAATAATTTATTTAATAAGAATTATTTTATTTCGTTAGAATAAAATTATATTTAACTTAGGGGGGTGTTAGTGTTAGGGTTACACTTAGCTTTAGGGGTTAATACATTTATTAGAGGAGCGGTGAGGTCCGGTCGGCAGATTAGGGGTTAATACTTGAAGTTAGGTGTCGGCGATGTTAGGGAGGGCAGATTAGGGGTTAATACTATTTATTATAGGGTTTGCGAGGCAGGAGTGAGGCAGATTAGGGGTTAATACATTTATTATAGTAGCGGTGAGGTCCGTTCGGCAGATTAGGGGTTAATAATTGTAGGTAGGTGGCGGCGACGTTGGGGGCGGCAGATTAGGGGTTAATAAATATAATATAGGGGTCGGCGGTGTTAGGGGCAGCAGATTAGGGGTACATAGGGATAATGTAGGTTGCGGCGGTGTACGGAGCAGCAGATTAGGGGTTAAAAATAATATGCAGGGGTCAGCGATAGCGGGGGCGACAGATTAGGGGTTAATAAGTGTAAGGTTAGGGGTGTTTAGACTCAGGGTTCATGTTAGGGTGTTAGGTGCAGACTTAGGAAGTGTTTCCCCATAGGAAACAATGGGGCTGCCTTAGGAGCTGAACGCTGCTTTTTGCAGGTGTTAGGTTTTTTTTCAGCTCAAACTGCCCCATTGTTTCCTATGGGGGAATCGTGCACGAGCACGTTTTTGAAGCTGGCCGCGTCCGTAAGCACCGCTGGTATTGAGAATTCAAGTGGCGGTTAATATGCCTGTACGCTCCCTTTTTGGAGCCTAATGCAGCCCTTCAGAGAACTCTCATTACTAGCGTTGTTTACAAGGTGCAGGGGAAAAAAGCACGTGTAGCTAACGCACCCCTTTGGCCGCAGAACTCTAAATCTAGGCGTAAGTTAGCTACAATATAACTAATAGTTATATTGTAGCTATCTTAGGTTTTATTTTTTATTTCACAGGTAAGTTTGTATTTATTTTAACTAGGTAGACTAGTTAGTAAATAGTTATTAACTATTTAATAACTACCTAGTAAAAATAAATACAAATTTACCTGTAAAATAAAACCTAACCTGTCTTACAGTTAAACCTAACATTACACTAAAATTAAATAAATTAAATTAAAAAAATACATTTATCTAAATTACAAAAAATAATAAACACTAAATTACACAAAAGAAAAAAGAAATTATCAAATATTTAAACTAATCTAATAGCCCTATCAAAATAAAAAAGCACACCAAAATAAAAAAAAACCCTAAGCCTACACTAAACTGCCAATATCCCTTAAAAGGGCCTTTTGCGGGGCATTGCCCCAAAGAAATCAGCTCTTTTACCTGTAAAAAAAAATACAAACAACCCCCCAACAGTAAAACCCACCACCTACACAACCATCCCCCCCCAAATAAAAACCTACCAAAAAAACCTAAGCTCCCCATTGCCCTAAAACGGGCATTTGGATGGGCATTGCCCTTAAAAGGGCATTAGCTATTTTAGGGTGCCCAAAGTCCCTAATCTAAAAATAAAACCCACCCAATAAACCCTTAAAAAAAAACTAACACTAACCCCCGAAGATCCACTTACAGTTTTTGAAGACCGGACATCCATCCTCATCCAGCCGGAAGAAGTCTTCATCCAAGCGGCAAGAAGTCCTCAATGAAGCCGGGGAAAACCTAAGCTCCCCATTTCCCTGAAAAGGGCATTTGGATGGGCATTGCCCTTAAAAGGGCATTGGCTCTTTTACGGTGCCCAAAGTCCCTAATCTAAAAATAAATCCCACCCAATAAACCATTAAAAAAACCTAACACTAACCCCCGAAGATCCACTTACAGTTTTTGAAGACCGGACATCCATCCTCATCTAGCCAAAAGAAGTCTTCATCCAAGCGGCAAGAAGTCCTCAACAAAGCCGGGAGAAGTCTTCATCCAAGCGGCAAGAAGTTGTCCTCAGGGCGGGCAGAATTCTTCATCCAGACGGCATCTTCATCCTTCCGACGCGGAGCGGCTCCATCTTCAAGACATCTGGCGCAGAGCATCCTCTTCATACGGTCCCAGCCGTACACTGAAGGTTCCCTTTAAGGGAAATCATCCAAGATGGTATCCCTTGAATTCTGATTGGCTCATAGAATTCTATCAGCCAATCGGAAATTAAAGGGTAAAAAATCAGCCAATAGGATTGAGCTTGCATTCTATTGGCTGTTCCAATCAGAATTCTATCAGCCAATCGGAATTAAAGGGTAAAAAATCCTATTGGCTGATGCAATCAGCCAATAGGATTGAGTTTACATTCTATTGGCTAATTGGAACAGCCAATAGAATGCGAGCTCAATCAATAGTTACAATAGTTATATTGTAGCTAGCTTTGGGTTTATTTTACATGTAACTATTATATTATATTATTTAGGTAATAATAGTCATTTTTATTTAGATTTTTTTTTTTTTTAAATATAAATTTTTATTGAGAAATAAACAACAACAGACAAGTACAAGTCAGTACAATTGTATACTTTCATATCATTGAGGGTACACAATATTATTCATAGTAGATATGTTCTCGAATAAACTTTTAAGTCTTCATTGCCTACTGTAGATTAATATAACTTGCCTATAAATACTATGTCTCTATTTTACAAGTTTTACAGGAAAAGGTAACTAAAAGGAAAAGCATAACATGCAGTATGGTGCAGTATACTGCTCTCAGGTGGATTAGTGTCAACACGTTTATGCAGAGATGAATAAATATTCAGAGATATAAAGAGTAATCGTGGTCCCGACATGTTTTTCAAAACACAGTTGGATAATCTGTCTGTCTGTCTAGAGATAAGGTGGGATAAGAGGGAAGGATAAGGAGAGAGGCGGTGGAGGACTCAGTCAGATGGGATACACTAATGTTTTAGGTCAGTGTAGTTCAGTCTGGAAAAAGAGTAAGCCATGGATGCCAGATCTGGAAGTATTGATCAACCTTGTCTAGTACCCTGAAAGAGTATTGTTCCATTAGCCTGATGTGTCTAACTAAGGATAATACTTGTGTAGACGTAGGTGGGGTTTTATTTCTCCATGCTCTAGCTATGGACAATTTAGTCGCCATAAAAAGGTAGATTGTGAGTGCATCATTGTGGCTGTTTAAGGTAGGTATTGGCATGTGTAGAAGAGCAATCTCTGGTAAGTAGGGGGGAATAATGTGGAGGTTGCCTAAAATGTTATATATTTTCCTCCAGAGGGGTTGAATTTTTGGGCAAGACCACCAAATATGAATGTGAGTACCTATTTGTCCGCATAGCCTCCAACAAAGAGGGGTTTGGGAGGGATATGCTATATGTAGAGTAGCAGGGACAAGGTGCCACCTGACAGTGAGCTTGTAGTAGAGCTCCCATAAGGTGGCGCAATGGAGTAATTTTCTAGTTAGTTGGATCCTACTGTTCCATACACTAAGATCAACTATAAACCCAATCTCTTTCTCCCAAGCACTGTATTGGGAGATCTTGTGGAATGGTTTAGAGGTTAACAAGAGATTATAATGCAGGGACAGGGAGTGTTTGATTAAATGTGCATTATTCCACAATCTTTCCCATGGCGAAGAAGTCCTGAGGGCATTCTTCGGATATCTCCATGAGCGTAGCCAAGAGCTCATACGAAAGGTCTCAAAGTGGAGTTTCAGGGGTATATTGAATTTGATACACAATTGGGAATGTGGGATCCAAACCTCTGTTTCGTAAAAATGCTTGATGGTCTGGATGCGTAAGTCCTGCCAAAGGTCTATGTGTGCTTCTGGTAATGAGAACAAGACTGCCTTTATGGTAAGAGCGGGGGAAGGGTGCAGGGAAATATTTGGCTCATGTCGGATAGAGTCCCAGAACGTCAGTGCGTCATATATTATTGGATACATTTGACCCAGTTTATGTCTATGGTGTGCGGGTACCCACAAAAGATCAGTTAGTGTCAGGTTAGGGGGAGCATTGAGGATTCTGCTAAGTACCAGCCTAACGAGTGAGACTTGTTATTGTCCCAGTCAAGTAAGTGTGAGAGTCTTGCGGCGCTAAAGTATGTCAACAGGTTTGGGAGAGCTAATCCTCCTTGTGTGTAAGGCCTTTCTAAGGTGTGTCTTGTGGTCCTGGGGCGCCTGTCTCTCCATATGTAGGTAGTGATCATGCCTCGTAGTTTGTTCAAAATGGGTCTCGGAATGTTGTATGGGATGCATCTATATAAGTAGGTTATCTTTGGGAGAAAGGACATTTTAATAGCTGCCATCCTGCCGGTCCAGGATATTTCTTTAAATTCCCATGTATTTAGAAGTTTGTGAAATTCTGTAAGCCTGTCAGTGAAGTTTTTAGAAATGGTGCTTGCGGGGTCTGGAGTTACACACACTCCTAAAACCTTAATAAAGTCAGATTTCCACTGGAATCTGTGTGACGTTTGTAAGTCTCTAAGAGTCTTGGCAGGTATGTTTATACTTAGGGCCTCCATTTTGTCTATATTTAACTTGTAATAGCTGATGGAGCTGAATATATGTATGATACTGAATATCTGTTTTAGGGAGGTAACTGGAGAGGTGAGGAATAAGGTTATATCATCCGCATAGAGTGAAATCTTATGCGTATGTTTTCCAAATGTCAACCCCACCACCTCAGGGTTTATACGAATCGCTTGCGCTAAGGGTTCTATTGCTATCGCGAAAAGGAGGGGTGAGAGGGGACAACCTTGTCTCGTTCCATTGGTAATGTTGAAGGTTTCTGATTGGAAGCCCTTGCCTTTGATTCGTGCTGTGGGATGGGAGTATAGTGCTTGTACCGCTTTAATGAAAGGTGCAGGGAAGTTAAAAGTCCTCATTGTTTCCCATAAGTAAATCCATCTCACCCTGTCAAAGGCTTTCTCCGCATCCAGGGATAGGGCCAAAAGTTGGACCCCGTCCCTGGATGCTATACTAAGGAGATCTAGTATGCGCCTAGTGGCGTCTGGGCCTTCCCTGTTTGGGATGAATCCCACCTGATCGGGATGTATGAGTGTGTTAATTACTTTGGACATCCTATTAGCTAATAATTTGGCGTACAACTTTATATCAATATCAAGGAGGGAGATGGGTCTGTAACTGCTGCAATATTCTGGGTTCTTTCCAGGCTTGGGGATGGTGACTACTGTCGCCTCTAGGAATTCTGCACTAAAGGTGCCTTTTTGCATGACCTCCTGGAATACTCTACATAGTATGGGGGCTAAGGTGACCTGGTAAGTCTTGTAAAATCGTGCCGTGTATCCGTCTGGGCCGGGGGATTTCCCTAATTTGAGTGAACTAATTACATTGGTTACTTCTTTGTGGGTTATTTGATCTGTTAAGATGGGGAAAAGTGCTGTGTCGAGGACCGGCAGATTAAGGCCTTTGAGATAATCAGAAATGTCTGATGGAGGGGGGGGGGGCGAGGAATCTAATTCTGATTCTATATTGTATAGTGTTTGGTAAAAGTCCATGAAAGCTTGACCTATGTCTCTTGGGGCACAGACTGAGTGTCCGTCTTTGTTTCTAATGGTCAGTACTCTCGATTGTGCTGCGCGGTATCTTAATTTTTTAGCTAGTAGGGCTGAGGCCTTATTACTGAAGTGATAGTACAGTCTTTTAAATTTCTCTAGTGTATCATGTGTCTTTCGCAGTTCTATCTCTTGAATTTGTTTATTTGTCTCTCGGAGTTGGTCATTCACTATAATGGAGTACTTCTCAGTGAGTTGTTGTCTCAAAAGTCTGGCTTGGGCAACTAACGAGGAAAGAGTTTTACCTCTCATTTTACGTAAATCAGTCTCTATATCTATTAGGTGTCCTCTAAGTGTCGCTTTGAGAGCAGCCCACAGAGTCTCGTCAGAGGTCTGTTGATTGTCATTTATCTCTAGAAAACTGTTGATTTTCTCTTGTATGACTAAATTGGTGGATGGGTCTGTCAAGATGTAATCTCCAAGCTGCCATTGTGGGTTAGGCCCATACGTTAAGTGGCCACTAAATGACATATGTAAGGCGTCATGGTCCGACCAAGAGATCGGTGCAATCTTGACATGCGATATTTTGTCTAATAACTTAGAAGGGACGAAAAAGTAATCTATTCTGGAGTGGGATCTGTGTGGGGAGGAGTAAAAGGTGAAATCTCTACCCTGGGGGTGGAAAGATCTCCACACATCATAAATGTCATATTGGCAGATAAGTGATCTGAATGCTCCTGATAGCGGGTGTATAGACCTGTCTACTGCGGAGATCTTGGGGCCCATTCTGTCCGTGTTGTGATCCCATATGAGGTTAAAATCGCCTCCTAAAATAAGAGCTCCCTGTTTTATCTCTGTTAGTGTGTGTAATATCTTATTGAGGAAGCGTATTTGCCGAGTATTTGGGGCATATATGTTTGCAATAGTGACTAGTTGATCATTTAATCTGCAGATGGCTATGATGTATCTAGCTTGGGGATCAATTTCGGTGTGTAAGAGCTCTACTTTTATATCTTTATTGATAAGAATGGCTACTCCTCTAGATTTTGAGGTGAATGACGCTTCTAGCACTACTGGGAACTTCTTTGTTGTACGGGAAGTGTGAGGTGTGGATGTCCAGTGAGTTTTTGGAGCAGGGCTATACTTATTTTATTTTTGTGAAGATAGTTAAAGAGTAATTGCTCCATGTTTTGTTGTGTCTAACTGTGGGCTGTGAGATGTTTTAGGGAGTAGGAGGGGGTTCGGGAGGCGCCTTCTTTTAGGGTTGTATAGGTATGGGGTGTAAATGTTTATCTCAATGTAGTTTATTTACCTGTGACGTTGATGGAGCTGTATATGTTTGGAGTAAACAGAGGGATAAAAGAGTACAGCGGGCAAGAGCCGCTTAATTACAGAAAGTGGGTAAAGGACCCACGTTGAAGCGGGGGGGGCGGAGCTTTAAGTGCAGGAGGAGAGGTGTTGGGGTGTCAGGATATTGGGACCCTCCGGGACTGTTACATGGAGGAGTGATATTATGGTGTTAAGGGGCTCAAGTATGGTATGTGAAAAGAGGGGGGTAGTCTCATGTAGTGTGTTTGGAGTGTGCTTTCATCAATAAAGTAAAGAGTTTCAAACATCATAATGTGCAAAGAGAGAAGGGGGTCATAGGATACACATAATAATGTGAATAGCATTACATCAAACTATGAACCGTAATACAATATTTTAGAGCGATGAACATTCAGTTAAATATGTCTACCAGCAGAAAAAACATAGGAAGACAGTAATAGCATTTAACTTTTATATCTTTACGTATATATTGAAAGAAAAACCATATGTTACATATCTAGATAATTACATCCATCATCAGGTATACAGTTTCAGTGCAGGAGTCATTCCTAAACTAAATAGGGGATGGAAACAAACTTTAATAGTAAACTTTAGTGAGACAGTCAACTTCACCTGCTTGCCTCCTAGGTGAGGTCAATGTCCCGGTGATCTCCTGGTGATGGAAAAGATGTGGGAGGTGTCATCTGTTAAAGATATCTGTAGTCTACAAAAGTACAGATGATGTGCCTTCCATGTCCTAGATCTGTAGTTTGGTAGGAGTATTAGGAAGTCAGCTTTCTAATTAACAACAGATGTGGGACTGTGTATATGAGCAAATGAAGAGTAAGATATGTACCTGTTTGTGAGCTCATATAGCGTCTGATTAGGTAGGTGGAATTTGATGAGGAAAAATTATAGTGGATTGATACTTGAGCTTAAGGGAGAGTAAGATATGTACCCGTGTGTTAGCTCATATCATTATTTTGTTGAATGGGATTTGCTTGAAGAGGAAGAGCGGGGGTTCCACTCCGGAGCAGAAGTGTTGAGAGGTTCCGAGTTATCTTCTAAGCTTTGGTTCGTTTTCTGGGTGAGATCGAGACCTAGGGTACGGAGAAGTTTCATTCCCTGGTCTGGAGTAGAGATCACATAGGACCTATCCTGGTGCTGGAGAAAAAGCTTTACAGGGAATCCCCATCTGTATTTAATGTTGTTGTGCCTCAGGACTCTTGTGAACTGCTGGAAGGATCTCCTCCTTGCCAAAGTGTGCTGGGATAAATCTGGAAAAATCTGTATTCCTTGGTGTGGTTCTTTCAGCGTTTTGTTAGCAAATGAGGCTCTTAGTATTTTGTCTCTAGTTGTGAAATAATGTAATCTTAGGATTACATCCCTAGGCGTATCTGCAGATGAATTTCGGGGTCGCAGGGCTCTATGAGCTCTGTCTATCAATAGGTCTTGTGGTTAGAGTGTCTCCGTTATTTCTTTGAAAAGTCCCTGTAGATAGATTGGGAGATCTGCTGTAATGACAGACTCTGGTATGCCCCGTATCCGTAAGTTGTTGCGACGGGACCTGTCTTCCAGGTCTGCTAGTTTGCCTTCTAATTCAGTGATCATTTCAGCAAAGTTTTGGGAGTAAGCGAGAAGGTTGGAGTGGTCAAGAGCTAAATCTTCATGTTTCTTCTCCAAATTTTCAGTGCGCTCACTCACTGATGATATTTCTCTTTTCAGTTCGCTACTGATTGTCTAAACTCTTGGCGCAAGGAGGTATGGTGTGTATCCATTTTATCAGACAAGGTCTGTATAGTGTCCAGAAAAGTTGTCTGGGAGAGGGAGGGGCCTTCTCTATGTCTACCTTCTGATTTAGAGATTTTATTAAGTGAAGTGGGTGAATCTCTGGAGTCGTCTTCCGAGATGTCTAGGTCAGAGCCATGTTTGTTATGGAAGTGATCTGTTAGAGTTCATTTGGGGTTTTTCTGGGATTTTTGTTTTTTCTCCATTATTTTGGCCATGATAAACCATATAGGTGCTAGTTACTGTAGCTGATGTAGATAAACTTTGAGTCCTTAATTTAAAGTGCTCCTGGAGGGGGACTCCTATCCTGCACCCCTACTCGTTCGCCTCTAGCCTTGCATTATATATCAGAGAAGGCCGAAGATGAATTAAGGGCAGACTTGGTTTATGTGGTTGTGTGGACTAGACCCCACTCTCAGGGCTGTGTCCCCTATTGGGTAGCCGGTTATGGCCTGCTGATGGTGACAATGAGGGAGGGGGTGAGGGGGCCCCGGCTAAAAAGTTCTTTGTGAAGATTCCCTGGTAATGTGGACCAGAAAGGGTCAGCTAGTGCATGGATATGTTGGTTTCCTGTGTTGTTATACAGTGGTGGTAATAAGAGGGCGTGCTTGGGGAGTAATCTTGGTCAGCTTGAAAAGTTTAGATGTGGAATTCTGGGGTATTTTGCAGCCTCCTCTATTTAGCAAGATAATGTGATGATTAAGTTAGTACGTTTAGGTATCTTTCAGCGGATGCTTAGACCCAAGTGACTTTACTCCTTTTGCATCAATCACTAAAGCTACTCAGGTTGCTAGGGACACTGCGGTTTGATTGTGCAGGGGAGTCTCTTTAGTATCTCTGACCCAGTAATATAGTTTGGGGATTTGCTAGTATGTCTCACGGACCTTAAGCTATTTATAAGTCACACAGTGAATATGTATCACCCCTTATTAAAAACTATGTGCAATCTCTTGTGATTATTGCAATAGTATTGAGGTCTTAGGCTGACACCTTATAGAAAGATAGATATGACATAGCGGTCTTTCTCCGTCACATCTAAGCTGCAGAGTTTAGTTAAAGGGAGGGCAGGGCCCAACAAACTGGTTATTATTGCTGCTAGTAAGTTTTATTAATAAGGCTGCCTTACCCTCTGTGAAGCGTTATGAGCTGGCGGTGGGGAAATCCCTCTGGAGCAGAGGTGTATACTTCCTAGCTTCTGCGTAGTCTCACTTGGGCTCCGAAAGATGGTGGGCGTTCGCGCCAAATCTGTGATGGCGCAGCAAGAAACCTCCCTGTACTCACTTGTGGCCAGACTGTGCTTCGGCTTTTCAACTAGTTTTGTATGGGTCACTGGTCAGCGGTCGGCTCCGGGGCAATGTATTGATCCGGGAAACCCCCGGAGTTACCAGTGCACGCCTAGGTGTTAGGCGTCTAGAGAGCCTCCGGAGCTGTCCGTCTCTTTGTCAGGCAAGTGTGGAAGTTAGCAGAACACTCCGGAGCGGAGCCCCGACCCTCCGGAGTGCAATCGACTTAGCCGTTTAGCTTTCAGCGGTGCAGGTGGTCTGTCGAGCAGCAGCTCTCCATTATAGAAATTTGGTGCACGCACACCAGCTCTGTTTTCCCACAGATAGAGATGGTTTATAGCCCTTAGTTTGGTCCCTCAGGTGTCTCAGACTGTCCCGGAATTAAAGTGTCTACTTTAGATTTGTAGGCTTAGGTTTTTCTCCTGGTTTTCAAAGCTTTTTGTTAGAAATAGAGAGGAGCTTCCAGTCAACACGTCCTTCTGCTCTGGCGGTTAGCTCCGCCCCCCATTTAGATTTATTTTAATTATGTTAAAGTTAGGTGTGTTAGGTTTAGGGTTACGTTAGGGTTAGGGTTAGGTTTAGGGGTTAATATATTTATTTAGTGTTAGTGATGTGGAAGGCCAGAGGTTTAGCTTAACGCTGCCATTTTGCCCGCAAACACAATTTTTTTGCAAACCTGTAATAGCATTGCTATTAAAGGTGAGCGGTGGAAATAACTTGCAAGTTAGTAGCGAGCCAGCCATAACGCAAAACTAGTAATCTGGCTGTATGTTTTTTGCCACAAATGTTTGCAATTCATAGCATAATCTTCTTTTTTTTAATTATATATACAGTACAATACCTGCTCTTATTATTATATACATTTTGGTCACTTTGGCAGCACTCCACAATATGTGCATTAAAAAACATATGCTTTTATTAGATGTGCTTAACCATTATTTCTTACTGATTTATCACTAGGGAAACTGACCAAAGCCCTTTTGGTTTAAAGCACTCCACCCAGTTCAGGTGTGTTCCAGACACAAATATTTAACCGTGTTTATATAAAGACAGAAAACCTCATCCCATGTAGTCTGGATGAGCGGTATAGTATTGTAATGCTGGAATGTTATTTTGGTATATTAGAATTGTATTGGCTAATTTCATAATGTTAAGAGGTGTTGAGAAGGCAATTTTTTGCAGCATTGGGAAACAAGTTTGAAGTATGTGTAATAACATGTAGCCAGGAAGCCTCATCCCATGCAGTCTGGATGAGAGATTGGAAATTTTATTTTGATATATTAGAATTGTATTCTTGAGCTTAGCTTGGCTAAATTTTATAGAGTTAGGACTAGTCTTATGTGGGACACCTTGTAAGTGGTGACTGGCTGAGCAGAATATGGCCATATTGTGTGACTAAGATCCCATCTTTATTTATTTTTTTTTAAAAAAAGTATGAAATATTAAGAAGGCAATTTTTGCAGCATTAAGGAAAAAATGGAAAAAAGTTAAAATATGTGAAATAATTTGTGGTCTCATGTGTCTTGAGGTGCGCCAATACCTGCTCTTATTATTATATACATTTTGGTCACTTTGGCAGCACTCCACAATATGTGCATTTAAAAACATATGCTTTTATTAGATGTGCTTAACCATTATTTCTTACTGATTTATCACTGGAGAAACTGACCAAAGCCCTTTTGGTTTAAAGCACTCCACCCAGTTCAGGTGTGTTCCAGACACAGATATTTAACTGTATGTATATAAAGCCAGAAAACCTCATCCCATGCAGTCTGGATGAGAGGTATAGTATTGTTATGTTGGAATGTCATTTTGGTATATTAGAATTGTATTGGATAATTTCATAGTGTTAAGAGGTGTTGAGAAGGCATATTTTTGCAGCATTGGGAAACAAGTTTGAAGTATGTGTAATAACATGTAGCCAGGAAGCCTCATCCCATGCAGTCTGGATGAGAGATTGGAAATTTTATTTTGATATATTAGAATTGTATTCTTGAGCTTAGGACCAGTCTTATGTGGGACACCTTGTAAGTGGTGACTGGCTGAGCAGAATATGGCCATATTGTGTGACTAAGATCCCATCTTTATTTTTTTATTTTTTTTAAAAAGTATGAAATATTAAGAAGGCAATTTTTGCAGCATTAAGGAAAAAATGGAAAAAAGTTAAAATATGTGAAATAATTTGTGGTCTCATGTGTCTTGAGGTGCGCCAATACCTGCTCTTATTATTATATACATTTTGGTCACTTTGGCAGCACTCCACAATATGTGCATTTAAAAACATATGCTTTTATTAGATGTGCTTAACCATTATTTCTTACATATATATATATATATATATATATATATATATATATATATATATATATATATATAGTTACTCCAGGTCCCAGGGGAGACGGTCTTGATTAACTCTCATACTTGCTCCCACGTATTGGTCTTGTCTAGTCAGGTCTTGGCTGACCCCTCTCTCCTGATGAGTAGGCACTAGGGATAAGCTGCTAATTTTTCCAATTTAGACCCAATAAGCCGAATGAGAGATTTCCGATACTTCATCAGTCCCCAACTCTAGACAACTACAACTCCTTTTAACAGGCATAAATCAAAGCTTCCCATGTTGCCTGTCATTGTTAGATCAGTAATGTTAATACTCCTTAAAAACACCTTACTGGGGGGCGGAGCCAGCAGCAGCATTGGAAGCTGTGTAATCTCTGAGCTCCGGGACCCAGTTCCATATATCAGCTCAAAACTACTCGCAAAGCCCTAGATTCCACTAAATAACATGCCCTCATAAATGCTCTATAGATCGGGAGTCAGGAGACAACATTTTTAAGCAGACCCAGCGGGCTTACTCTCGTCTTAAAACCTCACCGCATCTCTACCCGATAACACACTAACTTTTACCCGGCTCGGAGCCAACCTTGAATCCGGGACTTCACTACGTTTCCTGACCATCTTGAGGAATCCTTCCTCTCTCTGATCGCAGACCCGGACTGCCCTTAGCTGTAACTACAGTGTCTCCTACCTACTCCTGGGCCCCACCGCCATTACTGGGAGCGAACCGCACATGCAGCATAGAGACCGCAGCTGCACTATAAGAAGCCGGAGGTCACTTCTTTTACGGGTAAGGAGAGGGGATAGAACGGTGCCCTATACCACCCGGGCCCTAACTAGTGACAGGGGGAGCGAGTGCAGACAGGCACACTCATAGTGGAGACCAGCCGCTTATCCAGAGGCCTGCTGTACGGGGCCTAAAGATTTTAGCCTGCACAGTTAACCACGTGGCAGAATCACCACGCGGCAGTGTACCAACTAACACTACTCAGACCCCAGAGGTACTTGGGCTCTGCACCTGGCCCTTATTTCATCCCACTTTATTGGACATCATCATACTAACAACAGATCTGGTTCAGGCCTTTCCCTTTTTCTCTTCTAACCATAACTGCATAGGAAAGGGTATCTGTAACATTCTTTTACAACTTCCCCCTGCACAATGAATGCAAAACGCACTTCGAAACTGAATAAACCCCCTAAGATGCACAACCACAGAGACAGCATGGTCGCTCAGTTTTTCTCGCCCCCTGCCTCAAAAGTGGGTGACAGTACTGAACCCGCCAAGTCGCCAAAAAATAAATTACAGTCTTCGCAAGTACAAGAAGATGACACTGAGGAGAGCACACCTGTCCCCAACACCATCCTCTCTACCCTAGCATCCAAACAGGATATAGCGGATATCATTCGCTCGTGTATCAGGGAAGAGATAGCAGAAATAAAGCAAGACCTTCACTCAGTGGGCAATAGAGTGGAGGCCTTGGAAGAATTCACGGACCACCTTCAAGTGGAAATCAATACAACTCAGGATTCAACAAACCATCACACAGCTCTTATAGCAGATCTCTTCGACAAAATCGAGGATCTGGAGAATAGGAGCCGCCGGAAAAATCTCAGAATCAGAGGTGTTCCTGAGTCGGTATTACCTAAAGACTTTCCAATCTATCTCCCAGCTTTATTCGCACATCTCAGAAACACCACTCCCTCCACAGATATCCCTTGGGTTCGAGCCCACAGAGCCCTTAGACCGAAACCCCCTGACACTGCCCCCCCAAGGGACATCATCATGAAGTTTAGAGAGTTCAACGAAAAGGAGGAACTCCTAAACCTCTCTCGTAGGCACCAGCCTGTTAAATTCAGGGGGGTTGTTCTCCAATTTTTTCAAGACCTCTCCCAACGAACATTGCAAAGGAGGAGAGATCTGGCTCCTGTAACATCTCTTCTCAGACAGAAGAAAATCCTCTACAGGTGGGGATTCCCCTTTCATCTCTATGTTCTTCATGGAAATAGAAAGTTAATTTGCAGAACCCTAGAAGATGTCAACGCCTTTTGCCAGGCCTTGGAATTGGACCCTCCAGAAGAACTCTCTCCAGAGAACTCTCACGAACCCCCTAGAAAGAAATCTACAGGACCTGTCATGAGAGACTGGCAGCGTATTCCCCCCAAACCTCAGTCTAAGCCGCAGGCCAAGCCCCCCGGCTTGCTCTCTAAAGTCACAACTTAATCAATTATTTTGTATCTTAGCTATCCCTACGAGCTGATCATTCTACTAGAGACTTTGCCCGGTGCTACAGCTTGGTCGCTGGGTAATGTATAGCCTCATTGGCCATAAACCTTTTACTGTTAAACGACTTCTGATCTAGAAATAAGTAAATTTAGGAATTTAGGAATTATTGTATTGTACTGTTAGAAATATTTTACCAATGTAATTGAGCATTAGTCATCCCTAAATGTATATCACTTGCTATGGAATGGGTTATAATCCCTCCCTCTTAACACCAAAAGTTTAATGCTTGCATTAGTATCTAGATTTTTTATGAGAAAATGTATGTTTTGTTTTATGTTCTTATTCATGTTTTTTTTGCTATGCGACAGAGATACAGACCCTAGGGCATACTTAACACAACCTTCTTTCTATACTCTACAACCACACATGCATGCCTATCATTTATTGCAGTCATCTAATCACGGACACCAGTCACACCAGCACCATGGAAGGCCACACTAAAACTCTCACTTTACTGAGTCAGAATACCAAAGGCTTGAATTCTGCACAAAAACGCTCACTAGCCATGAGAGACCTACGTAGGAAAGGGGGTGATATTCTTTTCCTCCAAGAGACTCACTTTTTAAAACATAAGGAACCTAATTATTTTGGAGGTTTCTATACTCAAAGCTTTCACAGCTCTTTTGACCACAAAAGGCACGGCGTAAGCATCCTAATCAGCAGACAGATCCCTTTTACTCACATCCACACCTACACTGACTCTGAAGGCAGGTTTTTATGTGTAACTGGCACCCTGTTTGGCTCCCCGGTGACACTGGTCAATCTTTATGCTCCCAACACCAGACAGCTCCCCTTTTTCAGGAAAAGTTTCGCCAAGATTCTAGACCACACAATAGGTGCACTATATCTAGGGGGAGACTTCAATCTCCCCATTCAACCACATTTAGATTCCTCGAACCCTCGACCCACAACTCCTAAACACACAATCAAGCAACTATGGAAACTTATGCTAGACCAAACTCTATTTGACATTTGGAGATTCGTCCACCCTGAGAAGAGGGACTATACCTTTTTCTCTGCCCCTCATAGTTCATATAGTAGAATTGATTACCTCTTTACTAATCAAAGAGGCCTTTCCAATGTACTATCCTCCAGGCTTTCACATACCGTTTGGTCAGACCACTCGGCTGTACTAACAACACTCAAATGGCCATCAGCACCTGGTGGCAATTTTCAGTGGAAACTAGACGAGAAACTATTAGATTCCCCAACTCTAGTTCCTAACTTAGAAAAGCTTCTACAGGAGTATTTCAGATTTAATT
The DNA here is from genome assembly GCF_027579735.1 of Bombina bombina. Lineage (NCBI taxonomy): Eukaryota > Metazoa > Chordata > Amphibia > Anura > Bombinatoridae > Bombina > Bombina bombina. The sequence goes on along the minus strand of NC_069503.1, from coordinate 655,482,050 downwards.
CCTTACCGGAAACAGATCCTTTCGTTGTCTGGGAGGCTCATAAATGTTTTATCAGGGGGGAATTAATTAAACAACATGCACAAGCTAGAAAGAAAGCACGGCAGGTATACAAAACATCCACTGACCTACTAGCCAAACTTGAATACGACCATAAGCGAAATCCTTCCTCCCCCCAACTATTAGCAGACTTAATGAAAGCCAGGAAAACTGTACATGACTTACAACTTAGTGAAGCTAATGCACTGGCCTTACTGACTAAACAAAAATTCTACTTTGAAAGCAATAGAGCAGGAAAACTCCTAGCACGCTCCTTAAAACTGAAAAAACTTAAAACCTTCATCCATGAAATTAAATCTCCAACGAACCAAACTGTCAATACCACTTCTGAAATACTTTCCCAATTTGAGGCATACTACTCTAATCTTTACAACCTCTCTAACCCTGACCGCCCCCCGGACCCCAGTAATGCCATAAACAACTACCTTCTAAACACCCCTTTACCACAACTCTCTGATGCACAAGCGACAGAACTGGACGAACCTTTCTCAATGACAGAGCTCACAACCACCCTTAAAGACTTGCCATCAGGCAAAAGCCCTGGCCCTGACAGTCTCTCGGTCGCTTATTATAAAAAGTTCGCACCCACTCTGCTTCCACACCTCTGTACCTTATTTAACTTAGTTGACCAGGAACACCCCTTTCTCCCCCCTATGCTGGAAGCACACATTTCAGTGATCCCTAAGACCGGAAAACCCGCAGATAGCCCATCTAATTTTCGCCCCATTTCACTACTAAACGTAGACGTTAAGCTTTACGCTAAACTCATAGCTAATAGACTTAATAAGTTCCTCCCCCAACTAATTCACACAAATCAAGTAGGTTTTGTCCCCAAAAGAGAGGCGCGAGACAATACCATCAAAATCCTAAACTTAATCGAATACACGCAGTCACAAAACATTCCTTCTATCTTCCTTGCCATCGATGCCGAGAAGGCCTTTGATAGGCTGGATTGGTTGTTCCTTAGGTCAACGCTCACTCGTTTTGGCCTGAGCAACAAACTCATTGAGAAAATATTTGCCCTATACCATATGCCGAAGGCCCGTATTAAGTTAAACGATTCCCTGTCAAATGCATTCCCAATAACAAATGGAACGAGACAGGGTTGCCCTCTCTCCCCCATATTGTTTATTCTGGCCATGGAGGTTCTTGCCTCCAGGATCAGGAATGATGAAAAAGTCCACGGTATTTATATAGCAGATACCCACTACAAACTAACACTCTACGCGGACGATATTTTATTCTCACTGACTTCCCCCCCACAATCTCTAGAGGCCCTTTTACCGGCTTTGGGCATTTACAGTACTCTCTCCAATTTCAAAATAAATAAGCAGAAATCAGAGTTTCTAGGTATTGGCATCTCAGACCAGACAGCCCAACAGATCACTAATCACTACCAATTCCGATTCCAACCTTCTTCCATAAATTACCTAGGGGTAAAACTAACGACCTCAAAAGAAGCTCTACACCAACTAAACCACCAACACCTTTTTGACTCCATCAGAACAGACATGAGAGCCTGGCGCAACAAATTCCTCTCCTGGCTTGGTAGAGTCCAAGCATTCAAAATGAGCATCCTGCCTTGCTTTTTATATATGTTCCAAGCCCTACCCATACAACCCCCCTTACATTACATTCGTAGTGTGCAATCTTTCGTTAACGGCTTTATTTGGGCAAATAAACGCCCTCGAATCTCTAAATCCACCCTTTATAGGAAAAGGGATGAGGGGGGACTGGGAGTACCCAACCTTTTATTTTACTCACAGGCAGCACAACTGACCAGAATAGTCGACTGGTGCAAAAACAGTACTGATAAAGAATGGGTCAAGCTTGAGCATGATCTATCTACTTCTCGAAGTCTTGGGTCAGTTTGCTGGACATACAGGCAACATAGGACACTACCTTCTCTTACACCCTCGTTAGTGACTGATACACTCTCCACTTGGGACCACCTTATAGGTTCACAAAAAGGCATATCGACCATACCCTCACCACTTACCCCCCTTCTACACAACAAAGATTTTCCTCCACTACTTCAAAAACGGACCCAGGACCGGTACACACTATCAGCGGGTTTGCCCTGCCATCTTGTTCTAGAAAGAGGCACCATCATTCAGAAAACCGCCCTTGCGGATAGGAACATTAGCTTTTTTGATAGATGGTTCGAATATTTACAATTAGCACACTTTCTCTCCCACCATAAAGACAAACATAACCTGGTAAGAAACCTAAATCCATTCGAAACACTATGCCACTCCACATTATTAGCGCAGGGCACTCTCTCTAAGATATATAAAATACTAATTACTCTACACTCCAAAAACCTTCCATCATATACAAAAGCATGGGAAGTCGAGCTAGGCCATGAGATCCCCTCTGAGACGTGGGACATTATATTTCAACAAATGGGGAAGGCCCCCTCCTCAATGGGAATCACTGAAACGAACATAAAACTCTTAGAAAGATGGTACCTTTACCCCAGCAGACTCGCTAAGATTTACCCTCACACAGACCCACTATGTTGGAGAGATTGCAAACAAGTTGGTACACTCCTCCACATCTGGTGGGATTGCCCCACACTTCAGCCTTTCTGGTTGGACATCCATAGAGAAATCCAAAAGGTACTCAATACATCTATCCCCTTCAATCCTTTGACGCTATTATTTAACAAACCCCCTAAGATCAAATGCAAATACCGACAGGTCTTATTGTACATCATGCTTAGTGGGGCCAAGCAACTGATCCCTAGACTGTGGAAACAGCGACACATTCCTACTCAAAAAGACTGGGTACATAATGTCACTCTTCTCCTTTCCCTGGAAAGGTTTCACTATCAGAAAACAAAAAGGATGGATTTTTACTGCGCCATGTCCTTTTATTGGGAAACATACACTCTCACACTTTCTAGACCCCCGCCACAACTACCTAATAATTCCTAGTCACCCCGACACCTTATACAGCCACATCATCTCCCGTAACACATCTCAAAACTAGGACACATCTGACTCATCTGGAAACTCACCCTGGAGCCATACCTCCTCCGCGCTGGTTTGCTAGACCTTATACCCTATCACTTAACTAACTCCTTGATGACTGTAACTTACCTCTCACGTATATCAACATCAGTGAGACCTTTCTATCTTTTACATAGATCTCTGTCGCATTGCTTTGCTCTGTTTAAATGTTAATGTGGAAGTTTCATCCACATGTGTTATCTTATAAAAAAGAAAAATCCACAAGCTACTATGTCCAAGACCAGAACTTTATGTGGGACTCAACAAATGCATGGATCCTTGGACTTACATACAATGGTCATTACTGGTCTTGCCCTTTGTATATTTCACTTTCATTGTTTTTTCTTTTTTGTCTATGTTATACCACGCCGGAGTGTTTCCATGGCAATTGTAAAATTATTATTTATACCAATAAAGCTTGTTGGAAAAAAAAAAAAAAAAAAAAACACCTTACATTTTTGTTAATTGAGCTGATATCTGAGCTTTGCATATAGATGTCTAAGGTTCCATTTGAGCTCTATACAACCATGTTCCCATCAGTCAGGTATCACAGGTAACATTGATCTTAGAGACTCAGATATTCTCAGCCACTACCCCCCTCCACAACCTCATGATTAAAACTGTCTCCCATTGTTTAGAAAGGTGTCCTCCCCTGGGGACTAACTCTGTAACACAAGATTCCTCCCCCCCTCTCACATAGATAACGATTGTATTATCCCCTATTATGGGGATCGAGGAGGACACTCTCTATTATTAGTGTACCTCTTCTCTACACCACACATCTAGGACTATCGCCCCACGCCTGCCTGCCCATCAACAGGAGTGCAGTATGAAGTCTCCTCATCCTTGCATTGTCCCCAGGTGGGGTAAGTACTAATTGTTCTCCCATTTCCCTTTTACCCTATCCCCCTAAACCCTTCTGTATTTGTTCGGCCTCCAACACATCCCCCCTTATAGATCTATATGTATAAAATGGCAGAATCTTGTGAGACTATAAAGTTTGCCACTTTCAACGTAAAAGGCCTCAACTCCCCAGCTAAATGAAGCCTGCTAATAAACTATATGAAAGCCCGGAAAGCTTGTGTAGTCTTCTTGCAAGAGACACATTGGCCTGCCTCCCATCCTGACCCATTCAGATCCTCTGAATATCCAACGCTATTTCACTCTAATTATGAAGAGAAATAAAGGGGGGTTACAGTTCTACTACATAAGTCAATGGGATTTTAACTCATACATCTAGAATCTGATGTTCAAGGCAGATATTTAATTCTGATCTATAAGCTACATGGCTCATTATTCACATTGGTTAATATTAATTCCCCTAACCTCTAACCTGGTTTTCTAAGGGGTGTTCTCTCTAGGGTTGAGCCGATTAAGGTGGGCACAATGGTCCTTGGTGGGGATTTTAATATGGTCTGGAACCCATCAGTTGACAAAAAAGTACAGAGGGGTGAAGTCATAGATAGTTACACAATCAACACAGCAGCCAAACTCTGCTCCAACATTACACAACATAATTTATACAATGTTTGGCGTTCACTCCACCCAAATGATAAAGACTACACATTTTTCTCCAGGCCTCACAATACATACTCTCGGCTAGACTATTTTTTCATTGACTCCTGGACTCTCAATAGAGTCTCCAATTTATCAATCTGGGTGTGTGCATGGTCAGACCATGATGCACTCCTCTTTTCTCTTGACACAGATTTGGCTAGAGAACCGAGACCCATGTGGAAACTTTCCAAAATTTTCTGTCAAGATAAGGGATTCAAGACCTCCCTTCAAAAGTCTATAGTCGAGTTCCCTGCACTGAATGAACAACCCAACATGTCCCATCAAATTGTATGGGCAGCTCTTAAGGCCTATATCAAAGGCCTATGCATACGGAAACAAGCTTCTTTGAGAAGCAAACGGAATCTCCCGTTGGGCCTACTAGTCTACACCTTACAAACTAAGGAAGCCTTAAATAAAGCTTCCACATCCTCCCAACTAGCTATTGACATTAAGGAGCTGCGAGACCAAATCGCTGATAAGGAGCTTGAAAGATTCAGAGGAGCTCTTGTCCATTTTAAACAACTGATTTACTATCAGGGTAACAAGGCATCTGCTCTGCTGGCACGCAAGTTGAGAGGGAGAACAGCGGCAGCTAGAATCTTAGCTATCAAATGAGGAGAGATATCAGTCACTCCCCCTAATGACATTGGAGACAGTTTTGCTGAATACTATTCAAGTCTATATAACCTCAAGCCGACTATGATCGAGTCTGAATCTTCCATTCAGACTATAACATCATTCCTATCCAAATTGGATCTCCCAGGACTCCTGGACTCGGCTAAGGAGGAGTTGAAAACTCCTTTCACTCTAGAAGAACTTGCTTCAGCCATAAAGCATATGCACAATAACAAGGTCCCGGGTCCAAAAGGCTATTCCGCAGCCTTCTACAAGATCTTCCGACCTGAACTAAGTCTGATATTGCTAAAGGTTTTTTTTGAAGTGTGGGAACAAGGATCTCTTAGAAAAGAATTTCTACAAGCTACTATCCTCACTATCCCGAAACCAAATAAAGACCCTACTCAATGCAGTAGTTCCCTGATAAATTTGGATGCCAAACTTTATGCCAAACTATGGGCCAATTGTCTGTGTCTCCTTCTTCCTGGCCTCATTCACCCAGACCAGGTTGGGTTTACGTTTGGTAGAGAGGGCCACGATAACACCGGAGGGTATTAAACATCCTTTCAGAATCTTCCAGGCAAGGGCGTTCCATGCTGGCCCTGTTGCTTGATGCTGAAAAAGAGGTTTGACAAGGTCAGATGGGACTATTTGTGGTTGGTTCTAGAGAGATTTGGGTTCCTGAGTGAAATTGTTGTCGCTATCCAGACGCTATACTCGAGTCCCTCGGCGGTGGTAAAGGGGATGGGATTTACCTCATCTGAATTCCCTATAACTAATGGTACCAGACAGGCGTGCCCCTTGTCACCCCTAATTTTTACGCTTGCCATCGAACCTCTCAAGTTCAGGGGGTGTTGCTTAGTCGGAAGGGGAAAAGATTGCCCTCTTTGCCGATGATATTACTCTTTTTCTGGCTAACCTGTTGGGTTCCCTACCAGCGGTATTTGATGAGTTTAGCAAATGCAGTTACTATAAAATTAACCTTACCAAAACGGAGGCTCTGCCCATTCATGTGCCTAGGTTTGAGCTAGAGAACCTACAGACAAAGTATGATTTCCACAGTGAGACATCTGGGACTCTATTTGGGCCCGGACCTCAAACTTGTTAGAGACAAAAACTATAATCTCCTTTATTAGGAGACCAAAAAACTGTTGGATTCCTGGCACTTTCGAGAAGTCTCTTGGCTAGGCCGCGTGGCTTCATTAAAAATGTCGATTTTTCCCAAGGTCCTATATTATTTTAGATGTCTACCCCTTAACCTCCCCAAGTTGATGCTCAATAAATTTCAGTCACTCTTTCAGAAGTACATTTGGGGTCCTTCTAGACCTAGACTAGCAGGGAAAATTTTACAAAAACGGCTCAACCAGGGAGGAATAGCTATGCCCAATATCCATTTTTATTACAAAGCTGTTCGTTTGACACATATTTCAGCTTGGTCAGATAAAGATGAACCACAAAGATGGAAAGATATTGAAAGGGCTGAACTACCAGCAGGGCTTGATCTGGTTGATCTCCCGTGGATCCTGACTTACCGTATAGAAGATATTCAGATTAAAAATGGTATCCTTCGTTGTAACTTACAGATTTGGCAGTCACTGAGAAACCATTAAGAAGTAGCACCAAAACTTTCCCCAGTTCACTCAGTGCAGGGACTCCTCGCCGGCCTACTTGACACTCATAGCAACCAATGGAGACAATGGAATCTAAAAACAGTCTTACACCTATATACTTCAAATGCGCTGCCCTCACCAGATAACACTGGCCCTTTTATCCCAGACCCCCCCACACGTGGTTCCCCTTTGAGTATAAGAGACTGTATAACCTACTACTCTCGTGGGGATTCCCTAGAGATAACTGGCGCCCGCTGACTAACTGGGAAAAAGTGTGGAAAACCACAACTAGACTCCAAAAGCCCTATCACAGCATTACTCTATGATCTTGACTTCCTGCAATTCTGAGAGGATTTGGCAACTCAGAGCATGGACATTTGACTTGATGGTACTATACCCCAGATTGACACAGATGTTCCAAGACCTCCCACCCCTTTGTTAGCAAAATTGGGGAGAGAAAGGCTCCAACCTATATATCTGGTGGAGTTGCCAAGCCCTAGAGCCAGGTTGGAGACAGCTTTTTCAAATGTGTGAAGAAAGAGGGCTCTCCATTCCGAGGAAACCTGAAATTGCTTTATTTCATATTCCCCCCTAATACTCCTAGGTCCCGATCCAAATTGACCATATATGTCTTTGCCGCAATGAAACTCTGTATAGCGAGATTGTGGCAATAATCTGCATCCCCAGAGATTTCAGATGTAATGGAGACCATAAAATATTTCTCTAAAATGAAACAGAGTTTCCATACTGCCTTGGATAGGGAGAATCTGTACTGGGACATCTGGGAACCCTGGTTCCACTTTTTGTAAACCCATGAGAGGGCTGCCACTGGCCAACTCACCCTCTCTAGTATTTAGATGAGCCCTAGAAATGAGATTGCTATGCCCAGTCTACTTTATCTTTCTTCCCTCCTCTCTCCTCCCCCCCCCTTCCCCCTGTCACACCCCACCTGGGGCTAAGGCATGCAGGCGAGGCTGCGGGTGCTAGCCCCATTCAGTTTTTGTCAGGTATTCTATTTTATCTCTGATACTCACATTTTGCAGTCAAGATTTTTCATTATTGGTTTTCTTTTTTTTTTTTTTCCCCCCTTTCTTCTTAATATCTAGATCAGACTAGTTTGGATGTCGGGTAACAGCTATGTTGCCTATGAAAACATTATTGTAAAAATTAGCATGCATTGTTTTCTCTAGCACATGCACTGCTTTGACCTCCACCAATAGTGACTCAAACTCTCCTAGATTAGACTGTCTTCTTGAGTTGAAAGATCCTATTTGTTTGAGATCATTCTTATAGGACAGACAATGTTGCTCAATATATGATGTAAATGATCCATATTCTTACCTTATGACCATCTGAGAGTGTGTATGATGTTGTAATTATATGTCTTGTGTTCTTACAAATGTTTCTATTGCAATTTACATTAATAAAATATTTTGAAAAATTAAAAAAAAAAGCACATCAGTACATCTGCATATGGCAACGCATATACCCCAGTTTTTGCGGCAACAAAGTATCTTGAGTCCCGAGGGCTTCCACTACCTCAGTCGATTAAATAACAAGTCTGGAGGATGAACCGCCACAGGTGTTCCAAAAGCTGTCCACTCAGACTTTTTCAACAGTAGATAATGAGGCCTATTTAACAAATGTCTTGCGGACCTGATCCAACAGTGCGGATCAGGTTCGCAAGACATTGCTGAATGAGGAGAGCAATACGCTCTCCGTATTCAGTATTGCACCAGCAGCTCTTGTGAGCAGCTGGTGCAACGCCGCCCCCTGCAGACTCGTGGCCAATCGGCTGCCAGCAGGGGTGTCAATCAACCTGATTGTACTCGATCAGGTTGAATTGTGGCGATTCCTGTCCGCCTGCTCAAAGCAGGCAGACAGGGTTATGGAGCAGCGGTCTTTGTGACCGCTGCTTCATAACTTGTGTTTCTGGAGAGCCTGCAGAAACACGGGGCATCAAGCTCCATACGGAGCTTGATAGATAGGCCCCAATAGGTTTTCGATACAAAGGCTCCAACCGGCTCCAACCGGCTCCAATCAGCCAATAGAATGCGAGCTCAATATGATTGGCTGATTGGATCAGCCAATCGGATTGAACTTCAATCTGATTGGCTGATTGAATCAGCCAATCAGTTTTTTCCTACCTTAATTCCGATTGGCTGATAGAATCCTATCAGCCAATCGGAATTGAAGGGACGCCATCTTGGATGACGTCACTTAAAGGTACTGTCATTGTGTTAGAAGACTCCGGATGAAGAGGATGGCTCCGCGTCAGCTCCTTGGAAGATGGCTCCGCTCCGCTCCGGATGGATGAAGATTGAAGGCGCCGCCTGGATGAAGACTTCTACTGGATGTAGGACCTCCTCTGCGCACCTTGGATGAAGATTTCAGCCTGGTTGGATGAAGACGACTCAAGGTAGGGAGATCTTCAGGGGGTTAGCGTTAGGGTTTTTTAAGGGGGGTTTGGGTGGGTTAGAGTAGGGGTATGTGGGTGGTGGGTTTTAATGTGGGGGGGTTGTATATTTTTTACAGGTAAAAGAGCTGATTACTTTGGGGCAATGCCCCGCAGAAAGCCCTTTTAAGGGCTGGTAAAAGAGCAGATTAATTTTGTAATTTAGAATAGGGTAGGGTATTTTATTATTTTGGGGGGCTTTTTTTATTTTATTAGGGGGCTTAGATTAGGTGTAATTAGTTTAAACTTCTTGTAATATTTTTTTATTTTCTGTAATTTAGTGTTTGTTTGTTTTTTGTATTATAGATTAGTTTATTTAATTGTATTTTAGTTTAGCTAATTGTAGGTAATTAGTTTAATTAATTTAATGATAGTGTAATGTTAGGTGTATTTGTAACTTAGGTTAGGATTTATTTTACAGGTAATTTTGTACTTATTTTAACTAGGTAGCTATTAAATAGTTATTAACTATTTAATAGCTATTGTACCTAGTTAAAATAAATACAAAGTTGCCTGTAAAATAAATATAAATCCTAAAATAGCTACAATGTAATTATTAGTTATATTGTAGCTATATTAGGGTTTATTTTCTAGGTAAGTATTTAGTTTTAAATAGGATTAATTTATATAATTATAGGAATATTATTACGTTTTATTTAAATTATATTATTGTTAGGGGGGTGTTAGGGTTAGGGTTAGACAGGTTTAGGGGTTAATAACTTTATTATAGTAGCGGCGACGTTGGAGGCGGGAGATTAGGGGTTAATAATTGTAGGTAAGTGGCGGCGATGTTAGGGAGGGCAGATTAGGGGTTAATACAATTTATTATAGTGTTTGTGAGGTGGGAGTGCGGCGGTTTAGGGGTTAATACATTTATTATAGAGACGGCGAGGTCCGGTCGGCAGATTAGGGGTTAATAAGTGTAGGTAGGTGGCGGCGACGTTGGGGGGGGGCAGATTAGGGGGTAATAAATATAATATAGGTGTCGGCGATGTTAGGGGCAGTAGATTAGGGGTTCATAGCTATAATGTAGGTTGCAGCGTAGGGGGTAATAAATATAATATAGGTGTCAGCGATGTTAGGGGCAATAGATTAGGGGTTCATAGCTATAATGTAGGTTGCGGCGGTGTCCGGAGTGGCAGATTAGGGGTTAATAGTATAATGCAGGTGTCAGCGATAGCGGGGTGCGGCAGATTTGGAGGTTAATAAGTGTAAGGTTAGGGGTGTTTAGACTCGGGGTTCATGTTAGGGTGTTGGGTGTAGACTTAGAGAGTGTTTCCCCATAGGAAACAATGGGGCTGCGCTAGGAACAGAACGCTGCTTTTTTGCAGGTGTTAGGTTTTTTTTCAGCCAGCTCAGCCCCATTGTACCCTATAGGGATATCGTGCACAAGCACGCTTTTCCAGCTTACCGCTACTGTAGACAACGCTGGTATTGATCCAATCAGCCAATAGGATTGACCTCGCATTCTATTGGCTGTTCCAATCAGCCAATAGAATGCAAGCTCAATCCTATTGGCTGATTACATCAGCCAATAGGATTTTTCCTACCTTAATTCCGATTGGCTGATAGAATTCTATCAGCCAATCGGAGTTGAAGGGACGCCATCTTGGATGATGTCATTTAAAGGAACCTTCATTTTTCGTTAGGACGTCGTAAGAAGAGGATGCTCCATGCCGGATGTCTTCAAGATGGAGCTGCTCCTCGTCGGATGGAAGAAGATAGAAGATGCCGCTTGGATGAAGACTTCTGCCCGGCTGGAGGACCTCTTCTGCCCGGATTCGATGAAGACTTCTGCCCGGATAGGATGAAGACTTCTGCCCGGCTGCGTGAAGACGGCTCAAGGTAGGGTGATCTTCAAGGGGGTAGTGTTAGTTTTTTTTTAAGGGGGGATTGGGTGGGTTTTAGAGTAGGGTTGGGTGTGTGGGTGGTGGGTTTTAATGTTGGGGGGTTGTATTTCTTTTTTTACAGGTAAAAGAGCTGATTACTTTGGGGCAATGCCCCACAAAAAAGACCTTTTAAGCGCTATTTGTAATTTAGCATAGGGTAGGGAATTTTATTATTTTGGGGGGCTTTTTTATTTTATTAGGGGGCTTAGATTCGGTGTAATTAGTTTAAACTTCTTGTAAAAAAAAAATATTTTCTGTAATTTAGTGTTTTGTTTTTTTTGTACTTTAGTTTATTTTATTTTATTGTATTTAATGTTAGGTAATTGTAGTTAATTAATTTAATTTATTTAATGATAGTGTAGTGTTAGGTGTAATTGTAACTAAGGTTAGGATTTATTTTACAGGTAAATTTGTATTTATTTTAACTAGGTAGCTATTAAATAGTTATTAACTATTTAATAGCTTTTGTACTTAGTTAAAATACATACAAAGTTGCCCGCATAATAAAAATAAATCCTAAAACAGCTACAATGTAATTATTAATTATATTGTAGCTATCTTAGGGTTTATTTTTTTAGGTAAGTATTTAGTTTTAAATAGGAATAATTTAGTTAATAATAGTAATATTATTTAGATTTATTTAAATAATAGTTAAGTTAGGGGGGTGTTATGGTTAGGGTTAGACTTAGGTTTAGAGGTTAATAACTTTATTATAGTGGCGTCGACATTGGCGGCTGCAGATTAGGGGTTAATACATTTAATAGGCTATGTGGGCTATGGCGGTTTAAGGGTTAATACTTGATTAGGTATATTGCGCTGTGGGCTATGGCGGTTTAGGGGTTAATACACTTTATTAGTTATTGCGATGGGGGATTGCGGTTGACAGGTAGATAGACATTGCACATGCGTTAGGTGTTAGTTTATTTTTCCAGGCATTTTCGGGAGTTACAGTGCTCCCATACTCAGCGCAAGGCCTGCTACGGCTGCCTTTTATGGCGAGGTAAAAATGGAGTAAGATTTCTCCATTTTCACCACGTAAGGCCTTGCGCTGGATATTGGATACCGATTTTTGACGCGGTCCCATGTTAGCCTATGGGAGTAAAAATTGCGAGCGACGGGTGAAATATACGGGCGTAACTTGTATGCTACACGGTATATGTGATACCAAAACAGCGCAAAAACCGGCGTCGCCGGGCTTTTGCGGGCGACGCTGCATATGTAATGTGCCCTTAGTGTTCATTGTTTTCTAGGAATATTTGTACAATAACTGATATCTCCAGATAATCTTCAATTCCCAAATAAATTTCAGTAAATTGTTCATGTACAAAATTCGATTACACTTTACATTTTATATTATCCCTAGTTGATTAGTAAAAATGATGTTTACTTACTTATTATCAACCGCTCTGACATCAAACACGTTTTGATTCAATTGTTTTTAAAAATATATTTATAATATCCCATAAAAAAGGTTGACATTTGATGGGGCAAACCAAAACTGGCTATTGTCAAAATGGCCACTTGCTATACTGACCTCCTGTTTTGTAAACTGTTGATTCATAACCTAAGTTAATATCGGCCTACTTATGTTTACTCTGCAACAAAGGATACCAAAAAAACAAAGCAAATTTGATATTAGAAGTGAATTGGATAGATGTTTAAAACTGAATGCTCTATCTAAATTAGGAAAGTTTAAAGGGACAGTCTACTCCAGAATTTTTATTGTTTAAAAAGATAGATAATCTCTTTATTACCCATTCCCCTGTTTTGCATAACAAACACAGTTATATTAATATACTTTTTACCTGTGTGATTACCTTGTATCTAAGCCTCTGCAGACAGCTCCCTTATTTCAGTTCTTTTGACAGACTTGCATTTAGCCAATCAGTGCCCTCTTACTTGTAAATCCATGGGTGTGGTCACAATGTTATCTGTATGGCACACATGAATTTATGCCCTCTAACTGTGAAAAACTGCCAAATGCATTGAAATAAGGGTCAGCCTTCAAGGTTTTAGAAATTAGCATATGAGCCTACCTAGGTTTAGCTTTCAACAAAAAATACCAAATGAACAAAGCAAATTTGATGATAAAAGTAAATTAGAAAGTTGTTTAAAATTGGATTCCCTATTTGAATCATGAAAGTTTAATTTTGACTAGACTGTCCCTTTAATTTATACTTTACTGTCCTTTTCCGACAGTTTACAAATATGTTAAATATTCTATTTACACTTGCTAAATGATGGCGTGAAAGGTTGTTCTCAGCTTCAAATGAAGTCAATTGGAGACCAAAAATGAAAAATGTATTGACATTGAGCCAATAATGTCATTAAAGAGACATTTAATATTATTACATTATATAAATCTATTCAAGACCCATAATCAGAGATGGCAGAAGCTCTGTTTATACCAAGAAATTTTTTGTGACAAGGGATCACAATTTAAGGCTGGAAGAAAGGAGATTTAATCTCCTGCAACATAAATGTTTCATCACTGTAAGAGCAATAACATTTTGGAACTCATTACCTGAGGAGGTAGTAAATTAGTAAATGTTAATAACTTAGATACATTTAAAAATCATTAAGATACATTTTTGGCAAAAAAAATGAATTCAGGGAAATGTTTGTGTTGAATGGGTCACCTTTTTTATAATTGTTTTTTATGTTTTTATTGAGGTTCAGTACAGGCATACAAATTGCATATGTCAGAAAACATACAAAATACATTTGTCTCAGAATATAATCAGTGTACAAAAACAAAACAAATTAAAGAGACATTACATAGTCATATGCTAAATGTCAATATTATTACATTACATAACTACTACCTTCAAAACTATATACCCTCCATACATCATCTGAGGTCACTCCTGGACCTCCTGGCACTATAAGTAAATCAATGCAGTGGAAGGTAGTTATGTACTGTAGGAGACCACTCATTGGTCTCAATTAGGGAACCTCAGTGTGTTTTTCTTATGCATAACTATATGTCTCATTTTAGGGACCGTTGTGGTCCTAGACTATTAATAAAAGGATGTGAATCACTTTGGACCACATACAAACCCTATTGTTCAATTGGGAAGTATATATCAAACATATGACGTATTTATTACATAAAGAACATAGGACAAAGCCTAAACCAATGTTACTATAGATAGGTGGACTATATACAAAAATTCAACAGTGGATATTCAGTAAATCACAGCTAGGAGATAAGAGGCTGTTCCTAAACCTAAGGCAGTCACAGTTCATATGAAATACAAAGTGTAAGGAAAAGTTATCAATACTGTTCTAGGATCCAGATTGGTTAGTGCAAAATCTTATCTGTTAATAATAGGAGAGAATAATATTTCTAATAGATGACTGACAATAACTTATATACCCCGCCAACACAGTGGCTGACAATAGGGCAAGTAATTATACTGTTACTTCAAGGAAACACCTTAATTCTATGCCAGGATAAAATATAATCTCTCCTCATGAAAGTTTTGAGTAGGTGTGTTAGTAGCAGCTAAACAGACCCTTAGAACCGACTCTTCTAAACTGGGTAGTTGTCTCCTTTAGTTATTATCTTATAAACAGAGATAAAATTACAATAGGAGGCATCCTATTTGAAAAAAAACCTAATCATGTTGCTCAAGACAGATATAACTTGCTTTCTCAACTGGTTTAGAATCTGTAAGTGCGCACCTTGCTATAGTGATTGATTTGGAGTATTATAGTTATATAACACAAATTCAATATAGGTAGCATAGTATTAATGAGCATATGCATGCATCTTAAATATTATATTTGTTTGTAAGATAGCATATTCAGACATCAAATTGTAGTGTCATGCATAGCAGACTAAGATTAGTAGAAGCAGTAATACCATATTAAGATCTTTGCCCACATATGATTTAGTGCTCTAGCTACATCAAATGGAAATTAATAGTTACTTGCACTGGATATACACACATGGAGCAATTCTGCAGTAGCAAGCACCCTAGGATAAAACAAAACATCTCCTAAGGCAATAATCCTATATCTATAAGTAAATGAGGCAACCCACACAAATATTACATAGTGGAAATATAACACAAACAAGAATCTTACATATAGTAGTAGTAACGTCATACAGTAGAAAATAAAGAGAAAAATGTAAGAGCTTCAGGAGCTATATATCATTAATTTTGAAGTCCTTGCCCCTAAAGGAGTGTCTCAAAAGAGAGAGAAGAATCAGCCCTCAATTAGGATAGGAAGCGAGTGGACTGGAAATAGGGAATGGTTAGTCTACCCAAGCTTGCAACGCTAGAGAGTCCCAAAAAGGTAAACCTTCTGACAGTTAGGTTTCCTCAGTAGGGAGAGGGAGACGTATAATGCAGGCATATATGTCAATATGAGGATCTTCTGTTGATTTCCGCCTACTTTCTTAGGATCATCCACTCCCAACCACTGTAAGATAGCAGGAAGTTTTGATGGGTATCTCTTGCGGCCCCCCTTGGTTAGTCTTTACTCAGTTTCACATAGGATCCATAGTTGCCTAGGGCCCGCTTCCCTCTCCCATATAGCTTCTTTCTCGCATAAGGAAGCAGGTATCACATTCACAGCCTTATTTTCACCTCAGTCTCTGTGGTAAGCACACACAGACCAGATGAGTCAGTCCGGGTTGCACGCTCCCTGGAATAGGAGCTATCTGCTGGAAGGGGGAGCAACAAAGAAACAGGCACATCTACCACTGAGGCTATCTTCACCCGGAGCTGGATTGACTTCTTCATATTAGCATTCCCTATGTTAGAATATGTCATGCGCTCCGTTTGTATTGCCCTTGGTGCAGCTATATTGTGTTTATAAGCCATAAACAGATCATTCACTGCGGTTCTCAGAGTTAACTCAAATCCTCTGAAGTGTAGGTCAATCACGTGTTGCATATCTTTGCCTCATGTTTCCACCTCCACCATTTTAATAGAGATATCCGTGTTTTCCAAACTTCCCAAATTATGCTTGAAGTGTATCAGAGAAAGGTTAATAGCTCTTTCAGCTTTTCCAAACAATCTTGGGTAGGAGTTATGCGGTAGCCTAGACTTTAGAGGCAGCTAGTTATATTGAATAGAATAGTAGTAATACATTCTGTAAGCAGCCTCATTGCCTTACCGATGAACATAGGTGAGGCAATTAAGCACCACATTCGCTCTAAAGATCTCTAAAGGTAGATACAAAGAGGTTTTTTTTGTGGGGATCCCACTCATAATCTTGAAGGATGTAGAAATATGTATTAAATCCTCTATAATCTATAGTTGTAGCAGGAGCTCCTGCAGTGCACGTCCTGCCGCAACGGTAGTCAGCTCTACCCGTGTCACCTTTTTTTTAATGGCATTAATTTAAGTTTTGCTGGAGCTTTTTTTTTTGTAAGTATATTAAGATTTGTATAGGTTGAACTCGACGGACCTACTATGTTAACATCTTGAGTTTTTATAAAAAAATATTAAGTAGTGCATTATGAAACTAATTTTAAATATATTTTCATTATTTAATTTGCTCCCTTTTCTAGTAATTTAGCTCTGAAAAATAAAAACAAAACAAAACATTAAAACATATTAAATTTGATTAAAAATTATATTGAATATTCCAAGGGATTTGACTGGGAAGGCCTTAAAGGTGTGTATATATACAGTATATATATATATATATATAGTATACAAAGAGAACAATTTCAACATATGGTGGAGGCGCTCAGCTATACTATAAACAATAAGTAAGTCCAAAAATATATTGAAAGTTTGGAAAAAGTCTTAGAAGTTGAATTTCATCACAAATTGTGGATTCAATAGAGAAATTTCTGCTTACCAGCTATGTCCTCAATCATATGAGGTAAGCGGTGTGCCCAGGTTTAAAAATGATTCGCTAGGATAGTTCTCCTGTGTCCTGGTGCTGTTTCTTGGATGCCTGTTGTTCGAATGGGTCCTTCTTGTTCAAATTCTTTACAAGAATGAAGATCCTGGACTCTCTTTGGGTAGACTTTAATCCGTCTCTCAAATCTTTCTCATCAGAAATATATGCTGAGTTTCTGTCCTGATGTGACAGACACAGTTTAAACAAGTATATACCCAGCTTTCCTGTGCTGTCACATGGTCACTGCCATACTTTGTTGAAGCACCTTTTTATTTGATTACAGCACTCAGTCTTTTTGGGTATGAGTCTATCAGCCTGGCACATCTTGACTTGGCAATATTTGTTCACTCTTCTTTGCAAAAACACTCCAAATCTGTCAGATTGTGAGGTCATCTCCTGTGCACAGCCCTCTTCAGATCACCCCACAGATTTTCGATCAGATTCAGGTCTGGGCTCTGGCTGGGGCATTCCAAAACTTGAATCTTCTTCTGGTGAAGCCATTCCTTTTTTTATTTGGATGTATGCTTTGGGTTGTTGTCATGCTGAAATATGAAGTTCCTCTTTATGTTCAGCTTTCTAGCAGAAGCCTGAAGGTTTTGTGCCAACATTGACTGCTACATGGAACCTTTTATAATTCCCTCTACCTAGACTAAGGCCCCAGTTCCAGCTGAAGACAAACAGCCCCAAAGCATGATGCTGCCACCACCATGCTTTACTGTATGTATGGTGTTCTTTTGGTGATGTGCAGTGCTGTTTTTGCACCAAACATATCTTTTGGAATTATTGCCAAAAATTTCAACCTTGGTTTCATCAGACCATAACACCTTTTCCTACATGCTTTTGGGAGACTTAAGATGTGTTTATGTAAAATTTAGCCAGGCTTGGATATTTTTATTCGTAGAAAAGGCTTCTGTCTTTCCACTCTACCCCATAGCCCAGACATATGAAGAATCTGGGAGATTGTTTTCACATGTACCACACAGCCAGTACTTGTTAGATATTCCTGCAGCTCATTTAATGTTGCTGTAGGCCTCTTGGCATCCTCCGAGACCCTTTTTCTTCTTGTATTTTCCTCAATTTTGGAGGGACGTCCAGTTCTTGGTAATGTCACTGTTGCGCCATATTTTTTCCACTTGATGATGACTGTCTTCACTGTGTTCCATGGTATATCTAATGCCTTGGAAATTCTTTTGTACCCTTCTCCTGACTGATACCTTTTAACAATGAGATCCTTCTGATGCTTTGGAAGCTCTTTGTGGACCATGGCTTTTGCTGTAGGATGCGACTAAGAGAATGTCAGGAAAGACCTACAAGAACAGCTTAACTTTATTTGGGGTTAATCAGAAGCACTTTAAATAATGGTAGGTGTGTACTGACTACTATTTAACATGATTTTGAATGTGATTGCTTAATTCTGAACACAACTACATCCCCAGTTATAAGAGGGTGTGCACAATTAGTCAACCACATTATTTTAGTTTTTTTTTTCTTACTTTCCTACTTTCAATTGAGTTGTACAGTGTATAGGTCACATTAAAGGTGGAAAAAGTGCTGAGATGATTTATCTTTGTCTCATTTTTTTACATCACAAAAACTTGACATATTAACAGGGGTGTGTAGACTTTTTATATCCACTGTATGTGTATATATATATATATATATATATATATATATATATATATATATATATATATATATATATATATATATATATGAGAGCAATAAAATACAGGCGACCAGATTATAGAGGGATGAACATGGATCACAACAGAAAGGACAACAATGTCAAAAAAAGAAAACACAAGTCCAGTAATGTCCTAAAAATAGCTGTGAACAAGCGAAACAAAGAAAACTCAGCCTGAGGGAGAGAAGGTGAGCGGTCCTACTTATGAGCAATGACCTCAATCCTAAGAGGTAAGGTAACAGCAGTCAGAGAGGGGAATGCAGCCATCACAAGCACCAGTCTGTGTCCCCGGCGGTCCCTTGAAGAGGAATTGAAAGCAGAATGTCAATCTCCTGAAGATCTAGGAGGGTCATGCTCAGATATTCAGCTCCAGGAAAAAACAATGCGAGCCGCATATAGAGGCCGAATTATGAAAGGTCTTGCGGACCTGATCCGACAGTGCGGATCAGGTCCGCAAGACCTCGCTGAATGCGGAGAGCAATACGCTCTCAGTATTCAGCATTGCACCAGCAGCTCACAAAAGCTGCTGGTGCAATGCTGCCCCCCGCTGACTCACGGCCAATCAGCCGCCAGCAGGGTTAAATTGCGGCGATTCCTGCTCCAGGCGGACAGGGTTATGGAGCAGCGGTCTTTAGACCACTGCTTCATAACTGCTGTTTCTGGCGAGTCTGAAGATTTGCCAGAAACACGGCCCTTCAAGCTCCATATGGAGCTTGATAAATGGGCCTCATAGTGTAAAACCTTTTAAAAACTCTATAAAATACACATCAACAGGCTAATGTCAATATGGTTACACTTAAAGCCCTCAATCAGATATGAGGTAAGACAAAAGCCCCAAAATCCACCAACAATGTAGCTAGTAGAAGCTTTGACCTCTGACGAATAAGTCGTTTGAACTTTGAAATGTGTAAGGTTTTGCAGTGGCCTTCCCGGTCTCACTTTTTTGGATTGATCACTTTGTTGCCATTCTTATGTTCTACTAGCTACTTTGTTGTATTACATGTTTTTTACAGTAGTGGGTATTGCGCTTGACTGCTTTCTTTTTATGTTTTGTATTTTTTTCACTGGGGTGGGGATCTGACCCTGGTGTTTAGTCCATTATAGCTACAGACCCTTTTCTGTGTTTAGGTAGTAGCAATTGCCTGGATAATTCATTATCCATTCTTGCTTTTGTTTTATATATATATATATATATATATATATATATATATACTGTATATATATATACACAAATATATGTTTATACATGTGTATATGTGCATATATGTATGTATGTGTGCACATACATATTTACACATATAAAGACATAAATACATATGTAGACGTACATATATATATATATATATATATATATATATATACATATACACACAAATACATTTCTCTTTCTCTATCTCTCTATACGCATACATATATTTAGACACACACACATTGGAGCCCTTCCCTGTTAAATTCTGTGCCATATCTCAATATATCGTTTTTACCCTGTTAAAACATTTTTAGAATAGCGTTTGTAATCTGGGCCAAGGATTTTATTGTCAGATGGATTACAATGTTTTCAAACAGCAGACTTTAATGAATATGGGTATTGCTTCTCCCTTGTACGTATGTAAAATAACATTCCAATGGTAAAATCAAAGAGTGCTAGGACAGCAGCGGTCTGACATGTTTCAGCTTTTGCCTTACTCATAGACCGTCTATGAGTAAGGCAGGAGCTGAAACATGTCATTTTACATACGTACTGAGGTATATTTTAAGATTTTTACCTGTGGCCCAGATTTTGATATTTTGGCAGACATTCAGATAGTCTGCAGGTGGTTTGCGGGGAGCACCTTTTAGGCTGCTGTGTACTGAGCGGTAACTATTGGTCATATCCGTGGATGAGACACACGAAGAAGCAAACAGACCGGGACCGAGACCTGTGTGTACGGAGCTACTGAAGGAGACCGGTTGGATTGAGGTACTGTTTGACTACACCGGGTGGATTGTTTGTATATACCATGCTCATTGAGGTTAAATGCCGATACTGCCTGCTATATCACACATATACTCCACCAAAAATAACTATTGTGTGTTAATGAAAAACTGTTATCTTTAATGTTCTAACTTCTTTAAAAGGAAACAGAACCCAATTTTTTTCTTTCATGATTCAGGTAGAGCATGCAATTTTAAGCAACTTTCTAATTTACTCATATTATTAATTTTTCTTCTTTCTCTTGCTTTCTTTATTTAAAAAAGAATGCATCTAAGTTAAGGAGCCAGCCAAGTTTTGGTTTAGACCCTGGACAGTACTTGTTTATTGGTGGGTGAATTTATCCACCAATCAGTAAGAACAACCCGGGTTGTTCATCAAAAGTGGGCCGGCATCTAAACTTACGTTATTGCTTTTCATATAAAGATACCAAAAGAATAAAGAAAATTTGATAATAGGAGTAAATTAGAAAGTTGATTAAAATTGCATGTTCTATCTGATTCATGAAAGAAAAAAATTGGGTTCAGTTTCCCTTTAAATATATAATTTTCAGATTATTTAAAAAAAAAGTAATTACAGCACAGTTTCATAATTTGGTTAAAAAATATTCAGTATCTATACTGTAAAAAGACAGATAAACCCATACTCAATTAATTTACTGTGCCAGTTGATCAAAGGTTTCCCCTCCAGCAGAAGGACAGATTGATCAACATCTGGATAGCTTTTGATTATGGCAGTTGCCTTAGGTTACTACTGTAACTGTCTATAAAAGTTAAAATCTGACAATCTAATAATTTTTTATTCTTTTTTTTCACATGACATTTCTAGATTTTAAAACAAAGAGTCTTACAGATGTACATCTTTTTTAAATATTAGTACAAGATTGAGGGATATACTTTACTAGAAATTTCCTTTTTAAACATTTGGAATTCTTTGTGCTGATATATCATTTTGATAACTCACCCTTAATAAATAACATTTGAAAGTGAAATATGAAAGTTATAATGTAGATTGTAGCATTACATTTAGAATTAAAAAAGAAAAAGTAACATTGATAGATTAACTTTTGCATACTTTTTTTTATAGACAATGTATAATTTGAATAATAGGTTCTAAAGAATAACAGTGTAAAAATACTTTTTATATTTCACTTTCTTTTATTTGATGGGGACATTATCAAACTGAGGCATTATTAAAAAGTTTGATAAAAAGCTAATCAGAATAAAAGTAGAAATATTATACTTCAACCTATATTACTTTGCAAATGTTCATATTTTTATTATAATAATCTCCAGCAAGTTATAGCTCTGCGTTCACTATGGCACAAGAACTATGTGAGATGTATGAAACTTTACATTAAATTCTTATAATTGAGGTAATAAAATCACAGGAATCCTTTTCTATGGTATTTGGACATAAATTAGTATAAGAATAATTTCAATACTGCAGTCTCTTTATGTTACTAACCAAAGGATTTTGGAGGTTATGATATTGAGTGTCAAGTGAACTACTACAAAAGCAAATACATTTATTACATCGTATTACTCTTTTTATTTAAAGAACCATAAATTAAATTAAATTATATATTACAGAATGCATAGTAAATTATATTAATATATGTTGTGGGGTTTGGGGAGTTTAATTGCAGAATGTCCATGTTTTTAAATTTTTATTTGGAAGTTAAACTCTGACATTATTGTATATTTTTTATTTTTATTTTAAAAGATAGATATGTGCAGGTATGCGTGATGTGTAGGTCTAATGTGTGTGTTTGTGATATCTATGTGAATAGAGTAGCATTTGTGCTTGAGTACAATTGTAGTGTTCATGAATTCTAAGAGGACAGGGCCAATCTGGGAATAAAAAGCAGCCCTATATTCTGTCGAGTCCACAGAATGCACAAGCCACATGTTTCCAAATGGGATTAGTGGGATACTCCTTTCGCCAATATTTGCTTCCAGAATGTATGTAAATATTTTGAGATATATGCTGGTTAAAGGGATACTAACCCCACATTTTTTTCTTTTCATGCGATTTTAGGCAAATCCTATTATCAATTTTTCTTCATTCTCTTGCTATCTTTATTTGAAAAAGAAGAAATCTGAGCTAAGGAGCCAACCAATTTTTGGTTCAGTACACTGGAAAGCACTTTTTATTGGTGGGTGCATTTATCCACCAATCAGCAAGCACAAACTAGGTTGTGAAGTAAAAATGGGCCGGCTTCTAAACTTACATTCTTTCTTTTCAAATAAAGATAGCAAGAGAATGAAGAAAAAACATAATTTATGCTTACCTGATAAATTTATTTCTCTTGTAGTGTATCCAGTCCACGGATCATCCATTACTTATGGGATATATTCTCCTTCCCAACAGGAAGTTGCAAGAGTCCACCCACAGCAAAGCTGCTATATAGCTCCTCCCCTAACTGCCATTACCAGTCATTCGACCGAAAACATGCAGAGAAAGGAAAACCATAGGGTGCAGTGGTGACTGTAGATTAATGGAAAAATTACCTGCCTTAAAGTGACAGGGCGGGCCGTGGACTGGATACACTACAAGAGAAATAAATTTATCAGGTAAGCATAAATTATGTTTTCTCTTGTTAAGTGTATCCAGTCCACGGATCATCCATTACTTATGGGATACCAATACCAAAGCTAAAGTACACGGATGATGGGAGGGACAAGGCAGGTACTTAAACGGAAGTTACCACTGCCTGTAAAAAACCCTTTCTCCCAAAAATAGCCTCCGAAGAAGCAAGGTATCAAATTTGTTAAATTTGAAAAAGTATGAAACGCAGACCAAGACTCCGTCTTGTAATCTGTTCAACAGAAGCCACATTTAAAAAAGGCCCAAGTGAAAACCACAGCTCTAGTAGAATGAGCTGTAATCCCTTCAGGAGGCTGCTGTCCAGCAGTCTCATAAGCTAAATGAATTATGCTTTTTAACCAAAAAGACAGAGAGGTTGCTGAAGTCCTTTGACCTCTCCTCTGTCCAGAATAGACAACAAACAAGGTGAATGTTTGATGAAAATCTGTAGTAGCTTGTAAGTAAAACTTTAAAACACGAACCACGTCCAAATTGTGTAATAGACGTTCCTTCTTTGAAGAAGGATTAGGATACAAGAATGGAACAACAATCTCTTGAGTGATATTCTTGTTAGATACCACCTTAGGTAAAAACCCAGGTTGGTACACAGGACTACCTTATCCGTACGGAGAACCAGATAAGGAGAATCACATTGCAATGCAGATAACTCGGAGACTCTATGAGCCGAGGAAATAGCTACCAAAAAGGAACTTTCCAAGATAGAAGTTTGATATCTATGGAATGAAAAGGTTCAAATGGAACTCCTTGAAGAACCTTAAGAACCAGCTTTAAGCTCCATGGCGGAACAACATTTTTAACCACAGGCTTGGTTCTAACCAAAGCCTGACCAAATGCCTGAACGTCTAGAATACCTGCCAGACGCTTGTGCAAAAGAATAGACAGAGTAGAAATCTGTCCTTTTAAAGAACTAGCTGACAACCCTTTTCTCAAAATCATCTTGTAGAAAAGATAATATCCTGGGAATCCAGACTTTACTCCATGAGTAACCCTTGGATTCATAACAATAAGATATTTACACCATATCTTATGTTAAATTTTCCTAGAGACAGGCTTTTATGCCTGTATTAAGGTATCAATTACTGACTCGGAGAAGCCATGCTTTGATAACATCAAGCGTTCTGTCTCCAGGCAGTCCATCTCAGATTAGTGATATTTAGATGGTTGATAAGACCCTGAGGTAGAGGGTCCTGTCTCAGAAGCAGAGACCGTGGTGGAAAGGATGACATGTCCACCAGATCTGCATACCAGGTCCTGCGTGGCCACGCAGGCGCTGTCAAAAGCACCAAAGCACTCTCCTGCTTGATCTTGTGCAAACCCCTCCGGAGGGAATTCCCACTCCCCCGGATGAAAAGTCTGACGACTTAGAAAATCTGCCTCCCAGTTCTCAACACCTGGGATAGGGATAGCTTTTAGACAAGAGTGAGTCTCTGTCCAGTGAATTATTTTAAGACTTCTAACATTGCTAGGGAACTTCTGTTCCCCCTTGATGGTTGATGTAAGCCACAGTCGTGATATTGTCCGACTGAAATATGATGTACCTCAGAGTTGCTAACTGAGGCCAAGTCTGAAGAGCATGGAATATCGCTCCCAGTTCCAGAATATTCATTAGAAGGAGGGTCTCCTCCTGAGTCCACTATCCCTGAGCCTTCAGGGAGTTCCAGACTGTATCCCAACCTAAAAGGCTGGCATCTGTTGTAACAATTGTCCCATCTGACCTGCGGAAGGTCATACCCTTGGACAGATGGACCCGAGATAGTCACCAGAGAAGAGAATCTCTGGTTTCTTGGTCCGGATTTAACAGGAGAACAAATCTGTGTAATCCCCGTTCCTCTGGCTGAGCATGCATAGTTGCAGTGGTCTGAAATGTAGGCGTGCAAACGGTACTATGTCCGTTGCCGCTACCATTAAGCCGATTACATTCATGTACTGAGCCACCAAAGGGCGCGGATGGAATGAAGAACACGGCAGAAATTTAGAAACTTTGACAACCTGGACTCCGTCAGGTAAATTTTAATTTCTACAAAATCTATCAGAATCCCTAGGAGGGAAACCCTTGATATTGGGGATAGAGAACTCTTTCCTTGTTCACTTTCCACCCATGCAATCTCAGAAATGCCAGTACTACGTCCGTATGAGACTTGGCAACTTGGATGTTTGACGCCTGTATCAGGATGTCGTCTAAATAAGGGGCCACTTCTATGCCTCGCGGCCTAAGGACCGCCAAAGTGACCCCAGAACCTCCATAAAGATTCTAGGGGCTGTAGTTAACCCAAAGGAAAGAGCTACAAACTGGTAATGCCTGTCTAGAAAGGCAAACCTGAAAAACCGATGGTGATCTTTATGCATCGTAATGTGAGGATAAGCATCCTTCAAATCCATTGTAGTCCTCTATTGACTCTCCTGGATCATAGTTAAGATGGTACGAATAGTTTCCATCTTAAATGATAGAATTCTAAAGAATTTGTTTAAGATCTTTTAGATCCAAAATAGGTCTGAAGGTTTCCTTTCCTTGGGAACCACAAACCGATTTGAGGAAAACTGTGTCCCTGTTCCTCTATTGGAACTGAATGGGTCACGTACACAATGCAAGAATGTCTCTTTCTTTATCTGGTTTGCAGATAAATGTGAAAGGCAAAAACTCCCCTTTTTTGGGGGGGAAAGCTTTGAAATCCAGAAGATATCTCTGGGGTATAATTTCCAATGCCCAGGGATCCTGGGCATCTCTTGCCCACGCCTGGGCGAAGAATGAAGTCTGCCCCCTATAGGATCCGTTACCAGATAGGGGTCCGTTCCTCATGCTGTTTTAGAGGCAGCAGCAGGCTCCTTGACCTGCTTATCTTTGTTCCAGGTCCGGTTGTCTCCAGACCGCCTTGGACTGAGCAAAAGTTCCCTCTTATTTTGCCTTAGAGGAAGTTGATGCCACACCTGCCTTGAATTTTCGAAAGGCACGAAAATTAGGCCTTTTTTGTCCCTTGATTTGGACCTGTCCTGAGGAAGGGCATGATCTTTTCCTCCAGTGATATAAGTAATAATCTCCTTCAAACTAGGCCTGAATAGGGTCTGCCCCTTGAAGGGAAGTTAAGTAGCTTATTTATTAAAGTCACGACAGCTGACCATGATATAAGCCATAGCGCTCTGCGCGCCAGTATAGTAAAAAACAGAATTCTTAGCCGTTAGTCTAGTCAAAGGAACAAAGGCATCCGAAAACAAAGGAATTGGCTAGCTTAAGTGCTCTAAGCTTGTCAAATATATTCATCCAATGGAGCCTGTAAAGCCTCATCAAGAGACTCAAACCAGAACGCCGCAGCAGCAGTGACAGGAGCAATGCGTGCAAGGGGCTGCAGGATAAAACCTTGTTGAATAAACATTTTTTATCCATTGGATCTAAAAAAGCACAACAGTCCTCGCCAGAGGTAGTGGTACGCTTAGCTAGAGTAGAAACTCTTCTCTCCACCTTAGGAACTGTCTGCCATAAGTCCCGTGTGGTGGCAACTATTAGAAAACATTCTTCTAAAAAATAGGAGGGGAAGAGAACGGCACACCTGGTCTATCCCATTCCTTATGAAAAATTTTAGTAAACCTCTTTAGGTATTGGAAAAACATAAGTACACACCGGCACTGCATATTATTTATCCAGTCTACACAATTTCTCTGGCACTGCGATTGTACACATTCATTCAGGGCAGCCAAAGCCTCCCTGAGCAACAAGTGGAGGTTCTCAAGCATAAATTTTAAATGTAGAAATATGAGAATCAGGTTAAATCATCTTCCCTGAGTCACAAATATCACCCACAGACTAAGCATATTGTGAGGTAGTATCAGACATGGTTCTTAAAGCGTCTGTATGCTCTGTATCTACCCCCAGAGCTGTTTTGCTTTCCTTTAATTTCAGGTAGTCTGACTAATACTGCTGCCAGTGTATTATACACAACCTTTGACATGTCTTGTAAAATAAACGCTATGGGCGCCATTGATATACTTGGCGCCATTTGAGCGTGAGTCCCTGGAGCGGGAGTCAAAGGGTCTGACACGTGGGGAGAGTTAGTCGGCATAACTTCCCCCTCGACAGAATCCTCTGGTAAAATAAACGCTATGGGTGCCCTTGATGTACTTGGCGCCATTTGAGCGTGAGTCCCTAAAGCGGGAGTCAAAGGGTCTGACACGTGGGGAGAGTTAGTCGGCATAACTTCCCCCTCGACAGAATCCTCTGGTGATAATGTTTTTAAATACAAAAAATGATCTTTATTGTTTAACATGAAATCAGTACATCTGGTACACATTCTAAAATGGGGTTCCACCATGGCTTTAAACATAATAAACACAGAGCCTCCTCTATGTTAGACATGTTAGAACTAATAAAGAGACTAGTAAGCTTGGAAAACACTTTAAATCAAGTTAACAAGCAAATATAACAAACGTTACTGTGCCTTTAAGAGAAACAAATTTTGTCAAAATTTGAAAAACAGTGAAAAAAGGCAGTAAATCAAACGAAATTTTTACAGTACATGTAATAAGTTAACAGAGCATTGCACCCACTTGCAAATGGATGATTAACCCCTTAATGCAAAAAACAGATAAAAAAAAAAAAAAAACGACATTTTTTTAAACAGACACAACAAAACTGCCACAGCTGAGCTGTGGATTACCTTCCCTATAACTGTTTCTATGCAAAATTTAAGCCAGCCATGTGGAAAAATTAGGCCCCAATAAGTTTTATCACCAAACATATGTTAAAAAACGATTAAACATGCCAGCAAACGTTTTAAAACACATTCTTATAAGAGTATGTATGTCTATTAATAAGCCTGATCCAGTCGCTATCACTGCATTTAAGGCTTTACTTACATTACTTCGGTATCAGCAGTATTTTCTTAGTCAATTCCATTCCTTAGAAAAATATATTACTGCACATACCTTAGCATATATCTCTATCAATCAGCCTGGTACCAGTCGCTTTCACTGCATTTAAAGGCTGTACTTACATTACTTCGGTATCAGCAGTATTTTCTTAGTCAATTCCATTCCTTAGAAAAATATTTTACTGCACATACCTTATTTGCAGGAAAACCTGCACGCCATTCCCCCTCTGAAGTACCTTACTCCTCAGAATGTGTGAGAACAGCAACTGGATCTTAGTTACGTCTGCTAAGATCATAGAAAAAACGCAGGCAGATTCTTCTTCCAAATACTGCCTGAGATAAACAGCACACTCCGGTGCCATTTAAAAATAACAAACTTTTGATTGAAGAAATAAACTAAGTATAAAAAACCACAGACTCTCACGACCTCCTATCTATGTTGAGACTTGCAAGAGAATGACTGGTAATGGCAGTTAGGGGAGGAGCTATATAGCAGCTTTGCTGTGGGTGGACTCTTGCAACTTCCTGTTGGGAAGGAGAATATATCCCATAAGTAATGGATGATCCGTGGACTGGATACACTTAACAAGAGAAATTGATAATAGGGCGTAGATTCATCATAGTGCGAGCAGACATGATACAATGTAGCATATCATGTCCACTGCACATCGATAAATGCCGACAGCATACACTGTCTGCATTTATCACTGCACCAGCAGATCTTGTGAACTGTTGGTGCAATGCCACCCCCTGCAGATCTGCTAGCAGGGGTTGTCAATCAACCCGATTGTATTTGATCGGGTTGATTTCTGTCCGCGGACTCAGAGCAGGCGGACAAGTTATGGAGTAGCGGTCTTTAGACCGCTGCTTCATAACTTCTGTTTCCGACGAGCTTGAAGGCTTGCGCGAAAGCAGGGGCATCAAGCTCCATACGGAGCTTAATAAATCGGCCCCTTGGAGTAAATTAGACAGTTGCTTAAAATTGCATGCTCTGGGACAAATTTATCAAGGGCTGAATGGCCCCTGATGCCCCTGTTTCCGCATGAGCCTTCAGACTTGCAGGAAACAAGTTATAAAGCAGTGGACTTAAAGGGACATGAAACCCAAATTTTTTCTTTCATGATTTAGAAAGAGCATACAATTATAAACAACTTTCTAATTTACTTCTATGATCTATTTTGCTTCATTCTCTTGATATTCTTTGCTGAAAAGCATATCTAGATATGCTTAGTAGCTGCTGATTGGTAGCTGCACATAGATGCCTCCTGTGATTGGTTCACTGTGTGCATTGCTATTTCTTCATTAAAGTATATCTAAAGAATAAAGCAAATTAGGTAATAGAAGTAAATTGGAATGTTGTTTAAAATTATATTCTCTACCTTAATCATGAACGAAAATGTTTGGGTATAGTGTCCCTTTAAGACGCCTGCTCCATAACTGGTCCGCTGCTTATGAGGCTGTGGTCTGCAATCCGCCGGATCCTATACGATTGGGTTGATTGACACCCCCTGCTAGCGGCCGATTGGCCACAAAGCTGCAGGGGGCAGCATTGCACAAGCAGTTCACCAGAACTGCTTGTACAATGTTAAATGCTGATTTGATTCTAGAAATCATGACACCACATCAGCCCATGATCTCAAATTTTAAGTTGGGAGCGAAAAGGAGTTTACCAGTACAGTTTAAATAAAGCTAAGAAATATTAAGCCATTATGTAAACATAATAGTATTAACATAATGTAAACACTTTAAAGAATTAACGGCTGGATTTAGAGTTCTGCGGCCAAAGGGGTGCGTTAGCTACGCATGCTTTTTTCCCCCCGCACCTTTTAAATACCGCTGGTATTTAGAGTTCACAGAATGGCTGCGTTAGGCTCCAAAAAAGGGAGCGTAGAGCATATTTACCGCCACTGCAACTCTAAATACCAGCGTTGCTTATGGTCGCGGCCAGCTTCAAAAACGTGCTCGTGCACGATTCAACCATAGAAAACAATGGGGCCATTTGAGTTGAAAAAAAACCTAACACCTGCAAAAAAGCAGCGTTCAGCTCCTAACGCAGCCCCATTGTTTTATATGGGGAAACACTTCCTACGTCTGCACCTAACACTCTAACATGTACCCCGAGTCTAAACACCCCTAACCTTACACTTATTAACCCCTAATATGCCTAACCTATTGCTGACACCTGCATATTTTTTTTAACCCCTAATCTGCCGCTCCGTACACCGCCGCAACCTACATTATACCTATGTACCCCTAATCTGCTGCCCCTAACACCGCCGACCCCTATATTATATGTATTAACCCCTAATCTGCCACCCCAGCTATCGCTGACCCCTGCATATTATTATTAACCCCTAATCTGCCGCTCCGTACACCGCCGCAACCTACATTATACCTATGTACCCCTAATCTGCTGCCCCTAACACCGCCGACCCCTATGTTATATTTATTAACCCCTAATCTGTCCCCCACAACGTCGCAGCCAGCTACCTACAATAATTAACCCCTAATCTGCCGACCGGATCTCGCCGCTACTCTAATAAATGGATTAACCCCTAAAGCTAAGTCTAACCCTAACACTAACACCCCCCTAAGTTAAATATAATTTAAATCTAACGAAATAAATTAACTCTTATTATATAAATTATTCCTATTTAAAGCTAAATACTTACCTGTAAAATAAACCCTAATATAGCTACAATATAAATAATAATTATATTGTAGCTATTTTAGGATTAATATTTATTTTACAGGCAACTTTGTAATTATTTTAACCAGGTACAATAGCTATTAAATAGTTAATAACTATTTAATAGCTAAAATAGTTAAAATAATTACAAAATTACCTGTAAAATAAATCCTAACCTAAGTTACAATTAAACCTAACACTACACTATCAATAAATAAATTAAATAAACTACCTACAATTACCTACAATTAAAGCTAACACTACACTATCAATAAATTAATTAAATACAATACCTACAAATAACTACAATTAAATGAACTAACTAAAGTACAAAAAATAAAAAAATATTTACAAACATTAGAAAAATATTACAACAATTTTAAACTAATTACACCTACTCTAAGCCCCCTAATAAAATAACAAAGACCCCCAAAATAAAAAAATGCCCTACCCTATTCTAAATTAAAAAAGTTCAAAGCTCTTTTACCTTACCAGCCCTGAAAAGGGCCATTTGCGGGGCATGCCCCAAATAATTCAGCTTTTTTGCCTGTAAAAAAAAAACATACAATACCCCCCCAACATTACAACCCACCAACCACATACCCCTAATCTAACCCAAACCCCCTTTAAATAAACCTAACACTAAGCCCCTGAAGATCTTCCTACCTTATCTTCACCATGCCAGGTTCACCGATCCGTCCTCCGAAGTCTTGATCCAAGCCCAAGCGGGGGCTGGCGATCCATAATCCGGCTGAAGTCTTCTATCAAGCCGCGGCTGAAGAGGTCCAGAAGAGGCTCCAAAGTCTTCATCCTATCCGGGAAGAAGAGGAGATCCGGACCGGCAACCATCTTGATCCAAGCGGCATCTTCTATCTTCATCCGATGACGAACGGCTCCATCTTGAAGACCTTCAGCGCGGATCCATCTTCTTCTTCTGTCGTCCAACTGAAGAATGAAGGTTCCTTTAAGGGACGTCATCCAAGATGGCGTCCCTTGAATTCCGATTGGCTGATAGGATTCTATCAGCCAATCGGAATTAAGGTAGGAAAATTCTGATTGGCTGATGGAATCAGCCAATCAGATTCAAGTTCAATCCGATTGGCTGATTGGATCAGCCAATCAGATTGAGCTCGCATTCTATTGGCTGATCGGAACAGCCAATAGAATGCAAGCTCAATCTGATTGGCTGATGGATCCGCGCTGAAGGTCTTCAAGATGGAGCCGTCTCGTCATCGGATGAAGATAGAAGATGCCGCTTGGATCAAGATGGTTGCCGGTCCGGATCTCCTCTTCTTCCCGGATAGGATGAAGACTTTGGAGCCTCTTCTGGACCTCTTCAGCCGCGGCTTGATAGAAGACTTCAGCCGGATTATGGATCGCCAGCCCCCGCTTGGGCTTGGATCAAGATTTCGGAGGACGGATCGGTGAACCTGGCATGGTGAAGATAAGGTAGGAAGATCTTCAGGGGCTTAGTGTTAGGTTTATTTAAGGGGGGTTTGGGTTAGATTAGAGTAATGTGGGTGGTGGGTTGTAATGTTGGGGGGGGGGTATTGTATGTTTTTTTTACAGGCAAAAGAGCTGAATTATTTGGGGCATGCCCCGCAAATGGCCCTTTTCAGGGCTGGTAAGGTAAAAGAGCTTTGAACTTTTTTAATTTAGAATAGGGTAGGGCATTTTTTTATTTTGGGGGTCTTTGTTATTTTATTAGGGGGCTTAGAGTAGGTGTAATTAGTTTAAAATTGTTGTAATATTTTTCTAATGTTTGTAAATATTTTTTTATTTTTTGTAACTTAGTTCTTTTTTTTGTACTTTAGTTAGTTTATTTAATTGTAGTTATTTGTAGGTATTGTATTTAATTAATTTATTGATAGTTTAGTGTTAGGTTTAATTGTAGGTAATTGTAGGTAGTTTAATTAATTTATTTATTGATAGTGTAGTGTTAGGTTTAATTGTAACTTAGGTTAGGATTTATTTTACAGGTAATTTTGTAATTATTTTAACTATTTTAGCTATTAAATAGTTATTAACTATTTAATAGCTATTGTACATGGTTAAAATAATTACAAAGTTGCCTGTAAAATAAATAGTAATCCTAAAATAGCTACAATATAATTATTATTTATATTGTAGCTATATTAGGGTTTATTTTACAGGTAAGTATTTAGCTTTAAATAGGAATAATTTATTTAATAAGAGTTAATTTATTTAGTTAGATTTAAATTATATTTAACTTAGGGGGGTGTTAGGGTTAGGGTTAGACTTAGCTTTAGGGGTTAATACATTTATTATAGTAGCAGTGTGGTCTGGTCGGCAGATTAGGGGTTAATAATTGTAGGTAGGTGGAGGCAACATTGGGGGCGGCAAATTAGGGGTTAATAAATATAATATAGGGGTCGGCTGTGTTAGGGGCAGCAGATTAGGGGTACATAGGTATAATGTAGATTGCGGCGGTGTACGGAGCAGCAGATTAGGGGTTAAAACATTTTAATAGAGTGGCGGCGATGTGGGGGGCCTCAGTTTAGGGGTACATAGGTAGTTTATGGGTCTTAGTGTACTAAGGTGTCAGCGATAGCGGGGACGGCAGATTAGGGGTTAATAAATATTATGTAGGGGTCGGCGGTATTAGGGGCAGCAGATTAGCGGTACATAGGGATAACGTAAGTGGCGGCGGTGTACGGAGCGGCAGATTAGGGGTACATAGGGATAACGTAAGTGGCGGCGGTGTACGGAGCGGCAGATTAGGGGTTAAAAAATTTTAATAGAGTGGCGGCGATGTGGGGGGCCTCAGTTTAGGGTTACATAGGTAGTTTATGGGTCTTAGTGTACTTTAGAGCACAGTAGTTAAGAGCTTTATAAACCGGCGTTAGCCCAGAAAGCTCTTAACTACTGACTTTTTTCTGCGGCTGGAGTTTTGTCGTTAGATTTCTAACGCTCACTTCAGCCAAGACTCTAAATCCCATTGAAAAGATAGGATACGCAAATGGCGTAGGGGGATCTGCGGTATAGAAAAGTCGCGGCTGCAAAGTGAGCGTTAGACCCTTTCCTGACTGACTCCAAATACCAGCGGGCGGTAAAAACCAGCGTTTGGAGCCTCTAACGCTGGTTTTGACGGCTACCGCCAAACTATAAATCTAGGCCATAATAAATACATCAGACTGCAATATACATGCAATTACACAAGTATGCACATAATACTGTAATACCAACATACACAAGCACTGTGACATGAACTATACTAATATACACATACTAGTAAACACCAAAATAAATAAATAATACACTTAGAAATTTGACACTAATATGTATGTAGAAGTTACACACAATAAGACACACAGAGAAGTATAACTCCTTAATAAAAAGCAGTAGTCTGACACTAGGATATGCTAGCACTGTAACACAGCTAATTAGATGCAAGCAATGCAAAGCTAGTAAACACACATGGCTAGATTACGAGTTTGGCGTTAGCCTTAAAAAGCAGCATTGAGAGGTCCCAATGCTGCTTTTTAATGCCTGCTGGTATTACGAGTCTGGCAGGTACAGGTGTACCGCTCACTTTTTTTCCGCGACTTGAGCATACCGCAAATCCCCTTAAGTCAACTACCATAAGCTACCTATTAACCCCTAAACTGAGCCCCACCCCCACATCGCAAACATTATAATAAAATTATTTAACCCCTAATCTGCCGACCGGACAACGCCGCCACTTTAATAAATGTATTAACCCCTAAACCCCCGCACTCCTGCCTCGCAAACACTAGTTAAATTTTATTAACCCCTAATCTGCCGCCCACAACATCGCCAACACTATATTAAATGTATTAACCCCTAAACCTAAGTCTAACCCTAACCCCCCCTAACTTAAATATAATTTAAATAAATCTAAATAAAATAACTACAATTAAATAAATTATTCCTATTTAAAACTAAATACTTACCTATAAAATAAACCCTAATATAGCTACAATATTAACTAATAATTACATTGTAGCTACCTTAGGGTTTATTTTTATTTTACAGGCAACTTTGTATTTATTTTAACTAGGTAGAATAGTTATTAAATAGTTATTAACTATTTAATAACTACCTAGTTAAAATAAATACAAATTTACCTGTAAAATAAACCCTAATCTAAGTTACCATTACACCTAACACTACACTATAATGAAATTAATTACCTAAACTAACTACAATTAATTTAAACTAAATTACGAAAAAAACAAACACTAAATTACAGAAAATAAAAAAGAAATTACACATTTTTAAACTAATTACACCTAATCTAATCCCCCTAATAAAATAAAAAAGCCCCCCAAAATAAAAAAAATCCCTACCCTATACTAAATTACAAATAGCCCTTAAAAGGGCCTTTTGCGGGGCATTGCACCAAAGTAATCAGCTCTTTTACCTGTATAAAAAAATACAATACCCCCCAACATTAAAACCCACCACCCACACACCCAACCCTACTCTAAAACCCACCCAATCCCCCCTTAAAAAAACCTAACACTTACCCCTTGAAGATCACCCTACCTTGAGACGTCTCTTCACCCAGCTGGGCCGAAGTCCTCCAAGAAGCCAAGCAGAAGAGGTACTCCAGACAGCAGAAGTCTTCATCCGATCGGGGCAGAAGAGGTCCTCCAGATGGCAGAAGTCTTCATCCAGACGGCATCTTCTATCTTCATCCTTCAATTCAGCCGACACGGAGCATCCTCTTCCAGGGGCCAATGAATGAAGGTTCCTTTAAATGACGTCATCCAAGATGGTGTCCCTTCATTTCCGATTGGCTGTTAGTCACTGAACGCACAAAGTTTTTAGTAACCTTCACATACTCACACGGTTTACATTTGTCGTGCCTGCATTTGTACATACGAACATGTTTGAGCCATGAACCACTGGAATTCTGCTTAGGTTTCAATAATGTAGGGGCCAAAATAGAGCCAAGAGTCGGACTCTTTCTATATGAGCAATCAAGCCTTTTTTGACAGTGTCTAGTAGTTTTTCATCGGCGGACAGTATAGAAAAGTGCTTACGTACAATTTGGCAAATTAAAGGATACTGTGCACTGTGTGCCATTACAAAGGGGACACTGTCAAAGGGTTTCCTATCTGATGTCCTGGTTTCTAAAAGGCTCTCCCTAGTTTTCATGCACTTTTAGCTTTTTTGATAGCTTGTATAGGATATTTTCTAGCCCTGAGGCGTTTTTCAAGATCTTTGGACTGTGTATGTAAATCTGAGGTATCCGAATAATTTCTCTTCAATCTTGTGTTTTCCCCTTTGGCAATAGCAAGAGGTAAATGCTTCAGGTGACAGCTATTGCCAAACAAAAGAGAATTCCCTGAGATGGGTTTTGTATAGACTGTGGGCTCTATGTTCCCTTTGTCTGTACCCACCAAAGTTAGATCCAGGTAATTGATACATTTCGGATTCCACTCAAAAGTAAATCTGAGACCAATATTGTTCGTATTGAGATACTCAATGAAGGATACAATACTTTCATCATCTGTCCAAATAAACAGCAAATCATCGATGTACCTCTTATACAAAGAAATGTACTCTCTGTAGAGATTACTATCTCTAAAGATGTGGTAAAACTCCCACCATCCAAGGAACAAGTTGGCAAATGAGGGAGCAAACTTTGCACCCATGGCGGTACCACATCTCTGGAGATAGTAAACCCCCTCAAACTTGAAAAAATTGTGTGTTAATAGGAAACCAACTATCCTGATGACATAAATTTTGAAATTGTCTGAGTAGTCAGTAAAGTGGTCAAGGAAAAAACAGATGGCTTCCATCCATTTAGCATGAGGGCTGCTGTAATTTAAAGACACAACATCAACTGTGAGCCTTCTTTCAATAGTTGTCCACCTTAACTAACCACATTAAGGACATGTTTTGTATCCCTAAGATACGAGGGGAGAGACAGGACCATGGGCTGAAGAACTAGGTCCAACCATTCAGACAAGTTGCCTAACAGGGATTCAACCCCACTCACAATAGGATGCCCTTGTACATTTTCTAAGGGCTTATGAGTCTTTGGAAAATGGTGGAACAGGGGAGTCTTGGAATGTTCCACAAACAGGAAATCAGCTGTTGCCAAGTCTAAACTCCCCTGTTCCAAACCATCATCCAAAAATTGTTTAAGTTCCACCTGAAATAAAGTGGTGGGATCTCCCTTTAGGATCAAATAGTCCTCTGGTTTCTGGAGCTGTCTCCAACTCTCAGCAACATATTGGGCACGGTCTATTACAACAACCATGCCCCCCTTGCCAACTTTTCTGACAACCAAATCTGTGTTATCTCTAAGATCTAAAAAGGCTTTCTTCTCTAAAATTGTAAGATTTTGTTTAGTCTTAGGGTTACTTTCTTTCAAAGCAACTAGATATTTCTCAATTCCATTGTAGACACTTTCAATTACATTGCTTCTGGTCTGAATAGGGTAAAATTTTGATTTCTTCTTTAGACTTGGGCCTCTGCTTGTCTCACTACATTCATTTGAAGCTTCCAATTGAAGCTGTTGTAATGTGATAATATCACAATTATGTTCAAAGCTGGTTGTGTCAGTTAGGCAAGTCTAAAAGAATATCATAAGTATGAGAAGTAACAGGGTTGTCAGAGAAGAATTTTTTGAGAGTAATGTTACGTTCCAATTTATTAATATCTATAAGAGTCTGAAAGACGCTGAAATCATTGGAGGGAGCAAAACTCAAACCAAGACTTAAAACTTTGTATTGCTCATTACTGAGACTATGTGATGAAAGATTGATCACATTGTCAAAAGTATCTATTTGTTTTTTGTTTGAGGTCTCGGCTCCCTCAATTGGTACCTCTCCTGACTGGGGCTCATAATGGTGTTGATGGTTCCTCCTAGTTCTGGACCTCCCCCCCTGCTGCATCCTTGTCCTGTGGAAAAACCTGATTATGGGCAGTATGGTCAGCACTGTAATTACTAGAACTGCAAAAAGCCTGTGATATAGACTCAGTATTGGGAGTATTGGGGGTATATTTAGGTCTCACTACTTGTGCTTCTATACTGGCGTTATATTGTGGTGCTATATTTAGTATTCTGATATGGGAGACCTGGGGACCAGTAGTGTTACCTCCTATGGAGTGTTGTATGACTGCTCTGTCTTGTACATTGTCTGAGTATTTCTCATCACTAAAGCAATCCATGTTACTACCTGAGAAAGTAACATTCTTGGATGTAATCCCTTTGTTCTTATTATTTCTATTCCTGTTACCCCTCCTCCTCCTCCTCCCAAATCTGAGCTGATTCTGCCTGAAATTCCCCCTTGCTTTTTTATTCCATATATATACTGAATTGTTAGCATAGTCATACTTATCTCTTACATATTTGGTGTGTTTAGTTTCCATAATGGAAGATATCTTGGAATCATATTGAGGCTCCAATATTTTTCCAGTGTCCAGATGTCCCATTGAACCTTGGACTCCTTGAGTAATACATTTTCCAAATTTTCAAAAAGTGTACACAGGGCCAGGACACCTTTGTCCTCTGAGAAAATGAGCTCACAGTCTTATGGATTTGTGTTACGTGCAGTTACTGACCAAAAAGTTTGCTGATTATCCTCCATAACTGTGCAATATTTATAGAGACTTAATGTTAAGACTGGGTAGCAGTATACCCAGTATATACCCAAAATAGACTAAAGAGAAAGGGGAGTGACCCAGTGACTTAGAAAAAAAAAACAAGTCTATAATTAATGTTCCTTAGCACGAAGGTGTCTGTACTGAGGCTTGTTAGAGGGAAAAACAGTAATTTCAAATAATAAGTATGTGCTGTAGCCTTCCACTTTTTCAAGCTTGCAATCAATTATTTCCAAAGTGCAAAACACACCAAAGGACTTATACCTTGTTCCGTAGTTGAAGTAGGGACAACCTCTCACTCACTTTCAAACTTTGCAGCTCACAGGGTATCTTCTTCGACGGGCTCTTCGATGTTCTTCGATTACCTCTCCGTCACTGTCATGTGACCTACCCTCCAGCCAGTATGTGAACAGCACACCTGCTCCAATCAAAAGCAAACAGCTATTGTGTCCGGATT
Organism: Bombina bombina; assembly: GCF_027579735.1. Classification (NCBI taxonomy): domain Eukaryota; kingdom Metazoa; phylum Chordata; class Amphibia; order Anura; family Bombinatoridae; genus Bombina; species Bombina bombina. The sequence continues at coordinate 655,443,112 of NC_069503.1, read as the reverse complement.
TTCTGGAAAATGAAATAGCTTAGAAGAAAAGTGCAATCCGCCAGTATAAAAACAGTTCTTTATTTCTTCCATGTGGGATAAAAAAGAAAAATGGTGGATACAGCAAACCTTGGTACCATACTTTCACGGGCATAGCACTAATAGGCTTACGTGTTTCGGATACAAATCCGTAGTCACATCCTGCAGTGCTAAACCCCACACTTGTTAAATAACCTTGTCTAAGAACATGATAGGTTAAAAGTAAAACACGCCCTCATAAATAGAACCAATTGTAAACTCCACAATTCCTACAATAATACAGGTAGTGTAACGTAACAACCTGGCAAAATACAAAAAGCAACTGAATTACTAATGCCTGATACAATTGCAAAATTACTTAATTCAACATAAGAAGGACAGCATAAGGGATTCAAAAGAAACAGAAACAAATTCCAAAGCATTATACATTATGTATATACAGTGGTCAAAAAGCTAATGGTAAAACTATACAAGTCCATATCTAGAGCGCAGATTTACGGAAACACAACACAATTATAAAACAACGGGTTTACACATTGGCCCCTATTTATGAAAGTCTGGCGGACCTGATCTGACAGTGCAGATCAGGTCCGCCAGACCTCACTGAATATGGCGAGCAATACGCTCGCCGTATTCAGCATTGCACCAGCAGCTCACAAGAGCTGCTGGTGCAACGCCGCCCCCTGCAGACTCGCGGCCAATGGGCCGCCAGCAGGGGGGTGTCAATCAACCCGATTGTACTCAATCGTGTTGATTTCTGGCGACGTCTGTCCGCCTGCCCAGAGTCTTTGTGACCGCTGCTTCATAACTGCTGTTTCTGGTGAGCCTGCAGGCTCGCAAGAAACATGGGGCCATATGGAGCTTGATACATATGCCCCTTTGTCTTTGAAAAAAATAAATATGCCCCATTGTCATTCAAAATGGATGGTCTCCTAAATGGGCATTCAGGACAAAAGAATATGAACCCTTAACTTAAAAAAAAAAAAAAAAAAGCAAGGGGGAGTTTCAGGCAGAATCAGCCCAGATTTGGGAGGAGGAGGAGGAGGGGTAAAAAGAATAGAAATAATAAGAACAAAGGGAATACATCCAAGAATGTTACTTTCTCAGGTAGTGACACAGATTGCTCTAGTGATGACAAATACTCAGACAATGCACAAGACAGAGCAGTCATACAACCCTCCGTAGGAGGTAACACTACTAGTCCCCAGGCCTCCCAGATCAGAACACTAAATGTAGTACCCTAATATAATGCCAGTATAGGAGCACAAGTAGTGAGACCCAAATAGACCCGCAATACTGAGTCTATATTGCAGGTTTTTTCCAGTTCTAGTAATTACAGACCTGACCATACTGCCCGGAGGATAGAGAATGACAGCTTCAGTCACTTCACATTGTATGCCCTATAGTTATAGTCCTACGTAGGGACCGAAGGCAACATTTACCACTGTCTCGGATCAAGTGAGACTTCTTGGTTACTTAGGGGATTTTTGTTTGCCACTATTTGAATGAAGGGTCACATATCCTTTACCTTTTATTCTATCTGCAGTACTTGCAGGACCCTTACTTTACAGCACACTCGGGTGTATTCCTTGACAGGCTCAACCCCGGATTGCTATCACTGGAGTAGGCTAGAAGCTAACTGATTTACAGGTCTCCCTAATTCAGATCATTTGTATGTCTATATCTACCACTGATTAGGGATGAATGTATCCAGCAATATTACAGATATCCCACTTTTGAATCTAAGCTCATAGCTATTTAACACAGCTGCTTGGCAAAATTACTTGATAGCTAAGACATCTACACGTAGTCTTCCTGTATTTATGCTTGCACATAAATCTGAGGGCACCTTAGCTTAAATAGATGTGATCTTCTTCTACATAGAGATTTACACTATTAATAATGATGATATAGCCAGTATATCTGATAAAATGGAATCTAATAGTGTAACCTAATTACTACATAATCTGCTATTCTCCTCAGAATACTCCAATATAAAACCCAGAACGCTGGTATCTTTCACACTCTTCCTATATGTTTGATTTTACAGATGGGAACAACTCCTGTTTTAATAACCCCTCTTAGTGTTATATTACTTAGTGCTTGCAAAATAAATTAATAGGTCTAGTTTATATTACCTCAAATATTTAAATATAGTCTTCTTGTACTGACTAGTTTGTACTAGCTCAGCCGATAGAATTATTATTAATGTCTGTTGGGTAAGCTGTAACTACTCAACTCAGTTTGTGAGTATTATAATACCAAATAGGCTTGCTTAATCAGATGCTGACCTTATATTTAAATTGTTTTATTTTGCCTTTTATTTCTCACGTAGCCAACTTTTAATTATTACTGCAGCTTGTATAACCTTTAGATTTAACGCCTATGATAGAGGTACCAACATGTCTGCTCTCATTTCACAATATAGTACATCTACCTATAACAATATGTGCATCACCCGCTAGAGTTGTGATTGTTTTCTCTTACCCACTTATACTTTATGTTAAGCGGTGCTTACCTGCTGAACTTGAAACTGTATTTTACTATTACATTAATATATTGGGGCCCACAGAGGGGTCCCACCATAATATTTACTTAAACATATATCATTGCTATATACTATATCAACTCTCCCAATTGTGTTATATACATCAATTTGAGGTCCAAAAGTGACCTACTGGGTAATATGGAGAGTATATAATAGAAAATAGAGGTTTCATACTCATATGTTCATTACGTTTATCTTTATGTATACATTTCGTTGTACTTATAATGTGCTGATTGAAATATCTATTGCATGCTTACTCGTTTATCTGATTAAGGCCTGCTCACTTGTATCTCATTTATAATGTAAATGAACATGCTCCTTTTTTATGCTGTTTTTGCAGTGACATAGAGTTTATCGAAGAACGTCGAAGAGCCCATCGAAGATACCCTGTGAGCTGCAAAGTTTGGAAGTGAGTGAGACGCAGTCCCTACTTCAACTACGGCACAAGGTATAGGTCCTTTGGTGTGTTTTGCGCTTTGCAAATAATTGATTGCAAGCTTGAAAAAGTGGAAGGCTACCGCACATACTCATTATTTGAAATTACCCTTTTCCCCTTAGACTTGTTTTTTTTTTCGAAGTCACTGAGTCACTCACCTTTCTCTTTATTCTAATTTAGCAGTAAAGTATACAATAGTATTTATATTGTACATAGTTATATATTGTAGGGGTGCAGCCTATATTGTTGGAAATATGCTATCTGCCTCAAAAAGCTGCAATAGTAGAAATTCCTTTGTGTCCAGTGATAATATTGAAGAGAGAGTCTATAATCCACCAACCAAAATAACAATAAAAAAAACAACAACAAAAAACAAAACTATTTTTAAAGTTGGAGGATTTGATTAAAATTGAACACAGACATTGGTGGGACCTGGACATTTCAAAGAGAAAAGAAGCAAATTCCAAGAGGTCTACACATTTTTTAAAAAAATATTCCTTCAAAGATGATCAAGTTTTGTTACAAAAAATGGTTCTCAATTTTGAGTGTTCTTTTAATTTAGTAGATCTACTGATCAAACATCAGCAAAAACTTTTGGAGGAAGTTAAAAAATAAATAGATGTAGTACAAAAGGATTTAGACAAAGGAAATGTTATGAAGAATATCAAAAGTTGAATGAACATACTACTAAAGTGACAGATGAATACCAAGAGGACATTTTTGATAAAAAGTACATTATTTTAAAAAAGGGATGAGGAAGATCACTCCATCGGAGAGGTCTTCAGGTTTAATAGATATAACATACATACATAGTAACATAGTAACATAGTAGATAAGGTTGAAAAAAAGACTGAAGTCCATCGAGTTCAACCTATACAAATCTAAAATACTTACAAAAAGCTCCAGTTAAGCTTAAATAACCACATTAAAATGTGACCCATTTAATACTAGCAATCATATCCATGAATTTTGTTTGTATACAGAAACTTATCCAGACTATTTTTAAATGTATCTATGGTATTGGCATTCACTACCTCCTTTGGTAATGAGTTCCACAATTTTATTGCTCTCACAGTGAAAAAACGTTTCCGTTGCAGGAGATTAAATCTCCTTTCCTCCAACCTTAAATTATGACCTCTTGTCAGAAACAATTTTCTTGGAATAAACAGAGCTTCTGCCATCTCTGTATATGGGCCTTGAATATATTTATATAAAGTAATCATGTCACCTCTAAGAGAAATATATATATATGGATCATGAGACACTGACAGGGGACATTTTTGGGGCATATATTAATACTGAGTTGGCATTGTCTTCCGCATTTTATCCCCCTAGAGACTATGGCCTCTATTTATCAAGCCGTCAACTGTGCTGCATTCGCCGGCACCAATACGCTCGCCTGACATCACCTAACATATTTAACAAAAAAGCTGTCAAAAAGCCGCGCACCAAGTACGGGGCGATCAGCAGCGGACTTTTGTTAACTAACAGTCATCGATCTCGCTGCTATTTGGCTTTTTCACAGCTTTATTTGTATACTGTCACTAAACACTGCCACTATACTAAAATGTTTAACCCCTATCCCGCCGCTCCCCAACCCTGCCACAACTAAATAAAGTTATTAACCCCTATCTCGCTGCTCCCGGAGCCCACCGCCACCTACATTATGTTATTAACCCCTAATCTGCTGCCCCCTACACTGCCGCCACCTACATTATGTTATTAACCCCTATCCCGCTGCTCCCGGAGCCCACCGCAACAAAATAAAGTTATTAACCTCTAAACCACCAGCCCCCCACATCGCCATAAACTAAATTAACCTATTAACCCCTAAACCTAACAACCCGCTAACTTTTATTAAATATTAACTCATCCCTATCTTAAAATAAATTAAAACTTACCTTTAAAATTACATTAAACTATATTAAACTAATAATTAACGTACACTAACTATTAGACTAAAATTACATTTAACTATATTAAACTAATAATTAACCTACACTAACTATTAGACTAAATTACATTAAACTTCCAATTAAATTAACTATATTATATATTTAAACACCTAACCCTACTCAAATAATTTAAATCTACACTAAAAAATTACTGTTACAAAAAACTAACAACTAAGTTACAAAAAATAACAAACACTAAGTTCCAAAAAAATAAACACTAAGTTACAAAAAATAAAAAATTAATTATCAAAGATTTAAACTAATTACACCTAATCTAAGGGCCCTATGAAAATAAAAAGCCTCCCAAAATAAAAAAAAAACCTAACCTACAATAAACTACAAATAGCCCATAAAATGGCCTTTTGCAGGGCATTGCCCCAAAGAAACCAGCTCTTTTACCTGTAAATAAAAATACAAATACCCCCCAACAGTAAAACCCACCACTCACACAACAAACTCCCCCCAAATAAAAATCTAATCTAAAAAAACCTAAGCTCCCCATTGCCCTGAAAAGGGCATTTGGAAGGGCATTGCCCTTAAAAGGGCATTTAGCTCTATTGCAGCCCAAAACCTAATCTAAAACTAAAACCCACCCAATACACCTTTAAAAAATCCTAACACTAACCCCAGAAGATTCACTTTTGAAGATCCGACATCCATCCTCCAAGAAGCCGGCAGAAGTCTTCATCCAAGCGGCCGTAGTCTTCCTGCAAGCCCGCAGAAGTCTTCACCCAGACATCTTCTATCTTCATCCATCCGGCACGGAGCGGCTCCATCTTCAGGATATCTGACGCGGAGCATCCTCTTCAATCGATGGCTTCTTCCGAATGAAGGTTCCTTTAAATGACGTCATCCAAGATGGAATTCTATCAGCCAATAATAGAATTAAGAATTCAGGTTGAAAAAATCCTATTGGCTGTTGCAATCAGCCAATAGGATTGAACTTCAATCTTATTGGCTGATCCAATCAGCCAATAGAATTGAGCTTGCATTCTATTGGCTGTTCCAATAGAATTCGTTTTAGATTAGGTTTTGGGCTGCAATAGAGCTAAATGCCCTTTAAGGGCAATGCCCATCCAAATGCCCTTTTAGGGCAATTGGGATATTAGTTTTTTTTAGATTAGGTTTTTATTTGGGGGGGCTGGTTGTGTGGGTGGTGGGTTTTACTGTTGAGGGGTATTTGTATTTTTTATTTACAGGTAAAAGAGATGATTTCTTTGGGGCAATGCCCCGCAAAAGGCCCTTTTAAGGGCTATTTGTAGTTTATTGTAGGTTAGAGGTTTTTTTTATTTTTGGGGGGGGGGCTTTTTTATTTTCATAGGGCCCTTAGATTAGGTGTAATTAGTTTAAATCTTTGATAATTTCTTTTTTATTTTTTGTAACTTAGTGTTTATTTTTTTTTGTAATTTAGTGTTTGTTATTTTTTGTAACTTAGTTGTTAGTTTTTTGTAACTTAGTAATTTTGTAGTGTAGATTTAAATTATTTGAGCAGGGTTAGGTCTTTAAATATATAATATAGTCAATTTATTTTGTAATTTAATGTAATTTAATGTAATTGTAGTATAAAAGTTAGGGTAGATTAATTAATAGTTTAATAAAAATCTAAAGGTGAGTTTAAATGTATTATTAGATAGGGATTAGTTAATATTTGATATAAAGTTAGCGGGTTGTTAAGTTTAGAGGTTAATAGTTTAATTTAGTTTATTTCGATGTGGGGGGCTGGCGGTTTAGGGGTTAATAGTTTTAGTAAGTGCTAGTGATGTGGGAGGCCAGGGGTTTAGGGGTTAATACATTTATTTAGTTGCTGCGGGGTCCGGGAGCGGCAGGATAGGGGTTAACAACTTTATGTAGGTGGCGGCGGTGTTGAGGCGGCAGAGTAGGGGTTAATAAGTATAATGTAGGTGGTGGCGGTGTCAAGACGGCAGATTAGGGGTTAATAAGTATAATGTAGGTGGCGGCGGTGGTGTGGGTGTCAGATTAGGGGTGTTTAAACTCGGGGCTTATGTTAGGGTGTTAAGTGTAAAAAAAACTTTTATTCTCCCATAGGAATCAATGGGATATCGGGCAGCAGCGAACATGAGCTTTCGCTGCTTTCAGACCCCCATTGATTCCTATGGCATCCGCCGCCTCCAGGGCGGCAGATTGAAAACCAGGTATGCTGAGCCAGAATAGTGGTGAGCGTACCTGGTAGTTATTTGATAACTTGCAAAAGTAGTCAGTGCCGAATTTGCATTTGGAACATCTGTAGTGATGTAAGCATCGATCTGTGCTGGACTGAGACCGGCGGATCGTATGTTACGTCACAGATTTCTACTTTCGCCGGTCTGTAGGATTTGATAACTAAGGGGAATCAAGCTCTCCACAATTACGCTGCGGAATTCCAGCGTATTTGCGGTTGACGGCTTGATAAATAGGCCTCTATGTGATATATATTGATTTGTTTCAATCCTTAGTTTTGGAGGATTTCAAATGGATTCCCAGACATATTATGGGTAGGGAAAATAGATAGCCTAATGAATAGAGAGCCCTTAGCAGACTGATGTCAGATGGCAATTTACTCATCTGTAAGGCTGACAAGGGAGGGGATATTGTTCTACAAATTTATCAAGACTATATAAAAGAGGCCGACTGATTTGTGTTGGATATCAATCATTATATAAAGTTGAGGGCGGACCCCACAGGAATTTTTTCTAAGGAATTTTAGAATTACTAGATAATGGACAAAAAATAGAAATAGTTTTTAACTTCTAGAAAACCTGACATCCTGTTTTACTTTCACCTGCCTAAGATTCATAAAACTACTATTAATCCACCTGGTAGACCCATTATAGCTGTGATTAATAGTATTACTCACAGATTATCTAGATATGTTGACAATTTCTGCAGAAACATGTGGCTAATCTTAAGTCAAATATTAGAGATACCACAGATGTTCTCTCTAAATTGTCTAAGTTGAAAAGTGAATAAAACTTTATTTGACTAACGTGATGTAGTAGCTTTATACTCCAATATAACCCATCAGAGGGGTTTTGATGCTATAAAGGAATATCTTAAAATATTATAATATGTAAACTAAGCAAAAACATACCTATTGGACTTAATGAGCTTTATTCTACATTACAATTATTAAAGTATATGGAACCACTTTTATCTGCAAGTAAAGGGCACTGCCATGGGTACCAGGTTTGCCCCCAGTTTTGAAAATCTTTTTATGGGCAAATTTGAGAACACTTACATCTATGAATTGTGAGGCAAACCTGGTGTTCTATAGATGATCTGTTTTTTTTGTTTGTCAAGGGAATCTTCCTTCTGTACAGTCTTTTGTAGAGTATTTGAACAATAATGATATGGGCAAAAAAAAAAATCACATACTATTGAGTTTGATAAAATAAAATGTTTGTACTTTTATCTTATGTGGGATGAGAGGAATAATTTTTTTCCATCCACTTATTTTAAGACAGTGGATAGTAACAATGTTTTAGAGTTCTCCAGTAACCATTTGAGGGTCTGGAAAATAAATATTTCCCTATAGCCAGTTCAAAAGGATCATGAGAAATTGTACTAGTCTTAATATTTATGATAAACAGTCAATAGTATTAAAAAAGAGATTTTGTGAGAAGGGATATCCATAACTTCTTATTAAAACTGCCTTTTTGAAGGGAAGAAATATTAACAGGGAACATATTTTTGAACAGAAACAAAGGAACAACAATAAGGGTTGGTTCCCCTAATTCAACTTTTAAAAACTCAATTCCATTCTAATCATAGAGCTATTAAGAAGGTTTTTAAAAAAACATTGGCCTATTTTATTAAAAGACCCTGTTTTTAAAAAAAACCCTTAGGGGAACAACCTAATTTAATCTTTAGGAGGGCTCCAACTATGAAACAGAAACTTGCCCTGAGTAAAGAGGTCAATTCTAAAAGGGGACTTCAAAAACAGGAAGAAAAAATGAAAACTATTCGTGTATCAAGAGGATTTTTTAAATGTAATCATCCCAGATTCTCTATGTGTGATTATATTACACATGGAATCTCTAAAATATCCTCCTTAGTGACCGGAGAACAATTTAAGATCTTGGATAAACTGACGTGCAACTCAAGTTTTGTTGTATATGTAATTTTTTGCCAATGTGGCATACAGTATTTGGGGTGCATACATTTGGTCATTATAGTGTATTGCACACACACATATTTATATATATATATATATATATATATATATATATATATACAGCATATATATATATGTATGTATATATATATATATATATATATATATATATATATATATATATATATATATATATATATATATATATATATATATATGAAAAATAATTTATGCCTATACTAGCATCCGCTTTGCAAGGACTGCAATAACATAACTGGGGGAGACTGCACTGTTTGCTTTTTGCTTTCTGATGATTGTCTTGTTTATCATTGTGCTACTATGACAGCTGTCCTCTGTGATTGTTAAATTAATCCGTACTGGATACAAGGGAACATTTACCTTTAAACATCTTTATGTTGCAAAAATTTTTGGACTTTATTTTTACCGCAATTGTGATTTACTCATATCCTCAAATTAAGGCCTTTTGAGAGCTCTGAAGAATTTACATCTATTCCTTCCTTAAGGGTACCCTTGGAACAGTGTTGTCATTATTATTATTATCTCCATCTTGGACATTATTACAATAATATTTTTCATCACTATAGTGGTTTTTCTCTTTTTTAGGAATATTTTGATTTGGTTGTAATTGGTGATTTTTTTGTTATCAAATATATTATTTTCTTGCAATAAGGTGTGATTAGTCTCTGATTTTTATATAACAGTATTTATGGTATTGTGCCAGTAAGGGTGGACTATATGGGGCAGAAGTATCAGGGATATATTATACCCTGCACTCCTGCTTCATAAATTCTTTTTCAGATATATTTAATGTGTTTACCACCTCTGAGCACTACTCACCTGCATATCTCTTAATTGCAAGCAGGTGGGTATTGACCGAAACTTATTATTTTTTACTGTTTCTGGTGCCAGTCATTCTATGTTAATATATATATATATATATATATATATATATATATTTATTGTTCTATTTATATATTTTATATTTTTTTAATGTGCACAACTAGATATAAAGGTAGAATGGTAGTTAACAAATGGTAGGTTTTCTGTTTTTATATGTACCCTGCATACAAGTTTTGATTAGTATAGGTGAGCGATGCGTAGATAGAAGAGGGGAGTCATTTCAGTTCAAATTCATGCCCCCTGAATTACTATTGGCTGATACATGCTCTTATGACTGATTTCATTGTGGGCAGAAAGTTCATTCAGTTTTGATTCATGTCCCTAGAGGTACTATTGGCTAATACAAGCTCTCAGCATGTTTGTTATAAATATAAAACGGGTACCTTGCATTCAATCTTCAGTGTGCAGCAGACTATCGCATGAAAAGAAGCCTCCACATCGATCCTTCTCTGCACCGCGCAGCTAGGATGAAGAAAGAAGATAGTCCCGTGCTGGATGAAGATGGAGACGTCTGGAAGAAGACCTTCACCGCCGGACTTCAGGAATGGTGAGTACCTATTTTGGGGTTAGTGTTAGTTGTTTTTTTTTTTTTGGGGGTGTTATTTTTTTTTCGATTAGGGCTTTTTATTTAATGGGCACTAAAAAATCTTTTTTTTTTTTAAATAGTAATGTTAGGTTTATGTATTACTTAAGCTTAGGTTTTATTTATTTAATGGGTAAGTTTTAATTTATTTTAAGGTAGTTATATTGTAACTTTAATTTAAATTTAGGGGGTGTTAGGTTTAGGGGTTAATAGTTTAATTTAGTTGTCGCGATGTGGGGGGTCGGTGGTTTAGGGGTTAATAGGTTTATTTAGTGTTGGCAATCTGGGGGAACTACAGTTAATAGCTTTATTTAGTGTTAGCGATGTGGGGGGACGGCTGATTAGGGGCTAATACTTTAATTTAGGTAGTCGCGATGTGGATGGGCGGAGGATTAGGGGTTAATATGTTAATTATAGTATTTGTGATGCGAGGGTGGCAGTTTAGTGGTTAGTGTACTTTGTAACATATTTTTTATGAGTTTTTTTAAACATTTTTGTTTCGCAAAATCCATAACTACTGGTCTTTGATTGCGGAGTGGATCGTTGGGGTATAGGCCATAACAACCACGTTAAAGCCATAGCACACGACTTGTAATAACGGTTAGCTGACCATTCCGCACTCAAAGACCATTTTTTTGGCAGTAAACCCATACCGCATAACTTGTAATCTGGGTCATTGTTTTTACTGTGTGTTCATCAGTTCTGTTGTTCCTTGAAAATTGTTATCTGTTTGTCAGTCTCTGTGTTTAACTTGACCTGATTATAGTAATCTTTTTGTTTTATATATATTGATAACTTTGGCTTTTGATGACCTAAGCCAGTAGCCATGACAGTTCTTTTCACATCTTGGGAATGGCTTAATAAATGGGGCCCTTTAAATTTGTTGAAAGAAATAAATATTTTTGGATAGATTAAAATGACCAAAATTGATGAAGGCTAAATTTATAAGAGTAACAAATAGTAATAAATAAATTAATATTGGAGACACTATATATTTCTCACTTAATCCCAAAGCACATATTAGCTTATTTCTAGATGGTATGAAATAAATGTTCAAATGTGTTTTTGTCTCATACCCTACAGCTGAAAAAGTAAATTTATAAGCAAATCAACACATATTATTATGCACCTGCATTTATAATATGGGTGTAGAGCACAAACCAACTAATTACTAATGGCTAGATTTAGAGTTTTGTCGGTAAAGACCCGCGTAGCTAACGCTGCTTTTTTTCCCAGTGCACCCTTTAAACAACAATGGTATTGAGAGTTGTCTGAGGGGCTGTGTTAGGCTCAGAAAAGGGAGCGTTGAGCCTAATTTAGCTCCACTTCAACCCTCAATACCAGCGTTGCTTACGGTAGCGGTAAGCTGGAAAAACGTGCTCGTGCACGATATCCCCATTTGAAACAATGGGGCAATTTGGGCTGAAAAAAAACCTAACACCTGCAAAAAAGCAGCATTCAGCTCCTAATGCAGCCCCATTGTTTCCTATAGGGAAACACTCTCTGCACCTAACACCCTAACATGAACCCCGAGTCTAAACACCCCTAACCTTACACTTATTAACCCCTAATCTGCCGCCCCCGCTATCGCTGACACCTGCTGTATATTATTAACCCCTAATCTGCCGTTCATATTGAGCTCGCATTCTATTGGCCGATCGGAACAGCCAATAGAACACGAGCTCAATACGATTGGCTGATTGGATCAGCCAATCGGATTGAACTTCAATCTGATTGGCTGATTGCATGAGCCAATCAGATTTTTTTCTACCTTAATTCCGATTGGCTGATAGAATCCTATCAGCCAATCGGAATTGAAGGGACGCCATCTTGGATGACGTCCCTTAACGGAACCTTCATTCACCGAGAAGTCGTCGGTTGAAGAGGATGGCTCAGCATCGGCTCCTTTTAAGATGGCTCTGCTCCGCTCCGGATGGATGAAGATTGAAGACGCCGCCTGGATGAACACTTCTACCGGATGGAGGACCTCTTCTTGCCCCGCTTGGATGAAGACTTCTACCGGAGGAAGGACCTCCTCTGCGAACCTTGGATGAAGAATTCAGCTCGGCTGGGTGAAGACGACTCAAGGTAGGATGATCTTCAGGGGGTTAGCGATAGGTTTTTTTAAGGGGGGTTTGTGTGGGTTAGAGTAGGGGTATGTGGGTGGTGGGTTGTAATGTTGGGGGGTATTGTATTTTTATTTTCAGGTAAAAGAGCTGATTACTTTGGGGCAATGCCCCGCAAAAAGCCCTTTTAAGGGCTGATAAAAGAGCTGATTACTTTGGTAGTTTAGAATAGGGTAGGGCATTTTTTTTTATTTTGGGAGGATTTTTATTTTATTAGGGGGCTTAGATTAAATGTAATTAGTTTAAACTTCTTGTAATTCTTTTTTTTTTGTAATGTAGTGTTTGTTTGTTTTTTTGTTTTTTTAAATACCGATTTTATTTAAAAAAAAAAGTTTTTACAGAGTGGAAGTCGCAGTAGTGTTTGTTTGTTTTTTGTATTATAAAAAAGTTTATTTTATTGTATTTTAAGTTAGCTAATTGTAGGTAATTTATTTAATTAATTTAATGATAGTGTAGTGTTAGGTGTATTTGTAATTTAGGTTAGGATTTATTTTACAGGTAATTTTGTACTTATTTTAACTAGGTAGCTATAAAATAGTTATTAACTATTTAATAGCTATTGTACCTAGTTAAAATAAATACAAAGTTGCCTGTAAAATAAATATAAATCCTAACATAGCTACAATGTAAATATTAATTAAAAGTATTTAGTTTTAAATAGGATTATTTTATTTAATTTTAGGAATATTATTTTGTTTATTTTAAATTATATTTATGTTAGGGGGGTGTTAGGGTTAGGGTTAGAGTTAGGTTTAGGGGTTAATAATTTTATTATAGTAGCGGCGACGGTGCGGGCGGGAGATTAGGGGTTAATAATTGTAGGTAGGTGGCGGCGATGTTAGGGAGGGCAGATTAGGGGTTAATAATATTTATTCTAGTGTTTGCGAAGCGGGATTGCGGCGGTTTAGGGGTTAATACATTTATTATAGTGGCGGCGAGGTCCGGTCGGCGGATTAGGGGTTAATAAGTGTAGGTAAGGTGGCGGCGACGTTGGGGGGGGCAGATTAGGGGTTAATAAATATAATATAGGGGTCGGCGATGTTAGGGGCAGCAGATTAGGGGTTCATAGGGATAATGTATGTGGCGGCGGTGTCCGGTCGGCAGATTAGGGGTTAAAAATTTTTATTAGAGTGGCGGCGATGTGGGAGGGCCTCGGTTTAGGGGTACATAGGTAGTTTATGGGTGTTAGTGTACTTTGTAGCACAGTAGTTAAGAGCTTTATATTCCGGCGTTAGCCCATAAAGCTCTTAACTACTGACTTTTTTTTGCGGCTGGAGTCTTGTCGGTAGAGGCTCTACCGCTCACTTCTTCCAAGACTCCAAATACCAGCATTAGGCAGATCCCATTGAAAAGATAGGATACGCAATTGTCGTAAGGGGATCTTCGGTAGCCTGGAGTCGTGGTGAGGAAGTGAGCATTAGACCCTTTCCTGGCTGACTCTAAATACCAGCGGGCGGCTAAAAGCAGCGTTAGGACCCCTTAACGCTGCTTTTGACGGCTAACGCAGAACTCTAAATCTAGCCGTAAGTTTTTACTAACAATAGTACACTGTACCTTTAATAGAATAGCAATAAAGTGCTTGCATTATTTAAAGCATGGGTCTCAAAGTACCAGCCTGCGGTCCATTTCCGGCCCATGAACCGGTTATAATGCGACCTTCCACTTACTCCCCATAACTGAGAGCTGTGGGCTGATTAACATAATGCCGGGGGCATGAGGAGCTGAAGCTCCAGGCCCATGCCTCTATATAAGCCCCTGAAAATTGGTGCCATAGCTGTTTGTGGGTGTGGCAGCAGAGGAGTAAAGCAAGCGAGTGAGAAGAATTGTTTTGCCCAGAGCTTGTGTTTGGCAGTGACGAGGGGACCCAGGCCTTCACTGGGGGAGTGTAGTGTAACTCTCAGTGAGGCTGTGGGGCAAACTGAGTTTAAGCAGGCAGCAGCAGAGACGGTCAGGAGCAGCAGCAGAGGAGTACAAGCAATGGGGTTGAGCAAGGTATGTGCCAAGTACAGTTGCCTTATAGTGAGTTTTATTTTGTGTCTCTATCTAAGGGAGGGACTGTATAGCTTGCTTTGTTTAAAATGCTGCCAAGCCATAACTTGTGTGTGTGTGGGTCTGTGTGTGTGTGTGGGGGGGTCTGAGTGTGTGTGTGTGTCTTTGTGTGTGTGGGTCTGTGTGTTTTTGTGTTGGTCTGTGTGTGTGTTTGAGTCTATATGTGTGTGTGTCTGGGTATGTGTGGGTCTGTGTATGTGTGTGAGTCTGTGTGTGTATGTGTAAGTATGTATGTGTGAGTGTGTGTGTGTGTGTGTGTGTGTGGGAGGGGGGTCTGTGTATGTGTGTGTGTGTAGGTCTGTGTGTGGGTGTGTTTGTAGGTATGTGTGGGTCTGTGTGTGTATGTGTGGGTCTGTATGTCTGTGGGTCTATATGTGTGTGTGTGTGGGGGTCTGTGTCTGGGTCTGTGTGAGTGTATGTATGTGTGGGTCTGAGTGCGTGGGGGGTCTGTGTGTGTGTGGGGGGGGATTTGTGTGTGTGGGGGGGTCTGTGTGTGTGTGCCTGTGTGTGTGTGTGGGGGGGGTTCTGTGAATGTGGGTCTGTGTGTGTTTGAGTCGGTGGGTGTGGATCTGTGTGTGGGGGGGGTCTGTGTATGTGTGGGTCTGTGTATATATATGTATGTGTGGGTTTGGGAATGTATGTAATGATTACACATATTAATATTATACACATCATTATTATTATAAGACACAAAGCCATCACTGGAAGCGGCCCTAATGGGAGAAAAAATTTGACCAGTGGCCCCAAGGTAATTTGAGTTTGAGACCCCTGATTTAAAGGGACAGTCTACTTGAATTTTTTTGTTTTTATTTAAAAAAAATAGATAATTTCTTTATTACCCATTCCTCAATTCTACATAACCAACATTATTATATTAATACACTTTTAACTCTGTGATAACCCTATATCTAAGGAAAAAACAAGTGTAATATTTCCTGCGCTGAGTGTTTGTATGCTCTCAAAACAAAACAAAAGTTCCCCTCTGGAACTTTGGGGGTGACTGTAAAAAGTGGGAGGAGATAGGAGAGCGCTATAAAAAAGCTACTACAAACTAATGGGGAGTGTGTATAAAGACGTCTAAAAGTAATGTAAAAAGCAAAAGTATTGAAGGAAAGAATGTACCAAAATGTAAAAAATATAATATATTTATTCTGGATAAAAAAGAAATATGTATAAAAATATATATTCTGTGGGATCTATAGAAGCATAAAATATATATGTCACATAAGCATATACTGTATATATTGTTAAACAATTTTAATAAGTGCAGCACATAAGGTTGGCCAACCTAAGGTTAATAAGGTACTATAGCATAAAATATAGCATAAAATACAGTATAAAAGAACAATATAATCAGATCTATTATATATTATATACTAGTGTATTTAACTACAGTGATATTCAAAGTGAGTGGATTAGAATATATAAATCACTAGTATGGTATACAATATATTCTGCAGACTTTACAAGTCTTAAGGAATGTATAGCTAAAGGAACTATTGTGAGCAGCTGAGCAGAGTATATCCGGGATCGCTAATGGATCAAAGTCTTATCCAAATAAGAGTCCCTCAGGCAGAGGGTGAAATGCAACTCAAATAATTCAAAATGAAGTTTGCATCTGGGTATCAAAGTTAGAATGTCTCAATGTAATTCATATGGATAGCATAAAGATGCATGAGTTTGCTTTACTGGCTATAGCATACACTTGTCGAGGTGTGGATAGGAATTCTGACCTTAATATTCCTAGATGTCGTAAGTGGACTTTAGCACATAGGTATCCAAGTGCCTTCTGGAGCCATTAATCTTCTTCCTGTATGGTATTCAGCCGATGTTGGAGCCACAGACCTTCTAGGAGCATGAGATACGGTCGCAGCAGTTTCACTGCACTCACGTGACTGACTGAAGTCTGCTCTATGGCAAGCTGGAATGCTCAAAGTTTAGAAATGCAGAGTGAAAATCCTTAGTCTGTGTATTGCAACGCGTTTCAGATGTGTGAACAGCCTCATGATGCTTGAGAAAGGCTGTTCACACAGCCAAAACACGTTGCAATACACCCTTATTTCAGTTCTTCTTATAAACTTGCAATCAGTGCTGACTCCTGCATAACACCACGGGTTATCTATATGGCACACATAAACTTGCACTGTCTGTGAACAACTGTAAGAGGCGGCCTTCAAAGGCTTAGAAACGAGCCTATGAGCCTACCTTTAGGTTTAGCTTTTAACAAAGAATACCAAAAGGACAAAGTAAATATGATGATAAAAGTAAATTGGACATTATGTAACCAACATAAGTGCATTAAATGAAGTTCAGTAAAGCAGCATTAAATTGAAATTCATAGCAACATTACAAAAACATGTTTAAAAAGTAATTTAAAAGGTAAACAATAAAGTAACAAAAAATCACACCCTAAAAATAATAATAAATACATGTTATCAAAAAGGATATATATAAATATGCTAAGATATCCGTTCTTTGACAGGTGATCTCAAAAGAGAAAAAAAAAATGGTATAATAAAGTTTTAACACTTTAAAATAAAGTGAACATATGCTAAATGTGTACTCACACTAACATGAGCTATCTTAAAGGGACATGAAACACAAAATTTTTATTTCATGATTCAAATAGAGAATACAATTTTCCAATTTACTTCTATTATTTCTGCTAGATTACGAGTTTTGTCGGTAAAGCCGTGCGTTGCTAACGAGCTTTTTTTTCTTAACGCTCACTTTAAACAACGCTGGTATTACAAGTTTTCTAAATGGCTGCTTTAGCCTCAGAAAAGTGAGCATTGAGCAAAATTTAGCTCCACATCTCCCTGTAATACCAGCATTGCTTATGGTAGTGGTAAGCTGGCAAAACGTGCTTGTGCAATGGGGCAGATTCGGCTGAAAAAACCTGCAAAAAAGCAGTGTTCAGCTCTTAACGCAGCCCCATTGTTTCCTATGGAAAAATACTTTTTATGTCTGCAACTAACACCCTAACATGAACCCAGAGTCTAAACACCCCTAATTTTACACTTATTATCCCCTAATCTGCCAACCCCAACATCACCGATACCTGCATTATACTATTAGCCCCTAATATGCTGCTCAGGACATCGCCGCCACCTACATTATACTTATGAACTCCTAATCTGCTGCCCCTAACATCGCCGACACCTACATTATATTTATAAACCCCTAATCTGCCCCCCAACGTTGACCCAACCTACCTACACTTATTAAACCCTAATCTGCCGACCGGACATCACAGACACTATAATAAATGTATTAACACCTAAACCGCCGCACTCCCGCCTCGCAAACACTATAATAAATTTTATTAACCCCTAATCTGCCGTCCCTAATATCACCGCTACTATATTAAATGTATTAACCCCTAAACCTAAGTCTAACCCTAACACTAACACCCCCCTAAATTAAATATAATTTAAGTAAATCTAAACAAAATTACTATAATTAAATATATTAATCCTATTTAAAACTAAATACTTACCTATAAAATAAACCCTAATATAGCTACAATATAACTAATAGTTACATTATAGCTATTTCAGGATTTATTTTTATTTTATAGGCAACTTTGTATTTATTTTAACTAGGTACAATAACTATTAAATAGTTAGTAACTATTTAATAACTACCTAGCTAAAAGAAATACAAAATTACCTGTAAAATAAACCCTAACCTAAGTTACAACTACACCTAACACTACTCTATAAATAAATAAATTAACTAAATTAAATTAAACTAATTACAATTAAATTAAATAAACCAAATTACGGAAAAATAAACACTAAATTACAGAAAATAAAAAAGAAATTACATTTTTTTTAAACTAATTATACCTACTCTAATCCCCCTAATAAAATAAAAAAGTCCCCCAAAATAATAAAATTCCCTACTCTATACTAAATTACAAAAGTAATCAGCTCTTTTACCAGCCTTTAAAAGGGCTTTTTGCGGGGCATTGCCCCAAAGTAATCAGCTCTTTTACCTGGAAAAAAAATACAAACAACCCCCCCAACATTAAAACCCACTACCCACATACCCCTACTCTAAAACCCACCCAATCCCCCCTTAAAAAAACCTAACACTAACCCCCTGAAGATCACCCTACCTTGAGCCGTCTTCACCCAGCCGGGCCAAATTCTTCATCCAATCCGGGCGATGTGGTCCTCCATCCGGCAGAAGTCTTCATCCAAGCGGGGCAGAAGAGGTCCTCCATCCAGCAGAAGTCTTCATCCTAGCGGGGCAGATGAGGTCGTCCATCCGGCCGAAGTCTTCATCCATCCTCGGCTCCATCTTCAAGACCTCTGACGCATAACATCCTCCTCGGCCGACGGACTAGCGACGAATGAAGGTTCCTTTAAATTACGTCATCCAAGATGGCGTCCCTCAAATTCCGATTGACTGATAGGATTCTATAAGCCAATCGGAATTAAGGTAGGAAAAATCTGATCGGAACAGCCAATAGAATGCAAGGTAAATCCGATTGGCTGATTGGATCCTATCAGCCCATTGGAATTCGAGGGACGCCATCTTGGATGACGTCATTTAAAGGAACCTTCATTCGTCGTTAGTCTGTCAGCCGAGGAGGATGTTCCGCATCGCCCTGATTGGATGAAGAATTCGGCCCCGCTTGGTGAAGACGGCTCAAGGTAGGGTGATCTTCAGGGGGTTAGTGTTAGGTTTTTTTTAAGGGAGGGTTGGGTGGGTTTTAGAGTAGGGGTATGTGGGTGGTGGGTTTTAATGTTGGAGGGTATTGTATTTTTTTTTACAGATAAAAGAGCTGATTACTTTGGGGCAATGCCCTGCAAAAAGCCCTTTTAAGGGCTGGTAAAAGAGCTGATTACTTTTGTAATTTAGTATAGGGTAGGGAATTTTATTATTTTGGGGGCTTTTTTAATTTTATTAGGGTGATTAGATTAGGTGTAATTAGTTTAAAAAAAAAATAATTTCTGTTTTGTTTCCTGTAATTTAGTTTTTTTTTCTTTCATAATTTAGTTTATTTAATTTAATTGTAATTAGTTTTATTTAATTTAGTTAATTTATTTATTTATAAAGTAGTGTTAGGTGTAATTGTAACTTAGGTTAGGGTTTATTTTACAGGTACAGTAATTTTGTATTTCTTTTATCTAGGTAGTTATTAAATAGTTAATAACTATTTAATAACTATGGTACCAAGTTAAAATAAATACAAAGTTGCCTGTAAAATAAAAATAAATCCTAAAATAGCTATAATGTAACTATTAGTTATATTGTAGCTATATTAGGGTTTATTGTATAGGTAAGTATTTAGTTTTAAATAGGATTAATATATTTAATTATAGTAATTTTATTTAGATTTATTTAAATTATATTTAATTTAGAGGGGGTTTAGGGCTAGGGTTAGACTTAGGTTTAGGGGTTAATAACTTTATTATAGTAGCGGCGACGTTGGGGGCTGCATATTAGGGGTTAATAATTGTAGGTAGCTGGTGGCAATGTTAGGACCGGCAGATTAGGGGTTAATAAAATTTATTATAGTGTTTGCGAGGCGGGTGTGCAGTGGTTTTGGGGTTAATATATTTATTAAAGTGGCGGCAATGTCCGGTCGGCAGATTAGGGGTTAATAAGTGTAGGTAGGTGGCAGCGACGTTGGGGGCGACAGATTAGGGGTTAATAAATATAATGTAGGTGTCGGCGATGTTAGTGGCAGCAGATTAGGGATTCATAGGTATAATGTAGGTGGCGGCGATGTCCGGTCGGCAGATTAGGGGTTAAATAATTTTATTATAGTGTTTGCGATGTGGGGGGGCCTCGGTTTAAAGAGCTTTATGTTCCGGCATTAGCCCATAAAACTCTTAACTACTGACTTTTATATACGGTAGGAGTCTTGGAGGTAGAGGGTGTACCACTCACTTCTTCCAAGACTTGTAATACCAGCGTTAGGCAAATCTTATTAAAAAGATAGGATACACAATTGACGTAAGGAGATTTGCGGTATGGAAAGTCGCAGAAAAAAAGTGAGCGTTACACCTGTACCTCCCTGACTCGTAATACCAGCGGGCATTAAAAAGCAGCATTAGGACCCCTTAACGCTGCTTTTTAAGGCTAACGTCAAACTCGTAATCTAGCAGTTTGCTTCCTTCTCTTGTTATCCTTTGCTGAAAGGTTTATCTAGGCAAGATCAGGAACAGCAGAGAACCTAGTTTCTAGCTGTTGATTGGTGGCTGCATATATATACTGATTGTGATTGGCTCACCCATGTGTTCAGTTAGAAACTATTAGTGCATTGCTGCTCCTTCAACAAATGATACCAAGAGAATAAAACAGATTAGATAATAGAAGTAAATTAGAAAGTTGTTTAAAATTGTATTCTCTATCTGAATTATGAAAGGAAATGTTTGGGTTTCATGCCTCTTTAAGCTTAAGTATTGGGCAGTCCTGAATTCATAGCTATCAGGTTCAGTTACCCCCATGATATCCGGGATGGCTTTTATCCTCCAATATAGCTGTCACTAAAGATATATGCATAACATTGCATAACAAAATTCACTCTGGTGAGATAGAGACAAGTACTTATACTTTAGGAGCATTAAAAAAGCTCTATATGTTACACACAGCCGCACACCTGATATAGGTAAAGCCTCAGTATGAACAGGAACAATTCAATAAAAGTATCCAACTTTTTATTAAAACATTTTTTACAAAATGCTAAAATAATTATCAGATCTATCAGTCACTAAGGATATTAGTCCATATAAATCAAACTTAAAGGGACACTGAACCCAAATTTTTTCTTTTGTGATTCAGATAGAGCATAACATTTTAAGCATTTTTCTAATTTACTCCTATTATCAAATGTTCTTTATTCTCTTGGTATCTTTATTTGAAATGCAAGAATGTAAGTTTAGATGCCGGCCCATTTTTGGTGAACAACCTAGTTTGGCCTTGCTGATTGGTGGATAAATTCATCCACCAATCAAAAGCTGCTGTCCAGAGTTCTGAACCAAGATAAAAGCTTAGATGCCTTCTTTTTCAAATAAAGATAGCAAGAGAACGAAGAAACATTGATAATAGGAGTAAATTAGAAAGTTGCTTAAAATTGCATGCTCTATCTGAATCACAAAAGAAAAAAATTGGGTTCAGTGTCCCTTTAACCTTCGATCAAGGTTACAGAGAAAGGATGGCGTCAGATTGCAACAAGTAATAATCCAATCTGTGTTAACCTCCTAAATTTGCTCCCTCATTGTGACGTCATTGATCGATATGAAAACCCGACATACGTTTAGCCATGCCTACGTGGATTTACATGGGTATAATACAAACGTTCCTTTCCTGCTTCTTATATAGCCTGACCAGTCAGTTATAGGTGTTATTTCCTATAAAGCTTAAAGTGGTACAAGAAATCTTTCATGGTCATATCACTTTTAAGATGGTATTGTGGCAAATCTACGAATGTTATCAAGAAAATTAGAACCCACTCAGAAAACTTATTTTAACAGACAATGTATGTATTATATAAAATAATATCCATATATACAAATTATTATATTACCTTAAATCATCATATATTTTTATGTATACTCTGAATGAGCAAAAGCTAACAGGTACAATAAATAACATTAGCATAAGAAATTACATATACCAGATGGTATCATGGGTTTAAATAAAAAACACATTTAATTTCTAACTGGAATAGTTAGTTTCCCCTATTTAAGCCTCTCCAATTTCAAACCAACTTTCTATTCCCCATAAAAGGTAATCCACTGGGGTCTTGATTATGTTTATCCCTTAAATAAATAGAAACAGGATGCATCTTAAAACCAGTTTTTATATTGTAAATATGTTCATATGCCCTTGCTTATATTGTTGTTTTACCTATATAAAACAAATCAGATTTCAAAAGATTTATCACATATTTACTATTGCAAGTAATTAATTTCATAAACGGTATTTGTATAAACATACACATATAAACATATAAATATAAATGTATTCACACACACACACACATATATATATATATATATATATATATATATACATATATATATATATATATATATATATATATATACATACACATACATATATATAGACTATAGGCTATGACTACGGCTTAATTGCCGAAACGCGTAAGCCCAGTGCTGCGCTCACTCTGCTAAAGCTGCAAAGATCTCCTTGTTTGTAACTCTTTTTAACTGAAGACCAATAAAAGTCAAGTTTTAAGTTGGCGTGGATTATTTTTCCTCTGATGACCTATATATATATATATATATATATATATATATATATATATATATATATACATATACACTTTTGAGCCCTTCACTGTTAAATACTTCAAAACATGCAATATCATTTTTAATGAGTTTTGAATAGAAATACTGTAAAATCCAATGTTCTTCACAAAGAAAAAAATTACCTTTTTTATTTTAAAATATATATTTCTATATATAGAAAGCCTGTGAGGCTTGGTACATTCAGTTTCTCTGTTTTAAATAAGTTTCTCTGGTTTGGTATAGAGTTAGGGCAACTAAGGTATTGTTGTAATCAAGGGTGAATATAAAGCTTTTATATTTTAAAGTTAAATCTTTTATGTAAGACTGTGTGAGAATCTCATACAGTGCACAGCTTTCCATATGTCTTTATCACTTGCGCGGATACTTCATGGATCATATCTCTCTTAACTCTGTGGCAAATGTGAGCATATTGTTTCTTTAGAAGTTCATTTTAGAATTTTGGAGGAATGCATTGCAACACTGCATGATATTCAAATCCTTGAAAGGGAAATGGATATTACTGAGCAGGTTGTTCAGGGCTTTAGCA
The DNA here is from genome assembly GCF_027579735.1 of Bombina bombina. NCBI lineage: Eukaryota > Metazoa > Chordata > Amphibia > Anura > Bombinatoridae > Bombina > Bombina bombina. The sequence continues at coordinate 655,419,545 of NC_069503.1, read as the reverse complement.
GTGAGAGTGGCAGGGATTCAGACGGTGAGACTCATGGAAGTAGCTGTGTCACAGTTATAAGGGAAAATAGGAGTAAATGGAAGCAACAGGCCTGTTCTAAGATTATAAACTCCAATAGATTTGCCAGATTGAGTGAAGATGGGGATATCAGTTAAGGGGTGGCAATATCAGAGAGGGCTGTTCTGCCTAATATAATGAACAATCCTTCAGTCATGGAAGAGGTGCATACAAGTTTGGGCCCAAGAGAGATGCTGGTTGTAGGAGACTCTATTAGGAAGGTTGATTTCATAATTTGTCATCCAGATCCCTTAAATAGAACAGTTTGCTGTCTTCCAGGGGCTTGTGTTAGGCATATTATGGAACTTATTGACACATTGTTAGAGGGATCTGGGACTGATCCCACAGTTATGGTGCATATTGGCACTAATGACAGAGTCAGTGGGAGATGGAGTGTCCTAAAAAATGAATTCAGGGAGTTAGGTAGCAAAATTAAAGCAAGGACCTTTAGTATTTTCTGAGATATTACCAGTGTTATATGCTAACCCAGTAAGGTAGAAGGAGCTATGGGCATTAAATTCCTGGTTAAAAACATGGTGTAAAAATGAGGGGTTTGACGTTTTAGAGCACTGGGTTGACTTTTCACTTGGGTACAATTTGTATAGTAAGGATGGATTACACCTGAATGACATGGGTGCAGGTGTGTTGGTGGAGAGGATGGTTGCACTTTTAGAGAATATTTTAAACTAGGAAAGAGGAGGAGGGTAAATCCAAAAATAATAGAACAGACAGAATATCTCAAGGAAGGGATGACAGAATGGTACACACAGGAAATGTCACATTACATAGGTTTGAAGAAAAGTTCACCAAGAAGAAGCAGAAAGTACATGAAAATTAAATGTATGACAGCAAATGCAAGAAGCATGACAGATAAAATGGGGGAGCTAGAGCTGCAGATAATTATTATTTGTCAGGGTTTTTTCCCTGTTTGGTTGCCATGTGCTGCTGGCAGCCATTTTACTCACCTCTCTTCCTGACTATGGTGCATTGTGGGGGATGCTGCTCATTTCCTGCACTTCCTTTTATGGCCAGACTGGTGTGCATCATCCATGTGAGACAGGATGCAGTCTCAGAATTGTGATGTCATCACTTATTATTTAAAGGGCCTCTGCTCAGTATGCTTCGCCTTTGCGTTGTCTCAGACCTGTTTGTGAGAGTTCCTGTGTATTACCTGGCTGCCTGACATCCTTCCTGGTTCCTGATCCCTGGCTTGTTCCTGACTCTACTGTTTTCCTTGTTCCTGATTCCGGCTCGTCTGACTATTCGCTTTGGCTCCTGACTCGGCTCGTCTGACTACCAACTCTGGTTTTGACTCCTGGCTTGTTATTTGACTTGAGGACATTTTATTATTTTTTGCTATTAATAAAGGTGTGATTATTTTTGCACTTCTCGTCTCAGTCTGATTCCTGGCACCCTGACATTATTATATTATCAGTATAATTGAAACCAGGTGGAATGATTCTCATGACTGGGCAATTAACTTAAAGGTTTATTCTTTATTCAGGAGGGACAGAAGTACGAAAACGGAAGGATAAATCTGCATGTATATTAAACCTGACTTTAAACCTACAACAAAGGAAGATATGTATGATTATACAGGTGATAATGTAGAGTAACTGTGGGTTAAAATAAAGAGTGGGGGGGGGGAGCCTAAAAAATATTGCTAGAGACATGCTACAAATCCCCTGACATTACTGACATGTAGGAAACTCAACTGCTAAAGCAACCAAAAAATGGCTGCTAATAATACCAGTGCTGTAATTATGGGAGATTTTAATGGCCCCAAAATAAACTGGGCCAATGAAACTTGCAATACAGCTAATTCAGATATAATTTTAAATGTTCTGAAATATAGCTTCATGTCACAGTTAATAGAGATGTCAACTAGGAATAAAGCTATAATGGATCTAGTGCTATCAAACAATACAGAAATAATAACAAACAGAAGACAAGGAACAATTTGTTAACAGTGATCATTATATGGTCACATTTAAAATCACTTTTCATAAGTAGTGTTACAAAGGTTCAACCAACACTTTTAATTTTAAGAAATCAAAATTAAATGAAGGAAATCATTAAATAGTATAAATTGGGACAAAGTATTCTAAAAAAAACCAGAGGATAAATGGATAACATTGAAAACGTTGTTAAACAAATATTTACATCAACATATACCACTAAATCTAAGCCAATGTGGCTTAATAAAAATGTGTTAAGATAAATTAGAGAAAAAAAACATAATTTATGCTTACCTGATAAATTTATTTCTCTTGTAGTGTATCCAGTCCACGGATCATCCATTACTTATGGGATATTAACTCCTCCCCAACAGGAAGTGCAAGAGGATTCACCCAGCAGAGCTGCTATATAGCTCCTCCCCTAACTGCCATTACCAGTCATTCGACCGAAAACATGCAGAGAAAGGAAAACCATAGGGTACAGTGGTGACTGTAGTTTAATGGAAAAATTACCTGCCTTAAAGTGACAGGGCGGGCCGTGGACTGGATACACTACAAGAGAAATAAATTTATCAGGTAAGCATAAATTATGTTTTCTCTTGTTAAGTGTATCCAGTCCACGGATCATCCATTACTTATGGGATACCAATACCAAAGCTAAAGTACACGGATGACGGGAGGGACAGGCAGGCTCTTTATACGGAAGGAACCACTGCCTGAAGAACCTTTCTCCCAAAAACAGCCTCCGAAGAAGCAAAAGTGTCAAATTTGTAAAATTTGGAAAAAGTATGAAGAGAAGACCAAGTTGCAGCCTTGCAAATCTGTTCAACAGAAGCCTCATTCTTAAAGGCCCAAGTGGAAGCCACAGCTCTAGTAGAATGTGCTGTAATTCTTTCAGGAGGCTGCTGTCCAGCAGTCTCATAGGCTAACCGTATTATGCTACGAAGCCAAAAGGAGAGAGAGGTAGCCGAAGCTTTTTGACCTCTCCTCTGACCAGAATAAACGACAAACAGGGAAGACGTTTGTCGAAAATCCTTAGTTGCCTGTAGATAAAATTTCAGGGCACGGACTACATCTAGATTGTGTAGCAGACGTTCCTTTTTCGAAGAAGGATTAGGACACAAAGATGTAACCACAATCTCTTGATTGATATTCCTGTTAGTGACCACCTTAGGTAGGAACCCAGGTTTAGTACGCAGAACTACCTTGTCTGAATGAAAAATCAGATAAGGAGAATCACAATGTAAGGCAGATAACTCAGAGACTCTTCGAGCCGAGGAAATCGCCATTAAAAACAGAACTTTCCAAGATAACAACTTGATATCAATGGAATGAAGGGGTTCAAACGGAACCCCCTGTAAAACATTAAGAACTAAGTTCAAACTCCATGGTGGAGCAACAGTTTTAAACACAGGCTTGATCCTAGCTAAAGCCTGACAAAAAGCTTGAACGTCCGGAACTTCTGACAGACGTTTGTGTAAAAGAATGGACAGAGCTGAAATCTGTCCCTTTAAGGAACTAGCGGATAAACCCTTTTCTAAACCTTCTTGTAGAAAAGACAATATCCTCGGAATCCTAACCTTACTCCATGAGTAACTCTTGGATTCGCACCAATATAAGTATTTACGCCATATCTTATGGTAAATCTTTCTGGTAACAGGCTTCCTAGCCTGTATTAAGGTATCAATAACTGACTCAGAAAAACCACGTTTTGATAAAATCAAGCGTTCAATTTCCAAGCAGTCAGCTTCAGAGAAATTAGATTTTGATGTTTGAAGGGACCCTGGATCAGAAGGTCCTTTTTCAGAGGTAGCGACCAAGGTGGACAGGATGACATGTCCACTAGATCTGCATACCAAGTCCTGCGTGGCCATGCAGGCGTTATTAGAATCACTGATGCTCTCTCCTGTTTGATTCTGGCAATCAATCGAGGAAGCATCGGGAAGGGTGGAAACACATAAGCCATCCCGAAGGTCCAAGGTGCTGTCAAAGCATCTATCAGAACCGCTCCCGGATCCCTGGATCTGGACCCGTAACGAGGAAGCTTGGCGTTCTGTCGAGACGCCCCAACGTCGAAGTATTTGGGCAAAGACCTCCGGATGAAGTTCCCACTCCCCCGGATGAAAAGTCTGACGACTTAAGAAATCCGCCTCCCAGTTCTCCACTCCCGGGATGTGGATTGCTGACAGGTGGCAAGAGTGAGACTCTGCCCAGCGAATTATCTTTGATACTTCCATCATTGCTAGGGAGCTTCTTGTCCCTCCTTGATGGTTGATGTAAGCTACAGTCGTGATGTTGTCCGACTGAAACCTGATGAACCCCCGAGTTGTTAACTGGGGCCAAGCCAGAAGGGCATTGAGAACTGCTCTCAATTCCAGAATGTTTATTGGTAGGAGACTCTCCTCCTGATTCCATTGTCCCTGAGCCTTCAGAGAATTCCAGACAGCGCCCCAACCTAGTAGGCTGGCGTCTGTTGTTACAATTGTCCAGTCCGGCCTGCTGAATGGCATCCCCCTGGACAGATGTGGCCGAGAAAGCCACCATAGAAGAGAATTTCTGGTCTCTTGATCCAGATTCAGAGTAGGGGACAAGTCTGAGTAATCCCCATTCCACTGACTTAGCATGCACAATTGCAGCGGTCTGAGATGTAGACGTGCAAAGGGTACTATGTCCATTGCTGCTACCATTAAGCCGATCACCTCCATGCATTGAGCTACTGACGGGTGTTGAATGGAATGAAGGACACGGCATGCATTTTGAAGCTTTGTTAACCTGTCTTCTGTCAGGTAAATCTTCATTTCTACAGAATCTATAAGAGTCCCCAAGAAGGGAACTCTTGTGAGTGGAAAGAGAGAACTCTTCTTTTCGTTCACCTTCCATCCATGCGACCTTAGAAATGCCAGTACTAACTCTGTATGAGACTTGGCAGTTTGAAAGCTTGAAGCTTGTATCAGAATGTCGTCTAGGTACGGAGCTACCGCAATTCCTCGCGGTCTTAGTACCGCCAGAAGAGCACCCAGAACCTTTGTGAAGATTCTCGGAGCCGTAGCCAATCCGAATGGAAGAGCTACAAACTGGTAATGCCTGTCTAGAAAGGCAAACCTTAGATACCGGTAATGATCTTTGTGAATCGGTATGTGAAGGTAAGCATCCTTTAAATCCACTGTGGTCATGTACTGACCCTTTTGGATCATGGGTAAAATTGTCCGAATAGTTTCCATTTTGAACGATGGAACTCTTAGGAATTTGTTTAGGATCTTTAAATCCAAGATTGGCCTGAAAGTTCCCTCTTTTTTGGGAACCACAAACAGATTTGAGTAAAACCCTTGTCCTTGTTCCGACCGCGGAACCGGATGGATCACTCCCATTAATAAAAGATCTTGTACGCAGCGTAGAAACGCCTCTTTCTTTATTTGGTTTGTTGACAACCTTGACAGATGAAATCTCCCTCTTGGGGGAGAGAATTTGAAGTCTAGAAGGTATCCCTGAGATATGATCTCTAACGCCCAGGGATCCTGGACATCTCTTGCCCAAGCCTGGGCGAAGAGAGAAAGTCTGCCCCCCACTAGATCCGTTCCCGGATCGGGGGCCCTCGATTCATGCTGTCTTAGGGGCAGCAGCAGGTTTCCTGGCCTGCTTGCCCTTGTTCCAGGACTGGTTAGGTCTCCAGCCTTGTCTGTAGCGAGCAACAGCTCCTTCCTGTTTTGGTGCAGAGGAAGTTGATGCTGCTCCTGCTTTGAAATTACGAAAGGAACGAAAATTAGACTGTCTAGCCTTAGGTTTGGCTCTGTCTTGAGGCAGGGCATGGCCTTTACCTCCTGTAATGTCAGCGATAATTTCTTTCAACCCGGGCCCGAATAAGGTCTGCCCTTTGAAAGGTATATTAAGCAATTTAGATTTAGAAGTAACGTCAGCTGACCAGGATTTTAGCCACAGTGCTCTGCGTGCCTGAATGGCGAATCCGGAATTCTTAGCCGTAAGTTTAGTTAAATGTACTACGCATCTGAAATAAATGAGTTAGCTAACTTAAGGGCTTTAAGCTTGTGTGTAATCTCATCTAATGGAGCTGATTCAAGTGTCTCTTCCAGAGACTCAAACCAAAATGCTGCTGCAGCCGTGACAGGCGCAATGCATGCAAGAGGTTGCAATATAAAACCTTGTTGAACAAACATTTTCTTAAGGTAACCCTCTAACTTTTTATCCATTTGATCTGAAAAGGCACAGCTATCCTCGGGATAGTGGTACGCTTAGCTAAAGTAGAAACTGCTCCCTCCACCTTAGGGACCGTTTGCCATAAGTCCCGTGTGGTGGCGTCTATTGGAAACATCTTTCTAAATATCGGAGGGGGTGAGAACGGCACACCGGGTCTATCCCACTCCTTAGTAACAATTTCAGTAAGTCTCTTAGGTATAGGAAAAACGTCAGTACTCGCCGGTACCGCAAAATATTTATCCAACCTACACATTTTCTCTGGTATTGCAACTGTGTTACAATCATTCAGAGCCGCTAACACCTCCCCTAGTAATACACGGAGGTTTTCCAGCTTAAATTTAAAATTTGAAATATCTGAATCCAGTTTGTTTGGATCAGAACCGTCACCCGCAGAATGAAGCTCTCCGTCCTCATGTTCTGCAAATTGTGACGCAGTGTCTGACATGGCCCTAATATTATCAGCGCACTCTGTTCTCACCTCACCACAGTACTCTCACACATCCTATCTATTCGTTGGGTGCAAGAGAATGACTGGTAATGGCAGTTAGGGGAGGAGCTATATAGCAGCTCTGCTGGGTGAATCCTCTTGCACTTCCTGTTGGGGAGGAGTTAATATCCCATAAGTAATGGATGATCCGTGGACTGGATACACTTAACAAGAGAAATAGGGCTTTTAAATTATTCAAAGAAAACAGTATAGACTCAACATTCCAAGTGTATAAGGAATGTTTTGAAAATTAAAGATTACCTTTTTTTAAGTATTTTTAAGTATATAAATGGCAAGACAATGAACCAATGGGGGATACATTGAAACAAACTAGAACATACAAGCCCATACCAATAACTGGGTTATCTCTAGAGGATATCTAGAAAAAATGAATAATATTAAGGTAAATAAAACTCAAGGTCCATTCACCTAGGGATTTTAAGGGAACTTAGCACTGTTATAGCCAACCCTCTACTTTTTCAAGACTCATTATTCTCAAGCATAGTATCCCAGGACTGGTTTAAAGTTGGGCTGATCCAGGAAGCTATAGACAAGTTAGTCTTACATTAGGTAGGGGGCAAGATGCTTGAAGGGACTTTAAGGGATTATATTGAAGTGTATATTAGTGTAAACAAGATTATATGAGGAAGTAAGTAAAAATATATATAAAGGGTAATCAGTTGATGTAATATATTTGGATTTTGCAAAGGCTTTTTCATAAAGTGCAACATGAGAGATTATTGAACAAAATTAAGTGACTGGGAATTGCTTAAAAAGCTCACGGATAAATAGCTGGATAAACGACAGAGAGAAATGAATAGTAAATGGACCATACTCAAATTGGACAAAGGTAATCAGTGGAGCCCCCAGTGATCAATACTGCGCCCTGTATAAATAGCAACATTTATTTTGTTGTAAATGATACACATTGTGTAAGGTCATTAGGACCAGTGAAGGACGAAATTACTTTGCAAGGGGATTTATTACATTTGGAAGAATGGGCTGGTAAATGGGAAATGAGATTTAATATTGGAAAATTTAAAGTTCTACATTTGGAAGAAAAAATATCAGCAGGCAATGGGACTGGACTTACCAAAACAAAGGAGAAAAGGGTGTACTTATTGAAAAGCTAAAAAATGGGTGCACAATGTAGGGCAGTGGCGTCTAAGGCTAATAAGATTTTAGCAAGTATTAAAAGAAGAATTAATGCAATGGAGGAAAGCATATTTCTGATGCTATATAAATCCATGGTAAGACTATACCTTGAGATTGGAGTGCAGGTCCAGGGGCCAATCTAAAAAAAAAATATTGCAAAAAGTTCAGAGAAGGGCCACAAAACTAATAAGGGATATGGAGAGGCCTCAACCAGAACACAACCATCATGACTACCACATGGGAGGTACGTACACAAATAAGCCTTAGCAAGGGCCTAGATAGGATAGAAGAGATTTTACAACACCTCATAGACAGAGCCCCAATGGATTACTTATTGAGCCACTGCCCTCTCAAACACTGAATATGGGGCAATGGATTATAAGCTAGAAACAAGAGAGTCCAACACACTGCTGACACCGCCGTAAATAAACCCGGCATGATCAATCCCATGAAAGAGAAGCAGCCAACTCACAGACCACTGCACTACCTCTGGAGATCTCGCAAACCAAACTAGCAACATCTCTAGTAGATCAGCACTCTCCACACACCATACTGGGGGGCTCCCGCTGTGACATAAACGTGAAGAGAGCAAACCTCCTGCCGAATACTACCAACTTGGAAGACATCTGCGCTGCTATCTACTTCAAGCCAATTCCTCGATCGAGCCTACGGTAATGTACTCAAAGGAATATTAAACGCCGCTGACATGACACTTGACATCATCCTTGAACTATTATAGTAATCACCTATAATGCAACTCAAACACACCTATTAATCTCCCGCCTTATCTACAGACAAAATACTGGTTATAAATGTACTTTGCCCTTGTCACCACCCGTCTCATAAGGGAAGTAACAATTTCATTGAGACTATCCCTGGTGATCTGTTATGCTAACTTTGTTCCTAAATGTTCAAGTTTTTTTTTTTTCTATGTATATCTTTATATGTATATTCTCAAGCACACGTTTGTTTATTGCACTATATATATCATGCTGATTTCCTCTTTGAAGTTGCAGAATCATTTTCGCTCCCACAGTGTGTTATATTACCCAAACAGTCTCTGCCAATATTTTAAGCACAACATTTATAGTGGTTTTGTGTATTAGCATTGCAACTATCTAAGCACAATTGTTCAGCGCATTCCTCACCCCTTTGCTGTGGCTAGCGGCCGAAGCCGCGGAAAAGGAAAATGGCTACAGCTGATGGTTGTTTTGACACTATACATTCTAATTGGCTGGAAGACCTACTGCACTAATAATTCCCTGTGAGGAACAAGAATCTGTCTCGGCCCTCGAGTAGCTAGCCTAGCTACCAATATAACCTGAACCCAAATGACACCATTCTTTTATCCTAATATTCATATTTATTATTATCTTAAACAAAATGTACCTGTGCAGAGTGTTACTTACTTTTGTATTTTACTGATACCAGAAAGTTTGGCCTTGTCCTTTACCCTCTATATTTCATGGTAACTGTATAACATAGCTTTAATGTTGTTGTTATTCCCATATCGCTTTTAATTATCTTACTAAGGACCCAAGAATGGCCCGAACAAATATTGCTTGGGATAAAAAAAAGAGGATAATTGCTTTAAAATGTACAAATATGTTTTTATTCTGAACAATGTCTGTATATACATTAAGAGTATGTTTCTTGTACAATTGTATACTTTTGTTTTGTGCAAATACTCAATAAAAAAAATAGCTTAGATACATTTCTGGCTTGACATTTCTATGTCAAGGACATTGGAATTTAAGGTATTCTTAACTACGTATGGGTTTATCACAGTTGCTCTAATGCAGCCTCAGGTTAGCGCAAGCGATAACTGTTAGTTTTGTTTAACCGGTCAAACCATAAAAGTCTATGGGGAGAATAAGTTATTGAGGTTGTGATATCCGAAGTCCTGAAATTTGCGCACATCAGACTTTTACTTTGAGCGCAGTTAGGGCTGAGCAAAAAATTTAGTAAACGCGCAACTTGTAATCTGTCCCTCAGGGGCCGATTTATTAATGTGCGGACGGACATGATCCGCTCTAGCGGATCATGTCTGCCGCACATTGATAAATGCCGACAGCATATGCTGTTGACATTTATCATTGCACAAGAATTCCTTGTGAAATGCTTGTGCAATGCCGCCCCCTGCATATTTGCAGCCATTTGGCCACTAGCAGGGGGTGTCAATCAACCCGATCATATCCGATCAGGCTGAAGGCTCGCACGGAAACAGCTGCATTGGGGCCAATACGGGGCTTAATAAATCTGCCCCATAGTATTTACTTTATTTGCCTCTACATTTCTGCTAATATTATATATATATATATATATATATATATATATATATATATATATATGTTATTTTTACCTAGAATAAGATTGTTGTAAACCTTTCAGAACTATATGCACAAGTGAAAATATAAAGTGAACTTCCTCTGTGGACAGAGAATTAATAGCTTGCTATTGCTGCAGTTTACAGAGGATGCCTCTGTGGATATAAAGTGTGCTCTAGAGACTGCTTAATCGTGTAGTGATTGCATAAGAACAAAACAGAACCATTATTAAAGTGATTGAGGACTGGTATAGAGAAAAAAAAATATTGGGATATATTTGATGTGTTTTCAGTTTGTGTCAGGAAACTGCTATTCTTGTTGCAAGTATTTTGATCAAATAATAAAAAGCTGACTGGAAATATACAACAGCACTTTAAACAAAAATCTTCAAGTGTTTGAAGAAAAAACAAAAAAACCCAGCATGAACGTTAAGAAATATTTGTACAAACAACAATTTAAACAAATACACATATACTGTATGTATATTGACTACATTAATAAATGTAAGAATGTAGGAACACAAAACTATATGTATCCAATTTAAGTACTGTTAAAATATTATAGGTGTTTACTATAGTTTGACATAGAATGCCTTGCATTATATATGTTAAACATGGATTATTTTAGAATTTCTACATAACAAATAAGAGTAGAAAAAAATAAAAATAAATTGGATGTACAGCATTTTTTGGTTTATAAATAATGATACATTTTATATGACCCTTTTACCTTTATGTTAATGAAGACATATATATAAAATATACTTATTTGGGGCTATAAAAATTTAGTTTCTGAGTCATGTTGTGTAATCCTTTATGTACATTTATGCTAATGAGCATTTCCTATGAATATGTGATTCTTACATTTTGTAGAAAAATAACATGTATTCTTACCTGATAAATTAATTTCTTTCTTGGTAGTGAGAGTCCATGAAATCCTATTCTTACATATAGGAATACATCTCCTTGTCACCAGGAGGAGACAAAGACACCTCAAACAAAACATTTAACTATCCCTCCTACTTCCCCTTCCCTCCCAGTAGTTCCAACTCAGGACAGGGAAAATCAAAAGAGATAACAGGGTAAAGAGGTGCAACTATAACTGCTGCCTCCAAAACATTTCAGGACAGGTTCCTGGACTATTACTAACAAGAAAGAAAAAATGTATCAGGTAAGAATCTACCTGATACATTTTTGTAAGAATACACTTTATTGTCTTTCTAATGGTAGTGAGAGTCCACAAAATCCTATTCTTACATATGGGAATCTATAACTAAGCTGCGGAGTCCACAAAGAAGTTAAGGTGGGATGAAATAGGTAAGACAGTCATCTAGATACTAGGCACTACCGCCTGAAGAACCTAGCTCCCAAATGATGCTTCAGCCAAGGCAAAAACGTCAAGCTAATAATTTTTGTAAAAGTATGTAGAGAAGACAAGATAGCAGCCTTGCCAAAGCCTTATTCTTAAAGGGACACTAAACCCAAAACTTTTCTTTCATGATTCAGGCAGAGAATACAATTTGAAACAACATTCCAATTTACTTCTATTATCCAATTTACTTACGGCTAGATTTAGAGTTCGGCGGTAGCCGTGAAAACCAGCGTTAGAGGCTCCTAACACTGGTTTTAGGCTACCGCCGGTATTTGGAGTCACTCAAAATAGGGTCTAACGCTCACTTTTCAGCCGCGACTTTTCCATACCGCAGATCCCCTTACGTCAATTGCGTATCCTATCTTTTCAATGGGATCTTTCTAACGCCGGTATTTAGAGTCGTTTCTGAAGTGAGCGTTAGACATCTAACGACAAAACTCCAGCCGCCGGAAAATAGCAGGAGTTAAGAGCTTTCTGGGCTAACGCCGGTTCATAAAGCTCTTAACTACTGTACCCTAAAGTACACTAACACCCATAAACTACCTATGTACCCCTAAACCGAGGTCCCCCCACATCGCCGCCACTCGATTTAAATTTTTTAACCCCTAATCTGCCGACCGCCACCTACGTTATCCTTATGTACCCCTAATCTGCTGCCCCTAACACCGCCGACCCCTGTATTATATTTATTAACCCCTAATCTGCCCCCCACAACGTCGCCGACACCTGCCTACAATAATTAACCCCTAATCTGCCGACCGCAAAGCACCGCCACCTACGTTATCCTTATGTACCCCTAATCTGCTGCCCCTAACACCGCCGACCCCTATATTATATTTATTAACCCCTAATCTGCCCCCCACAACGTCGCCGACACCTGCCTACACTTATTAACCCCTAATCTGCCGAGCGGACCTGAGCGCTACTATAATAAAGTTATTAACCCCTAACCCGCCTCACTAACCCTATCATAAATAGTATTAACCCCTAATCTGCCCTCCCTAACATCGCCGACACCTAACTTCAATTATTAACCCCTAATCTGACAACCGGAGCTCACCGCTACTATAATAAATGGATTAAACCCTAAAGCTAAGTCTAACCCTAACACTAACACCCCCCTAAATTAAATATAATTTTAATCTAACGAAATTAATTAACTCTTATTAAATAAATTATTCCTATTTAAAGCTAAATACTTACCTGTAAAATAAACCCTAATATAGCTACAATATAAATAATAATTATATTGTAGCTATTTTAGGATTAATATTTATTTTACAGGCAACTTGGTAATTATTTTAACCAGGTACAATAGCTATTAAATAGTTAAGAACTATTTAATAGTTACCTAGTTAAAATAATAACAAAATTACCTGTAAAATAAGTCCTAACCTAAGTTATAATTAAACCTAACACTACCCTATCAATAAATTAATTAAATAAAATACCTACAATTACCTACAATAAAACCTAACACTACACTATCAATAAATAAATTAAATACAATTTCTACAAATAACTACAATGAAATAAACTAACTAAAGTACAAAAAATAAAAAAGAACTAAGTTACAAAAAATAAAAAAATATTTACAAACATAAGAAAAATATTACAACAATTTTAAACTAATTACACCTACTCTAAGCTCCCTAATAAAATAAAAAAGACCCCCAAATAAAAAATTCCCTACCCTATTCTAAATTAATAAATGTAAAAGCTCTTTTACCTTACCAGCCCTGAACAGGGCCCTTTGCGGGGCATGCCCCAAGAAAATCAGCTCTTTTGCCTGTAAAAAAAAACATACAATACCCCCCCAACATTACAACCCACCACCCACATACCCCTAATCTAACCCAAACCCCCCTTAAATAAACCTAACACTAAGCCCCTGAAGATCTTCCTACCTTGTCTTCACCATCCAGGTATCACTGATCCGTCCTGGCATCCGGTGCTGAAGAGGTCCAGAAGAGGCTCCAAAGTCTTCCTCCTATCCGGCAAGAAGAGGACATCCGGACCGGAAAACATCTTCTCCAAGCGGCATCTTCGATCTTCTTCCATCCGGTGCGGAGCGGGTCCACCTTGAATCAGCCGACACGGATCCATCCTCTTCTTTCTGTGTCTCCCGACGAATGACGGTTCCTTTAAGGGACGTCATCCAAGATGGTGTCCCTCGAATTCCGATTGGCTGATAGGATTCTATCAGCCAATCGGAATTAAGGTAGGAATATTCTGATTGGCTGATGGAATCAGCCAATCAGAATCAAGTTCAATCCGATTGGCTGATCCAATCAGCCAATCAGATTGAGCTTGCATTCTATTGGCTGTTCCGATCAAGAGAATGAAGTAAATTAGATAATAGAAGTAAATTAGAAAGTTGTTTAAAATGACATGCTCTTTCTAAATCATGAAAGAAAGAAATGTGGGTTTCATGTCCCTTTAAAAAACCTAAAACATTGACATACGAATAAGATCTCTCAAACAAAAAGATAAAGAAAACACAGGGGCCATTTGACCCTTACGTTTTCCCAAGAAAAGCACAAACAGGTATGCTGAATGATGAAAAAACTTTGTAGTATGAAGGTAGAGCTTTATTGCCCAAACCACATCCAGGTTGTGCAATAATGTCTCCTTAGATTAATCATGATTAGGCCAAAAGGCCAGTACAACAATTTTCAGTTTTATGTTATCCGTCAACACCACCTCTAGGTAGGGAAAATAATTTGTCCATTGAACAGTCTTATCCTGGGGAGACCCCAAATAAGGGTGGTTCACTCTGAAGAGTAGACAATTCTGAACCTCTACATGCATTAGAGATTGTCAACATGAATATTACCTTCCAGTATAATAACTTGAGGCCAAGCGAATTCATAGGCCTCTAGTTATCAAGGTCTGGCGGAACTGATCCGACACTGCGGATCAGGTCCGCCAGACCTCGCTGAATACGGCGAGCAATATGCTCACTGTATTCAGCATTGCACCAGCAGATCACAAGAGCTGCTGGTGCAACGCCGCCCCATGCAGACTCGCTGTCAATGGTCCGCCAGCAGGAGGGTGTCAATCAACCCGATCGTACTCGATCGGGTTGATTTCCGGCGATGTCTGTCCGCCTGCTCAGAGCAGGCGGACAGGTTATGGAGCAGCGGTCTTTGTGACCGCTGCTTCATAACTGCTGTTTCTGGCGAGCCTGCAGGCTCGCCAGAAACACGGGGCATCAAGCTCCATTCGGAGCTTGATAAATATGCCCCATAGGCTCAAAAGGAGTGTGCTGTAAAAACTGTGAAAACAAGAGTAAGACTCCAAAGGAGAAGTAATATGTTTGAAATCTGCACTCATAAAAATATCTGTGAAATTAACTGTAAAATGCTGTAAAATCATGATATCAAAATTGTGTAAATTGAAAAACAATAAAACTGTGTTAAATTTACAAAAATATTCTGAAAATACTAAAAAATACAATTGTAAATCCAGAACCAAACACAACTGTTAATTTTACATTAAGAATATGTTAAAATAATCATATTTATTTGTAGAATTTACAGAATACAGTAGTTTAAAAAGAGAAAACACTGTGATACCTAAAGCAAAACAATACAGTTAAAACTACAAGCTGACAGTGTTAAAATAATGTTTTTGTTAGGCAGATGTTCATATGTATACAGAAAGAAATTGTATTACATTTGACAAATTTATATGTTATATTTTACAGATAAGAATGTGTAAAAGTACAGTAAAATTGTGTTATTGTTATTATGAAGGATTTTAAACTCCAGTTGTGTCTGTTAGAATTGAGCAGGCCTAACAATATATTAGTATACTATAGTAAAACTATAATAGAAGTAGGTCACTTTTAAAAAAAAAACATTACATATGAACTATTTAAAAGATGTAGTGTTTTTTTTTGTTATAAATGCTGCCTCCCATAAAGGAAGTGACAGAGCAGGAAGTACAATCAGCTTCCTGTAGGGCTCAAGTCAGTGTTTCTTATCATTCATCTTGTTCATAGCTCTTCAGCCAATCAGATTGAGCTTGCATTCTATTGGCTGTTCCGATCAGCCAATAGAATGCAAGCTCAATCTGATTGGCTGATTGGATCAGCCAATCGGATTGAACTTGATTCTGATTGGCTGATTCCATCAGCCAATCAGAATATTCCTACCTTTATTCCGATTGGCTGATAGAATCCTATCAGCCAATCGGAATTCGAGGGACGCCATCTTGGATGACGTCCCTTAAAGGAACCGTCATTCGTCGGGAGACACAGAAAGAAGAGGATGGATCCGCGTCGGCTGATTCAAGATGGACCCGCTCCGCACCGGATGGAAGAAGATCGAAGATGCCGCTTGGAGAAGATGTTTGCCGGTCCGGATGTCCTCTTCTTGCCGGATAGGAGGAAGACTTTGGAGCCTCTTCTGGACCTCTTCAGCACCGGATGCCAGGACGGATCGGTGATACCTGGATGGTGAAGACAAGGTAGGAAGATCTTCAGGGGCTTAGTGTTAGGTTTATTTAAGGGGGGTTTGGGTTAGATTAGGGGTATGTGGGTGGTGGGTTGTAATGTTGGGGGGGGGTATTGTATGTTTTTTTTTACAGGCAAAAGAGCTGATTTTCTTGGGGCATGCTCCGCAAAGGGCCCTGTTCAGGGCTGGTAAGGTAAAAGAGCTTTTACATTTATTAATTTAGAATAGGGTAGGGAATTTTTTATTTTGGGGGTCTTTGTTATTTTATTAGGGGGCTTAGAGTAGGTGTATTTAGTTTAAAATTGTTGTAATATTTTTCTTATGTTTGTAAAAAATTTTTTATTTTTTGTAACTTAGTTCTTTTTTATTTTTTGTACTTTAGTTAGTTTATTTCATTGTAGTTATTTGTAGAAATTGTATTTAATTTATTTATTGATAGTGTAGTGTTAGGTTTTATTGTAGGTAATTGTAGGTATTTTATTTAATTAATTTATTGATAGGGTAGTGTTAGGTTTAATTATAACTTAGGTTAGGACTTATTTTACAGGTAATTTTGTTATTATTTTAACTAGGTAACTATTAAATAGTTCTTAACTATTTAATAGCTATTGTACCTGGTTAAAATAAATACAAAGTTGCCTGTAAAATAAATATTAATCCTAAAATAGCTACAATGTAATTATAATTTATATTGTAGCTATATTAGGGTTTATTTTACAGGTAAGTATTTAGCTTTAAATAGGAATAATTTATTTAATAAGAGTTAATTAATTTCGTTAGATTTAAATTATATTTAACTTAGGGGGGTGTTAGTGTTAGGGTTAGACTTAGCTTTAGGGGTTAATCCATTTATTATAGTAGCGATGAGCTCCGGTCGTCAGATTAGGGGTTAATAATTGAAGTTAGGTGTCGGCGATGTTAGGGAGGGCAGATTAGGGGTTAATACTATTTATTATAGGGTTAGTGAGGCGGATTAGGGGTTAATAACTTTATTATAGTAGCGCTCAGGTCCGCTCGGCAGATTAGGGGTTAATAAGAGTAGGCAGGTGTCGGCGATGTTGAGGGGGCAGATTAGGGGTTAATAAATATAATATAGGGGTCGGCAGTGTTAGGGGCAGCAGATTAGGGGTACATAGGGATAACGTAGGTTGCGGCGGTGTATGGAGCGGAAGATTAGGGGTTAAAAATAATATGCAGGGGTCAGCGATAGCGGGGGCGGCAGATTAGGGGTTAATAAGTGTAAGGTTAGGGGTGTTTAGACTCGGGGTACATGTTAGGGTGTTAGGTGCAGACGTAGGAAGTGTTTGCCCATAGGAAACAATGGGGCTGCGTTAGGAGCTGAACGCTGCTTTTTTGCAGGTGTTAGGTTTTTTTTCAGCTCAAACAGCCCCATTGTTTCCTATGGGAGAATCGTGCACGAGCACGTTTTGAGGCTGGCCGCGTCCGTAAGCAACTCTGATATCGAGAGTTGCATTTGCGGTAAAAATGCTCTACGCTCCTTTTTTGGAGCCTAACGCAGCATTTTTTTGAACTCTCGATACCAGAGTTAATTTTATGCTGCGGCCAGAAAAAAGCCTGCGGAGCGTTAACAGCCCATCTACCGCCAAACTCCAAATCTAGGCCTTAATTTTTTAGATATCCTTTATTGAAAAATAGCAATGCACATGGGTGAGCCAATCACATGAGTCATCTATGTGAAGCCACCAATCAGCAGCTACTGAGCATATCTAGATATGCTTTCAGCAAAGAATATCAAGAGAATGAAGTAAATTAGATAATAGAAGTAAATTAGAAAGTTGTTTAAAATGACATGCTCTTTCTAAATCATGAAAGAAAGAAATGTGGGTTTCATGTCCCTTTAAAAAACCTAAAACATTGACATACGAATAAGATCTCTCAAACAAAAAGATAAAGAAAACACAGGGGCCATTTGACCCTTACGTTTTCCCAAGAAAAGCACAAACAGGTATGCTGAATGATGAAAAAACTTTGTAGTATGAAGGTAGAGCTTTATTGCCCAAACCACATCCAGGTTGTGCAATAATGTCTCCTTAGATTAATCATGATTAGGCCAAAAGGCCAGTACAACAATTTTCAGTTTTATGTTATCCGTCAACACCACCTCTAGGTAGGGAAAATAATTTGTCCATTGAACAGTCTTATCCTGGGGAGACCCCAAATAAGGGTGGTTCACTCTGAAGAGTAGACAATTCTGAACCTCTACATGCATTAGAGATTGTCAACATGAATATTACCTTCCAGTATAATAACTTGAGGCCAAGCGAATTCATAGGCCTCTAGTTATCAAGGTCTGGCGGAACTGATCCGACACTGCGGATCAGGTCCGCCAGACCTCGCTGAATACGGCGAGCAATATGCTCACTGTATTCAGCATTGCAACAGCAGATCACAAGAGCTGCTGGTGCAACGCCGCCCCATGCAGACTCGCTGTCAATGGTCCGCCAGCAGGAGGGTGTCAATCAACCCGATCGTACTCGATCGGGTTGATTTCCGGCGATGTCTGTCCGCCTGCTCAGAGCAGGCGGACAGGTTATGGAGCAGCGGTCTTTGTGACCGCTGCTTCATAACTGCTGTTTCTGGCGAGCCTGCAGGCTCGCCAGAAACACGGGGCATCAAGCTCCATTCGGAGCTTGATAAATATGCCCCATAGGCTCAAAAGGAGTGTGCTGTAAAAACTGTGAAAACAAGAGTAAGACTCCAAAGGAGAAGTAATATGTTTGAAATCTGCACTCATAAAAATATCTGTGAAATTAACTGTAAAATGCTGTAAAATCATGATATCAAAATTGTGTAAATTGAAAAACAATAAAACGGTGTTAAATTTACAAAAATATTCTGAAAATACTAAAAAATACAATTGTAAATCCAGAACCAAACACAACTGTTAATTTTACATTAAGAATATGTTAAAATAATCATATTTATTTGTAGAATTTACAGAATACAGTAGTTTAAAAAGAGAAAACACTGTGATACCTAAAGCAAAACAATACAGTTAAAACTACAAGCTGACAGTGTTAAAATAATGTTTTTGTTAGGCAGATGTTCATATGTATACAGAAAGAAATTGTATTACATTTGACAAATTTATATGTTATATTTTACAGATAAGAATGTGTAAAAGTACAGTAAAATTGTGTTATTGTTATTATGAAGGATTTTAAACTCCAGTTGTGTCTGTTAGAATTGAGCAGGCCTAACAATATATTAGTATACTATAGTAAAACTATAATAGAAGTAGGTCACTTTTAAAAAAAAAACATTACATATGAACTATTTAAAAGATGTAGTGTTTTTTTTTGTTATAAATGCTGCCTCCCATAAAGGAAGTGACAGAGCAGGAAGTACAATCAGCTTCCTGTAGGGCTCAAGTCAGTGTTTCTTATCATTCATCTTGTTCATATCTCTTCAGCTCCTGCTCTTTGCATAACCTAATAACTGTAAGCAGTAGATTACTTACTAAATCTGTCCTGCATTCTATTTATATTGATTATCCTGCATTCCTGCCTATTCTTTTTCTTATGTCAGACTTATGTAGCATAAAGTTGCTGCACCATACTGCACATGTGCTTATTGTAATTCCATTCTATTCTTTTAGTATTTACAGTTTCTACAAGAGCTATCACAGCAATAAATTCAGTCTTTTCAAAGACAAAGGGGCATATGTATCAAGCTCCGTATGCAGGCTCGCCAGAAACAGCAGTTATGAAGCAGCGGTCAAAAAGACCGCTGCTCTTTAACCTGTCCGCCTGCTCTGAGCAGGCGGACAGACATTGCCGGAAATCAACCCAATCGAGTATGATCGGGTTGATTGACACCCCCTGCTGGCGGCCTATTGGCCGCAAATCTGCAGGGGGTGGCGTTGCACCAGCAGCTCTTGTGAGCTGCTGGTGCAATGCTGAATACGATGAGCGTATTGCTCGCCGTATTCAGCGAGGTCTGGTGGACCTGATCCGCAGTGTCGGATCAGGTGCGCCAGACCTTGATAAATATGGGCCACTACCACTATTTCTGTCTATCTTGTTTATAGCTGTATAGTTCCACAGTTACTGGAGTGAGGACATATTTTGTAGTCATAATAATAATGCAGACTGACTGAGGGTTAATTAATTAGTCTGGTAGGTTTCATGCTTACTGCTTAACTTTTTCAGCATTTGTGGAGCATTGTATTTTGCAATGCTCCACATTGCAAAATACAATAAAACAAGGGATTTTTGTTAGTTTGCTAAAATTGATTACCTTTTCTTTTTCCAAGCAAAACACTTGAGATGTTGAGGGGTTATGTGCTGCACTGTAGGGTTCAAAGGAATGAACCCCATTGATTTTTCAAAAGTGTTAGTGCTGGCTGCAAGCGGACATTTTGTATGTATTCAGCTTTTAAAGCTAGTTTCTATTGTGTTCACAATGTGCATGAAGCCTCTGTTACTGCTAGAGACTTTGTTACAGATTTTAAATGTGTCCTTTCGCTGTGTCAGCGCCAATTTATACATTTCCTACATTGGTCTTTTTTCATTTTCTCTTGTATTTTTCTTCCTTTCTCTGTTTTCTGTCCATTTGGACACAGATTCATGTTGCACAATGTTGTTATTTGTTTTGGTTCTTTTTACTGTAATGTATGTTTTATTCAATTGTTTTCATTTTTTTTTTTTTAGGTTGATCCTGCTATTCTTCAAGATGGTTTATGTTGTATGTGTATCGAAACATTATACTCGACAACATGACGTGTCCACCCCCCTGGAAATTCCCCCAAATTGTCTAGACACTCTGTCAGCTATTCCAGGGTGGAAGAAGCCACTGATCTTGGTGTGATTAGCAGAACAATGAGTATACTGGACGAAGTGTGGAGGACGTCGTCTGGATGGAATGGGGAAACCCTGCTGACAATACCCCACATTTTGTCTACAGCAAAAGGGTTAATAATATTTAATTATTAATTTTAATTATTATTTACATAACACTTTAAATATTTAATTAATAATAGCTTGAAAAATAGGATTGATGTCACGTTTTTTGTTGTTGTTAATGAAGCTATTTTATTATTAATACAGTCACCTGTTTTTCTTCTATTTCCCAAGGTGTTTTTTTTTCATCAACCCAGAAAAGGGCACAAAAGTAGAGAAGACAAACAAATCCCGGCATCATGTGAACCCTAGAGTTCTTACCTTGATTCAGGAACTTTCAGATCATGAGTGGCGTGATTTCTGACTATGAACTTAATAGAAAAATAGAATGATCCAGGCACTCTATGTAGGTAAGATAGGCAGATTTATTTTGACAAACACGCAGCAATGTTTTAAATCTCAATGGAGTATTTTCCATTGGGAGTCAAAACGTTGCTCCATGTTTGTCCAAATAAATCTGCCTATCTTACCTTCATCTTTCTATTTTGCTATTGATACTTGGGGACCATGCCAGTCCTGGACTTGGATGTACCTTGGAGGGTAGTGGAAGAGTGCGGTTTCTCCCTTGCTTTACTGTGAATATGGACTTAAGTCAGCAAGATTTGACATGTGCCACACTCATAGATTGAAGATTTGTTTCAGGTCATTAGCTGCCTACTTCTTCAAGCTGAAGAACCAATAAAAGTTTTAGACAATATTGTCAGTTTTATTGCTCTTATATTTCATGATTTGCATTCCTGTATGTGAATTTGAAGAGCTTGCTTGAAGATATATTTATTCAATTTATTCTAATAAGGAAATGCAGTAATCCTTTAAGAGTGTTAAAAATTCTAATTTTTAGTCGTAAAAATATAGCCTCTTAATTGTTCTCTGACAACTTTTGGAGACAAGTCCTTTCCTCTTTCTTGCCTTTTTTTTCTCTATTTTTAAGGGACATGCATCACTTAAAAACACCTATTGAGACAACTGTCTCATTCAGTAGTTTAATAACTGAATGAGATATCTGATTATTAAAATGAAAAAAACAAATAAAACAATTTTTAAGCATATACCTACCTGCCACCGGTTCCTCCCCCTGCTTCTCAGTCGCATTCCAGGAATACATAAAGTGCACAACATGCACGTGCACCTCCCTGATATGCAAGCAACATCAGAAGATTCCCCACTGATGGAGCTTATGTGCACGTGGAAAGTGTTCTTTCTGCATTCCGTGTAATGCAGCTAAGATGCAGGGGGAGTGAATTGCGCCAGGTAAGTATACGCTATAAAAATTTAATTTTAAAAATGAGACAGCTGTCTCATTCAGTTAATAAACTACTGAATGAGACAGTTTTCTCAAAGGGACGCATGTCCCTTTAACTTTTACTCTTTCTTTATCTCGACTTTGTTTCTTTCCATCACGTTTTTCTTTCAGATCCAATAAGATGATCACTAATCTGTCTGCTCTCTATTCTAAAGTTTGTAAAGTACTTATTACAAATTTGTATGTTGAGAAATTACAGATGTTTTTGTTTACTGCTTTAAAGTTAAAGGGATAGTCTAGTCAAAATTAACCTTTTATGATTCAGATAGAGCAGTGTTTCCCATACCCAGTCCTCAGGACCCTTACTCAGGCCAGATATTCATTATATCTTTACTAGAGCACAGGTGAAATAATCAGCTGATGGGTGAGCTGATTGTTTCACCTGTGCCTTAGTTAATATATAATGAATATCTGGTTAGGGTCCTGAGGACTGGGTTTGGGAAACACTGAGATAGAGCATGCAATTTTAAGCAACTTTCTAATTAACTCCTATTATCAATTGTTCTTTGTTCTCTTGGTATCTTTATTTAAAAAATAAAAATGTAAGCTTAGGAGCTGGTCCATTTTTGTTTCAACACTCTGGATAGTGCTTGCTGATTGGTGGCTACATTTAGACACCAATAGCAAGCACTATCTAGGGTGTTGAACCTAAAATGGGCCGGGTCCTAAACTTATATTCCTGCATTTTCAAATAAAGTTAACAAGAGAACAAAGAAAAATTGATAATAGGAGTAAATAAGAAAGTTTCTTAAAATTACATGCTCTATCTGAATCATGAAAGGTTAATTTTTGACTAGACTATCTCTTTAATAAATTCTTTGAAAGACAAGTTATTGTTGGATTATTTTTAAGTCTTTCAGTACAGTAACTCTTAAGGCATATCTAGCTTTGCTTTTGAATTTTTAAATACTTAGTCTACACTGAGTTACATTTTCCACATTTCTGGTAAAAGTCACACTTCTATAAGAAAGCAGTGCAATTTAAATGAAATTGTCTAAGATAAAAGTGTTCAATATGTCCCTAATGTATAGGAACAGATTATTTTTTTCACTGAGCAATAATCCTAACTAGCAATGTAAAATATTTTTAGATAAAATTAAAGTATATATTTGAGATTGGTATTAATTATGGAGTCATAGAACAGGATTTTATACCTTTAACTTATAATGAATTTTACATTTTACAGAAAATGTTTTTTACAGAAAATGTTTTTTTTATTTAAATGTTGCTTTAACGGTAAAACTCGTCATTACACTGCAAAAGACGCGCTATACATTAACTAAATATTTTAATTGTGTTTTGGCACATTGTGTTTCATGAATAATATGGCTATGTAAAACACTGTACTTGCTCCCGGCATGGAAAATTAGAAGGCGAGTGTGACGGATACCCCGGTTACCCCAACTGGGTAGCTCTGCCAAACGGGTCCGGCTTCCTCCCTGCCGACTGCAGCTATGTAGCTGGCAAGTGACCACAGCCTGTAGCCACCCCTGATACCTGACAGCACCAGTACTCAGGGTCCCACCCTGTGGCAGACTCCAGCTACCCAGATTGGGTAGCTCTGCCTGAGGATCCTTTCTCTGCCTGGAACAGGCTGCTATGTAGCCCAGTAAAGTGATTTTAGCTGGAGCCCACCCAAATAACTAGACAGACTAGCATTCAGGTGAAACAAGAACTGCTTTATTGCACAGAAAACACAGCTTTTATATATTTCCAACAAATGGGGTAGTTACTACACAAATAGAAACAAATATTATACAATGAGACAAACATCAGACAATGGTTAGTTTAACAAGATTCTAATCACATCCGGACTTACAAAAGGACAATGGATGACTTACACAATAACAGAAAGACACTTCACACCTAGACTAGATAACAACAGGGGTGAGGTTGTAGGGGGTGGGGGGTAGCCTTGGCTGTCTGGTATCCCTGACAGTGAGTAATGGCAGTGGCATTATTTGCTTTATTATTTAAAAGCCACTCCCTTAGCCCCCCCCCCACCACCAAAAAAATGAGAAAATTTGATGATGTGTCATGCAGCGAATGTCTATTGCTAATTTAGAAGAAAAGGGATGTTGAATTTACCAGTTTAAAAATATTTTTTTTTTGTAAATTACAACAGTTCTAAACTGTAAAATGTACAGTTGAAAAACGTAAACTTGTTTTAAATTTTTAATGTAGTTTTTACAGAATTATTCTGGCAATCAGGGCAGCCATATTTTTGAAAAAACAGAAAAAAGATGTTGGATTTACCAAATTAAAATGTATTTTTTTTGTAAATTACAACAGTTTTAAACTTTAAAATGTACAGTTTAAAACTGTAAAGTTTTTTACATTTTTAACATATTTTTTACAGAATTATTGTGGCAATCAGGGTAGCCATTTTTTGTAGAAACAACAGAAAAAAGATGTTCGATTTACCAGAATAAGTTTTTAAACTGTGAAATGTACAGTTTAAAAATGTAAACAACTTTACAGTTTTAAAGTGTAATGTAATTTTTACAGAATTATTCTGGCAACCACAACTGCCAGTTTTTTTCTGTAAAAACAACAGAATTTTTTTAAAGTATGGCCTTATTCAAACCATGGCATGAATAAGAGATTGAACATCAGATGAACATGCCAACTTCCTATGTATCAAAATAATAGAGCTAGGAGAAAAACCCTTTTCAAGTTCTTCTTTAAAAAAGACTGAATAATATGTAGGATACTTCCTCTGGTCCAGGAAAAAAACACATTCAGCACACTTAGAAAAATATTTCCTTCCACATCTTATGATATATGCATCTGGTGACTTGCTTACGCTCTTGTATTAGAGATCAAACATAGATCAGAAAAACCTCAATAACTCAATGCAGTCAGTGTCAGAGAATCTAGATTCTGGTAAAGAAAAGGGCATGCAACCTATGAAATTGGAAATTGTGCCCAGGATCAAGCTAGCAACCTCTAGTTTGCAAGGTAGCTGACCTAACCACTGAGTATCAACAGCTCAACAGATATAGTCACGAGGTAAACATGTGGAGACAAAGAGGAGATGCCGTGCATAGGTACACTCTAAAACAAACAGGAGTTAGAAATTAACTTCTCCTACGAGGAAAATAATAATAGGGATAATACCCCCTTAACTTCTGCATCCTGCACACACCGAAACAATGACTCCCTCTCCATGGAAACAGGGGACAGAGAAAACCTCTGAAGGCTGCCCAGACCAAACTGTATATGAATCCTTGAAAACGGATTTCCAGAAACCTGGAAAACAACCAAACCCTTCATATGCAATTAGGCAATAAAGGTAGATTATTATATAGCTTATAACATATTTCAGAAACCTTATCCTCTGGAGTTTTCTGAATCTAAATGCTAAGGACTCCTTAGGAAGAAAAAACTGATCACTCAATAGAAAGAACACAGTAAAGAGAATAGTTGACCAACTCAGATATCTGGAATGAAAAATAACTAGAATGCAAAACATGCATATGAAAAAGGAAAGACAATCAGATGATCTACCGTCTAAAGGGATAATCTAACAGATAAAATCCTGACTATCATATATTCTTTTTTAGAGTGAAAGAAAACAGAACCCTAATTAAGGAAGCCAATGGAGGATAGCACCACAACAATACATCCTTAATAACAGGAAATCAAATAAGCAACTATCCTCTAATAATCACTTGTCGTAAGTACTATACAGATGTATAACAATAGTACAAAGCGATTGATACTGTAGAATACCATGGCACAGGACAGCAAACAGAAAATAGAACCAGGAATGGAACATGCTGTAGATAATTGCATAAATAAAGTTATGGAATTATACCGCAATAAACGGTAGTGAACAAGATATGGCACAAACTGACATATACATAAGCAAAGTAAATGATTGCATAGCAATAATAACAATAGTACCATAATATGAAAAATACTGTTGGAGCCACCTACCAGTATTGCACAACAAAAAATAGCCGTAGTACCCGAATACAAAGCAATAAATAACAGGATATACAAAATGGCAGAATCCATTCAACATGCAGTATACTATTTCACAACAATAAATAACAGTAGTATAGAAGGGCAAATATGGAAAATATAGTCTCTTCTTCCCAGATGCCTAATATTGTATGGTAAACAATAACATCAATACAAGGATTGAAAAATACTGTAGTATCTACACACATATAAGAATATTATTGCCCAGCAATAAATAGTATATAATTACAAGTATAACAAATTATGTGATATACCTCAAAAGTATAATATTGTACAGCAATAGAAACAGTAATACAATATATGAAAAAAACCGTAATATCTACACACCTACTTATATTATTTGGCTATTTTAGTCCTGAACATCTTGTTGCAGGCCTGTGACTGTTGTTTTTTCCTGTTGAAATTTTTAACTTTTTTGATAAATAAAATTTGAACTTATTTTTAAACTTATTTTTCAAGTCCTCTTTCTGGAGTAGCGGGATAACAGAGTGTGTTTACTACTTATATTATTACACAGCAATAACTAGTAATAGTGTAGCACACTAGTATATAAGAATACTGAAGTATTCATGATAAGTATAATATTACAAAGCAATAATTAGCATTAATACAAAATATGGAAGGCACTATAACACCTACACCACATAAGTATATTATTACATTGCAATAAATAGTAGTAGTATAGTAATACAAGTCTAACAAGTACTGCATTATGTAGTAGTATAGCAGTATAATGTTGCATGGCAATACATAAATACATTATATGGAAAATTTTGAAATATATGCACACCTAAGTATATTATTATAAAGCAATAAATAGTAAGAGTGTAGTAGAATGGTATAACAAAACTATCATATTCACTGACAAGCATAATATTGCAAGGCAATAAATACCATGAACGCAAGTTATGAATAATGCTGTAGTACCTACACTAAAGTATATGATTGCATAGGAATAAATGGAAAAAGAATAGCAATGTTTCTATGTAAAAGAGATATAGCAGCCAACTCTAAGACCTGCAATACAGAAATCAAGCAGATACTGTAATATACGCTAGACTTACAATGCAATATTTAAGTAAATACTGCGGTGTACACAAGAACTTCAGTATCAAACTCCTACAGATATTGTGGTTACACTAGGCCTGCAATGTCATATACTATATAAAAAGATATGCAGTATACACAAGACTGCAAAATAACATTAAAGCAGAAATTGTGAAGTACACTAGAGTTGCAATATATACATTTTAGCAAATACTGTGGTATATTCTAAAACTGCCATACAGTTCTACAGCAGATACATCTGTATACTCTAGATCTGCAATACAAGATTTAGTGGATTGAGAGCTTATGAGCACATATGTAATATGGATAAGATTAGCACACTGAGCAGTAGTTCACAAAAATTATAGAGAAATGAGTAGTTACAAAATATCAGTCAAGCAATGTACTGTACTATATATAGACCATATGCCTTAGCATCATCCCAATTCTTATAATTACACTAATTACAGTAAAGTGACCGTTAGTAAAATAGGTTCACCAAGTAATTTACAGGACTTAGCATAGCGAATAATGCAGTTGTCTCAATACTAACACAGTAAATTTCAATTATATCCCTAATGATTAGGAAAAACATTAGCCTTAAGTAGAAGTACAGACACATTACAACAATATGCATAAATAGTCCAATGTTAGCAGACTAAGTGTGCTACATAAGGACAAAGGGGTAGATTTTTTAAATGTTTGGCGGACATGATCCACTGTGGGGAATCATTTCCACCCAACATCGATAATTATCATTGCACAAGCATTTCTAGTGAAATGCTTGTGCAATGGCACCCCCTGCACATTCGCGGCCAATCGTCTGCTAGCAGGGGATGTCAATCATCCCGATCGTATACAATCGTGATGATTGCTATCCGCCACCTCAGAGTTGGTGGATGGGTTAAGGAGCAGGAGTCGTACGAAGGCTGCTTCTTAACTTAAAGGGGCGTGAAACTGAAAAAATGTCTTGATTTAGGTAGAACATAACATTTTAAGTAACTTTCGAATTTACTTCTATTATCAAATTTGTTTAATTCTCTTGGCATTATTTGTTGAAGGAGCAGCAATGCACTACTGGTTTCTAACTGAACACATGGATGAGCCAACGACAAAAAGTATATATATGCATCCACCAATCAGCAGCTAGAATCTAGGTTCTTTGCTGCTCCTCAGATTTCCTAGATAAACCTTTTAGCAAAGGATAACAAGTGAAGGAAGCAAATTAAATAATAGAAGTGAATTGGAAAGTTATTTAAAAATGCATGCTCTTTCTTAATCATGAGAGAAAACATTTGGGTTTTATGATCCTTTAAGTTTCAGGTGGACCTGAAGCTTCGGCTGCTTGATATATCTACCCCAAAGAAGTTGTCATTTTCCCTCACGACCCAGGGAAATTATTATTACCAAGAGAAAGATTAAACTAGACCCTTCAGATGCAAATACAGGGCTTCACATATTGTACTAAACGTTACTTGCCCCACAAAATGTTTCTAATTAATTTGAAAAATATTAACCTCTTTCAAGACTACGAGATTAATTACTGAAGTGAAAGCAGTACCAGGGTTTAATAATAGCGGTAAACTGCTCAAATTAGTCAAAAAACTACAGCTGTGTTTTTAATAAAGACAACATTATTCTCCCTCCCCAATAGCTACTAACATAAGGTGAATCCTCCAATCCGAAGGAATCATGCTGCTGTAAACTTCCTGTATGTTGCTAATCATGACTGTTGACTGGAGAGGAAGACAGTGAGAAAAACAAATGAACAAATTTTGTTTTAACTAAAGGATTAAGGTTCTGTTTGACTTTAACCCCACTGAGTAGAAATCAATTCACCACATAGGTTACATACAGAACTTCAGCTTTGTGCAAACAACCGTTCCATACAGAACCTCTCCTGCTGTGTTCAGCATTCAGCATTGCACACAATTTGTATGCAGTGCCTTCAGAGTGGGCAAAGCATGCACCAAAATGGTTCTGAGGTGGGAAAAAAGGTTAACCCTAACCACCACAGGACCACTACCAATTTACAATGCAAAGCCTCCTTTTACCCTCCTAGTAAACATTGTGGCTGTCAAATTAACCAGGTCTGCAAGTAGGCACAGTGATGTCATCAGATCCAATGTCCCCTGTCAAACGTGCCTTCTTTAAAGTGTAGTGAGGAGAAAATGTCCAAAGGTTTTTCCCCAATAAAGTGTGAGGGAGTCCCTTGACAAATCCCCCCTACAGTCTGTCAGTATGTTTAATTAACCCCTTGTTACAAAAGGTGAATATCCACACCACAGCAGAAGTGTCTGAATGCCCTACTATTTACCTCTACAAAGACAACTAGCCTGCAATAGGGAGAGGCAATATAAGTAAAAAAAAAACAAGACTTACGCTTCTGCTGCTCCAGAGAACCTGTCAGCCCACCAGGACAGACCTGTCAAGAAATAAATCCAGTGTAACTAACACTGTTTAACTGTAAGGTGGTAGAACAAGAGCTCACTGGGGGAGGCATAGGAACTTCCCTGTGACACTCATGAATTAACAATTCCAAAACTTTACAAAGATTTACGTGGCATCTTAAGTACCCCCCTTACCCTTTCTTGAAGGAAACATTCCATTGAGGGAAAGAATTGTTGAAATCCAGCAGAGCACCTCAAATCTCGACCTTACTCCATGATGAGGCAAAGAAATACTGGGAGGGAATGGAAGTAGGAGGGATCGTTAAATGTTTTGTTTGGAGTTTCTTTGCCTCCTCCTTGTGGCTAGGAGATGTATTCCCATATCTAAGAATAGGATTGTGTGGACACTCACTACCATTATAAATAAAGTAATGGCACCATCTCTCTGAAGTGTCATTCCTGCTGCCTCATTGCAGACAAAAATAAAAAGATTGAACATGCATGGAAGTTATTCCAGCTTCTGTTCTATCTCATGGAGTGCTGTTCTCTCTCTTTCAAATTTTATGCAAATTGCTCTTGGGTCACCCTAAGGGTAATGGGGAAACCAGACGTGGACTCCATGCACACTTGCCCTTAGATAGATACAACTGCACCTCACTGACGAGGCACATAGGAGGCCGAAACGATCGTCTGGGGTTGTTGCTTCCCTTGTTCAGAGAAGAATTGCCTGGTATTTCGGCGCTGGACTGTCATTGGGCAGGGTCAGACTGATATGCTTCAGGATATTTTTTCTCTGTGAAGGGGCATAGTGTGCAAAAAGAACGTGCACCCTGAGGAGTTACAATAAAAATGAACATGCATGGAAGTTATTCCAGCTTCTGTTCTATCTCATGGAGTGCTGTTCTCTCTCTTTCAAATTTTATGCAAATTGCTCTTGGGTCACCCTAAGGGTAATGGGGAAACCAGACGTGGACTCCATGCACACTTGCACTTAGAGAGATACAACTGCACCTCATTGACGAGGCACATAGGAGGCCGAAACGATCGTCTGGGGTTGTTGCTTCCTTTTTCAGAGAAGAATTGCCTGGTATTTCGGCGCTGGACTGTCATTGGGCAGGGTCAGACTGATATGCTTCAGGATATTTTTTCTCTGTGAAGGGGCATAGTGTGCAAAAAGAACGTGCACCCTGAGGAGTTACAATAAAAATGAACATGCATGGAAGTTATTCCAGCTTCTGTTCTATCTCATGGAGTGCTGTTCTCTCTCTTTCAAATTTTATGCAAATTGCTCTTGGGTCACCCTAAGGGTAATGGGGAAACCAAACGTGGACTCCATGCACACTTGCCCTTAGAGAGATACAACTGCACCTCATTGACGAGGCACATAGGAGGCCGAAACGATCGTCTGGGGTTGTTGCTTCCCTTGTTCAGAGAAGAATTGCCTGGTATTTCGGCGCTGGACTGTCATTGGGCAGGGTCAGACTGATATGCTTCAGGATATTTTTTCTCTGTGAAGGGGCATAGTGTGCAAAAAGAACGTGCACCCTGAGGTGTTACAATAAAAATGAACATGCATGGAAGTTATTCCAGCTTCTGTTCTATCTCATGGAGTGCTGTTCTCTCTCTTTCAAAAAAAAAAAAAAGATTTGTTGCCCAGTCACAGTGACGTGACAAATGTATAGAGAACAGAAAACAACATTAGCTGCAGATGCAACACACTCTGCTTAATTTCAAGGGGGCAGTGCATTTTTAAGGGGACAGATATTACATATAAATGTTTAGTGATTTTATTTATAATTCTTATATTCATTGCAAGTTGCAAAATTATTGAGGTCCACCAAGATACATTTTCATGAAAATACTTAAATGTTCCAGAGTTCCCCAGCTGCTATTAGTCTCCTAGCCATTCTTCATCCCTTCCACAGGAATACATCCACAATCAAACAAGGTGCAGGATGTGCATTGTTATCAAGGGCATGGCTATTCTTAGATTCAAATGAAAACTCTTCACACAATATCCAGTAAAATGAAAAGCATTCAATATAAACATGTAAACAAAGTACATTAACAATAAAGGCACTCACATATTAAACAATGATAGTATGACCAGGGTTTCACAGCAAAGTATGCTATGGGTGTTTCACATTGTCATAGCATTTGTTTACTGTTTCATTGTATTTGGCACAATTTTCTAGAAGTATTTTGTTGTCTTACAAATCTTTGAAAAATCGCAAGACTTTTCTTAATCTTAAAATACATTTAACATTGGTATATTTGTACTGTTACCACAGTTTAAAAAAACTATTCTGAAACCTACTTGCTTTGTTTTCAACTTTACATTTATAACATAATCACATATAGCAATAATAAGCTCAGAAGTGAAATGTTAATGACAATGTAGTCATTTTATTGGAGTTCCTACCATCTGTGTCACATAAAGATGTTCTTTCCAAAACATCTGTGATGCATAAGGAGTGAGGTTATACTGTCAGCTGCTCTCTTAAAAATGATCTATTTGTTTAATCAATAACCATTTTAATTAGATCATCTTTAAACCCAGTATTTTGCCATATCTGCATTAGGCTGCAGTTTCATCATTTTTGAGTGATAAATATAAATGGTAATTCTATGTAACTTTTTGCTTTTACTTTTACTTTTTTTTTACTTCATATGTAACTTTTATAGGTATTTATTCAATTTATAAAGAGCCTTTTGAGTGCACAACAAGCATAATTTATATTAATAATTACCTGGGCAAAAGTGCATCCATGAATAATTGCATGGTTGTATGAATCATGGAGCTGTAGGATATTATTTGGCTCTTAACTCACTCCATGTATAATAATACACTTACTGCAAATTAAAGAATTGGTATTTTCAAGTGGAAGAAATCTACAATAGATGCAAAACTTGGAATATTATTTTGGAAAAATGTGCAGATTTAGCACTTTTTAGCGGAATGGTTCTTATTTTGGTAGCTTAATAAACCCTATGTGAATTAAAAACATAACATTTATTATTATATTGAAACAGAATAAAATCACAACTGTTAAAATAATATTTTTGCACATAGTATGGGATTTTGTTATTACGGTGACATGTTAATACCATTTGTGATTATTTTATAGCACTTATTCTCAAATTAATATTAATATATGCTACTTATCTACTAAGGAAAGCGTAAATTACTATTAATATATGCTACTTATCTACTAAGGAAAGCTTATTTTTAGTTCTATTGGGATAATGGGGTGAAAAAAAAATGTCAGTAGTCAAGAGTCCATATTGCTGTAAACTGAATATATATATAGGGCTTAATAGACATTTTATATTTTTATATCTATTGTTCTTTGAATTTTTCATTGCAGATAAGAGATTTATACTTAGAATGTGTGGGTTTTCTCTGTTTCTTTGCATGTGTTCCTAAATTCTGAGAGTGCAGCCTGTGTTTAAACCCAGAAAAACATCTAGTGATTGCATAGTTCTAGTATTTGCAATATACTTATTATTATTATTATCATCATTTATTTGGATAGCGCCGCCAAATTCCGTAACTTGCAACTATTCAAAACTATGAGTTAGATATCAAACCTGTTAGATTTGTAATGCAATACTTTCATTGTTGGGTAAGTTAAGTGACAAGATCACAATAAAATCAGAAACCCCTGTGTGATTGACCCTCATTGAGAACCATATATTTCCAGTGGTTAGAACCATTCATTATGATTCCCCTTAACACAATACAACAAAAGTAACCCCCTATTAAACATTTCTTTTCACAAACCCTTATGAAACCTAATCACCTTTCATAACTTCTGTCCTCATAGAGTCCTGATATAAAAATATTATTAAAGGGACATTAAATGAATGATTTGAGATGGTAATATAAAATAATTTTATATATATATATATATATATATATATATATATATATAGACAGCAGGCAGGCCAGCACTCACGGTTAACATTTCATCCACCCAGGGTGCTTTCATGGTATTGATAGTAGTAAGGAATGGGGATGCACTCGCCAGGATTTCCAAAGTTACCTTTAATGTAACATTTCGGGGTGTTACCCCCTTCGTCAGACAATACAAAATAACAATCTGTTATTTTGTATTGTCTGACGAAGGGGGTAACACCCCGAAACCTTACATTAAAGGTAACTTTGGAAATCCTGTGAGTGCATCCCCATTCTTTACTATATATATATATATATATATATATATATATATATATATATATATATATATATATATATATATATATATATATATATATATATATATATAATAGAGGAAGAAAGCGAGGAACTCCAAGACTGTTGCCAATGTTGGTTTATTAGAGCAGGTAAGTGAAAGACACAATCACAGTGTGCAAGGATTAGCTCTGACACGTTTCCCACATGCTCACATGCGCTTCATCAGAGATCTACAGGTGTTCACATGTGGTTAGGTTAAATACAGGTATTGACCAATAATATGTGAGTAAAATCTTAATTGTCACTAATAGGGGTGGGGAATAGTGATAACAGACGTGTAATTGATTAAAGATTCTTACAAAAAGAAAGTGCCTTAAAGTGATAATGCAAATAAATAAATTAAAGTGACAAGTGAGTGATATTGGCAATAATAAATATGTTCTTTTGTTTCTTTTGTATGAGTTTACCTAAATTATACTAATAATTCTAATAACATTTTACAAAAAAGTATAAGCAGTACAAGATCAACAACTGTGGGATATTCAGTTTTAAAAATTATTATCTTCACCTTATTCAAAAAACAATGTAAAGATGAAGAAGACGTGAATAATATTGGTCCTAGTGAGAACACACTAGGGATTAGAAAAAGCTACAACATTAAATACAGGAAAGTAAAGAAAAGGTTATTTTTTTATACAGTTAGTTATCTTAGGGCCAATTGAAGGCTGATAGAGTACTATGATTTCTAATTTCTGCCGGTAAATGCCTTTGTATACCTTAGTGATTGTATTAAGGGGTAAAAAAGCTCAAGTAATGCTAAGGTAATGCATGATGTTGTTAGGAAGTAGTGAGTAAGATCTAAGTATATTGACTCTGTGCTCAAGACATTATTTCTATATAAATGGTAATGCCTATCCTAAAGAAGGGATTCTTTGATCATTCCAATATTTAACTAATAATTTCATGGGTAACAATAAAGAAGAAAAAAAAATTGAATAACTTGTATATGTTGGGAACAGTTCTGGCTATATGTGTATATAGTGAATACTAGTAAACTGCCACTTGTGTCCCAATATTAGAATGGTCCTGTAGTGCAGGGTATAAGAAGTTTATGAACTAATTACCTGAGTGCTCCATTGGAGCTGTAGCGCTGTTCAGAAAATATTAGGGGACAGTAGTGCTAAAAACACTATGATGTCCTAAGATTGGAATTGATATTCGAGTAAAGATGTACTGTGATAGGTACTATATCTTGGTTAGAGCCATAAGAGATAATATATAAAGAGATGAAAAACTGAATATAAACTATATAAAGAAGAAAAAATGAAGAGAAAAGAAAAAAAAAAAGAAGAAAGAACTGCCTGAGGAGGGAACAGAGTTTAACCATTCTTAAATTAGTTTTACCTGATACATAGAGGAAATTCTAGGCTAGTCAATGAAAAGATCCAAGTCTTGTCTCTTATTGATA
This sequence comes from Bombina bombina, assembly GCF_027579735.1. Lineage (NCBI taxonomy): Eukaryota > Metazoa > Chordata > Amphibia > Anura > Bombinatoridae > Bombina > Bombina bombina. Next base: position 655,384,200 of record NC_069503.1, on the reverse strand, counting down.
CCTTTTGGAAATTTGGTCTGTTAAGTAAAGATCCAAAAGGCTTCTTTCCTTTGAAGCTTACTTATTCTATCTCCACCTCTAATGTCTTTGCTAATGTGTTCTATACCTACAAAGGAGAAGAGGTGCTTTATATGTGTTCCATGGGAACGAAAATGTTTTGCCACCGGTGTTTTTGGGATATCCTCCTCTAATGACAGTAGATGTTGCCTAATTCGGTCTTTGAGTGGGCATGTGGTTAGGCCTACATATTGCTGGAAACAGTGTTGACATGTGACTAAGTATACCACAAATTGACTAGTACAGTCTATCCTCTGTTTAATTGGGAAAATCCTTCCTGTGACTGAAGATGTAAATTGGTCGCTCTTTTGAGTGTAGTTGCAACTTTTACATATACGCCCACATCTAAAGAAACCTTTAGTGGGAGTTAACAAGTTAGCGATATGTGGAGATTTGGTGGTAAAATGTTTCCTAACCTTATCGCCAACTGTAGGGGCTTTTTTTGCAACACACTTGATATGTTGTCTTGATATATCTTTAAGTTTGCTATCACGTTGTAAGGTAGTTTCTCAGTGTGTCACACTGTTTCATCAGGCTATAGCCTGATGAAACAGTGTGACACACTGAGAAACGCGTTGCTGTTGTTTTTATTGTTAATACATTTTTAATTTTTTTAAACTCTCCATTTGCTGCCTACCATCTTTTTATTGGCTTTATCTAAACATTATCCTTGGCACTATACCAAGTGTTTCTGGACCTGCAGTTGGATCATTGGCACATTGATCTGCTTTCATCATATCTTCTTTGGTATCCCTGGACTCTCCCTGGCGAGACGAGGACCCCTGTTGGCAGCATCTTCTTACTGTAGTCTACAGGACGACGTATGGTTCCGGTCTGCGAATACTGCACTTCTGTGCTTTTCAATCTGTGAGTAGGATTCTTATGTTCCTATTGCTGCTTTGTTCTATTGTTATATGACCTGCACCATGTGGCACCCTCTATCTATTTCTTCTTAGATCTACCACTATATTGTCTCTGAGGGGGAAATTATCCGCATAGATGGTATTAAGTTCAAGACAGCCCATGTATAAATTGGCATATGCCGGGGCAAATTTTGCCCCCATGGCTGTACCACAATTCTGCAGGTAGAAATCCCCCCCAGAGAAAAAATAGTTGTGCGTAAGTAAGAAGCAAGCTGTTGAAACCACAAACTCAATAAAGTCATTAGAAAAATGGGTGTATCGTCTAATCATATTGCCCAATGCCTCTAAGCCTTTACGGTGAGGTATGCTAGAGTACAGGGCTGTTACATCAATGGTAAGCCATTGGAAATTTGTCTGCCATTGGATCCCTTCAAGTTGATATAATAAATGAGCACTATCCCTGATATAGCCTGGGAGGGCCACTACAATGGGCTGGAGTATTGAGTCCAACCAGGCACCAAGCCTCTCACAGAGGGACCCAAATGCTAGCCACAATGGGTCTCCCAGGAGGCTTGGTGAGGGACTTATGAATTTTGGGCATGACCCTGAAAGTGGGGACAAGAGGATCTTTAATGAACAAATGTTCCTTGATCTCCTGTGAGATGTGTCTCTCTTCCTGTGCCGTGTCCAAAAAAGAGTATAAATCCTGACTGAAAGTAGATGTAAGGTCATAGTCTAATTTGGTGTAGGTATTAGAGTTCCTGAGGTGAGTCTTAACCTCTTCTGTATAGTCTATTGTATTGAGAATTACCACCGCCCCACCCTTATCTGCCTGGGTGATCACTATATCGACATTCTCCTCTATTTCTTTAAGAGCAACTTTCTCTAGAAGTGTGATATTATGTGTATTGACAGTGTTTGTCTCTGCTAAGGAGTCATTAAGTGAGAGAATGTCCCTTAGGACTGTCTCTTGGTACAATTCTATACTAGGGCTTCTCGCCTGAACAGGGTAAAAATAGGAGCGATCCTTGTGTATAAAATTATGTGTAGAAATGGTGTGGCTTATAGTAGTATGTTGTAGAGTTAACAGAGTGTTAAAATCACACTGGTCTTTAAATAATAAACCAGTATGAGTGTTGTCTGGTATTGTGAGTGAAGGGGGAAGAGTGAGGGAGGAATCTGCATCAAATGCTGAAAAGTGCTTTTTTAAAGTGATTTTGCGCACTAATCTATTGACATCTATAACTGTAGAAAAGACATCAAAATCTGTGGTGGGTGCAAATGTGAGGCCTTTATTAAGAATGGATACTTGTGCTGGTGACAGTTGAATATTGGACAGGTTAATAACATTATTTATTTATTTTTGCTCTTTGAGGCTGTCCTGCTGGGGTATCTGTGTGGTTGATTAACTACTTTGGGGGTGCTAGTTTGATTAGGGGTCTTAACTAGGGATGCCAGTGTAGCTCTGGGTGAGGCACTAGCTCCTATATCTGATGTCACAGGCGGTTCTAGAGATTCTGCAGCCAAGGAATTGGCTGAGTGTGGAAGTGAAATGTCAGAATCTATGGTTTCAATGCTTGAAAAGGTGACTTTTTTGTTGGATTGGGCTCTACGCTTGTTGTTATTGGATTTAGAAGTGTTAGAAATGCCCTTGCCCCTGGCAGGCCTATGTTGTTGCCAGGAATACACAATGTTAAGGTCATAGTCCTTAGTGTCCCTGTTGTACTTGGATACTTTTCTACTTGACATGTCAATGTCCAATTTGTTAATGGTTTCCTCCAGTTGTACTGTGTAATCTTTATGTTGGCTGGTTTCCTCAAAAGGTTTAATACTGTCAACTATGGTGCTGATTTCAGTCAGAATGGTTTCTCTCTCTTGTCTTTTGTGTCTGAGCAGTTGGTTCATCAGGGTCATGGAGCATCTGGTCAAAGTATGATTCCATTCCTCCATGAACTCAGGTATCTGTTGGGCAAAGGAGGGGAACTTCTTCATTCTAAGGCCCCGTGGCACTTTACCCTCTTTAATATAGAGGTCCAGAAATTCTATGTCCCACCAGAGGTTGGTTTCCTTGAACCTGAGTTTCTCCAAACTAGAAAATAACATGGGCAGATTATCTTCCCTTGGCACAGTAGGAGCAGTGTTACCCCCTTACAGTGCTGTGACTAGAATGAGTCTATGTTTATCCTCATTCAAACCCCTGGTAGGGGTGGTGTCTGTTGGTTCTGTTAGATCAGCCATTATGCTCTAAATACTTTATGGAATGTCCAATAGGGAACTGATGAATGAGCAGACTATGCAGTTGAAGCAAATAGAAGAATAATCAGTCCCTCTAATAGTGTTGTAGCCCTGCTTTACATAGGTACAGTGTCCTTATGGTGTCACAATAATAGCAAGTCTTGCCTATTGTGATAATGGTACAGTCAGTTGTATTACAGTAATGGCACCCTCTAGTGAATATGTTGTACTGTCACCGGTTAGACTCTAGGCAATGTCTGCTAGTAATTTAGCAGGAAAGGGATATTGGAAATAATGTGCTCAATGTCCAACCATAACAATATCAGTTTATTAACAGGTACCTGTAGGCTCCGGTTTGAGTGCTGGCAATCTATGCAGGCGTTCCAGTTGTAATCTGGGCTGCATTGCTGTTCCCTCCGGCTTTCCGTGAGCTGGCTTGGGGCAATCACAGATCCTTTCAGTTTGCCCAGTCTGGTATGGCCAGGTATGGTGTAAACCTTCTGTTTGCTTGGTCTAGTGAGACCCAGTGTGCAAACAAGCTGGAAAGCAGATACGGTCAGGTGGCGCACTCAGTGACGTCACACGTTACCATGCGTCCTGGCGTTGTCGCTCCATTGTGTGTAGGAATGTCCCGCCTTGCTGTGTCCGCTGACAGTGTACAGGCTCCGGGTCCGATGATTGCCTGTATATGGTGAATCCAAAGAAAGTCTCCACCGGCACTGATCCCTTGCTTCAGCTCATCCGGGTATGTAGAAGCTGCCTGGAGGTTTGAAATCACGGTGACTGCTGCACTAGGGGTGGTACGCTGTAAGTAGACAGGTTGTAAGCAAATAGTAAAGTCACTGCAGTGGCTGTATCCTGGTATACAGACGGCTGTAGATGCAGGGGTACAAAAGTAAAATTGGATTTCAGAAATGGAGTCCTCAGGGCGTGCTCAGCCTTATGTAGAATATAGGAAGAAAGCGAGGAACTCCAAGACTGCTGCCAATGTTGGTTTATTAGAGCAGGTAAGTGAAAGACACAATCACAGTGTGCAAGGATTAGATCTGACGTGTTTCCCGCATGCTCACATGCACTTCATCAGAGATCTACAGGTGTTCACCTGTGGTTAGGTTAAATACAGGTATTGACCAATAATATGTGAATAAAATCTTAATTGTCACTAATAGGGGTGGGGAATAGTGATATCAAACTTGTTAGATTTGTAATGCAATACTTTCATTTTTGGGTAAGTTAAGTGACAAGATCACAATAAAATCAGAAACCCCTGTGTGATTGACCCTCATTGAGAACCATATATTTCCAGTGGTTAGAACCATTCATTATGATTCCCCTTAACAGAATACAACAAAAGTAACTCCCTATTAAACATTATTTTCACAACCCTTATGAAACCTAATCACCTTTCATAACTTCTGTCCTCATAGAGTCCTGATATAAAAAATATTATTAAAGGGACATTAAATGAATGATTTGAGATGGTAATATAAAATAATTATATATATATATATATATATATATATATATATATATATATATATATATATATATATACATATATATATAAATATATATATAGACAGCAGGCAGGCCAGCACTCATGGTTAACATTTCATCCACCCAGGGTGCTTTCATGGTATTGATAGTAGTAAGGAATGGGGATGCACTCGCCAGGATTTCCAAAGTTACCTTTAATGTAACATTCCGGGGTGTTACCCCCTTCGTCAGACAATACAAAATAACAATCTGTTATTTTGTATTGTCTGACGAATGGGGTAACACCCCGAAACTTTACATTAAATGTAACTTTGGAAATCCTGTAAGTGCATCCCCATTCTTTACTATATATATATATATTCAGCGCACATAGAATGGAGAAAAACAAAACCAAAACCAAATTATGGTGCAGTATGTCAGTACTAGGCAATCAAAAACTAAACATGAGATTTAAATGTGCTCACCTTGTTTAACTTCAAACATGTGAGGTATGTTGGAAGCATGGAGGGGATGTAATCCCTATCTGTGGTAAAGATGTTTCCAGCTGGTATGCAGAAAATTTTAGCAGGTGGAAATCTTGATATCCCTGGAGTAGAAACATGTTGGTATTTCAGATGAAGTGAATGTAATTCACGAAACGCGTAAGGGCACACCCACTTCTGACGTCACTTCCTGTCCAGGGAGACCAAGCTTCAAACACTTCAGCAACGGACCCTGTCACTGACAGGCTTAAGAATCCACTTACAGCATCCTATACCACAATATCACTAATTTTTATAAGCTAGCTGTTTTTGCACCAGCCCTGATAAAAAAAAACTCACTACCAGATTTAAAGAAATATACTATATTTCATCTGCTCACCTATTTCTGTCCCTGATCTGGACTATTATCAAAGAGGATTTCTGTTTATCATTTTTTATTGGACATTGGAAAATAAAAGTGTTTTTATTTTAAATTTCACTTTGTGTCCTTGCAAGCATCATTTTTACACATCTCATGAGTGCTGCAATTAATATCCACAATTGATCTCATAGTATGTAAACTGAGCACTAATTGGTTTGCATACATAAAGTTTATACCATACTCCAGAGAGGAGAAGCCTTTCAAGTATAAAGAAGGGAAAAAGAAATAAACAGCAACAAGGAAAGAAATCCAGCAAAAAGAATTAAAGTGTCTCTACCCAACTCCATAGAGGAGAAGTTTGTCTGAAATACCAACATATTTCTACTCCAGGGATATCAAGATTTCCACCTGCTAAAAGTTTCTGCATACCAGCTGGAAACATCTTTACCACAAAAAGGAATTACATCCCTTACATGCTTCCAACATACCTCACATGTTTGAGGTTAAACAAGGTGAGCACATTTAAATCTCACGTTTAGTTTTTGATTGCCTAGTACTGACATACTGCACCATAATTTGGTTTTGTTTTTGTTTTTCTCCATTCTATGTGCGCTGAACTCTGAAACTCAACTCCATACCTTTTTCCTTCACATTCCATTTGATCATAGTGGAATATTCAGAAACTAACTGCCATTGAAATATATCAGGAGGAACTATTTAGAGCAAAATAACCATTTGCAACATACACAGCGCAGATCAAGAAACACCCAAGCAACACTTGCAAACTTTCATTATTATTTTTTCACTTTTTCCTGTAATTTCTTTCTAAAAATTGTGTGCTTTTCCGTTCCTGCTAGAAGTGGAAGTACAATACACTGTTATATATCAACACAGTCATTGGCAGATTTTCTGTTTCTAAGCCATTCTGTAGTGGATTTACTTGGATGTTTAGTATTATTGTCCTGCTGCATCACCCAACTTTTACTGAGCTTCAGCTGACTCACAGCCACCCTGATATTATCCTGTAGAATATCTTGATAAGTTAGGGAAATTATTTTTTGATGGCAAGTGGTCAAGGCCGCAAAGCAGTCCCAAATCATGATGCTTCCTCCACCGTACTTAACCGTTGGGATGATGTTTTCATGTTGGTATGCAGTGCCCTTTTTATTCCTTCCCAAACAATGCAACCTTAGTTTCATCAGTCCACAAAGCATTTTCCCAGAAGCGTTGTGGAGTGTCAAGTGGTATTTGACAAACTTCAGATGCACAGCTTTCTTCATGGTGTTCTGCCATGGTTACCATGCCTGTTCATTGTTTTCCATATAGTAGACTCATGAACAGAGATGCTAAACAGTTCTAATTAATTTCTTCAAGTTTTTATCTAGTAGACAGATAAATATCAAAGCTCTTTGAGTTAACTTTTTAACCCTTTCAAGCTTTATGCAATGCCACAATTCTTGATCACAGATCTTCTGAGAGCTCTATTTTGCAAGGCATGGTTCACATCAACAGATGTATTTTGTGAATAGAAAACTCAAAATATTTGAGTGCTTTTTATGTCAAAATTGCTCTAACCCACATCTTCAATCTCATTTCATTAATTGGACAAAAGGTTTGTCAATTTCCAAATCTAATTAGCTTCTGTTGAAGTAATTACCCTAGGGTTTCATATACTTTTTCCAGCCTATACTGTGAATATTTGAATGTTATATTTAATATAAACTATATATATATATATATATATATATATATATATATATATATATATATATATATACATGCAAATATATATATAAAAATACAAAAATTATATGATTTGTAAAAGCTTACTTTTTGTTTTCATGCTTTTAGGCATGTGTCACAGTTCAATAAGGTATCAATAGATCATCACTCTAGACCATATTTGTAACATTCTTAATTGCTGCTGTTTCAAAAGCATAGCATAAAACTGTTTACTACTCCTTTAAAGTTATAATAAAACATCTTTGTCACTTGAAAGTTTGTCAGATTTAATTGAATATACAGTGAATACTAAAAATATTTTGATAATGCATTATTTTCATTGAGCTTATTACAACTTTTTTACACAAAGAACAAAAATCACAAAAATGACAGAAAGATTGGGAAATGTTTAATTTATATATGTTTTTTAGTTCAATGACCTTTTAACATATGTGTATTTATGCAAAACATGTTGATTACCTCTATATAATGCATATGAAATTCTGATGTTTTACTGAAATAAATAGTAGCTTTTGATATGCATTAGAATGGTTTTAAAAACAACTAAAAAAAAAAATTAGCCAAGCTGTATATATTTTCACACAGCAAACTCAAATGAATTGTAATAGTGGCCAATATGTTTAATATCTTTCATTCAATTATGCCATTCTTTTTTCAGTAGTTTTATATTAGAACGTTGTGTTTAAGAAGCAATACCTCTTTGGAGCAGGGTCTTTATGTTCCAGTATTTGTTTTCTTTTTATGCATCTGATTTTCCTTTTACCATAAATATTCTGTTTTTGGTGCATATTTTTCTTCGAATCTCACAACTTTCAGTTTGCAAAATAAAATAGCAAGATCTGCAAGTGGAAATGTTTAGAGAATATGCCAGACCTATAAGAGAACTTTCAGCTATATCCATGAAATGCCCTATTCAGAGCCAGATTACAAGTGGAGCGCTAATCAATGCTCCCGCTTGAGCGTTAATTGCGGTAGAAGTAAGATTTTTGCGCTTGTCGGATTGCGCTCATATTATGAGCTGAAAGGAAAAAATGTTGCTAAGCTGATGAGCGCAAAAAGCTGAACTACAATATTGCATTTGCGTTTACGTATTCCCCCATAGAAGTCATTGGAAAAAAAAAAATGAAAAAAAAAAAAAAAAACACCCCATTTTCACGCAAACCCGATCGCATATTCTCATGTGCGCTAACCCAACATGAAAATATGAATCTTTCACATTCCAATGTTCTGCACATAACAGAATTTATTCTATTTATTTAGAAAAAAAGTTTGTGCTTCACTCATAATCTGGCCCTCAGTCTATTAGATGGTGAAACTTCTTTTATAATTAGAAAAACAATAAACGTTTGTTGTGTTAGCGCTACTTAAAACACAATATAAAAACATTAGATGTAAATATAAGGCGTCAGGTGAACTTTTTCACATTTAGCAAAGGGACATTTACTTTCATTTAAAGGGACACTGAACCCAATTTTTTTTTCTTGTGGGATTCAGATAGAGCATGCAATTTTAAGCACTTTCTAATTTACTCCTATTATCAATTTTTCTTTGTTCTCTTGCTATCTTTATTTGAAAAAGAAAGTCCAGGACCCTGGACAGCACTTGTTTATTGGTGGATGAATTTATCCACCAATCAGCAAGAACAACCCAGGTTGTTCATCAAAAATGGGCCGGCATCGAAACTTACATTCTTGCTTTTCAAATAAGAATACCAAGAGAATGAAGAACATTTGATAATAGGAGTAAATTTGAAAGCTGCTTAAAATTGCATGCTCTTTCTGAATCACAAAAGAAAAAAATTGGGTTCAGTCTCCCTTTAACAAAAACACATGTAAATATTCCCTGAATATTCAGTATTTGTTTCCTTTTAAACAAAATTAATATCAAATAGTGCAGCAGACAAATATTCAGATTTTTTTTTTTTTTCAAAATACTCGTTCTGAAAAATTTGCAAGAACCTCATTTTTTGCTGCTACACATTGTCTACTCATAATACCAATATCTTAGGATAACACATATATGCTTGCAATTTTTTATTTCACTGTTTACCTGTTAAGAATCAGGTCATAATTAAAGAATTTGTGCATATATTGAACAGGTTGTTACATATTTATAGTTCCCAGCAAAACTACTGCATGACGGAGGAAATCTGAGGACAAAAGGAAATCTGCATTATCTGTGATCAATTTTTGTACATTATACTAAGTGCAATATTGAATGTATTGATTAGTATTTTTTATTTTTTTTTTACATTTGGCTAATGCATCGTAATGCAAGAAAGTAAGTGGTGCTAGAGTAATAAATCATTAGAGATAGAAAACATTAAACAATCTAATATATATGTGGTGCAGCTCACAATTATGTATCATTATCCTTTTTAAATAGGCATTGTGTCTGATAGCATTGTGAGTTTTTTTTCCTCTAGATGTTATTGCTAAGGTGAAAATATTTTTTCTAAATGATATAGCAATGCATTATAATAGCTTTAAAATTAAATTAAATGCTTTGTAATTACAAGAGTTTTCTTTACTCTTCCAATATAAACATATCAGCAGAGTCTGAATGCATTGGAACAGATTAATATCTTGTTTGCCGCAATTGTTTTTTAATGATCAAATACCACCCACCACTTTCCTTATGTGCTAGAGCTTGTTGCCACTGTCATTTTGTTAACACAATTTCCATTATTTGTCTTCAATAAAAATGATAAGATAACAAACTGTGAATTAGGGAGAGATATGTGGCAATGTTAGATTTGTGAAGCCTGACATGTGCCATTTCAGTTTTTAAGCCAGAAAAAATCCTGACTTTTCAGATATTAACCAGTATAAGATTGCAATAAAAATTTTTAAATTATGTGTAGTTAAACTTTTCAATATACTTTCATTATATATTTTGTCCCCTAATTCTGAAATTTAAAATTGTTGGCTTTCTATTTTCCACTGGGTTTCTATAAAGTAATGAGCACAGCCATATTTTAACTTAGCTTTTCTCTTTTTAGGTGTATTTGTAACTTAGGTTAGAATTTATTTTACAGGTAATTTTGTAATTATTTTAACTAGGTAGCTATTAAATAGTTATTAACTATTTAATAGGTATTGTTTCTAGTTAAAATAAATACAAAGTTGACTGTAAAATAAAAATAAACCCTAAAATAGCTATAATGTAATTATTAATTATATTGTAGCTATCTTAGGGTTTATTTTATAGGTATTTAGTTTTAAATAGGATTAATTTATTTAATTATAGGAATATTTATTTAGATTAATTTAAATAATATCTAAGTTAGGGGGGTGTTAGGGTCAGGGTTAGACTTAGGTTTTGGTGTTAATTCATTTAATATAGTGGCGGAGATGTAGGGGGGTAGATTAGGGGTTAATCAATGTACTGTAGGTGGCGGCGGTGTAGGGGGGGCATGATAGGGGTTAATAAATGTAATGTAGGTGGTGGAGGGCTCCGGGTGCGGAGGTTTAGGGGTAAAACAATTAATTTATTTGCGGCGGGGTCCGGGATCGGCAGGATAGGGGTTAATAACTTTATGTAGGCGGCGGCGGTATAGGGGGCGGCGGTTTAGGGATTCATATATTTATAGTTGCGGTGGGGTCCGGGAGCAGCGGTTTAAGGGTTAATAAGTATAAAGTAGGTGGTGGCGGTGTAGGGGGGGCAGATTAGGGGTTAATAAGTATAAAGTAGGTGGTGGCTGTGTAGGGGTGGCAGATTAGGGGTGTTTAGACTCGGGGTATATGTTAGGGTGTTAGGTGCAGACACTTCCCATAGAAATCAATGGGATATCGGGCAGCAGCGAACATGAGCTCTTGCTGCTGTCAGACTCACATTGATTCCTATGGGATCCGCCTCCTCCATTGTGGCGGATTGAAAACCAGGTACGCTGGCCCGGAATAGTGGCGAGCGTACCTGCTAGTTCTTTGATAACTAGCAAAAGTAGTCAGATTGTGCCGAACTTGCGTTCAAAACATCTGTAGTGACGTAACCATCAATCTGTGTCGGACTGAGTTTGGCGGATCGTATGTTACGTCACTAAATTCTACTTTTGCCGGGCTGTAGGGCTTGATAACTGCAGTGAATCAGCCTCGCCACAAATACGCTGTGGAATTCCAGCGTATTTGGGGTTGACGGCTTGATAACTAGAGGCCTGAGGGTCTATAAACCATGTAACCTAAACACTGTGGATAGCTCTGATGCAAGCTCTGGCAATGAGACCACACTTACACCTGCGGCCCCCCAACAACAGAGCCAAAGGATGACTACTTGTTCAAAAAACAACGTGGGCGCTGCACAAGAAGGGGGAGGCATGGCAGACAGAGGATGGGGGAGACCACCCCAACAGTGGAGGAGACAGTATTAATGGGGACAAGCAACATTATGAATCTCAGCAAACATGAACTAACTGAGACAGAGCAAAAATCGCTCTATAGAGGTTTAACTTTTGTACCCACTACAACTGCCAACAAATTTGACTTACATGTTGATATGTTTAAGTTAAATCAACCTTTAAAACTCAAAGAATTTTTAAGGGATTCCAGTGGTGAACAGGACAAATTCAGGGGCAAAAGCAAATTTGACCCCAAGAGTAACAATGCAAGCATTAAAACTTTTTCCAGAATGGTCACAGACCAAGTTCATGACTCTTGTGATGAACATAAACATAATGTTAAGAAGAATCTCTCAGCTGCGGAATGGCAAGTTTTGAATACATTGAAATAGACCCAACCCTGGTAATCAGGGTGGCAGACAAGGGCGGAGCCTTTATCCTGATGGAGTATGATGATTACCGGAATTAAATACTTGGACAGTTGGTAGACACTAATACTTATAAAAAATTGACAACTGATCCTACAAAAGTGTTCAAGAAACGGATTGATGGGTACTTAACTCTCATTAATGAGATGAGCTTTATCAGCACTGCAAATAAAGAATTCCTTACAGTGGAAAATCCTGTGATACCAATCATTTATACATTGCTTAAAGTGCATAAAGACCCATTGCATCCACCAGGGCGTCCAATCATCTCAGCTAGAGGTTCATTATTGCAGCCATTGGCAACTTTTGTTGACAGCTTTTTACAAGCAATAGTTCGCAATGTAGCTTCCTTCCTACTTGACTCTATTGAGCTGATCAAACTATTAAAGGATGAACAGAATGTATCTGATGAGGATATTCTATATACAGTGATTCCCCACAATGGTGGATTAGCTGCAGTACAATCACACTTGAAAAATACCCGTATATAGGCCCACCAATTGATGTATTGGCACAGCTCTTGGAATACTGTTTAACACTCAACTACTTCAAGTTTGAACAGAAGTACTATTTGCAGACAGCGAGAACGGTGATGGGGTCCAATGTGGCCCCATCTTATGTGAACATCTATATGTCTGAATTTGAGGAACACATGACTGAGTGCTTTAAGGACACTAGGATACGGCTATACAGGAGATATATTGATGATTTGTTCTTGATCTGGACAGGCACAGAGGAAGAACTCATCATCTGGTCCGAGACTTTAAACCAAGTGAATGAGAATCTGAAATTTAAGCTGACATACTCAAAAACACAAATTGACTTCTTGGACCTAAGAATCTTTAAAAACCACCAACACCTTTACACAACCCTCTACAGAAAAGAAACTGACAGGAACTCCCTGCTTAAAGCTGACAGTTGTCACCCCCCGGCCCTCAAACGGGCTCTTCCGAAGTCTCAATTGAAAAGGGTGATTAGGAACAACTCAGTGACAACACTATGAGATTAACAACTATGTGATATAAATAAGAAATTCCTGAGCAGGGGATACTACAAGAAGAATCTCCAAACAACATTGAATGAACTGGGAGGTCATACCAAAGACGAAGCACTGGTAAATAAAACAGGTGAGGTTTGGAATGAGAAGAGGCTCACGTTTGTCACTACTTTCACTCCTGACAAATGGGAAACACCTGGGATACTGAGAAAGAATTGGGAAACTATCAAGAGTGATAAAAGTCTCCCACTGCATGATTATGAGGTCCCGAGAATTGGATACAAGAGGGGCAACCTGCTACATTGTAGCTGTGGTAAATACTATGTTGGTAAAATGAACGATGACTTGAGGACCCGCATGGCTAATCATCGGTGTGCCATCAGAAGCACTTTAGCAACAGGTAAGGCAGACCAACCGGTCGCCAAGTATTTTTTATCTTACAAGCACTCAGTCTCAGGCTAAAATATATGATAATTGATCATGTCCCACCTCTGAATAGGGGTGGTGACAGAGCGAAACTGCTGCTACAGAAAGAGAGCAGATTTATTTTCAACTTACCAACTTTAGTGCCTAGAGGACTTAATACCAACATAGATATGCATTGTTTCCTCTAAATTTATTATATGAGTCTGTTATTGTGCAAACACACTGCATAATGTTTTCCACTTGGCTGTTTTGCTGAATAGTGTAATATTTATGTACCTATCCATATGAACGGGGTGTCTGGCACACTGGCCCACCTATATGCGATGCCTAGCCGCAGTTATGGCTGCTGAGATTTGTTCTAAACTGTTGTTTATACATTATGTGTTCTCCACTAGCTATGTTGCAACATAAGGTCACTGTGAGTTATTGATGGGTTTAACCAAAGTAACGTGCCAAAACAGCCACAGTCAATAGGTTAAGCACATAGGTAAATACCCACCACATTCTTAGGGAGACAGAAATGGTCTGATACTGATCGCCTTACCACATTAGAGTATGAATTCGTGAGTTAGACTGAACAAACACATTAATTATTTATAACTAATACTGATATATGGTAGCCACTTCAGGGTAAACACATAGTTAATGACATTGCAGCGATCTATATCACAAAACCATTAGCTTTCCATTGGGGACACGTGTAAACAATTATACATCTATGGGCTTGGGCGGCCTGATATTTCGATACGGTAGCCACTTCAGGTTAAACACATAGTCAAAGACATTGTGCCAAAACATGTGTAGGTTACGAAATTTGTGCACTGACGTTGAGTATTACTCTCCACTTGTTGTATACGTGTCAACTGAACCCTGATTAATGTATATGGGTCATTAAATTATCACACATATGACCTTTTAGGTTGGCCCCGTTTACTATCTACTGTATTTGGGTTGTTATATATTTTTATATTTTTGTTTTAACTGTTGGTATAGTGTGGTTTGCCGCTTATATAATATCATGAGCCTAATGATACTATGTGATGCTGTATTTACAGGAGTGACTACTCAAGTTACGTTTTTGCCCCTGCACATAACCATACTATCTATGTAAGCACAGGTGTTCTATATCGTCATTGACATCCGCAGTTAATTATGTCTATCTCTGAATGTCTTCTGATTGTTTGCAAGCTGCTAATCTAAGATTGATTGAAGAATTACTTACAGCTTAGATGTTGCCAATTTTACAATTAGACTTGTGCATTTCGCAGTTGCTTTTTTGTTTTGATCCAGGTGTGTTGCCGTAATTGGCCATTTGCACATGCTCAGTAGCGCTAATGGGATGCAGATCCAACACACCTGAGTTCACTCATTTGCACTTTGTGGGGTATAAAGGAGGGTAAGTTTGATGTGTGTTGTATATCTATTTTTCTGTCTGAGGAAGGGGCTAAATACCCCGAAACGTCACAATAAAAAGAAAAATCTTTAGATTAGAGTGCCTGTCTATTTTTGGAGTGTGGATACGAATGTTCAGGAGCACCCTGGATAATTGCCTTATTTTTTTGGAGAGTGCTGGTCTATAATTGAATGAAGTGTATATATATATATATATATATATATATATATATATATACAGTGGAACCTCGGTTAACGAACGCCTCGGTAAACGAAAAATTCGGTTTACGAATGAAAATTCTTAAAAAAAAATGCCTCGGTTTACGAATTTTTTTCGCAATACGAAACAAGTGTCCCGGTTTATAGCTCCGCCCCCTGCATACTGAAGTGTGGGTAGCACGTGAGTGTGTAGTGTGGAGGTGTTGGAGAGGTTTTGGAGCCATTTGCAGCAAGTTGTTGAGCCTTTTGGAGCCATTTGTAGCAAGTTGTTGAGCCTTTTGGAGCCATTTGCAGCAAGTTGTGAAGCCTTTTGGAGCCATTTGCAGCAGGTTCTGGAGCCTTTTGGAGCCTTTTGCAGCAGGTTTTGGAGCCTTTTTGGTGCATCTCAAGAAGTGGAAAGGTAGGGAGCTGAGCTTGGTTGTTTGCATGCCTTTTACTGTGTGTTCTGAATTCTGGGGGTGATTTCCATGCCAGCTCATGTGCTGTGCATGCCTGTTACAGCTCATGTGCTGTGCATGCCTGTTACAGCTCACGTGCTGTGCATGCCTGTTACAGTACTGTACTGTGTGTTTTGCATTCTGGGGTTGTTTTCCATGCCAGCTCATGTGCTGTGCATGCCTGTTACAGCTCATGTGCTGTGCATGCCTGTTACAGCTCATGTGCTGTGCATGCCTGTTACAGCTCATGTGCTGTGCATGCCTGTTACAGCTCATGTGCTGTGCATGCCTGTAACAGCTCATGTGCTGTGCATGCCTGTTACAGCTCATGTGCTGTGCATGCCTGTTACAGAAATTGTTTTGCTATTTTCCATGTTTTCCCTGTTGACGTGTTATTTATGTACAGTTAAAGTGTACTGTACCATGTTACCAACAGTTTGCCATGTTTTAAAAGTTGATGTGTGATGTTTTAAAACATAAAGTTGGATGTTTGAAATGTTATGGCTTGATTAATCATGTCCCTGTACAGTATTTATGCCTTTAAAGTGCACTTTATAAAGAGTTTTGAACAGATAAAATACTTTATTTGACTTTTTTCTCACCTCCGGAACGCATTAATTGGTTTTCAATGCATTCCTATGGGAAACCGTGTTTCGGATTACGAATTTTTCGCAATACGAAACGTCCCGGAGAACGCATTAAGTTCGTAAACCGAGGTCCCACTGTATATAAAACAGTTAATAGAAGATGCTGTCCAAACAAGGCTGTGTGGAAAATATGATTATCTAAATGGGTTTTGGCCTTGTTTGCACAAATAGAGATAAATAGAAAACCAAATTAAACATTGCAGCCCCCATTAGTTTATAGAAATTAAAGTTAAGTTAAACTAAACCTTTAAACATATTTTCAATATTTAAACAACTAATATAATTGTAAAAAATACATCTACATATTATTCTGAAAGTAATCTTTGCATTAAATACATTATAATTCCTAGCATGTATTTACTGTTTAACATCCCTTTAAATTAACAGAAAATTGGCAAAATAAATAATGAAATATGTTGCAAAGTTGCTTTACTATGCATAAATAAGCATTTCATATTAAAATCTCATGGTGTTTATCGTCCTTTTTAGAATTGGGTTATTAAAGCTAAAGATTAACATACACCTAGATTACGAGTTTTGCGTTAGAGGCTGTGCGGTGCTAACGAGCAGTTAATGCTCACCGCTCACTTACAGACAGCGCTGGTATTACGGGTTTTTACAAACCAGACCAAGTGAGCGTTGAGCAAAATTTTGCTCATTACCGCACTCCACTACCAGCGCTGCTTACGTTAGCGGTGAGCTGGTGTAACGAGCTCGTGCACGATTTCCCCATAGGAATCAACGGGGAGAGCCGACTGAAAAAAGTCTAACACCTGCCAAAAAGCAGCCTAAAACTCCTTAACGCAACCCTTATTGATTCCTATGGGGAAATAAAAGTTATGTCTACACCTAACACCCTAACATGAATCCCGAGTCTAAACACCCCTAATCTTACACTTATTAACCCTAATCTGCTGCCCCCGACATCGCCGACACCTACATTATAATTAGTAACCCCTAATCTGCCGCTCCGGACACCGCCGCCACCTACATTATACTTATGAACCCCTAATCTACTGCCCCCAACATCGCTGACACCTACATTATATTTATTAACCCCTACTCTGCTGCCCCCAATGTCGCAGCCACCTACCTACACTTATTAACCCCTAATCTGCCGCCCCCAACGTCGCCGCCACTATAATAAACATATTAACCCCTAAAGCGCCACACTCCCGCCTCGCAAACATTAGTTAAATATTATTAACCTCTAATCTGCCGGCCCTAACATCGCCGCCACCTACCTACATTTATTAACCCCTAATCTGCCGCCCCCAACGTCGCCGCCACTATATTAAAGTTATTAACCCCTAAACCTAAGTCTAAACCTAAACCTAACACCCCTAACTTAAATATAATTAAAAGAAATCGAAATACAAAATCCCTATCATTAACTAAATTATTCCATTTAAAACTAAATACTTACCTATAAAATAAACCCTAACATAGCTACAATATAACTAATAGCTACATTGTATCTAGCTTAGGGTTTATTTTTATTTTACAGGCAAGTTGGTATTTATTTCAACTAGGTAGAATAGTTACTAAATAGTTATTAACTATTTAATAACTACCTAGCTAAAATAAATACAAAAGTACCTGTAAAATAAAACCTAACCTAAGTTACAATTACACCTAACACTACACTATAATTAAATTAATTCCCTAAATTAAATACAATTAAATACAATTATCTAAAGTAAAAAAACACACACTAATTACAGAAAATAATAAACAAATTACACGATTTTTAAACTAATTACACCTAATCTAATCCCCCCTAACAAAATAAAAAAGCCCCCCAAAATGAAAAATAGCCCTACCCTACACTAAATTACAAATAGCCCTTAAAAGGGCCTTTTGCAGGGCATTGCCCCAAAGTAATCAGCTCTTTTACCTGTAAAAAAAATTACAAATCCCCCCCAACAATAAAACCCACCACCCACACAACCAACCCTCCTCTAAAACCCACCCAATACCCCCTTAAAAAACCTAACACTAACCCCTTGAAGATCACCTTACCGGGAGAAGTCTTCATCCAACTGGGCCGAAGTCCTCAACTAAGCCGTGAGAAGTTTTCATTCAAGCCGGGTGAAGTGGTCCTCCAGATGGACAGAAGTCTTCATCCATACGGCATCTTCTATCTTCATCCATCCGGCACGGAGCGGGTCCATCTTCAAGACATCCGACGTGGAGCATCCTCTTCATCCGACGGCTCTTCTGGAATGAAGGTTCCTTTAAATGACGTCATCCAAGATGGCGTCTCTTCAATTCCGATTTGCTGATAGAATTCTATCAGCCAATCTGAATTAAGGTACAAAAAATCCTATTGGCTGATGCAATCAGCCAATAGGATTTGAAGTTCAATCCTATTGGCTGATCCAATCAGCCAATAGGATTGAGCTGGCATTCTATTGGCTGTTCCAATCAGCCAATAGAATGCCAGCTCAACCCTTTTGGCTGATTGCATCAGCCAATAGGATTTTTTCTACCTGATAGAATAATATTTCAGTAGTGAAATGAGGTTTATTAGATTAACAGAAATGTGCAATATGCATCAAAACAAATTTAGACAGGTGCATAAATTTGGGCACCCCAACAGAAATATTACTATATTTAGTAGAGCCTCCTTTAGCAGAAATAACAGCCTCTAGACGCTTCCTATAGCCTGTACTGAGTGTCTGGATTCATGATGAAGGTATTTTGGACCATTCCTCTTTGCAAAACATCTCCAGTTCAGTTAGGTTTGATGGTTGCCGAGCATGGACAACCCGCTTCAAAACACCCCATAGATTTTCAATGATATTCAGGTCGGGGGACTGGGATTGCCATTCCAAATCACTGTACTTGTTCTGCTGCATAAATGCCAAAGTAGATTTTGAGCAATGTTTTTGGTCGTTGTCTTATTGAAATATCTGGCGCAACTTTAACTTTGTGACTGATTCCTTAAATTTATTCTCAAGTATCTGCTGATATTGAGTGGAATCCATGTGACCCTCAATTTTAACAAGATTCCCAGTACCGCCACTGGCCACACAGCCCCACAGCATGATGGAACATCCACCAAATTTTACTGCGGCTAGCAATGATTATATGCACCTGTCTATGAAGTTCAAGGCTTAATGGACTCACCAAACCAATTGTGTGTTCCAATTAATCAGTGCTAGGCAGTTACAGGTATTCAAATCAACAAAATGACAAGGGTGCCTAAATTTATGCACCTGTCTAATTTCGTTTTGATTAATATTGCACATTTTCTTCTACTCCAATAAACCTATTTTCACTACTGAAATATTATTGTGTCCTTAAGTTATTTGATGGATCAAAATGAAATTGCTGATCCAAACACCGAATTATTTATAAATGAACTAAACTTTTGTATACGACTGGCCACCTGAGGATTTATCAAGATTTGCTGGAAGTTTATCCAGTCTACTGGGCAATTGTTAGGTCCCAGTCTGCTGTTAATGCACCTGGAGGTGTATTGGATCTTGTAAGTTTATTCTTTACTTACTTATTGCTTTGTCTAAACGATACTGGGCTATGTGCATAAACTTTGTGTCCACTTAGAAAATCTACCATCAACCCCATCAGGGACTTTTATTGGGTATCTGCCACAATCCCACAGTGAGCTGGACCACTGCGAGGCTCCAGCCTGCACCATTAGCACCATAGGGTGCTCTGCTCTTGTGAGTATACACCTGGACATGTGTTTATTTAGCTGCTTGTCTCTGCAATACTAAGCCATGTTGGCGCCTCTGTTTTTTCTTTTTTCTTTTTTTAAGTTTTAATTTAATTTAAGATAGGGAAATTATAATTTTAATATAAAGTTAGGGGGGCATTAGGTTTAGGGGTTATTAGTTTAATTTATTTTATTGCGATGTGGGGCCTTTCTGTTTAGGGGTTAATAGGTTTATTTATTATATTTCGTTGTGGGGGGCTTTCAGGTTTAGGGGTTAATAGGTTTATTATAGTTATGGTGGAATTAGGGGTTAATAGCTTTAGTATAGTGGGGGCGATGTGGGCGGATGGCAGATTAGGGGTTAATAATATTTAAATAGTGTTTGCTATGCGGGAGGGCGTGGTTTAGGGGTTAATAAATTTATTATAGTGGTGACGATGTTGGGGAGCGGCGGAATAGGTGTTAATGACTTTTATTAGTGATGGCGATGTCAGGAGCAGCAGATTAGGGGTTAATAACTTTAATATAGTGTTTATTATGCGTGAGGGCCTTGGTTTAGGGGTTAATATGTAGTTTATGGGTGTTTAGTGCCCTTTGTGACAGTTTAGTTCTGAGTTTTATGTAACAGTTTTGTAGCGTATCATTCATAACTACTGCTTTTAGATTGTGAAATAGATCTTGCACTTATAGGCTGGAACGCAAGCTTTTTAGCCTCACCACAAAACTCGTAATGGCTGCACTATGGAAGTCCCATGAAAGAAAGTAATTTTTATGTGTGCGGGACTGACGTTACAATATAGGCTAAAAGGTTTGCGGTACAGCTATACCAACAAGACTTGTAATGGCTGCAGCGCTGTTTTAACTCTGAAATGACCATTATTTCAGCGTTAAAACAAGAATGCACAACTTGTAATCTAGGTGATTTTTTTTAAAACATGATTGCTGTGCCTTCTAATTAAAAAAAAAAAGTAATATTGGTAACTAACAAACAAGACAAAATGGCAAATGGTGTAATCCAGGTCACAAATACGTGACTCTTTTTGAAATATTCGCCATATATGCTTCATTCCATTTTAAATTGACAATCAAGTCAATGCAAGTGTGAATTACACAAAAAACATTTACAGAACGTGATTCCTATAAACAATTCCTAGATGTTAGTAAACTGCTGGAGTTATGCTTATGTTATGTATGATATGTTTATATTTACTATTAGGTTAATATGTGTTGTGCCAGAAAGCAAGGACTGGTAATAAATAGGAGATATATAAGAGCAAGCATTTTAAAAAGCATTCCTCCTTTTAGTTAAAAACCCCAGGGAAAAGAGTTTGGGGTAGATTACAAGTGGAGTGCAAATTTATCTTGCAGGAGCAGTAATTGCTGGTCAGACCTCTGGTTAAATTTCAAAATGTGCCCCAATTGGCCCCAAACTTTTGTGTGAGCTAGTTTATTAATAAAAAAAATATATAAATTTTATGGGGTTAAATGTGGCGGGTTTGGTTTCTAGAAAAAAAAACAGCACTGAAATGAGCCTTTACATTGTGTTCTATATATATATATAAAAATTCATTAAAATTATGGGGGAAGATAAAAAACTGAAAATAAAATCATCCATGTCTCAAAATTAAATCAATGTAAATATTTGAATAGGAAATTAGTACATCTAGGCAAGTATCCCTGCTTGCTTTCCCCTAGAAATTCTTAATATACAATGTTTCCAATGCACAAGAGAATTGTGGGTAAGATATGCAAATTAGATATGCAAATTCTCAGTTTTTTTTCTTCAAAAATACTGTTTTGACACAGCGATCCTTTTAAACAGGAATATGACAGCAAACCAGAAATCACTCACTAGACAAGCCTGTTTCGTTCTTTTTGGAACTCATCAGTAGGAGATAGATTTCTGGTTGCTGCATTGGGAAAGCTATTTTCATGGTTAAACCAAAATTCATTAAAATTATGGGGGGAGATAAAAAACTGAAATTAAAATCCTCCATGTCTCAAAATTAAATCAATGTAAATATTTGCACAAGAGAATTGTGGGTAAGATATGCAAATTCTCAGTTTTTTTGCTTCAAAAATACAGTTTTGACACAGCGATCATTTTAAACAGGAATATGACAGCAAACCAGAAATCACTCACTAGACAAGCTTGTTTTGTTCTTTTTGGAAATCAACAGTAGGAGATAGATTCCTGGTTGCTGCATTGGAAAAGCTATTTTCATGGTTAAATCAAAATTCATTAAAATTATGGGGGGAGATAAAAAAAACTGAAATTAAAATACTCCATGTCTCAAAATTAAATCAATGTAAATATTTGCATAGGAAATTAGTACATCTAGGCAAGTATCCCCGCTTGCTTTCCCCCAGAAATTCTTAATATACAATGTTTCCAATGCACAAGCGAATTGTGGGTAAGATATGTGGAATTCTCAGTTTTTTTGCTTCAAAAAAACTGTTTTGACACAGCGATCCTTTTAAACATGAATATGACAGCAAACCAGAAATCACTCACTATACAAGCCTGTTTCGTTCTTTTTTGGAAATCATCAGTAGGAGATAGATTTCTGGTTGCTGCATTGGAAAAGCTATTTTCATGGTTAAACCAAAATTCCTTAAAATTTGCATATCTAATTTGCATATCTTACCCACAATTCTCTTGTGTATTGGAAACATTGTATATTAAGAATTTCTGGGGGAAAGCAAGCGGGGATACTTGCCTAGATGTACTAATTTCCTATGCAAATATTTACATTGATTACATTTTGAGACATGGAGGATTTTAATTTGTTTTTTTATCTCCCCCCATAATTTTAATGAATTTTGGTTTAACCATGAAAATAGGTTTTCCAATGCAGCAACCAGAAATCTATCTCCTACTGATGAGTTCCAAAAATAACTAAACAGGCTTGTCTAGTGAGTGATTTCTGGTTTGCTGTCATATTCCTGTTTAAAAGGATCGCTGTGTCAAAACAGTATTTTTGAAGCAAAAAAAAAAAAAACTGAGAATTTGCATATCTTACCCACAATTCTCTTGTGCATTGGAAACATTGTATATTAAGAATTTCTGGGGGAAAGCAAGCGGGGATACTTGCCTAGATGTACTAATTTCCTATGCAAATATTTACATTGATTTAATTTTGAGACATGGAGGATTTTAATTTCAGTTTTTTTTATCTCCCCCCATAATTTTAATGAATTTTGGTTTAACCATGAAAATAACTTTTCCAATGCAGCAACCAGAAATCTATCTCCTACTGATGAGTTCCAAAAAGAACAAAACAGGCTTGTCTAGTGAGTGATTTCTGGTTTGCTGTCATATTCCTGTTTAAAAGGATCCCTGTGTCAAAACAGTATTTTTGAAGCAAAAAAACCCCTGAGAATTTGCATATCTTACCCACAATTCTCTTGTGCATTGGAAACATTGTATATTAAGAATTTCTGGGGGAAAGCAAGCGGGTATACTTGCCTAAATATACTAATTTCCTATGCAAATATTTACATTGATTTAATTTTGAGACATGGAGGATTTTAATTTCAGTTTTTTTATCTCCCCCCATAATTTTAATGAATTTTGGTTTAACCATGAAAATAGCTTTTCCAATGCAGCAACCAGAAATCTATCTCCTACTGATGAATTCCAAAAAGAATGAAACAGGCTTGTCTAGTGAGTGATTTCTGGTTTGCTGTCATATTCCTGTTTAAAAGGATCGCTGTGTCAAAACAGTATTTTTGAAGCAAAAAAACTGAGAATTTGCATATCTTACCCACAATACTCTTGTGCATTGGAAACATTGTATATTAAGAATTTCTGGGGGAAAGCAAGCAGGGATACTTGCCTAGATGTACTAATTTCCTATGCAAATATTTACATTGATTTAATTTTGAGACATGGAGGATTTTACTTTCAGTTTTTTATCTCTCCCCATAATTTTAATGAATTTTGGTTTAACCATGCAAATAGCTTTCTCCAATGCAGCAACCAGAAATCTATCTCCTACTGATGAGTTCCAAAAAGAATGAAACAGGCTTGTCTAGTGAGTGATTTCTGATTTGCTGTCATATTCCTGTTTAAAAGGATTGCTGTGTCAAAACAGCAAAAAAACTGAGAATTTGCATATCTAATTTGCATATCTTACCCACAATTCTCTTGTTAATTGGAAACATTGTATATTAAGAATTTCTGGGGGAAAGCAAGCGGGGATACTTGCCTAGATGTACTAATTTCCTATTCAAATATTTACATTGATTTAATTTTGAGACATGGATGATTTTATTTTCAGTTTTTTTATCTTCCCCCATAATTTTAATGAATTTTTATATATATATATATATATAGAACACAATGTAAAGGCTCATTTCAGTGCTGTTTTTTTTTCTAGAAACCAAACCCGCCACATTTAACCCCATAAAACTTATATATTTTTTTTATTAATAAACTAGCTCACACAAAAGTTTGGGGCCAATTGGGGCACATTTTGAAATTTAACCAGAGGTCTGACCAGCAATTACTGCTCCTGCAAGATAAATTTGCACTCCACTTGTAATCTACCCCAAACTCTTTTCCCTGGGGTTTTTAACTAAAAGGAGGAATGCTTTTTAAAATGCTTGCTCTTATATATCTCCTATTTATTACCAGTCCTTGCTTTCTGGCACAACACATATTAACCTAATAGTAAATATAAACATATCATACATAACATAAGCATAACTCCAGCAGTTTACTAACATCTAGGAATTGTTTATAGGAATCACGTTCTGTAAATGTTTTTTGTGTAATTCACACTTGCATTGACTTGATTGTCAATTTAAAATGGAATGAAGCATATATGGCGAATATTTCAAAAAGAGTCACGTATTTGTGACCTGGATTACACCATTTGCCATTTTGTCTTGTTTGTTAGTTACCAATATTACTTTTTTTTTTTAATTAGAAGGCACAGCAATCATGTTTTAAAAAAAATCACCTAGATTACAAGTTGTGCATTCTTGTTTTAACGCTGAAATAATGGTCATTTCAGAGTTAAAACAGCGCTGCAGCCATTACAAGTCTTGTTGGTATAGCTGTACCGCAAACCTTTTAGCCTATATTGTAACGTCAGTCCCGCACACATAAAAATTACTTTCTTTCATGGGACTTCCATAGTGCAGCCATTACGAGTTTTGTGGTGAGGCTAAAAAGCTTGCGTTCCAGCCTATAAGTGCAAGATCTATTTCACAATCTAAAAGCAGTAGTTATGAATGATACGCTACAAAACTGTTACATAAAACTCAGAACTAAACTGTCACAAAGGGCACTAAACACCCATAAACTACATATTAACCCCTAAACCAAGGCCCTCATGCATAATAAACACTATATTAAAGTTATTAACCCCTAATCTGCTGCTCCTGACATCGCCATCACTAATAAAAGTCATTAACACCTATTCCGCCGCTCCCCAACATCGTCACCACTATAATAAATTTATTAACCCCTAAACCACGCCCTCCCGCATAGCAAACACTATTTAAATATTATTAACCCCTAATCTGCCATCCGCCCACATCGCCCCCACTATACTAAAGCTATTAACCCCTAATTCCACCATAACTATAATAAACCTATTAACCCCTAAACCTGAAAGCCCCCCACAACGAAATATAATAAATAAACCTATTAACCCCTAAACAGAAAGGCCCCACATCGCAATAAAATAAATTAAACTAATAACCCCTAAACCTAATGCCCCCCTAACTTTATATTAAAATTATAATTTCCCTATCTTAAATTAAATTAAAACTTAAAAAAAGAAAAAAGAAAAAACAGAGGCGCCAACATGGCTTAGTATTGCAGAGACAAGCAGCTAAATAAACACATGTCCAGGTGTATACTCACAAGAGCAGAGCACCCTATGGTGCTAATGGTGCAGGCTGGAGCCTCGCAGTGGTCCAGCTCACTGTGGGATTGTGGCAGATACCCAATAAAAGTCCCTGATGGGGTTGATGGTAGATTTTCTAAGTGGACACAAAGTTTATGCACATAGCCCAGTATCGTTTAGACAAAGCAATAAGTAAGTAAAGAATAAACTTACAAGATCCAATACACCTCCAGGTGCATTAACAGCAGACTGGGACCTAACAATTGCCCAGTAGACTGGATAAACTTCCAGCAAATCTTGATAAATCCTCAGGTGGCCAGTGGCAGCACGACCAAAATAAATCCTCAGAGTAATACACCAAAAGTCAAGCAAGTGTATAAGAATATATAAAACTTTAATAAAAAGTGACGCGTTTCTCAGCTAACTAAGAGCTGTTTCCTCAGGCTAAAAAAATATATGTTCCTCAGGCTAAAAATATATATGTAGTATACATCTAAGAATACTACAGTGGACCAATGTAGCAATTAATAGTACCTAGTCTACTGTGGAAAGCCCTACAATAGCCTTTTAGGTTCAGCTCGTAATATTACCGTACACACACATGACTCTGGAACATCTGCGATAACTTAACAGCTCCTATAGCTTGTGTTTAACAAACCCTATGCCAGGTTCCTTTTGTTACCCTAAAAGGGTAAATATCAGAAAGTGAAGAGCGCTAAAGTATGCTCCATACATACATATGATTTGAAAGAGTTTGGGCTCGTTAAGACACTTAAAAATGTACATAGCAGAGAGAGTATAGACAGGCCCTTAGATTAAGCTCACAATTTTGCCAACTATCCTCATATCTCTGGGGAACCTGAGGTGATTCATAGGCCTTAAGGTTTATGGTTTAAGGAAGTTATGCCATATTATTTGTATGCACTGTTTGTCTTATCTTATATTGTTACCGGTTGATCCATGAGATGTGATTTGTTGAAACATGTTTGCTTTACAGGTCAAAATGATAACAACTAAGATGTTATAGTGATATATTAAGAGTGCCAAACTATACTATATGTAAGTAGCTAGGCTGAGTGATGTCGGCAAATTAGTTATACCTTACTTAGGTTATACCATGTTTCTGTAACCCCTGTTCAATATATCTTTGTGAGTGTTACTTTCCAGGTGTTACAGGTAAAAGTGCTACATTGCTCTGCTGAGAGTACTCACCTACCCACCATACAAGCAGTAAGACTAAGTGATATTGACACGTTAGTTATAATGAGGGCCATAGGTGGTGGCCCTAAATATTACTAAATAGTTGATGCATGTTTTAGAGAAACTGACTGGGGCTAGGCTTCCTATGCCAGCCTCTCCCCCCCCCCCCCCCACACGACTAGTTGTGTTCTCTCTAAGTATTGTGGAGAGAACACTCATTGAGATAGTGTTCCTAATACACATCATTTTACACTAGACAGTAATTAAAGTTATACACATACGCAAAGATACGCCAAGTGAGGATAAAGCTTTAGAGAACTCATCCTAGTATTGTCACTTCCTACAACTCATTGTTACATTTTTTTCCCCTTGTTTGTCTTTCTAATCCCTCCCTTCTAGTACCCTCTTCCTTGATTTTGGACCACTATTCCCATGGCTCCAATTACAGTAGCTACATTGAATGTTCAGGGTCTTAATTCCCCCACTAAGCAGAGCATCTTATTAAATTGTCATTTGGACCCTGAATGGGATCCTATGTACTTTAACCTCAGCTTATGCACCAAACTCAAAACAGATACCCTTCCTCCGGGCATTTCTAGGGCATATAGATAAACTCAAAAGGGGACACCTCCTAATTGTGGGAGATTTTAATTTTGTATGGGACTCCAAATGAGATAAAAAACAATGGGCACCCACCCAACTGACCACAACCTGACTTCTCAATCTAATGCATTCCATAAGCTAATGTATCAGTCTAGCCTGTATGATATCTGGAGATGTTTATCCCCGACTGAAAAGGACTACACACATAACTCTAAACCTCACAATTTATATGCACGCATAGATTACCTATTGTGTGATTCCTGGACATTAGACAAATATAGTGTCCCAGGTATTAGAGTATGCCCCTGGTCTGACCATGATATGGTCAGTGCCAACTTCTCCCTGCTACAGCCCCCTGAGAGTAGGCTGTCTTGGAAGCTTCCAGACTACTTTTTGTCTGATGGGGAAGTTCCTCAATTAGTCAAGACCGTTCAGGACTTTCTACAAATAACGTACGGGAGAAAAAAATCTTGAAATATTATGGGCTGCTCGTAAAGCCTACCTTAGGGGACACTTCATGAAAAAAGCACTCAATCGTGTTTGCAAAACACGCACTCGCTAGCTAAATTATATGGTGAGCTCCATTGTCTAGAGACCACAAACAAAAAGGACCATAAGCTTTTGTTTGCCCAAAAAACAAGAACTTTTAAGAGTGCAAGCTAACTTATTTAAACTTAAGAAGCTTTATTATTGTAAAGGGAACAGGGCAGATAGGTTATTAGCACGCAAACTTAGGAACAGGACAGCACAGAGTAGAATCTTAGCAATCCAGACGGCAAAAGGTGTAGTACACTTGCCAAGAGCTATAGGACAGGCGTTCGCTAACTACTATACTTCGCTATATAACCTAGAGGACACAACACAATTCCCTCAGACCAGTAGAGAGATAGTGCAGCACTTTCTGATGAGCCTCCATCTTCCAACTTTAAGTGATGACTCCATAGCAGACTTAAATAGTCCCTTTATGATTGAGGAAGTTAAGGCAGCTATACTAACACTGAAAGCGCACAAAGCTCAGGGCCCTGATGGCTTTACTGTAACATTCTATAAAACTTTAATACAGATACTATCACCATTACTCCTCAGACTTTACAGTAGAGTAGCTGAAGAGGGCAGATTTATCAAAGAGTACTTAGAGGCCAACATACTCACTATCCCTAAGAAGGGAAAAGACCCTACATTATGCAGAAGCTATAGACCTATATCCCTCATTAACGTTAATGTTAAGATATACGCAAAATCGCTAGCGACCAGATTGGGGTGACATCTGCCTTCTATTGTTCACTTTCGACCAGGTGGTTTTGTGCCATGGAGACAGGGCACAGATAACACCCATAGGTTGCTCAACATCTTCTTGGAAACGGCTGACATGGGTTTGCCCCTGCTCACCCTGTCACTTGATGTTGAATTAGTGTTTGACAGGGTGGGGTAGGGGTATATGTTTGAGGTCCTGAGAACCTTTGAGATCCCGGAATCCTTTAGCATAGCCATTAAGGCTTTATATACATTCCCAACAGCAGCGATTAAGGGATTAGGTTGCTGCTCTCCTAGAATCTGGATTAAAAACAGGACTAGGCAGGGATGTCCCCTATCTCCATTTCTGTTTGCCCTAGCCATAGAGCCACTGGCAGAAGCAATTAAGGAAAATAGTGCAATGCAGGGTCTTCAAATACACAACATGGTACAAAAACTAGCATTGTTTGCTGATGACTTGACATTGTTCATCACAGACCCAATAACATCATTACCACCTCTAATGTCCCTAATAGACTTCTTTAGCGAGATCTCACAATATAAAGTTACCTAATGCTTGAGATTGTATATACTTTAATATAGGTGTATTAAGATTTATAGAAAGAAATGTGATATAGATAAAAAGAAAAAATGTGATAAATGTTTTCGAAGACCTGGAATCCAGAAATACACCATTACTTACCTGCAGAATCTATTGTTTAAACCTTGTATAATGTATGCACAATAATTTGTGTCATTCTTTTGTTGAAATGTTTACTTGCAATAAAAAACTTGAATAAAAAAAGCCCACCCAAAATAAAAAAATTGCCTACAATAAACTACCAATAGCACTTAAAAGGGCCTTTTGTAGGGCATTGCCCTAAGTTAAACAGCTCTTTTACCTGTAAAAAATAAAACAAATACCCCCCCAACAGTAAAACCCACAATCCAACCAACCCCCCAAAATAAAAAACCTAACTCAAACAAAAACCTAAGCTACCCATTGCCCTGAAAAGGGCATTTGTATGGGCATTGCCTTTAAAATGGCATTTAGCTCTTTTGCATTGCCCTGAAAAGGGCATTTAGCTCTTTTACGAAAAACCCAAACCATAAACTAAAAATAAAAACACCCAAAAAAACCTTAAAAAATCCTAACACTAACGCCTGAAGATCCATTTACAGTTGCTGAAATCCCGCTTGAAGGATCTTACTCCCGGCGGCTCCATCTTCATCAAGGCGGTATCTTCTATCTTCATCCCAGCGGCATCTTCTATCTTCATCCCGGAGCGGGTCCATCCTGAAGACATCCGGCGCGGAGCATCCTCTTCATACGGTCGCCGCAATATACTGAATCTTCAATGCAAGGTACGTAATTCAAAATCGCGTCCCTTGCATTCCTATTGGCTGATTTGATTTTGGAAATTTAAATCAGTCAATAGGATGAGAGCTACTGAAATTCTATTGGCTGTTCATATCAGCCAATAGGATGAGAGATACTGAAATTCTATTGGCTATTGAAATCAGGTTGTTTTTTTAAAAAAACAGGGTATTCGAATAGGAATACTTTTTATTGTTTTGGATAATTTTGTTTGTTATTTTTTGTAATGGTAGTTTTTTGTATTTATTTGAACTAGGTAGTTACTAATTAGTTAATAACTATTTACTAACTAGTCTACCTAGTTAAAATAAATACAAACTTACCTGGGAAACCTAAAAAAAAAAAACCTAAGCTAAATAGGCTAAATATATATCCACAGCACCTATCAATGTATAAAATGTCCTTTATTGAAAATACATGGACAGAAAGTTATGCAACATTTCGGGAACATAGTCCCTTAATCATGCATACTTGATAGTACACCTGTACCTTTATTTAAAGGTGTGGCTAACCAATCACAATACAACATTCTGAACACATCCTACTTTTCAGCATTTCATATGTAGGCAACCTTAACACTACCATCTACTGGATATAACAGATATAAATGTCATGTTTTTTAGCAAAAGCTATCTCTTAATAGATACAAGGAGTACACAATCAAGTGTAAATGTACACTCAATGGTATAGAAGTTATTAAAAACATATAAAAATATATAATATCATGCATATAGAAATAAAACAATATATACACATAAAGAAATTTAGAGGCAGCTGTAAAGAGTTCCCTTATGAATTTTATACACATTTAGAGGAAGGACGACAGATCCAATTCACTGTTTAATCCATTAGGATACATAGAATCCAATTTATGGATCAAATAAGCCTCCTTTTGTTTCAGGATGCGCTCTCTATCACCTCCTCCTCTAGGTATATCTACATGATCAATGATCTGCCACCTAATTTGATTAATTTGGTGGCCACATTCCAAAAAATGACATGCTACAGGGGCTTGGAGATCACCCGTCCTGATGTTAGATTTATGTTGGTTCAATCTCTCTCTCATCTTACGTGTTGTTTCCCCTATGTAAACTTTGGAACATGGACATTTTATCATATATACTACGAATATTGAGTTACATGTATAATAAGATTTTAATTTAAATTTATGTCCACTCCTTGGGTGAACAAATTCATTACCTTTAATTACTGAATGACAACTGCTGCAGTTTAAACATGGGAAACACCATGAGTTATTTTCAGTGATGTATCTAGTTTTACTAATATTTTTAGAACCCATGTCAGACTGTACCAAAATGTCACTCAAATTCTTAAATCTCCTATGTGCCATAATTGGAGCTTTCTGTAGTATATCAATGTTTTTGTTACATGTTTGAATTATATGCCAATGTTTCCTTATGATTTTAGATATTTTTTCACTATGGTCATTGAACTGAGATATAAAGATAAGTCTGTCTTTATCAACCTGTTTCTGTTTATTCTTTGCATTGGAATTATTTTTTTTATTTTAAGGGTTTCTCTTGCTACCAATACCTCCGGGTATCCTCTTTCCAGGAATTTCTCACCCATTTTCTTAAGTCTTAAATCTCTCGAAGACTTATCACTGACTATTCTATTTACTCTCATTAATTGACTCCTTGGAAGGGATTTTTTTAGATTTTGATTATGGAAACTGTCATATCTGAGTAGTGTATTATGATCTGTATCCTTACGGTGGAGATCAATTTTTAATTCTTTACCCTCCTTATATATGACAGTGTCCAAGAATACAATTTTTTCCTCACTAGCTACTAAGGTGAACTCCAGGCCATTAACCTCCTGATTAAGCTCATTGACAAATTGTTTCAATGAGTCTGCATTGCCCCACCATATGCCAAATACATTGTCAATGAAACGCCACCATGTGGCTCCATACTGCAAAAACAAGTGATTACTGTATACACTCTTTTCCTCAAAATGACTCATGTAGAGGTTGGCATATGATGGGGCAATGTTAGACCCCATGGCTGTCCCCTTCTTTTGTATATACCATGTATCTCTAAACAGGAAATAATTGTAGTTTAGTACAATCATTAATAACTCCTCAAAGAAATCTATCTGTGCAGCATTATATTGGTTACTGCTAGACAATAAATAGCGGATCACCCCTATTCCACTTTCATGTTTTATTGATGTATAAAGACTTTTAATGTCTAGGCTAAACAGAATATAGTTAGTATTATCAAATGCCAGTGTAGATAATTTCTGTATAAAATCACCTGTGTCTTTAATATAGGATGTAATTTTCTCTACATACGGTTGTAATACCTTGTCTAAGAATTTAGCTATATTGGTGAATACTGATTCAACATTGGACACAATCGGACGCCCATGGGGTTCTTGTAAATTCTTATGTACCTTAGGTACAGTGTACACTGGTGTTCTAGGGTGTTCTTTATAGAGGTAGTCACTATTTTTTTTGTCGATAATACCTTTATTCATTGCACCATTAAGCATTCTCCTTATTTCCCTTTGTATTTTAAAGATAGGAATGTTATCTAAAATCTGGTAAGTATTGGGGTCACTGAGCTGAGCATTAATTTCTTGAATGTAATAATCTTTTTCGAGTACTACTGTCGCTCCGCCCTTGACTGTTCTTTTTATGATAATGTTACATTTTTTTAATTGATTCAATGGCCTTAAATTAATCCTTAGACAGATTATATAATTTAGCTGTCTCGGTCTTATTTGTAATTTGTGTAATTTTAGTATGCAATGTATTGATGTCTGACTAACTTCTAAAAAGTTTCTAAACTACTATTTTGTATGGCTGGAGTTAAAGTACTTTTTTTATACAAGTCAAATTTTTTTGGGTGGAATACATCTGAATTAACTGATTTGCCACCAATCTCTGCACCCTGAGTATTCCCGCTAGAGACTTCTAAGCTCTTAACCTTATTATTCAAATTGTTATTATTTTTGTCACTGTTACCATCAAAGAAAACACGCAAAAGGATATTCCTTTTTATGTGGGCAAAAGGATAGTCCTTTTTCCAAGAGTTTATACTCACTGTCTTCTAATGTCTCTTTGGAAATGTTTATTAGTTTCTGTGCTCCTCTCCTCCTATTCCCTTGGCCCCTTGTCTTCATCCGCTTGTTGTCTTCCGTGTCTGTGCTTCAGTTCACCGCAGTGTTTCCTTCGTCGCTGGATAATAAAGAGGGTGATGACTATCCAGATGACTGATCTGATGTAACTCCGCCTCCTTCTCTACATTTGTTCTGTCGATAGGTTTGGCGGCCTTGATGTCCAAATGACGTAACAGGGAATCCCCTGTTGGTATCCATGTACCCTGGTTTCCACTTGTACACATTCCCCTTAACATAATCATCTTTGTCTCAGATAAATTTAAGCCTTTTCCGTTCTTGGATATCTTTTTTCAGTTGAGTAATCTTTGCATCCATCTTTTTGATGAAATCATCTAATGCTTCTGTTGACAATAATTTTGAGAGTTACGCTTTACAAATTTCAATGTCCTTATCCTGTTGTTCAACATCCTTAAGCAGATACTCCACGGTAAGTGTTATACTCCTCATTATCACGTAGTAAAGTGGGCTGCGTATTCATTCTCAAGCCTCTGGGTATTCTTTTAACCCTGTGATATTCAGAGAGGATGGTGATATGTAAATCCCAAGCAGTGTTTTTGTTCCTTAGATTTTCATACTTTTTCTCATAGTCTTGTGCCAGAATGGTTTTTAGGAATTCCTTGGAACCCCTGGTGAGCTTAGTAATATGAGTCGCCTCCATTTCAGTGTACATAAATGCTTTTCTACCATATGTTTTTTGTTGCTTCTCCATAACTAGAACTGTAATGTATCCAGGCTGCACGGGTTAATGATCGGATATCACAATGGTGGCATTTCATCGACGATGTATTTGGCATATGGTGGGGAAACGAAGACTCATTGAAACAATTTGTCAATGAGCTTAATCAGGAGGTTAATGGCCTGGAGTTCACCTTAGTAGCTAGTGAGGAAAAAATGGTATTCTTGGACACTGTCATGTATAAGGAGGGTACAGAATTAAAAACTGATCTCCACTGTAAGGATATAGATCGTAATACACTACTCAGATATGACAGTTTCCATAATCAAAGGCTAAAAAATTCCCTTCCAAGGAGTCAATTAATGAGAGTAAATAGAATAACCAGTGATAAGTTTTTGAGAGATTTAAGACTTAAGGAAATGGGTGAGAAATTCCAATGCAAAGAATAAGGAGTAACAGGTTGATAAAAACAGACTTATCTTTATATCTCAGTTCAATGACCATAGAGAAAAAATATCTAAAATCATAAGGAAACATAGGCATATAATTCAAACATGTAACAAAAACATTGATATACTACAGAAAGCTCCAATTATGGCACATAGGAGAGTTAAGAATTTGAGTGACATTTTGGTACAGTTTGACATGGGTTCTAAAAATATTAGTAAAACTAGATACATCACTGAAAATAACTCAGGGTGTTTTCCATGTTTAAACGGCAGCAGTTGTCATTCAGTAATTAAAGGTAATGAATTTGTTCACCCAAGGAGTGGACATAAATTTAAATTAAAATCTTATTATACATGTAATCCAATTTTCGTAGTATATATGATAAAATGTCCATGTTCCAAATTTACATAGGGGAAACAACACGTAAGATGAGAGAGAGATTGAACCAACATAAATCTAACATCATGTCATTTTTTGGAATGTGGCCACCAAATTAATCAAATTAGGTGGCAGATCATTGATCATGTAGACATACCTAGAGGAGGAGGTGATAGAGAGTGCATCCTGAAACAAAAGGAGGCTTATTGGATCCATAAATTGGATTCTATGTATCCTAACGGATTAAACAGGGAATTGGATCTGTCGGTCTTCCTCTAAATGTGTATACAATTCATAAGGGAACTCTTTACAGCTGCCTCTAAATTTCTTTATGTGTATATATTGTTTTATTTCTATATGCATGATATTGTATATTTTTATATGTTTTTAATAACTTCTATAACATTGAGTGTACATTTACACTTGATTGTGTACTCTTTGTATCTATTAAGAGATAGCTTTTGCCAAAAAACATGACATTTATATCTGTTATATCCACTAGATGGCAGTGTTAAGGTTGCCTGCATATGAAATGCTGAAAAGTAGGATGTGTTCAGAATGTTGTATTGTGATTGGTTAGCCACACCTTTAAGTAAAGGTACAGGTGTACTATCTAGACATGTGCATGGCGAAAAAATTCGGTTTGGATCGATTCAGATTTTTTCGAATTTCAGTTTGGAGCGATTCAAATTCGGAAAAATTTGAATCAATTCGGTTCGGATTTGTTTCGGATTCATTCGGATTCGAATAAATTTGTTTCGGATTTGTTTCGGATTCATTCGGATTTGAATAAATTCGTCTGGATTCGGTTCGATTCGGTTTGGTTCGGAAATTCGGAATTTCTGTAAGTGTTAGGTGGGATTAGACTAGTATTATGTACTGTACATTAGGTGTAACCCATAGCAGAGTGATATAACCTAATATATTGTACAATTCTAGTGTAATCCATGGCCATCCAAATCTACCGAATAAATCCGAATAAATCCAAAGTTATTCGGATTTATTCGGTAGATTCGGCACAATTTTAATTCGGAGATTCGGTTCGATCCGAATCTCAGAATTTGCTGAATTTTCCGAATTTCCGAATCGAACCGAATCGCACATGTCTAGTACTATCAAGTATGCATGATTAAGGGATTGCGTTCCCGAAACATTGCATAACTTTCTGTCCATGTGTTTTCAATAAAGGACATTTTATACATTGATAGGTGCTGTGGATATATATTTATTGTGGATCTTTGTGAGGCTGGAGGTTGCCAGCTTTTCCTACATGCACCTGGCCAGGTAAGGCTAATCCTGTGGTTGCTGGGTTCATCTTGTTCGTTCACTTAGTTGTATTGTAGCTAGTTTAGGTTTTATTTCACAGGTAAGTATGTATTTAGTTTTAAATAGGTATTATTTAGTTAATAATGGTAACTTTAATTTAGCTCTATTTTAATTATGTTAAAATTAGGGGATGTTAGGGTAAGGGCTACGTTAGGTTTAAGGGTTAATCGTTTAATTTAGGTTGTGGTGATGTGGGGGGCTGGTGGTTTAGGGGTTAATAGGTTTATTTAGTGGTAGTGATGTTGGAGGCCAGAGGTTTAGGGGTTAATAAATTTATTTAGTGGCGGCAATGTCGGGGATCGGCAGAAAAGGGTTTAATAGATTTATTATAGTGCGAGCAATGTTGGGGTGCAGGGTGATAGGGGTTAATAACTTTAGTATAGTGGCGGCGATATCGGGAACGGCAGATTAGGCGTTAATAACATTAAGTAGGTATCGGCAATGTCGGGGGTGGCAGATTAGGTTTATGTTAGGGTGTTAGGTTTAAACATATCTTTTTTTTTCCCATAGACATCAATGGGACTGCGTTATGGAGCTTTTCATTCCACGCTTAAGGTGTTAGTTTTTTTTCTGACACATTCTCCTTATTGATGTCTATGGGGAAAGCGTGTATGAGCACGTCAAAACAGCGCTTGAATTGTGTGCGGTGTGGAGCTCAATGCAACCATATCGCACGCACAAGTCGGCTGTTTCAAAACTTGTAACAGCAGCGCTATAGAGGTTTAAATAAAGCAACTTTTTTGGCGTTTGTTAAATTCCCTATAGCGCGCATAACTCGTAATCTAGGTGAATGTGATTTACAAAATTCAGAACATTGTGTCACAATCTACTTAAAGAAAAAAAAATTGCCCAAAACCCATTTAATACAGTCTGTTTTTTTAATTTTTCCATTTTTTGGGTCACATTATTACAACGGAGGCAAACTCCTTGCATAGCAATATCAAGTTTTACAGTGTGAGAACTGTTGAAATCCCATTTTAAAAGACAAGATAAGTTGTAGCCACTTCTTACTAATAGAAACCTGCAGTGTTCTTCTTGATTTCAGTTGTATATATTGTAAAACCAGAAATCAAACAAAGAAAACAAAAAATACTCAGAAAGAATTCAGATTACAATAGGTTAATATCACACATGCAAATGATGATTTCCTTTACACACTCTACAAAGGGATTTGTTCTAAACAACTATACTGTAACCTTAAAGGGACAACATGTTTATCTTGTGATTCATTAAATAATAAACAATTCATGACAGCACAACCATAGTCACATTTCTAAGTGTGCACATTGCATACAGCGCTCTGCAACCTCTATTCCATATAGAAATATTTAAAAAATGCACCAGCATCATTTTATAGAACGCAGTATGTAGCCCAAAATGTGTATCTGGGGGTTTGAACAAACCTAATATTAGAGACCCTGATGGCGTGCGTCTATAAAGTGGTGCTGGTGCATTTTATGAAGAATTATTTTATGAAGCAGACAGAGTATACAGTTTTTAAAACATTTCCTGTTTACTTCTACTACTATCATCAAATGTGCCTTTTTCTCAAGGTAGCCTTTGTTAAAGACATACTAAGTAAGTAGCATGCATGTGTCTGGAGCTCTACGTGGCAAGAAACACTGCTACCATGTGCAAAGGTAAACTGCTGCCAAATTGTGCTGCAGACGTGCACGCTACTGACTTTACCTCTTTTCAAAAAAAGATAACCAAGAGAAATGTCATAACAGAAGTACATTTTGTGCTCTGAGTGATTTATAGTATATATTATAGAATCTACTGTGTTTAATAATCTATTAAAGGGGCAGTCTAGTCAAAAATAAACTTTCATGATTCAGAAAGGGCATGTAATTATAAACAACGTTCCAATTTACTTTTATCATCAACTTTGTTTTGTTCATTTGATATTCTTAATTGAAAAGTAAACCTAGGTAGACCCATGTGCTAATTTCTTAGCATTTTGATTTTTTTTCAGACCTAGGGTCCCATCCGATATGCAGCTTCGCCTGCAAAAGCCGGCGATGCCGTTTTTTGCACGGGTTTGGTATCCTATACACAGCGCCGTTTATTTCACCCGGTGGACGTAGATTTTTTCCCCATAGACTAACATATAAAACCCGCACAATTTGGTATCCAATATCCAGTGCAAGGCCTTACGTGGCGAAAATGGAGAAAACATACTCCATTTTCACCTCGCCATAAAATGCAGCCGTAGCAGGCCTTGTGCTGAGTATGGGAGCACCGTAACTCCCTAAAATGCCTACAAAAAAAAAAACCTAAGACCTAATGCATGCGCAATGTCTATCTACCTGTCAACCGCAATCCCGCACTAAAATTTCTAATAAAGTGTTTAACCCCTAAACCGCCGCTCCCGGACCCCGCCGCCACTAAGTAAAGTGTTTAAACCCTAAACCGCCGCTCCCAGATCCCGCCGCCACCTACATTAAATGTATTACCCTCTAATCTGACCCCCCTACACCGCCGCCACCTACATTAAATATATCAACCCCCTAATCTGACCCCCCTACACCGCCGCAACCTACATTAAATGTATTACCCCCTAATATGAACCCCCTACACCGCCGCCACCTACATTAAATATATCAACCCCTAAACCTAAGTCTAACCCTAACACCATCTAACTTAATTATTATTTAATAAATCTAAATAATATTAATATTATTAACTAAATTATTCCTATTTAAAACTAAATACTTAACTATAAAATAAACCCTAAGATAGCAACAATATAATTAATAATTACATTGTAGCTATTTTAGGATTTATATTTATTTTACAGGTAACTTTGTATTTATTTTAGCTAGTTACAATAGCTATTAAATAGTTAATAACTATTTAATAGCTACCTAGTTAAAATAATTAAAAAAATTACCTGTAAAATAAATCCTAACCTAAGTTGCAAATACACCTAACACTACATTATCAATTAATTAATTAATTAAATAAATTAACTACAATTATCTAATATAAAATACAATTAAATAAACTAAACTATATTACAAAAAAAAAACACTACATTACAAAAAATAAAAAATATTACAAGAAGTTTAATCTAATTACACCTAATCTAAGCCCCCTAATAAAATAAAAAGCCCCCCAAAATAATAACATTTCCCTACCCTAAAGTAAATCAAATAGCCCTTAAAAGGGCTTTTTGCAGGGCATTGCCCCAATGTAACCAGCTCTTTTACCAGCACTTGAAAGGGCTTTTAGCGGGGCATTGCCCCAAAGTAATCAGCTCTTTTACCTGTAAAAAAAAGAAATACAATACCCCCCAACATTACAACCCACCCCCCACACACACCTACTCTAAAACCCACCCAATCCCCCTTAAATAAACCTAACACTACCTCATTGAAGATCACCCTACCTTGAGCCGTCTTCACCCAGCCGGGCCAAACTCTTCATCCGATCTAAGCACAAGTGGTCCTCCAGCCGGGCAGAAGTCTTCATCCAATCGGGGCAGAAGAGGTCCTCCATCCAGCAGAAGCGGCATCTTCTATCTTCATCCTTCCAGCGATGAACGGCTTCATCTTGAAGACCTCCGGCGTGGAACATCCATCTCAGCCGACGACTACCCGACGAATGGCTGCTCCTTTAAATGACGTCATCCAAGATGACGTCCCTCGAATTCTGATTGGCTGATAGGATTCTATCAGCCAATTGGAATTAAGGTAGGAAAAATCTGATTGGTTGATTTCATCAGCCAATAGAATGTGACGTCAATTCTATTGGCTGATCCAATCAGCCAATCGGATTGAACGTCAATCCGATTGGTTGATTAAATCAACCAATCAGATTTTTCCTACCTTAATTCCGATTGACTGATAGCATCCTATCAGCCAATCGGAATTTGAGGGACGCCATCTTGGATGATGTCATTTAAAGGACCAGCCATTCGTTGGGTAGTCGTCGGCCGAGATGGATGTTCCGCGCCGGAGGTCTTCAAGATGGAGCCGCTCATCGCCGGAAGGATGAAGATAGAAGATGCCGCTTGGATGAAGACTTCTGCTGTATGGAGGACCTCTTCTGCCCCGATCGGATGAAGACTTCTGCCCGGCTGGAGGACCACTTGTGCCCAGCTGGGTGAAGACGGCTCAAGGTAAGGTGATCTTCAATGGGGTAGTGTTAGGCTTATTTAAGGGGGGATCGGGTGGGTTTTATAGTAGGGGTGTGTGGGTGGTGGGTTGTAATGTTGGGGGGAGGTATTGTATTTCTTTTTTTTACAGGTAAAAGAGCTGATTACTTTGGGGCAATGCCTAGCAAAAGGCCCTTTTAAGGGCTATTTGTAATTTAGTTTAGGGGGGCTTTTTATTTTATTAGGGGGCTTAGATTAGGTGTAATTAGATTAAACTTCTTGTAATATTTTTTTATTTTTTGTAATTTAGTGTTTGTTTGTTTGTTTTTGTAATATAGTTTAGTTTATTTAATTGTATTTTATATTAGATAATTGTAGTTAATTTATTTAATTAATTTATTGATAGTGTAGTGTTAGGTGTATTTGTAACTTAGGTTAGAATTTGTTTTACAGGTAATTTTGTAATTATTTTAACTTGGTAGCTATTAAATAGTTATTAACTATTTAATAGCTATTGTACCTAGTTAAAATAAATACAAAGTTACCTGTAAAATAAATATAAATACTAAAATAGCTACAATGTAATTATTAATTATATTGTAGCTATCTTAGGGTTTATTTTATAGGTAAGTATTTAGTTTTAAATAGGAATTATTTAGTTAATAATATTAATATTATTTAGATTTATTTAAATAATAATTAAGTTAGGGGGTGTTAGGTTAGACTTAGGTTTAGGGGTAATATATTTAATGTAGGTGGCGGCGGTGTAGGGGGGTCAGATTAGGTGTTAATATATTTAATGTAAGTGGCGGCGGTGTAGGGGGATCAGATTGAGGTTAATATATTTAATCTAGGTGGCGGTGGTGTAGGGGGATCAGATTAGGGGTTAAAATATATAATGTAGGTGGCGGCGGTGTACGTGGATCAGATTAGGGGTTAATATATTTAATGTAGGTGGCTGCGGTGTAGGGGGATCAGATTAAGGGTTAATATATTTAATGTAGGTGGAGGCAGTGTAGGGGGGTCAGATTAGGGGTTAATATATTTAATGTAGGTGGCGGCGGGGTCCGGGAGCGGCAGTTTAGAAGTTAATACATATAATGTAGGTGGTGGCGGGGTCCGGGAGCGGCAGTTTAGGAGTTAATACATATAATGTAGGTGGCGGGGTCCGGGAGCGGCGGTTTAGGGGTTAATAATAGGATAGGTTTTTTTCGGCGATGTGGGCTATGGCAGTTTAGACAGTTACGGGAGATTTCATATTTTCATATTTTAGTAAGTTTTTGTAGGCGCAGGCAGTTTCTAAAGTGCTATAAATCACTGGCGACTCCAGAAATTTGTACTTCCGCTTATCTCTGGACATCGCTAATTTGTCCGACTTACGGCACTTTAGCAACTGCCGTCAGGGTATATTTAATACCCCAATGTGCGAGGTGAAACTACGGGCGGCGCGGGTTCCCTCGCTTGCGCCGAAAACTACACCATATATCGGAACGTGCCCCTAGAGGACGTTAGTTCATGTGTGCCATATAGATAACATTGTGCTCATACCCGTGGAGTTACCTAGGAGTCAGCAATGATTTGCTAAAATGCAAGTCCGTCAAAAGAGCTTAAATAAGGGGGAAGTCTGCAGAGGCTTAGATACAAGGTAATAACAGGTAAAAAGTGTATTAATATAACTGTGTTGGCTATGCAAAACTGGGGAATGGGCAATAAAGGGATTATCTATCTTTTTAAACAATAAAAATTCTGGCGTGGACTGTCCCTTTAATATTTTAATGGCCTTATGTTTCATTTAAAAATATATATCATTGGAAGTTCAAAAGGTTTGAACAGACATCAATTATAGATCAACTGTATATATTTCAAAATAAAGTGATGTCACTAGAATAGGAAATACTTATTTCTAAATAGATCTAGACAAAAATTCTTTAGATTAAGTGAAATTAGTAAAGAACTGAAGCACAGTGTTTTAGTGACTTTTTGCTATGATAAATCATAGCCTAGTTGACTTAACTGTGAGAATTCTTCATCTGCAGAGAACAAAATACTTTATTTAAAGTACCCAAGGGATATAAATGTGATGTTTTAATTCAGTATATATAGAGACATTTTT
Source organism: Bombina bombina (assembly GCF_027579735.1). Taxonomy (NCBI): domain Eukaryota; kingdom Metazoa; phylum Chordata; class Amphibia; order Anura; family Bombinatoridae; genus Bombina; species Bombina bombina. Next base: position 655,341,937 of record NC_069503.1, on the reverse strand, counting down.
TAAGGCATGAAAGAATTCTTTAGTGAGAGAAGAAACATTTAAAACAATTTAAATCTAGAGAGATTAGTCCAGAGCTTTAGCATTTGAAGTGAAATGTAGTTAATTATTACAATATGCTTGAAAAAATAAAATTATATATATATATATATATATATATATATATATATATAAATAAATAATCTTTATTTACAACATCAGTTTCACATCAAAGAATGACATTATAATTATATTTTCTATATTGGCTACACAGTCACGTGTGGAAGGAGTGCTAGGCCACCGGCTACATATTATATATATATATGTAAACAATCATTTTCAAGACATATTTTATTATGTAGATCCTTGGTTTGTTTTTCAGCATAAAAATATCCAGTATGTGAATATATATATATATATATATATATATATATACACACACATACATACATACATACATATATATATATATATATATATATATATATATATATATATATATATATATATATATACTGTATATAGCATAGCATTTGAATACATTTTTGTTTCTTAGGTTAATACATTTTGCTTCTTAAGATAATAATTATTTTCCATGCATGTGTTAAGATGGTTAGGGAAAAAAGTGTTAAAAGGTGGATATCAGGAAAATATTTATGTTGAGACAAGTTATTTATTTTTAATAATACATTTAATTCACTAATCAAAATATTTAATGCGCCAGACCATAAAGGATGTAAGAATTTTAAATAACACCAAAGTATATAAACAAAAAGAGGATTTATGGAAAATAAAAAACTACTTTGTAATGAGTGAAAGGAACAATACTCTAATGTTGCATACCTTATAAAGGGCTGGAGTGTAAACTTTGCTAGAAGTAATTTTTTTTTGCGCATATAGAAATGCTCTCTTATTACTTACTAGTCCAAAAGCCTGTTCACAATGGACATTTTTTGCAGTACAGCGGTCCCACCCCTTGCGCTCTCTCCCTCCCCCTCTCTTTTGCTCTCTCTCTCTCCCCCCTCTCTTTTGCTCTCTCTCTCCCCCTCTCTTTTGCGCTCTCTCCCCCTCTCTTTTGAGCTCTCTCTATCCCCCTCTCTTTTGAGCTCTCTCTCTCCCCCTTCTCTTTTGCGATCTCTCTCTCCCCCTCTATTTTGCACTCTCTCCCCTCTCTTTTGCGCTCTCTCTCTCCCCCCCTCTCTTTTGTGCTCTCTCCCCCCTCTCTTTTGTGCTCTCTCTCCCCTTCTCTTTTGCGCTCTTCCCCCCTCTCTTTTGTGCTCTAATTCTCCCCCCTCTCTTTTACACTCTCTCCCCCCTCTCTTTTGCGCTCTCCCACCTCTCTTTTGCTGTCTCTCTCCCTCTCTTTATCCCCCCTCTTCTGCAATCTCTCTCCCCCTCTCTTTTGCGCTCTCTCCCTCTCTCTTTTGAGCTATCTCTCTCTCCCCCTCTCTTTTGCTCTCTCTCTCTCTCCCGCCTCTCTTTTGTGCTCTCTCTCTCCCCCTCTCTTTTGCACTCTCTCTTTCCACCCCTCTTTTGCGCTCTCTCCCCTCTCTCTCTATCTCCCCTCTCTTTTGTGCTCTCTCTCCCCCTCTCTTTTGTGCTCTATCTCTCCCCCTCTCTTTTGTGCTCACTCTCTCCCCCTCTCTTTTGTGCTCTCTCCCCCCTCTCTTTGCGCTCTCCCCCCTCTCTTTTGTGCTCTCTCCCCCTCTCTTTTGCACTCTCCCCCCCCTCTCTTTTGTGCTCTATCTCCCCCTCTCTTTTGCGCTCTTCCCCTCTCTCTTTTGCGCTCTCTCCCCCATCTCTTTTGTGCTCTCTCTCCCCCTCTCTTTTGCGCTCTCCCCCCTCTCTTTTGTGCACTCTCCCCCCTCTCTTTTGTTGTCTATTTCCCTCTCTTTATCCCCCCTCTTCTGCTCTCTTTATCCCCCTCTCTTTTGCGCTCTCCCTTCCCCCCTCTCTTTTGCGCTCTCTCTCTCTCCCCCTCTCTTTTGCGCTCTCTCTCCCCCCTCTCTTTTGCACTCTCTCTCCCCCCTTTCTTTTGCGTGCTCTCTCTCCCCCCTCTCTTTTGCGCTCTCTCCCCCCTCTCTTTTGCGTTCTCTCCCCCCTCTTTTGCACTCTCTGCCCCTCTCTTTTGTGCTCTCTCTCTCCCCCTCTCTTTTGCACTCTCTCTTCCCCCCTCTCTTTTGCGTTCTCTAGCCCCTCTATTTTGTGCTCTCTCCCCCCTCTCTTTTGTGCTCTCTCCCCCCCTCTCTTTTGTGCTCTCTCCCCCCCTCTTTTGTGCTCTCTCCTCCCCCTCTTTTGTGCTCTTTCCCCCCTCTCTTTTGTGCTCTCTCTCCCCCTCTCTTTTGTGCTCTCTCCCCCCTCTCTTTTGTGCTCTCTCCCTCTCTCTCTCTCTCTATCCCCCCTTTATGCCCGTCCACGCCCTTTCACGGCCCTTCACGTCCGAGCATTCCCCCTTCACGTCCGGCCACGCCCACTTCTACCGCAGATTAGGTAGGGACTCAAAGGCCAGGTGTGTTTGTCCTCATGCTGTCTCTACTGCGCATGACAGCTTCGGACAAACACACTTGGCCTTTTATATAATAGGATTTTTGAAAGTAAAAAGTTTGTGTGGGAGCGGAACCTGACAGTCTTTGCGATATCATAGAAGAGAGTACTCTTGTTCCTGCATATCTAGTTCAATAAGTCTGCTTCCTGCTGCTGCTACTATCCTCCTGCCCTCTCTGCTTTGTGGTGGTCATCATCTGTCAACTCCAAGTCCTCCTGGAACTGCTGGCTGTTGTGTCCAAGTAGCTCTAGGAACCTATTGTCCTCCACTTCCTATACATGGAGGTGTATTAGATGTATGTACTTTCAGGTATACCTAACAAGTTCAGTAAGTCTGCTGCCTGCTGCTGCCACTTTTGCTCCTGCTCCTGCCCTCCCTGCTCTGTGGTGTCCATTTTTCATTAATGCCAAATTTTCAGGGAACTGCTGGCCGCTGTGTCCAAGGCACCTGTTCCTCCACTCCTGGAGGTGTATTTTTCAGGTTTATATTCTGTAAAACCTTCCTACCTAGTTCAGTAAGTCTGATGCTGATGTTGCCAACCCTGCTCCTGCCCCCCTGCACTCAAGTTGTCATCATCTGTCAAGGCTAAATCCTCAGAGAACTGCTGGCCACTTTTTATAGGCACCTGTTGCCCTTCTCTTCCCCTGCCTGGAGGTGTATATTTGAGGTTTATGTACTGTCAGGCCTACGTATCTAGTTCAGTAAGTCTGCTACCTGCTGCTACTACTCATGTTCATGCCCTCCTTGCTTTGTGGTGGTCATCATCTGTCAATGCCAAATCCTAAAGGAACTGCTGGCCAATGTGTCCAAGGGGCGCTAGGCACCTATTTCCCTCTTCTTCCCCTGCCTGAAGGTGTATTTTCCAGATTTATGTGTTGTCAGGCCTACTTACCTAGTTAATTAAGTCTGCTGCCTGACACTGCAATTCCTGCACCTTCCCTCTCTGGTCTGTGGTGGTCATCATCTGTCAACAATTACAAATCCTCAGGGAACTGCTGATCACTGTGTCCAATGGGCTCAAGGCACCTGTTGACCTCTTCCTCTTCTGCCTGGAGGTGTATTTTTGAAGTGTATGTACTGTCTGGCCCACCTATCTAGTTCAGTAAGTCTGCTTCCTGCGTCTGCTGCTACCACTCCTGCTCCTGGCCTTTGGTGGTCATCATCTATCAATGCCAAACCCTTAGGGAACTGCTGTCCACTGTATCAAGGGGCTCTAGGCACCTGTTGCCATATTCCTTCTGCCTGGAGGTGTATTCATTAATTTTATGTATTGTCCGGCCTTCCTACCTAGTTCAGTAAGTCTGCTGCCTGCTGTTGCTACTCCTGCAATCCCTGCTCTGTGGTGGTCATCGTCCATCAATGACAAATCTTCAGGAAACTGCTGGCCACTGTGCCAAAGGGACTCTAATAAACGCATTGTTGTCCTCCTTCCTTCGGAGATGTATTTTTGGATTTTGGTTAATTTGTTTCCTGCTTCTGCCTCTCCTATTCCTTCCCTTCTCTGATTGAGTCATCAAGGAGAATTAACTACAAAATTGTTATTAAGGAGGTATGTAAGAAAGTGAGGAATGTGGCTACTTTTTTATCATGTAGGATGTAAAAAATAAAATTAGATTTAAATGACCAAAAAAAAAATTATGTACGATATGGAAAGGTTGAAGTGGTACTTTAATTGTAATTTATTGTTTGAATTTTCATGTAAAACTTCCTGTTCCTGATTGTTTTCGTGTCCCAGTTGGCAATGAAGGTTTAGATTTGTTGGCAATTTCTAGCAGTGTATTTTTGTGAGTAAAATTGAATGATTTGCAGGCTTCCTATAGGCTTTAATGGTATGTAAATAATATGTTCATCGAATAATTACATTTAATTTTGTAAGATTATGTAACTACTTTAGTTACATTACTGAATATACTGAATCTTCAATGCAAGGTACGCAATTCAAAATGGCGTCCCTTGCATTCCAATTGGCTGATTTGATTTTGGAAATTCAAATCAGCCAATAGGATGAGAGCTACTGAAATTCTATTGGCTATTCAAATCAGGTTGTTGTTTTTTTTAAACAGGGTATTCAAATAGGAATACTTTTTATTGTTTTGGATAATTATGTTTGTTATTTTTTGTAATGGTAGTTTTTTTTTTTTTTGTAATGTTAGTTTTTTTATTTTTTGTAATGTTAGTTTTTAGTATAAGGCAGCTTAGGTTTTATTTCACATGTAAATAGTTAATAACTATTTACTAACTAGTCTACCTAGTTAAAATAAATACAAACTTACCTGTGAAATAAAAATAAAACCTAAGCTAGCTTATGTTTTATTTCACAGGTATGTATTTAGTTTTAAATAGGTATTATTTAGTTAATAATGGTAACTTTAATTTAGCTCTATTTTAATTATGTTAAAATTAGGGGGTGTTAGGGTCAGGGTTACGTTAGGTTTAGGGGTTAATTGTTTAAGTTAGGTTCTTGCAAAGTGGGGGGCTGGTGGTTTAGGGGTTAATAGGTTTATTTAGTGGTAGTGATGTTGGAGGCCAGAGGTTTAGGGGTTAATACATTTATTTAGTGGCGGCAATGTCGTGGATTGGCAGAATAGGGGTTAACAGATTTATTATGGTGTGGGCGATGTTGGGGTGCAGGGGGATAGGGGTTAGTAACTTTAGTATAGTGGCAGCGATATCGGGAGCGGCAGATTAGGAGTTAATAACATTAAGTAGGTGTTGGCGATGTCGGGGGTGGCAGATTAGGTTTACGTTAGGGTGTTAGGTTTAAACATATCTTTTTTTTTTCCCATAGACATCAATGGGACTGCGTTATGGAGCTTTTCATTCTGCGCTTAAGGTGTTAGTTTTTTTTCTGACACATTCTCCTTATTGATGTCTATGGGGAAAGCGTGCATGAGCACGTCAAAACAGCGCTTGAATTGTGTGCGGTTTGGAGCTCAGTGCAACCATATCGCACACACAAGCCGGCTGTATCAAAACTTGTAACGGCAGCGCTATAGAGGTTTAAATAACGCAATCTAGGTGAATGTGATTTACAAAATTCAGAACATTGTGTCACAATCTACTTAAAGAAATAAAAATTTCCCAAAACCCATTTAATACATTCTGTTTTTTTAATTTTTCCATTTTTTGGGCCACATTATTACAACAGAGGCAAACTCCTTGCATAGCAATATCAAGGTTTACAGTGTGAGAACTGTTGAAATCCCATTTTAAAAGACAAGATAAGTTGTAGCCACTTCTTACTAATAGAAACCTGCAGTGTTCTTCTTGATTTCAGCTGTATATATTGTAAAACCAGAAAACAAACAAACAAAGAAAACAAAAAATACTCAGGAAGAATTCAGATTACAATAAGTTAATGTCACACGTGCAAATGATGATTTCCTTTACACACTCTACAAAGGGATTCATTATAAACAACTATAATGTAACCTTAAAGGGACATAAAACCCAACATGTTCATCTTGTGATTCATTAAATAATAAACAATTCATGACAGCACAACCATAGTCACATTTCCAAGTCTCCATATTGCATACAGCGCTCTGCAACCTCTAAAAAAACAGTTTCCCATTTACTTCTAACTATTATCAAATGTGCCGTTTTCTCATGGTAGACTTTGTTAAAGACATAGTAGTAAGATATATATTTTATTTAAAAATATATATCATTGGAAGTTCAAAAGGTTTGAACAGATATCAATTATAGATCAACTGTATATATTTGAAAATAAAGTGATGTCACTACAATAGGAAATACTTATTTCTAAAATAGATCTAGACAAAAATTCTTTAGATTAAGTGAAATTAGTAAAGAACTGAAGCACAGTGTTTTAGTGACTTTTTTCTATGATAAATCATAGCTTAGTTGACTTAACTGTGAGAATTCTTCATCTGCAGAGACCAAAATACTTTATTTAAAGTACCCAAGGGATATAAATGTGATGTTTTAATTCAGTATATATAGAGACATTTTTTAAGGCCTGAAAGAATTCTTCAGTGAGAGAAGAAACATTTAAAACAATTTAAATCTATAGAGATTAGTCCAGATCTTTATCAGTTGAAGTAAAATGTAGTTAATTATTACAATACGCTTGGAAAAATAAAATTATATATATATATATATATATATATATATATATATATATATATATATATATATGTATGTAAACAACCATTTTCAATACATATTTTATTATGTAGAAAAATTGGGAGAAAGTGTTAGAAGGTAGATATCAAAAAGTAGGATAGGTGGATATCAAAAAGTGGGAAAAAGTGTTAGAAGGTGGATATCAGGAAAATATTTATGTTGAGACAAGTTATTTATTTTTAATAATACATTTAATTCACTAATCAAAATATTTAATGCGCCAGACCATAAAGGATGTAAGAATTTTAAATAAAACCAAAGAATATAAACAAAAAGAGGATTTATGGGAAATAAAAAACAACTTTGTAATGAGTGAAAGGAACAATACTCTAATGATGCATACCCTATAAAGGGCTGGAGTGTAAACTTTGCAAGAAGTAAACATTTTTTGGGCATGTAGAGTTGCTCTCTTATTAAAAGTTGAAAGCAAAAAGTTTGTGCGGGAGCGGAACTTGACGCATTCTAACTTCCAGTCCTTGCGATATTGCTATAGTGTTAACATATTCTCCCCATAGAAGAGAGTACTCTTGTTCCTGCATATCTAGTTCAGTAAGTCTGCTTCCTGCTGCTGCTACTATGCTCCTGCCCTCTCTGCTTTGTGGTGGTCATCATCTGTCAATGCCAAATCCTCCTTAAACTGCTGGCTGCTGTGTCCAAGTAGCTCTAGGCACCTATTGTCCTCCACTTCCTATACATGGAGGTGTATTAGATGTATGTACTTTCAGGTATACCTACCAAGTATGCTGACTGCTGCTGCCAATTTTACTCCCGCTACTGGCCTCCCTGCTCTGTCGTGTCCATTTTCCATTAATGCCAAATGTTCAGGGAACTGCTGGCCGCTGTGTCCAAGGGGCTCTAGGCACCTGTTCCTCCACTTCTGGAGGTGTATTTTTCAGGTTTATATTGTGTAAAACCTACCTACCTAGTTCAGTAAGTCTGATGCTAATGTTGCCAACCCTGCTCCTGCCCCCTGCTCTCAAGTTGTCATCATCTGTCAAGGCTAAATCCTCAGAGAACTGCTGGACACTTTTTATAGGCACCTGTTGCCCTTCTCCTCCCCTGCCTGGAGGTGCATATTTGAGGTTTATGTACTGTCAGGCCTACGTATCTAGTTCAGTAAGTCTGCTATCTGCTGCTACTACTCCTGCTCATGCCCTCCTTGCTTTGTGGTGGTCATCATCTGCCAATGCCAAATCCTAAGGGAACTGCTGGCCACTGTGTCCAAGGGGCTCTAGGCACCTATTTACCTCTTCTTCCCTTGACTGAAGATGCATTTTCCAGATTTATGTGTTGTAAGGCCTACCTACCTAGTAAATTAAGTCTGCTGTCTGTCACTGCATCTCCTGCACCTGCCCTCTCTGCTCTGTGGTGGTCATCATCTGTTGATTACAAATCCTCAGGAAACTGCTGGCCACTGTGTCCAAATGGCTTTAGGCACCTGTTTCCCTCTTCTTCCCCTGCCTGGAGTTGTATTTTCCAGATTTATGTGTTGTCAGGCCTACCTACCTAGTTAATTAAGTTTGCTGCCTGACACTGCCATTCCTGCTCCTGCCCTCTCGGGTCTGTGGTGGTCATCATCTGTCGATTACAAATCCTCAGGGAACTGCTGGCCACTGGGTCCAATGGGCTCTAGACACATGTTGCCTGGAGGTGTATTTTTGAAGTGTATGTACTTTCTGGCCCACCTATCTAGTTCAGTGTCTGCTTCCTGCGTCTGCTGCTGCCACTCATGCTCCTGGCCTTTGGTGGTCATCATCTATCAATGCCAAACCCTTAGGGAACTGCTGTCCACTGTATCAAGGGGCTCTAGGCACCTGTTGCCATATTCCTTCTGCCTGGAGGTGTATTCTTGAGTTGTATGTAATGTCTGGCCTTTCTATCTAGATAAGTAAGTCTGCTGCCTGCTGTTGCTACTCCTGCAATCCCTGCTCTGTGGTGGTCATCGTCCGTCAATGACAAATCTTCAGGAAACTGCTGGCCGCTGTGCCTAAGGAACTCTAGTAAATGCATTGTTGTCCTCCTTCCTTGGAGATGTATTTTTGAAGTTTGGTTAATTTGCTTCCTGCTTCTGACTCTCCTATTCCTTCCCTTCTCTGATTGAGTCATTGTTATTAAGGAGGTATGTAAGAAAGTGAGGAATGTGGTTACTTCTTTATCATGTGGGATGTAAAAAACAAAATTAGATTTAAATGACCAAAAAAATAAATATTGTATCATATGGAAAGGTTGAAGTGGTGCTTTAATTGTAATTTATTGTTTGAATTCTCATGTAAAACTTCCTGTTCCTGAATGTTTTTGTGTCCCAGTTGGCAATGAAGGTTTAGATTTGTTGGCATTTCCTAGCAGTGTATTTTTGTGAGTAAAATAAATGTTTTGCAGGCTTCCTATAGGCTTTAATGGTATGTAATGAATTTTGACTCAACCAAAATTCTCTTCCAAATATTCAGCTGAACGGAATGTGCCGACCAAAATTCTGATGACCTGAATCGATCAGAAAAGTTCAGAATTTTTACGCCTGTGCACCTGTCTATTAATCTGTAAATCTAGTAATTTCAAAGAAAGGTCATTACAGAAATAAATGTACAATAAGATAGATATTGGTTCCTCTCTTATTACATTTGTATTTGAGTCTTAATTGAAATGTATTACCATAATGCTTAAAGGGACACTATACCCAAAAAAAATTTCATGATTAAGGTAGAGAATACAATTGTAAATAACATTCCAACTTACTTCTATTATCTAATTTGCTTCATTCTTTAGATATCCTTTAATTAAGAAATGGCAATGCACATGGTCAGCCAATCACAGGAGGCATCTATGTGCAGCTACCAATCAGCAGCTACTAAGCATATCTAGATATGTTTTTCAGCAAAGACTATCAAGAGAATGAAGCAAAATAGATAATAGAAGTAAATTAGAAAGTTGTTTATAATTGTATGCTCTTTCTAAATCATGGAAGAAAAAAAAATTGGGGTTCATGTCCCTTTTAGCTATTTCTCAGTGTTTTTTTTTTTTAAATAATATGTTCATCGAATAATTAAATTTAATTTTGTAAGATTATGTAACTACTTTAGTGACATTTTAGTAATTTAAATGAGAGAGAATACCATTAGTTGCTAGACATGATACATATAAATTTGCATCAGATCATACAAGAAGAAATTAGCAAAATATAAATATATTTTGATAGTGTGATTTCACTGATCCATAGTGTGACCTAGAGAACAGACCTTAAATAGTGTGTTATTCTTCCTCATTTTGTGACTGGACACTCTTAAACATAAAATAAATTTTAGCCAGAGTCAAAGAAAAACAATGTATTTAGCTTTGTATATGTATGTTTCTCTATGTTAAAGCCCTTTGAAGTCCTTTTTTTTTCCCTTACACCCGAGACCACATATCTTTGAACTCACTCATGAATATTTACTCCTTCCTGACCAGATTTGTTCTTTTGTGAATCCTTGGTCAAATGTATTTCAGGCCCTCCAACACAGTAATACATACTTTTTAAAAAGATAATACAATTTATTCTGTCTGAGTACCCTGTCAGGACAAACACCAGCCAAGTCTGTTAACTCCCAATGCTTTCCATTCTGTTAGTGAAAAGATCAGAAGTAGGACCCAAGTGTTTTGTTTTTATTATGGGTCTGCTACTTATGCAAGAACACAAATGAAGGTGGCACTCAGGTAGATAACAATATCAATACAATGGAATTCCACAGCACCCAGGATTCATGATAAAAAGAAGAAATGTATTGAGGTACAAACAATAGCAACGTTTCGGGAATATTTCCCTTAATCATGCATAGCATCAACAGGTGATTACAGAGCTTATATAGGGAAAATTTTAGCCCTTCACATTTCTTATCACCATATATCAAACACCTTATGTTAAAAATAGCGCCATCTAGTGAAAATTACACAGTAATATAACTTTAATCTTAATTAAACTCTACCTTATAATTAAAAAAAACATGTATTTCAACCTGTTAATCTAATTAAAAACAATACTTAGACAGAGGTGCCTGCCAGAAACTTTATAAGTTATACTAAGTTATAATTTGTCATTACAAAAACACTGCTAGATCAAGCTCCCTATTTAAACCCATGGGGGTCATTGCATTTAATTTATGGATCCAAAAGGATTCCTTTTGTTTTAACAATTGTTCCCTATTGCCTCCTCTACGCAGCTTGCCTACACTGTCAATGACCTGCCATCTTAGTTGGCTGATACTGTGTCCAGCCTCTAAAAAGTGACTGGACACAGGGGCATTGATATCTCCACATCTGATATTAGACTTGTGTTGACTCATCCTATCTCTTACCTTTCTGGTTGTCTCACCTAGATAGATCCTGGAACATGGACACTTTATGAGGTAAATGACATAGGATGAGTCACACATGTAGAAATCCCTGATCTTGAATTTCTTGCCTGTTAGGGGATGTACAAAAAACTCGCCTTTAATTACTGCATTACAGCTAGCACATCCAAGACAAGGGTATGTGCCAGTTTTCTTAGCTGTTATATAAGTTTGGTTCATTGTCTTCCTTGGTCCTACATCACTTCTCACTAGCCTATCTCTCAAATTAGGTACCCTTTTGTAGGCCATCATTGGGGGTTCCCTAAAAGCATCAATATCAGGATTACAATTTCTCAATACATTCCAATGTTTATAGATAATCTTGGAGATATCCTTGCTATAGGGGTTAAATTGAGTAACACAGACCATACGCTGTGGGGGTTTTTTCTTTCCCAACAGTAATTGGTCTCTCTTCCAGGATCTTCTCCCTTTCTTTATTGATTAAAGGATCCGGGGTAACCCCTTTCTTTAAACCTGACTGCCATTTCATCAAGTCTCTGTTCAGCCACTCTTAGCATTTGGCTACGTGGGAGGGAATTCCCTCCCACATAGCCAAATGCTAAGAGTCAAGAGAATAGTGACAGACAGACAGGTGGCTGAACAGAGACTTGATGAAATGGCAGTCAGGTTTAAAGAAAGGGGTTACCCGGATCCTTTAATCAATAAAGAAAGGGAGAGGATCCTGGAAGAGAGACCAATTACTGTTGGGAAAAAAAAATAAAAAATCACAGCGTATGGTCTGTGTTACTCAATTTAACCCCTATAGCAAGGATATCTCCAATATTATCTATAAACATTGGAATGTATTGAGAAATTGTAATCCTGATATTGATGCTTTTAGGGAACCCCCAATGATGGCCTACAAAAGGGTACCTAATTTGAGAGATAAGCTTGTGAGGAGTGATGTAGGACCAACGAAGACAATGAACCAAACTTATATAACAGCTAAGAAAACTGGCACATACCCTTGTCTTGGATGTGCTAGCTGTAATGCAGTAATTAAAGGCAAGTTTTTTTGTACATCCCCTAACAGGCAAGAAATTCAAGATCAGGGATTTCTACATGTGTGACTCATCCTATGTCATTTACCTCATAAAGTGTCCATGTCCCAGGATCTATCTAGGTGAGACAACCAGAAAGGTAAGAGATAGGATGAGTCAACACAAGTCTAATATCAGATGTGGAGATATCAATGCCCCTGTGTCCAGTCACTTTTTAGAGGCTGGACACAGTATCAGCCAACTAAGATGGCAGGTCATTGACAGTGTAGGCAAGCTGCGTAGAGGAGACAATAGGGAACAATTGTTAAAACAAAAGGAATCCTTTTGGATCCATAAATTAAATGCAATGACCCCCATGGGTTTAAATAGGGAGCTTGATCTAGCAGTGTTTTTGTAATGACAAATTATAACTAAGTATAACTTATAAAGTTTCTGGCAGGCACCTCTGTCTAAGTATTGTTTTTAATTAGATTAACAGGTTGAAATACATGTTTTTATTTTAATTATAAGGTAGAGTTTAATTAAGATTAAAGTTATATTACTGTGTAATTTTCACTAGATGGCGCTATTTTTAACATAAGGTGTTTGATATACAGGGAGTGCAGAATTATTAGGCAAATGAGTATTTTGACCACATCATCCTCTTTATGCAGGTTGTCTTACTCCAAGCTGTATAGGCTCGAAAGCCTACTACCAATTAAGCATATTAGGTGATGTGCATCTCTGTAATGAGAAGGGGTGTGGTCTAATGACATCAACAGCCTATATCAGGTGTGCATAATTATTAGGCAACTTCCTTTCCTTTGGCAAAATGGGTCAAAAGAAGGACTTGAAAGGCTCAGAAAAGTCAAAAATAGTGAGATATCTTGCAGAGGGATGCAGCACTCTTAAAATTGCAAAGCTTCTGAAGCGTCATTATCGAACAATCAAGCGTTTCATTCAAAATAGTCAACAGGGTCGCAAGAAGCGTGTAGAAAAACCAAGGCGCAAAATAACTGCCCATGAACTGAGAAAAGTCAAGCGTGCAGCTGCCAAGATGCCACTTGCCACCAGTTTGGCCATATTTCAGACCTGCAACATCACTGGAGTGCCCAAAAGCACAAGGTGTGCAATACTCAGAGACATGGCCAAGGTAAGAAAGGCTGAAAGACGACCACAACTGAACAAGACACACAAGATGAAACGTCAAGACTGGGCCAAGAAATATCTCAAGACTGATTTTTCTAAGGTTTTATGGACTGATGAAATGAGAGTGAGTCTTGATGGGCCAGATGGATGGGCCCGTGGCTGGATTGGTAAAGGGCAGAGAGCTCCAGTCCGACTCAGACGCCAGCAAGGTGGAGGCGGAGTACTGGTTTGGGCTGGTATCATCAAAGATGAGCTTGTGGGGCCTTTTCGGGTTGAGGATGGAGTCAAGCTCAACTCCCAGTCCTACTGCCAGTTTCTGGAAGACACCTTCTTCAAGCAGTGGTACAGGAAGAAGTCTGCATCCTTCAAGAAAAACATGATTTTCATGCAGGACAATGCTCCATCACACGCGTCCAAGTACTCCACAGCGTGGCTGGCAAGAAAGGGTATAAAAGAAGAAAATCTAATGACATGGCCTCCTTGTTCACCTGATCTGAACCCCATTGAGAACCTGTGGTCCATCATCAAATGTGAGATTTACAAGGAGGGAAAACAGTACACCTCTCTGAACAGTGTCTGGGAGGCTGTGGTTGTTGCTGCACGCAATGTTGATGGTGAACAGATCAAAACACTGACAGAATCCATGGATGGCAGGCTTTTGAGTGTCCTTGCAAAGAAAGGTGGCTATATTGGTCACTGATTTGTTTTTGTTTTGTTTTTGAATGTCAGAAATGTATATTTGTGAAAGTTGAGATGTTATATTGGTTTCACTGGTAAAAATAAATAATTGAAATGGGTATATATTTGTTTTTTGTTAAGTTGCCTAATAATTATGCACAGTAATAGTCACCTGCACACACAGATATCCCCCTAAAATAGCTATAACTAAAAACAAACTAAAAACTACTTCCAAAACTATTCAGCTTTGATATTAATGAGTTTTTTGGGTTCATTGAGAACATGGTTGTTGTTCAATAATAAAATTAATCCTCAAAAATACAACTTGCCTAATAATTCTGCACTCCCTGTATGGTGATAAGAAATGTGAAGGATTAAAATTTTCCCTATATAAGCTCTGTAATCACCTGTTGATACTATGCATGATTAAAGGAAATATTCCCGAAACGTTGCTATTGTTTGTACCTCAATAAATTTCTTCTTTTTATCATGAATCCTGGGTGTTGTGGAATTCCATTGTATTGATATATGAGAGAGGATTGCAGTCTTCTCTGCACCACCGGTCACCAGGGAACCCTATTAAGGGTACAAAGAAATCAAGGTGCTGTTTTAGCATTGTTTGTTGCTGTCTTGAGGTAGATAACAATACATTTATAAAAAAGAGAAACATTTTGGTGCTCCTGGCCCTTTCTCAAGCTAATTTATTGTGCATACAAAACACTATTTATGGACATGACTCTTAAAACAGGTGTCCAATCAATTCATAGTAGGAGTAGCCATAGAAAGTTGACATCATCAATGACATCACCTATACCTATAGTCATTATAACCTTTAACTATTACCTACCTGTTTTGGAAAAGAACACCTCATTAAAAGCAATTGCAGCAAGTTGCTATCTATTAGCAAGGCAAAGGCCTATATCTTTTTCATATATTTTCTTATATATAAAGCTTCCCCATCAATATTAATAGATAAGGGTATTAAATAATAGCCACCAACATCACATAATACATATTGGTTAAATCATTGGCACTCAAATAAAAGGAAGCAAATAAAACTCCCTGTTTAACCCCTTAACGACCAAGGACATAGATAGTACGTCCAACAAAAATGGTTGTTAAAAACCAAGGACGTACCTTGTACGTTCTCAGGGGTTTTAAGCACTGGAAGCAATTATGATCGCTTCTAGCCTCTTTCAGGGTATTGTAGCGATGCCTTGATATTGAGGCATTGTGCAATACCCTCTGGTAAGCATCCAATGCAGAGAGGGACACTCTGTGGCCCTCTCTGCATCGGCCAGTGATGGTGCCGATCGGTGGCGTGGGAGGGATAGGAGGGAGGCGGGTGGGCTGCCCATCACTGGAGGAGGCGGGAGAAGGTGTGAGAGGTCCAGGAGCGGTCCGGCAGTGGGCCAATTGTGGGGTGAGGGAGGGAAAAGAGCTGTTTGAGAGGGATTAGGGAGGAATCAAGGGGTGGGATGTGTCAGGTGGAAAGGTAATTTATAGACTAAAGCTAAAATTAACCCTACAAGCTGCCTAATTAACCCCTTCACTGCTGGACATAATACAAGTGTGGTGCACAGCTGCATTTAGCGGCCTTCTAAATTATTATTATTATTTATAAAATATTTTACTAGGAAGGATACGTTGAGATTTCTCTCATTTTCAAGTATGTCCTGGGTCCACAAAACATTGCATTGATACAATAGGGTACAATAAAATTCAAAAACAATAATAATACACAATATATGCAAACATTTTACGTAGAACAGGTAGGAAATATATAATCAACCATGACAGGTGCATTCTGTTTTGAGATATTTAGAGAGGGATCTCTTAAAGGATATTAGGCTTGGAGAAGGTTTGAAAGTGTGCGGGAGGTCATTTCATAACTGTTGCGCTCTGTAGGAAAAGGAGGATCGAGCTGCTTTCTTTTTGTATTGAGGCAAGCTAAATAATGTGCTGGTACTGGATCGGAGGTTATAGGAGGTGGGAATAGTCGGGGAGAGAATTCTGCTCAGGTAGGGTGGGAGCTTCCAAAAAAGGCTCTTAAACACAAGGCAGGAAAGATGGAGGGTGCGTCTGGATTCCAGTGTCAGCCAGTTTAGTTCTTTTAGCATGTCACAATGGTGGGTCCTGTAGTTACATTGTAGCACAAAGCGGCAGAACAAGTTATACAATGTATTAAGTTTATTAAGGTGAGTTTGCGGTGCAGGTTCGTATGCTACCTCCCCGTAATCCATGATAGGCATCAGCATTTGCTTTTTTCATAGGACTTCCATAGCGCAGCCATTACAAGTTTTGCCTTGAGGCTAAAATGCTTGTGTTGCAGCCTATACCAACATGATTCGTTTCACAATCTGAGAGCATTAGTTATGAGTTTTATGCAACAAAACTGTTACATAAAACTCATAACTAAAGTGGTACAAAATACACTAAACACCCATAAACTACCTATTAACTACTAAACCGAGGCCCTCTCACACTGCAAATACTAAATTAAAGTTATTAACCACTAATCTGTCGCTCCCGACATCGCAGCCACTAATAAAATGTATTAATCCCTATTCTGACACTCCCCGACATCGCCGCCACTATACTAAAATTATTAACCCCTATTCCCCCACACCCCAACATCACCCACACTATAATAAAGATATTAACCCCTATTCCGCCGCTCCCCAACACTGCCGCCACTATAATAAACCCATTAACCTCTCAACCGCAAGCCCCTTACAACGAAATATACTAAATTCAACTATTAACCCCTAAACCGAAAGCCCCCCACATCCCAATAAACTAATTTAAACTAGTAACCCCTAAACCTAATGCACCCCTATGTTTATATTAATATTACAATTTCCCTATCTTAAATTAAATTAAATCTTACCTCTCAAATTAAAAAAACTAAGTTTAAACTAACAATTAAATTAATATAACTATTAAACTAAAATTAAACTAACTACCAATTAAAGAAAACTAAAATACACATTAAAAAATCATAACACTACTATAAAAATCACAAACTATCTAAATACAAAATATAAAAAATACTAAATTACAAAAAATAACAAATACTAAATTAGGAAAAATAACAAACAAAATTATCAAAAATAAAAAAATTGCACCTATCTAATAGCCCTATAAAAATAAAAAAGCCCACCCAAAATAAAAAAACCTAGCCTACAATAAACTACCAGTAGCCCTTAAAAGGGCCTTTTGTAGGTCATTGCCCTAAGTTAAACAGCTCATTTACCTGTAAAAAAAACACAAAGACCCCCCAACAGTAAAACCCACCACACAACCAACCCCCAAAAATAAATATAAACTAACTTTAACAAAAACCTAAGATTCCCTTTGCCCTGAAAAGGATATTTGTATGGGCATTGCCCTTAAAAGGGCATTTAGCTCTTTTGCATTGCCCTGAAAAGAGCATTTAGCAATTTTAAGAAAAGCCCAAACCCTAAACTAAAAAAAAAAACAACAACCAAAAAAGTTTAAAAAATCCTAACACTAACCCCCGAAGATCCACTTATAGTTCCTGAAGTCCGGACATCCAGGCGGCGAGAGGTCTCCATCCAGGCAGCTTCATCCTTTGCAGAACCGGCATCTTCTTTATCCCTGCGGAGGTGGAGTGGCGATGCCCGAAGGCCGAGGTCTAGGCGAAGGTCCAAGGCGGAGGTCCAGGCGGAGGTCTAAGGCAGTGGTCCAGGCGGAGGTCCATCGATCCAATGTGGAGGTCCTCTTCATGCATTTGTCTGCTGTACCATTGCACTCCTATTAGCTGAAAAAATTAAATCAGCCAATAGGAATTAGGGCTGCTAAAATCTTATTGGCTGTTCAAATCAGCCAATAGGATTTAAGCAGCTCTCATTCTATTGGCTGATTCGAATCCGCCTTGGAACTTCGCCTGGACCTCCGCCTCCGTGCATCGCCACTCCGCCTCTGCAGGGATAAAGAAGATGCTGGTCCTGCGATGGATGAAGAAGGAGCTGCCTGGATGATGATCCCGTCTAAATGAAGATGGAGCCACCGGGATGAAGATTTTTCAGGCGAAACTTCAACAACTATGAGTACCTAAAGAGGGGTTAGTGTTAAATTTTTTTAAGGTTTTTTGGGGTGGTTTTTTTCTTAGATTAGGGTGAACACTCTTAAAAGAGCTGAATGCCCTTTTAAGGGCAGCAAAAGTGCTGTATGCCCTTTTCAGGGCAATGCCCATACAAATGCCCTTTTCAGGGCAATGGGTAGATTAGGTTTTTTATATTGTTTTTATTTTTATTTTGTTGGTTTGAGGGGGGGGGTTTGTAATGTTAGTGGGTCTTTGTATTTTTTTTTAAGAAAAAGAGTTGATATCTTTAGGACAATGCCCTACAAAAGACCCTTTTAAGGGCTATTTGTAGTTTATTCTAGATTAGGTTTCTTTTATTTATTTATTTATTTTTAAAAATGGGTATTAGAATAGTAATATTTTTTATTATTTTGGATAATTTGTTTGTTATTTTGTGTAATGTTTTTTTTTCATTTTGGGGTGGGTTTTTATTTTTAGATTAGGGGTTGGGCATTTCATATAAGAGCTGAATGCTCTTTTACGGACAGTAAAAAGAGCTGAATTCCCTTTTAAGGGCAATGCCCATACAAATGCCCTTTTCAGGGCAATGGGTAGATTAGGTTTTACTTTATTTTTATTTTGTGTGTTTGTGGGGTAGGGGTTTGTATACTGTTAGGGGGTGTTTGTTTTTCTTCTGTAGGAAAAAAAACAAGAGGGCCCTTGGTAGTTTATTATAGATTAGGGTTTTTTATTTTGGGGTGGGTTTTTTATATTTTTAAAAAGGTATTGGAATATGATTCATTTTTATTATTTTGGATAATTTTGTTTGTTATTTTTTGTAATGGTAGTTTTTTTATTTTTTGTAATGTTAGGTTTTAGTGTAAGGCAGCTTAGGTTTTATTTTACAGGTAAGTTTTTATTTGTTTTAACTAAGTAGTTAGTAAATAGTTAATAAATATTTACTAACTAGTCTACCTAGTTAAAATAAATTCAAACGTACCTGTAAAATAAAAATAAAACCTAAGCTAGCTACAATGTAACTATTAGTTATATTGTAGCTAGCTTAGGTTTTATTTCACATGTAAGTATGTATTTCGTTTTAAATAGGTATTATTTATTTAATATTTGTAACTTTAATTTAGCTCGTTTTTAATTATGTTAAAGTTAGGGGGTGTTAGGTTTAGGGTTAGGGTTAAGTTTAGGGGTTCATAGTTTAATTTAGGTTGTTGCGATGTGGGGGGCTGGCGATTTAGGGGTTAATAGATTTATTTAGTGATGGCGATATCGAGGGAGAGGCGGAATAGGGGTTAATATATTTATTATAGTGTGGGTAATTTTGGGGTGCAAGGGAATAGGGGTTAATAACTTTAGTATAGTGGCGGCGATATCGGGAGCGGAAGATTAGGGGTTAATAACATTATGTAGGTTTCGGCGATGTCGGGACGGCAGATTAGGGGTGTTTAGACATGTGGTTTATGTTAGGGTGTTAGGTTTAAATGTTACTTTTTTCCCCATAGACATCAATAGGGCTGCGTTACGGAGCTTTTCATTCCGCAATCGCAGGTGTTAGGTTTTTTTCTGACCCGCTCTCCCCATTGATGTCTATGGGGAGATCATGCATGAGCACGTCAAGACAGCGCTTGTATTTTGCGAGGTATGAAGCTCAACGCAACCATATAGCACTCACAAGCCGGCTGTTTCTAAACTTGTAAAGGTTGCGCTATAGAAGGTGAAATAACGCAACTTTTGTTGCATTCGTTATAAACCCTATAACTTGTTATCTACCTGAATGTTCTTTAAAAAAGGATACCAAGAGTACAAAGTAAATTGGAAACTTTTTAGCATTGCAATCTTTATATGAATCATGAAAGTTGAATTTATACTCTTATGTCTCTTTAAGAATGAAAAACATAGATCCTTGGTGCTTACACAATAGGAGATTAAAACTTAAAGGGACATAAAACCCCAAATTGTTTTTTCATGATTCAGATAGAGCATGCCATTTTAAACAACTTTACAATTTACTTCTATTATCAGATTTATTTTTTCTCTTTTTTATGCTATGTTGAGGGAGCCGCAATACACTACTGGGAGCTAGCTAAACACACTGTGTGAGTAAATTACAACAAGCATATAAAGGCAACCACCAATTAGTAGCTTTCTCCCAGTAGTGCATTGCTTACTTACCTATGTATGCTTTTCAACAAAGGATAGCAAGCAAGAGATTGAAACAAATGAAATAATGTAAGTGAATTAGAAAGTTTTTAAAATTGCATGATTGTTCAGAATTGTTAAATAAATATGTGTGTTTTATGCCCTTTTAAACTTTATGGTATGATGCATAAATGCATTCCTGCACTAATGAAAAACAAAAATCTTTATTCCTTACCCCCACACATTCCTTTGTTATTTTGCAGGCTGACAACCTTTAATGGGATATATTTTAATCCTTTAGAAAATGTTGTATCTCCATAAATTACAATAAACTTAAGGTGAAATTTTAAGAAAAAAGCTTTTCTAAAAGATCAGAATATATCCCAATGTGAGATAATAGATGACATTTATGCAATATATTGATAAGACTTTCTAAATTAAATACAGTGTATTGCAGCTTTACTTTATACATTTTCCTTTT
The DNA here is from genome assembly GCF_027579735.1 of Bombina bombina. NCBI lineage: Eukaryota > Metazoa > Chordata > Amphibia > Anura > Bombinatoridae > Bombina > Bombina bombina. The sequence continues at coordinate 655,321,413 of NC_069503.1, read as the reverse complement.
CTATATTGTTGCTTTAATAATAATATATTCGACCTAGATTATCGTATCGATTGTAGACACATAATATTTCAGATGAGGCTAGATATATCTGTAAAGAATGGAATCTGGGAAACTGAAGGAATCCAATAAGCATTGAATGCATATATATAGTATCAGTCGTATTTGGCTCAAGATAGGGGGCGCTATGTTGATCTACAGCAATAATACATTCAGATAAGAATAAATGAAAGTATGATACATTCAGATGAACACATATGAATATGTATATATTTGTGGTAGGAATTAACCTGAAAAACTCTGACTTATATAAGTGTATTGTTGATTATGAAACACCTGTAAAAACAAATTTAGATGTAGATCACGGTATAGGACACAATGAACATATACTAAAGAGAATCTTAGTAAGTCTCTAGGTATAAATTTACACTTGTAGCAGGTGGTCCAACTGATATGATTCAGGGAAATAGAACCCAGGATTTGATAGAAGGCTGCACTCTCCTCACATATAGATGTTACGATATCTAGAGAAATAATAGAAACAAGAGAGGCCCCTGTGTGTACCAGAAACACAATGGAGATGTCGCAGTAACAGACCCTAACCAGGATACATTTGTGAAGAGCACTCAGACAGTGCTATTAGAAACGGGCTGGATGTTTTACAGCAACCCAGCTCACTGTTCTTCTGACTGAAAAAAGGGGAATCCCAGTATCTGGAAGGGTGAAGAAGACAAAAGAGGCACCTGTGTGTGCCAGTAGTGTAATAGAGTAATCAAAAGATGTAAACCCTAATCAGGGTACTCACATTTTCGAGGAGCACTCAGACAGTGCTATTAGATGCAGGCTGGATAGTTGGCAACAACCCATCTACATCGATTAACATAATTATTTCAATTGGGATTAACATATACACACATACATCTATTCACACCTACGACCATAATTGAGCTAATGTCACTCACACCAGGAGCTAGTGTTTATGTTAACCTCCCCCCAATTCCACTTCGATCCCCATCATGATTCTTGTCCAACTAGGATTTATGTTAAATTAACAATAACATCGTTAGCATATATTGTGATTTAGGAATACGTGAGGATTTTTTTTTATATATTCAAAATAGTCTCAATTTGTCACTCTTATATAAATTACGATTCATTTTAATATACCCCTAGTCTCCATAGGTTACCATATCATCTACACTATATATATATATATACACTAAATATATATATATATTTAGAGAAAATACAAGAAATAACTTAATTTCTTCATTATTGTCACTCTGTAATTTTTTATTTAATTTTTTATTTAATTTACCAAGCCAATTTTTGATCACGGACGTCAGATGACACATATTAGGTCTTTGTTACAACTATTGTGGATTTAGCATCTCTTATCTCACACTCACACACACATATTCCCTGTCACAAAAGATTCACTATATCCACATGTTCTCACACTCCCGCATCAGTAGTTAATGTAGCTATCAGATGCATCTTTCAATCGGTCCTTTTTTGACTAAAATCACCACTCACATAACTTCTATTTATATTTTAATTGTATTACCATTATGTCCAATGATATCACATCTCCTAGCACTTCCTTGATTTTACACCCACATATATGGCATATATTTTTATTAAAGTACAACTCACATAACCTTTATTTTCATTCATATTTTGACATCACATTGTTGTGTTAAGATACACACATTACCTTGCACTTCTATGATTAAATACATACATTTATGACAGTGGACCAAGCCGATAGTAAATTCCCTCCCCTTAACTCCGATAGATTAATCTTGTTACGGACTCTGCCCCCAATTATGTCAGAGTGACATAGGATCCAACAACGCCTTTCTATAACTGACATTTCTTATTGATTGGTCCACAATCAGCAATTATACTACCACCTTCCCATATTTTCACAGAGACACATATTTATTGTATACACTTAGTTTTGATAGTGCGTCCGAATCTCAGGTCCTGCCCTTCACTACGTCACAGTAATACAGACTTCAGCAAGACTGCCCCATCTATAATGACCTATTGGGCGCTTTGCCACAACCTACACCTCTTTTGATTGGTCTAATATCGGCAGCCCCATCTCCACTCCTCCACACTCCCATGGAGAAAAATATATCGTTTTGCTTATTCTAACGGAGAACATACATCTGATAATCTAATAGGTATTTTTAACATCAACATGTTACACAATCCTTAGATCGATAGAAGTGAGAGTTACACATGCCATCTCATCTCCACACTCACGGTAATGAATATGATCTGTCCACAAATATTGATAACAAGCTAATCCCTCTAGTCATAACCAGTAAGTAAGTAAAAAGTATTAATGCTTTTTCAATTCCATATACTAAGAAGATCAAGGGAAGCAGATCATCTGCAACAAATATAGGTATTTATATCACAAACAGCATAGTGCAAATAGGGCTAAATTTACTACATTCAATTACTCCACATTGTATTATCATCAATACCAACACGTTTTGGAATTGATACATCACAGATAACATATAGTAAAATTATTTTTATTATCTATCTGTATTTATTTATCTTATCTAGAACAATGAAGTATGCATTAGCAACAAAGGGTCAATTTGCTGGGAACTACCTATAGGGGGGGTGGTTACCCAGGTGTTTGTTATTTGTGTTCATTATGATTGTTAATAATGTACAGGTAGCCCTCAGTTTACGCCGGGGTTAGGTTCCAGAAGGAATGGTTGTAAATCGAAATAATGTAAGTCAATGGGAAGTGAGGGAGTTAGGTTCCAGGCCCCTCTCAAAATTGTCATAAGTAACACCTAATACATTATTTTTAAAGCTTTGAAATGAATACTTTAAATGCTAAACAGCATTATAAACCTAATAAAATAATCACACAACACATAATATATAATTAAACTATATTAAATGAACAAAAATATTTGCTAAACAGCATTATAAACCTAATAAAATAATCACACAACACAGACTTCACTTGCATTTTTCTACAAACAGTTCTTTCTATGCATTCCAATCTGGACTGATTTATAGACGGGAAGATCTTGTTCCTTTGAAATCTGCTCAATAGCTCAGGTCTGGTTAAACTGATTAATTTCAGCTTGCTTGGCTTTGTTGCAACACAAGCGGACAGCTCCACCCACTGCTTCTCAATGCTTTTCAATAGCAGTCACATGACTGGAAAAAAAGGTTGTTATTCTGAAACGGTGTAAATTGAACCGTTGTAAAACGAGGGCTACCTGTATATTTAAAGGCCATTAACAGCCTAGATTTTATGCCTGATGAAACAGCATTTTGACACGCTGAGAAACGCATTGCAGATTGTGTAAGGAGGGTTGCTAGCACACCCCACCTTCTTGGTTCCATTGTCTTTTGTATTTATTTGTTTATATATATATATATATATATATATATATATATATATACAGGGAGTGCAGAATTATTAGGCAAATGAGTATTTTGACCACATCATCCTCTTTATGCATGTTGTCTTACTCCAAGTTGTATAGGCTCGAAAGCCTACTACCAATTAAGCATATTAGGTGATATGCATCTCTGTAATGAGAAGGGGTGTGGTCTAATGACATCAACACCCTATATCAGGTGTGCATAATTATTAGGCAACTTCCTTTCCTTTGGCAAAATGTGTCAAAAGAAGGACTTGACAGGCTCAGAAAAGTCAAAAATAGTGAGATATCTTGCAGAGGGATGCAGCACTCTTAAAATTGCAAAGCTTCTGAAGCGTGATCATCGAACAATCAAGCGTTTCATTCAAAATAGTCAACAGGGTCGCAAGAAGCGTGTGGAAAAACCAAGGCGCAAAATAACTGCCCATGAACTGAGAAAAGTCAAGCGTGCAGCTGCCAAGATGCCACTTGCCACCAGTTTGGCCATATTTCAGAGCTGCAACATCACTGGAGTGCCCAAAAGCACAAGGTGTGCAATACTCAGAGACATGGCCAAGGTAAGAAAGGCTGAAAGATGACCACCACTGAACAAGACACACAAGCTGAAACGTCAAGACTGGGCCAAGAAATATCTCAAGACTGATTTTTCTAAGGTTTTATGGACTGATGAAATGAGAGTGAGTCTTGATGGGCCAGATGGATGGGCCCGTGACTGGATTGGTAAAGGGCAGAGAGCTCCAGTCCGACTCAGACGCCAGCAAGGTGGAGGTGGAGTACTGGTTTGGGCTGGTATCATCAAAGATGAGCTTGTGGGGCCTTTTTGGGTTGAGGATGGAGTCAAGCTCAACTCCCAGTCCTACTGCCAGTTTCTGGAAGACACCTTCTTCAAGCAGTGGTACAGGAAGAAGTCTGCATCCTTCAAGAAAAACATGATTTTCATGCAGGACAATGCTCCATCACACGCGTCCAAGTACTCCACAGCGTGGCTGGCAAGAAAGGGTATAAAAGAAGAAAATCTAATGACATGGCCTCCTTGTTCACCTGATCTGAACCCCATTGAGAACCTGTGGTCCATCATCAAATGTGAGATTTACAAGGAGGGAAAACAGTACACCTCTCTGAACAGTGTCTGGGAGGCTGTGGTTGCTGCTGCACGCAATGTTGATGGTGAACAGATCAAAACACTGACAGAATCCATGGATGGCAGGCTTTTGAGTGTCCTTGCAAAGAAAGGTGGCTATATTGGTCACTGATTTGTTTTTGTTTTGTTTTTGAATGTCAGAAATGTATATTTGTGAATGTTGAGATGTTATATTGGTTTCACTGGTAAAAATAAATAATTGAAATGGGTATATATTTGTTTTTTGTTAAGTTGCCTAATAATTATGCACAGTAATAGTCACCTGCACACACAGATATCCCCCTAAAATAGCTATAACTAAAAACAAACTAAAAACTACTTCCAAAACTATTCAGCTTTGATATTAATGAGTTTTTGGGTTCATTGAGAACATGGTTGTTGTTCAATAATAAAATTAATCCTCAAAAATACAACTTGCCTAATAGTTCTGCACTCCCTGTATATATATATATATATATATATATATATATATATATATATATATATATATATATATAATGATTTTTTTTAAAAAAAATTTTATGGAGCTTATTATTATTTATTTTTTAATTTACAACAATATTTCAAGTACCACACACAGGACATGTCTCTATAAGTGATTGAACCACCGATCTCTACATTCTAGTGGAAAAGGCTATGTTTCAAAAAAATGATAACAAGAGAAAGAAGTTAATTTGCTAACAGATGTACATTGTACTCTTTGTCTGAATATTTTGATTTTGACTTCTATGTATCTGTAGCTATATTGTTTGGTAGCATGCGTTTGCAGAAAAAAAATATAAATGCTTCATTTTACTTTCCTTGTGTGGCTTTGTACTAAATCACCTGTTTGCAACTTGCAAGTCTTGTGATAATAACATAAACATTCACTAGTGTGACTTGTGTGTTAAAAAGTAGGCCCATCCCCAGCAAGTATGCACCATTAGGATCTTTAATGACATTTGTTGGGCAGAAATGTATGTTGTTTCTCATGAATATACCTACCCCCTCCCTTTTTTGTGGGACCTGGGGCCAAAAAGGCCATTTATACCTGTTGTTAATACATTTTGGTTATTTTCCCTTTCTAAAATGTGTTTCTTGTATGTACAGTATGTCTCCTGAGTCTTTATGCATCTGATTAAATGCTATAGAACGTTTCTCTGGACTGTTTAATCCCTTCGCGTTTATGGTTGTTATTTTAATTTGCCTGGATTGCATATTGAAATCTGAGATTTAATTTTGGATATCCCCTGTCGTCGCTGACTTAACTATGTGCTGATTTCTTTTCTTCTGTGTATTATCTAGATGTACTAGTTTATGTATTGTGAAAACAATGTTTTATAACAGGAAGTTGCAATCAATATTACCAGAACCAAGGTGTGTATTTGTGCAATATAACGTACTTTTACTGCAAATGTGGGGAATAATAACACTATTCATTTGTTAATAAACTTCAGTAACTTATAATATTCTAACACAGTTATCAATTTATGTCTCTGTGTTGTAAGGTAAAAATAGTAAAAATCAATACAGTTCAATACAATTGAGGCAGTATCCCTGCCCCCAAACCCAACCTGTAAATAAAAGATATAAAATTAAACATTTCTTAACATATGACCTTGTCTCATCTGTTCACATTCAGAGCTCTCACTGCTGTTATCTTTCAGTTCTTAGTCTCAATATCAAACAGCTGCTTCAATGTCTTCTACTGTTGTCATTTCAGGCTGAGGAGCTTTTTCTTTGTTATGTAATTCCTTCCTCATCGGGGGACGCAGTCTGTTCTCTCGTGATGAAATTCTTATGTCAGCTTTCTGTGCATTTTCCAGTTGTTGTATATTGAGTCACAGGGCCTCTCAGAAGCGTGGAAGATCGTCTTTGTCTTTGAAAATCGCTGTTGTATTGTCCTTATTAGCTATTATGCTAACTGGGAAGCCCCATCTGTAGGCAATCTTTTGTTCTCTCAAAACATTCGAGATGTAGCTTAGTTCCCTTCTTTTTTGTAGAGTAGTTGGGCTGAGGTCTTGAAAGATTTGGATGCGCTTACCTGCATGTGTACTATTTTGTTTCATCCTGGCATGTCACATTATATCTTCTTTATCCTTAAAATTGAGTAATTTAATTATTACATCTCTTGGTGGTGCCTTGGGAGGTGGTTTTGCACGTAGTGCTCTGTGTGTTCTTTCGAATACCAGGTCTGCAGCACCATTGTCTCCTTTGACCGTTCTAAATAAGTCCTGCAGGCCCCTGGTTGAATTGTTTCTGGGATACCACGTATCCTTAAGTTGTTTCTCCTTCCCCCATTATCTAGATCTTCAACTTTTTCCAGGAGTTGTTATATGGCCTCTTTTTGATTGTATGCCAGTCGTGACATATGTTGGATATCCGTGTCCATAGTGTTATGGCTTTCTTCCAAATTGATTACTCTCTGAGTCACTCTTGATAAATCTCTCTTCAAGTCACCATACCAGCTTTTCACTTCTGATATAATTTCTTTAAGGTCATTCTTGGTGCAGAGTGGTAGAAGGTCTTCTTTTGTAAGGCTAGAAGTGTCTTGTGTTCGATGTGTGTCCTCTGCCATTTCTTCTTGTTGGAAGCCATTATTGGGGGTTGTTGGTATAGGATCTGGTTTTGTTTCTATAGGTTTTAAGTAATGTTGCAACATTCTAGAGCGTGGCGTGTTCTCTGGTTTATTTGGTCTATGCCCTGGCATTGTATTTTAGCAGTTTGAATGGAGACTGTTGTCCTTTAAATGTATTTGAGAATGCTGTATATTTAATGTGGTATACTTTATTCAGTATTTTTCCCTGTACTCCTCTCTCCTCTTCTTATTTTTTTATTTTTTTTGTTTTCCCTTCTTCCCAGGCCTGCTTGTCTGTATAATGTTCAGCTGTGCCTTTATTAATGTAATAGCAGGGTTTCTTTTGTGACTCAAAGAGGAAAGAATGGCAGGTACCCCACACCAAAGTCAGTTGCAGTCACAGTCCAAAGTCCACTGGGGAAAATCAAACACAGTAAATACCAATCCAAAAGATTAGACAGTTTATCAAAGCTGCTCACTGTCAGGTTAATATATGTACTCAGTCAATGGTCTGACACCAGCTTATATATCTTATGAATCTATCCTTTATGCTGTGTGCCTTTTCCTTTGTTTCCCTTGATTATTTTATTTACTTTTTTGTTTTATTTTTTAGGGTTTGCCACTTTTGTTAACTGAGATGCTATTTGTGCTTCTGTCTCTTCTTTTTGTTATTTTCCCTCTGTTAGTTTACAGTGACAACAGCGCTGGGTAACTTTTGTATGGCGTTGCCTGCCTGGGTGTGTAGTTTCCCCCACACTCCAGGCCGAATTAGTTCGGATTTATTCGGTAGATTCGGATGGCCATGGATTACACTAGTATTGTACAGTATATTAGGTTATATCACTCTGCTATGGGTTACACCTAATATACAGTACATAATACTAGTTTAATCCCACCTAACACTTACAGAAATTCAGAATTTCCGAACTGAATCCAGCTGAATTTATTCGAATCCGAATGAATCCGAAACAAATCCGAACTGAATTGATTCAAATTTTTCCGAATTCAAAACGATCCGAACCGAAATTTGAAAAAATCCGAATCAATCCGAACCGAACCAAATTTTTTCGCCATGCACATATCTAGCTCAAATGGAGCTTGCTGAAAAACACTAAGAACAAGATTAAGGCTCCAAGGTGGAGCCCCAGATCTAAAAAAAGGTCTGATCCTAGCCAGAGCCTTAACAAAGGACTGCACATCTGGAAACTTAGCCAGTCTTTTGTGCAGTAACACCGACAGAGCCGATAGGCCCTTTTTCAGTCCACCCTGGAGGAAAGCTAAAATTCTGGCAACCTTAACCTTATGCCAGGAAAAGCCCGCTCCTCACACCAGTACAAGTAAGTCCTCCACACTTGATGGTAGACAATGAGTAACTGGCTTACAAGCTAGAACCAGAGTGTTGATAACACTCTCAGAGAACCCTTTTTTTGTCTACGACAATGGGGCTAATTTATAATAGTGCGAGTGGACATGATACGATGTAGCATATCATGTCTGCTGCACATCGATAAATGCAGACAGCATATGCTGTTGGCATTTATCATTGCACAAGCAGTTCTTGTGAACTGCTTGTACGATGCTGCCCCCTGCAGATTCACGGCCAATTGGCCACTAGCAGGGGGTGTCAATCAACCCGATCGTTTTTGATCGGGTTGATTTCTGTTCGCTGGCTCAGAGCTGCTTCATAACTTCATAACTTCTGTTTCCAGAGAGCCTGAATTCTCGCGTGGAAACAGGGGCATCAAGTTCTATTCGAAACTTAATAATTCAGCCCCAAAGCATTCAATCTCCATGCAGTCAGCCTCAGAAAATCTTAATTTTGATGAACGAAGGGACCCTGTATCAGCAGATCTCTGTGACAAGGTATCCTCCACTAAGGAGATGAGGACATCCCCACCAGATCCGCAAACCACGTCCTTCGCAGCCACGATAGAGTAAACAGAATCACAGATGCTCGCTCCTGCTTGATGCGAGCCACCACACAAGGGAAAAGTGGAAAAAGATATATGAGACTGAACTTCCATGGTACTGATAGGGCATGGATAGAGTAGCTTGGTGTTGAGGCGGGATGCCATGAGATCTATCTCTGGTGTTCCCCACTCGTTGCATATCTCTGTAAACACCTCAGGATGAAGTGACCATTCCCCTGGGTCAAAGGATTGACTGCTGAAAAAGTTTGCTTCCCAGTTGTCTACACCCGGAATGTGGACCGCTGATAGTATACATTTGTGAGTCTCCAAGGGACTTCTCGTTCCCCCTTGATGGTTGATATAGGCAACCGAGTTTATATTGTCTGATTGGAATCTGATAAACTGGGATGAACCCAGAAATATTGATCCACAGTCCACAGATCTTGTGCCTTCTTTGCACCCCAAATGGCTCCCCAGCCCGAAATGCTTGTGTCCATAGTCACAATCGCCCAAGACAGTCTCAAAAAGCACGTGCCTAGGGACAGATGATCTGGACAGAGCCACTAGGAGAGTGAGTCTCTCGACAGGCTGTCCAGCACAATCTGTTGAGACAGATCTGAATGTAAGTACTTACACCAGTATTTTGTCCATGTAAAGTCTCAATAAAGAGTAGTTTTAGCAAATTAGGCTAACAATCGTAAAAAATAACCGCCAGTTCTAAATAATGTGCCATGTAATTACGCTATTCAAAATTCATACATAAACCCATGCGCAGCTGCCATTTTCTTCAGTGTGTTTGGATGGTTCGTTGAGCTACAGCACACTACAGTGAGTTTAGGATTAGTAAGAGTAGTGAGAGAGGCGCAGCATAATAGTTAGTTAAGTCAGATTTTTGTTTGGGTAAGCTTGTACATTTAATTACACTTATTTTTACATATTGCACACATTTTGCATACTTATATATACAAAATACACAACACTTTTTTTTCTAACACCTCAAACATTTTATTTCAATTTTACAGTTTGATAGGCTGAGTGTTTGGTTGTGATTGTGTGTGATTGAACTGGGAGTGAGTGTGTGTAGTGTGAGGATGTCAGGGAGAGGTAGGGCGGAGGGGAGGAGGGGAGCGGAGTTGCAGGGAGAGGAGTATTGTAGCCGACAGGAGGAGCAGCGGGGTCCCCGTCAGGGAGTAAGTGGAGTGGGGAAAAGGAGAGTTAGAAGGGATGATGGGAGGGGAGATGCCCAGAGACCAGGCACACTTAGAAGAGGGACAGAGGGTGCTCATGGGGACAGAAGGGGGGAGGAGGGAGAGGATAGGGAGGAACCCACATCAGGGACATCCCATGGAGCAAGCCAGGTGGCCACAGATGATGAGCGCATGAGATGCCCAAACTTCTCATTCGATGAGAATGTTACGCTAGTCCAGGCCATCATGGACAACCACAGTGCTCTCTTTGGCCAGGAGAAGGGCAAAGGCGTTGCCCGAAAGCATACGATAGCATGGTTGGCGGTAGAGGATGCTGTAACCAGGGTGGCCCCGCAGAGGAGGACTGTCGAGGGACTTAAAAGAAGGTGGAACAACTGTAAGAGGTGGGTGAAAGAGAAGATGGGGCAGAAAGCCATGCACCAGTGAGGAACAGGCGGTGGTCCACACCTGGATACCGAATACAACACCTGGCAGGAGATGATACGCAGCTCCCTGAGTATCACAGCAGTCCAAGGAATTCCAGGGGCTCGTGACTCAGGGGCTGCAACCACAGCACCTCATGCTGGTGAGTAACATCCCACACACCAGTATTATATGTATTTGAGATATAACATCCTTTAAAGGGACATGACACCCACACTTTTTCTTTCATGATTTAGAAAGAGAATGCAATTTTAAACATTACAATTGTATGAAACACATACCTGGATACTGTGCATATTAAAATCCCTCATATCACAAATCACAATGTGCACATGCATGTTATAGAGTTTGACATGAGAATGAGTATAGGCCCTAGCATGTATTAATGTACATTGTATGCCCACATGGACATATATATAACTGTTCTAATCCCTCTCATCTTTTGACTCCTCCACAGAACCTCCTGTCACCAGGGTGCAAACAGGCATTCTGCCACCTCCACCACCAGTCACAGGCATGCAGCCACCTCCACCACCAGTCACAGTCATGCAGCCACGTCCACCACCAGTCTTCAGGCAGCAACATGGACAGTATGCTCCCAGGCATGAGTAGGGTTGAATTGCCTCAGTTGAGGACCCAGAAGTGATGCCACCACCATTGGCATACGACCCCTGGCAAGATACCTGGCCTGAGGAATATTCTTTTGGCTTTGAGGGGGAGCCAAGTCATCCACGAAGGGTCCATGTCTTTACCCCCCCCCCAACACAATATCAGGGCAGTCATGGCTTTTACACACAGGGGATGTCGCAAGAAATGCAAACTGGACATGCTGAGTGGTCACACACTAGTCGTCAATGGGACTACCAATCCACCCTGAGAGCTCCACCATCCTTTTCTCTTGGGAGAGCTCAACCATCCTCTTCCTTTAGTAGAGCTCCACCATCCTCTTCCCTTGGGAGAGCTCCACCATCCTCTTCCCTTGGGAGAGCTCCACCATCATCTTCCCTTGGGAGAGCTCCACCATCCTCTTCCCTTGGGAGAGCTCCATCATCTGCAGATGAGCATATAGCTGAAGTTGTCCCTGAAGCACCAGCAGCTGGAGTTGTCCATGAAGCAGATGCAGCTGAAGTTGTCTATGATGCACCAGCAGCTGAAGTTGTCCATGATGCACCAGCAGATAGAGCTGAACCTACACCTAGAATTACTGTAGATCCACTGTATTCTCCCCTGGGCGAGGAATACATTTCATTCCAGAAGAGGTTCATAACAAGCTGCAAGAGCAGACAAAGAGGCCAACACAGGTTTCACAGGAGCCAACAGAGGTTACTCCAGCATACCATGGAGCTGCAGAGGGACATGGCAGCATCATTAAATGGAATTGTACAAAACCAGTCGCAGATGATGAGAATTATTTCTGATATGCAGATGCAGATTGACAACAGATGGCGGGAACAAAACCAACTCTTTGGTGTGTTGGTTGAGCTCTTCACACACCAGCAGGACACTGCCTCCAGCTTATCAACTGTGGCCAGCACTCCAGCAGAATCATCAGAATCTTCCCAAACCAGGAGAACCAGGAAATCCACTCCAGTCACCTCAGCCCCCTCATCCAAGAAGCCTAAAAAAAAATATTCTTATAGTTCACCATAAATCTTGTCCTCTGTTATTTACCATATAATTGTCATCCACATCCATGTGAGGGGTGTTTTAGTACACTAATATTGTTTAAACATATAATAAGGCCTGTGTGGAAATGGCCCAAAAAAGGTAATATCATCATTTTTATGACATATTCATGTTCTATAAACCACATCACATAGTTGTGTATGAAGGGTACATATAGTAAAATTCACTTATAAGATGTAAATCAAGGTTTCTCACATCCAATAGAAATTGACACATGTGCAGGGATAGGCACGAGCCAAGGCTGTGGCGGACATTTTCTAAGGTAAAGACCTTAGAAGGACACCTTGCCTATCCCTGCACATGGGTATATATATATATATATATATATATATATATATATATATATATATATATATATATATATATAAATAATAATGTTTTTACAGAAGGTGAGAACATAAGGTAGAAAAATCCATTTTCATTCTTCTTAATGATAGTCAATAAATCATAGTGACCTAAACATGAATTAAACTAATGAGATATTTTCAGTAATTAGGGTGGTTAAGGGAAGGGGGGTGGGATGTAGTAGTTTCACTTACATCCAGCAGGGGCAGCACCATGACCAGGGACCTCAGCAGCAACTATAGAATCAGCATGTATAGACGGAACAACAGGGGCTTGTAGGTCTTCCAGCACCCCTTGTGCCCCATGATGCACCCTTTGTGCCCCATGATGCACCCCTTGTGCCCCATGATGCACCCTTGTGCCCCATGATGCTGCCTCTCTATGGAAAGCAGGAAAACATGGTGGCTAATGAGGATGTGCATTGGCTGGTTTTTTAGGCTTCCTGTTAAGAGGTTGTGCTGTTTGTGATTGGTTTGCCACACTTGCAGGGGCAGGAATAATAAATGCTTTGAACAGGTTTAACTCTTTGAGATCAAGTTGCTGATATGTATGTTGTTGAGCATGCATTTGTTAGGCCTTCAGAGAGTTACGTTGGTTTATAAGTCAGTGCAAGGGTTGCTGCACCTGCAATTTGTGGCGAGATGAGAATGGAGTAGATTTTCTGAATTCTGTGCGCGTAAGTCCTTAAGCTGTATATTTTCTATGTCAGTATATGGGTCAAAAAAATACGGGTGAAGGCTGAAATATACGCGCGTACGTTTTATGCTACGCCAAATATGTGATACCAAATCCGCACAAAAACCGGCGTCACCGGCTTTTGCGGGCGACGCTGCATATAGGGAACTGACCCCCAATGATTACATGTTCAGTGTTTTTTTCTTTCATAATTAGCCATACATACATTGTAACACTGATATCTGTCAGGAATCCCTGAATATCCCTTCACATGTATATATTTTTTAGTAGACAACCCAAAGTATTGATCTAGGCCCATTTTGGTATTTCTCATGCCACCATTTTACCGCCAAATGCGATCAAATAATTTTTTTTTTAACTTTTTCAATAACTTTTTCACAAACTTTAGGTTTCTCACTGAAATTATTTACAAAATTACAATTGCAATTGCAATTATGGGACAAATAGTTGTAAATGCTTCTCTGGGATTCCCTTTGTTCAGAAATAGCAGATATATATGACTTTGGCATTGATTTTTGGTAATTAGAAAGCCGCTAATTGCCGCTGTGCACCACACTTTTTGCACAGCAGTGAATGGGTGAATTAGGTAGCTTGTGGGGTTCATTTTAGCTTTAGTGTAGAGATCAGCCTCCAACCTGATGCATCACACCTCTGATCCCTCCCTGACCCTCCTCAAACAGGTCTCTGCCCTCCCCCACCTCACAAATTGTCACCACCATCTTAAGTACTGGCAGAAAGTCTGCCAGTACTAAAATAAAAGGCTTTTTTATAAAATATATTTTTTATTTTTTATATATTATTCTGCAGTGTTGGATCCCCCTTGGCCCCCAACCTCCCTGATCCCCCCCAAACAGCTCTCTAACCCTCCCCTTCTACCTAATTGCCTAATTTTTTTTTACCCCATCCTTTTTTATGTTACCCCATCATTTAGGTTGGCCTAGTTCCCTCTCCCTTCCTCCCTCCCAGATCTCTTTCCCAACATTTATTCCCCCTCCCTCTCCCACCTTAACTTACACTTGATCACTTTACTGTGATCTGAAGTGGGTGCGCGCATGAGCATGTGCACACATTCTGCCCCCTTGCACGCTCCAGCGCATTACCAGAACTGAGATCCCTGCTGGGCAGAACAGCTCCAGCGATGGGCCGCCCACCCACCTCCCTCTCTGTCCGATGCAGGAAGTGGCACTCACTGTATCTGTAACTCTGCAAATCTATTTAATGTAACCATACCCATGATCAGAATGTCATATGCCTCGCTAAAGATAAAAGATATAGGACGTGTAACCGAATGGGCCATTTTGAAGAGGTGTGTAAAACTGAATCCATTAAGGAGATGCAGGTGGATAGTGACCAGGAGGGTCAATAAGTGTCCTTTGTATGGTCTGTTGTTGAATGGTCAGGTTCAGATGAAGATTGGTGGGTAACTCTTACAGTAATGGGAGCCAAGGTTGCCTTCAAGATTGACACAGGAGCAGACAACACTGTTATGTCCCTTGCAACATTCATAAAACTGTTTTGACAGCCTCAGCTGGTGAAAGTTACAACAAAAGTTCATAGTCCTGGTAGCCGCATCAATTGTGAGGGGAAATTTCTTGCCAGCTGCAAGTACAAGCAGAGGAAATTCACCATGTGGGTACATGTAATTAGAGGTCAGTGTGTTAACAACCTATTGAGCAGGAAAGCAGCCTGTGGTTTGAGCCTTGTCGCCAGAGTGAATGAGATTACGGAAGACATGTTTGGTGAATTAGGCCATCTAAATTGCAACCCAGTCCGAATATCACTTAAGGGTGATGCAGTGTCATACAGCATTACTACTCCTCGTAGAATTCCATTCCTGCTCATGCCTCAAGTGGAGAAGGAAATTCTGTGTATGAAGAATATGGGAGTTATTGAAGAGGTTGTGGAAGCAACTGACTGGTGTGCCACTATTGTGCCTGTTGCAAAGAAGAACGGGAAGGTACGCATATGCGTAGACTTAAAACGGCTGAATGAGGTGGTGAAAAGAGAGAGATATGTGCTGCCGACGCTTAAAGACATAGCTCCAAAACTGGCTGGGGCAAAGTTATTCTTTACCCTGGATGCTTCCAGCGGCTTCTGGCAGATAGCTCTGGACCCAAAGTGCCGCAAACTGTCTAGCTTCATTACATCGGTAGGTGGGTTTTGTTTTTGCAAACTCCCCTTTGGGATAGCCTCCAGCCCCTGACATTTTTTAAAGAGAGATGAGTTCCCTCTTAAGGGGCCACAAGGGCATGACAGTCATAATGGATGACATTTTAGTTTATGGGTCTACATTGGAAGAACATGATCAGCGATTGAGCTATGTGCTGCAGACCATTACAGAGTCTGGGCTGAAATTAAATAATGAGAAATGCCACTTTGGAAAATTGGAGTTATGTTATTTTGGGCATATTATCAATGGAGATGGCATCAAGCCAGACCCTGATACAATCCTTGCTATTAAACAGATGAAAAGTCCTTCTGATGTACATGAGCTGAGACAAATATTGGGCCTTGTGAATTATGTGGGCAGGTTCCGATTTATCCACAGTACTTCACCCTATCACTGAGGCTACCAATTTTTCTATGACAGAAAACACTCTGTGAAGCCCTTGCAGGGACTGAATGTGGGGCAAAATGTCAGAGTTAAGCTGGGTGATGAGAAGAAATGGAACACACCTGCTACAGTAATAGGACGCTGATGG
This sequence comes from Bombina bombina, assembly GCF_027579735.1. NCBI lineage: Eukaryota > Metazoa > Chordata > Amphibia > Anura > Bombinatoridae > Bombina > Bombina bombina. The sequence goes on along the minus strand of NC_069503.1, from coordinate 655,305,317 downwards.
AGGGACAGTCAAACGTCGAAATAGAAGACATCTTCAGCTAGTACCTGAGAATTTGTGACTGGATGCCTCAGAGTCAGAGCCACAGTTGGTGGGATCCCCTGTTTTAAGAGGGGTAACTTCCACTCAGCAAGACCACAGTGGCGATACTTCTTTGCTTCCAGCAGACTCTCAATCAGCTTCTTCTGTATCAGAGGACAGTTCATGTAAAATTATGTCAAGTGGAAGAGTTGTGAAACGTCCAGCCCCCTACTGGGATTAGCACTATAGTTAGAGCAGTGACCAGAAGAATAGGCAGAATAATCTCATGGTCGCTGTGGACTAGGGTAGTCTACCCCAATGTCCAAGACAGGATTGTATTTCTTGTTGTTCATATATATATTCTCTTATAACTTGTTATTTGTTGTACACTAGACAAAACAATTTGTGTGTGCTTCCTGTATACTTTGTTATTTTTGTACTCTAAAAAAAAATGTATGCTTTATTCTTTGAAAAAGGGGAAGATGTGATGAGAGTGGTAGTGTGACATCACCAGATGGGGGCGTGACTTATAGCCGTTATTATCTAAATTATATGTGTTGTGCAAGCTGTATACCTCTATGCTCTGCAATAAAATAGCGTTGTACCTTCTATGCTGTGTCCTGCATCTCATGAAAATGGTATTGCAATCTGCAGATACAACTTTAAGAATGAAGACAGCATGATAAAAAAGTATATTTGCTTCATAATTAACCTGCATTGCTGTTTTCTTTTTTAAAGGTTATAATAAGCTCAAACGGTATTGCAATCTGCAGATACAACTTTAAGAATGAAGACAGCATGATAAAAAGTATATTTGCTTCATAATTAACCTGCATTGCTGTTTTCTTTTTAAAGGTTATAATAAGCTCAAAGGGAAATTAAAGTATTTTTATATACATAAACTACCTGAAATGATTATCTGCATATCAAAAGATCTGTAGAAAGAGAAATGTATTTTTATGAATATTTAAAATAGCAGTGTTATACCCATAAACAACCTATTAGCCCCTAAACCGAGGCCCTCCCTCATTGCAAACACTATTATAAATTTATTAACCCCGCACCTGACATTGATGCCACTAAAAAATGTTTTAACCCCTATTCTGCCGCTCCCGACATTGTCGCCACTATAATAAACCTATTAACCCCTAAACTGCCACCCTCCAGCATCGCAAACACTATTTAAAGATTAGTAACCCCTAATCTGCCGTCCGCCCACACAGCTGCTTTAATAAACCTATTAACCACTAAACCGCAAGCCCTTCAAAACCAAAACGAAATATACTAAAATAAATTATTAACCCCTAAACCTCTGACCTCCCACATCAATAACTCTACATAAATATATTAACCCCTAATCCTAACCCTAACGTAACCCTAACCCTAAGCCTAACATCTCCTAACTTAAATATAATTAAAATAAATCTAAATAAACGTTACAATTATTAACTAAATAATACCTATTTAAAACTAAATACAAACTTACCTGTAAAAAAAAAAACTAAGCTTCTATCTTCATCCATCCGGCGTGGAGCGGGTCTATCTTCAAGACATCTGGCACAGAGCATCCTCTTCTTATGGTGGTTGCTGGAAAATGAAGGTTCCCTTTAAGTGATGTCATCAAATATGGCATCCCTTACATTACTATTGGCTGAAAGATTTTTTATCAGACAATAGGAACTAAAGAAAAAAAATCCTATTGGCTGTTGCAATCAGCCAATAGGATTGAGCTTCGACTATTTACTACTATTTACAATTTACTAACTAGTCTACCTAGTTAAAATAAATACAAACTTAGCTGTGAAATAAAATAAAACCTAAGATAGCTACAATATAACTATTAGTTATATTGTAGCTAGCTTAGGTTTTATTTCACAGGTAAGTATGTATTTAGTTTTAAATAGGAATTATTTAGTTAATAATTGTAAGGTTTATTTAGATTTATTTTACGTTAGGGTTAGGGTTAGGTTACGGGTTAATATATTTATTTAGTGTTAGTGATGTTGGAGGTCAGAGGTTTAGGGGTTAATAACTTTAGTATAGTGGGGGTGGCAGATAAGGGGTTAATAACTGTAATGTAGGTGGTGGCGATGTTAAGGGTGGCAGATTAGGGATTAGTGTATTTAGGTGGTGGCAATGTTACGGGGCAGCAGATTAGGGGTTAAGAACTGTATGTAGGTGGCAGCAATACCGGGAACGGCAGATTAGGAGTTAATAGTTTTATTTAGGTGGCGGCGATGTTAAAAGCGGCAGATTAGGGGTTAATAACATTATGTAGGTGGCAGCGATGTCGAGGGCGGCAGATTAGTGGTGTTTAGACGTGGTTTTTATGTTAGGGTGTTAGGTTTAAACATAACTTTTTATTTGCCCATAGACATCAATGGGACTGCGTTACGGAGCTTTTGTTTCCGCGATCGCAGGTGTTAGGCTTCTTTTTTGCCAGCTCTCCTCATTGATGTCTATGAGGATATCATGAACAAGCACGTCAAAGCAGCGCTTGTATTCGGGTGCGGTATGGAGATCAACACCACCATATCATATCGCCCGTACAAGCTTGCTTTTTGTAAATCTGTAATAGCAGCGCTATAGGGAGGTGAAATAACGCCGCTTTTGTGGCGTTCGTTAATTTCCCTATAGTGCTGAAATCTCGTAATCTAGCTGATTATGAATAAAGGAGACATAGGCTCATAGCAAACTCCCTTAAGGAGACTTATGAAATAGACACAAGGAAAACCATTAAATGATAAATAATGAAATTGATAAATTGTGCTTTCCGGATGACTCTAGAGTTGGGATTTGTAGCATGTACTTAGTAGAACAAGATAAAACAACTGATATTCTCATCATTACAGTGAGAATATAGAATACCTTTTTAATGATCATAAATTTGGGGAATCCATCTTTTTTACCACCCTCATAGTGGTATACATTCTATATTAGCAGACATGAAGAGAGTGACATTTAAAATAACCTACTCAAAAAGTATACATAAATTTAAAACATTAGGAAAAATAATTGACATGAAAGCTAGAAGCCCTGGCCTTTTGAGCTGTGCTTAGACTAGCTCTAGGTCTATGTGCTAAGACTACAAAGTATAAATTTGCTTTTGCAAACAACTAATAAGCCATTGAAACCTCCAATCAGCTTCAACATGTTTTTTTATTATATATATCATGAGTGCACATGAGCAGATATAGTAAAAGCAATTTAAACCATACAGTTAATTTTAGAACAGTCCCAGCAGGTTAGCAGTTACCATATATAAAAAAAAAAACCTGCACTTTATAATACAAGTCTGTTATTTAATAACAAAAAAGCAGGTAATAGAGGGTAAGTGGTTGAAGCAAACAGAACCTACTTGGAGTCAAGTTCTGGACATTATTCAATATATTCTGAAGGGCAGATGGTCATGTGGCACTTCATAGCCTTATTTGGGATGAGTGGGTGGCTAAACCTATGGGGTAAAGGGGGGCAGAGAAGTGTCCATACATTTTTTGACACTTTCCCTTGTTTTTTCCTCTCCTTCTCCCCTTCATTTACACGACTGATTTTTTAATCACTTATAGATTAGGAGAACATATTTTTGGGAAATCATTATTCTTTAGTTGGTTTTTGAACAATGTCAGTGATATCAGTAGTTTTTATTCCCTTATATAGCTTTAGTGTGTATAATGTGGTCCAAAAGTGACCTCTAATGCCATTAAGGGAACTAGTAATTATTTTTAATCCTTTGAATTTGAAAAGTATTGAACCAAAATGCTCTTCAACTTACGTCACTGCTGTTTATATAGTGTTTGCTCATTAGTAAAAGAAAAGGAAAAGTGGGGACTCAGTTCAGATAATAACGTTTTTATTATGAAGCCTTACAAAAGACTACATAGTCTTCAGTCAAGGTCCAAAAGTGACCTCTAATGCCATTATTGTAATTATTTTCTATAATTTGAATTTGGACAAAATGCTTTACAATTTACATGTTACTGCTGTTTATATATTGTTTGTTTATTAGTTAAAGAAAATTAAAATGGGAACTTTGTTCAGGTTCAAACTCTTTATTATGAGCATGTATAACAGACTAATCATCAATCAAGATAACTTAGTATTTTTCTTTTAAATGTTCTTGTACATTGTGCTTAAATTCCCAAAAGAAAGAAAGAAGCATAAAAGGAAGAAAAGGATGAATGCTTGTATAGAAAATTGAATTGGACACCTTTCATGATGCTTTTTTTCACATTCAATTTATTTTTTTAATTACGCTGATTACAACTTAGTAGCTGGGCGAATGTGCAATTCGTTTGGTAGAACAATTAGTTCTGTTGACATTCGTTTTAGACAATTGAATGTTGATAAGAATTGAAATCCATAAAAAACAGAATTTATGCTTACCTGATAAATTACTTTCTCCAACGGTGTGTCCGGTCCACGGCGTCATCCATAACTTGTGGGAATATTCTCTTCCCCAACAGGAAATGGCAAAGAGCACAGCAAAAGCTGTCCATATAGTCCCTCCCAGGCTCCGCCCCCCCCAGTCATTCGACCGACGGATAGGAGAAAAAAAGGAGAAACTATAGGGTGCCGTGGTGACTGTAGTGTATAAAGAAAGAAATTTTTCAAACCTGATTAAAAAACCAGGGCGGGCCGTGGACCGGACACACCGTTGGAGAAAGTAATTTATCAGGTAAGCATAGATTCTGTTTTCTCCAACATTGGTGTGTCCGGTCCACGGCGTCATCCATAACTTGTGGGAACCAATACCAAAGCTTTAGGACACGGATGAAGGGAGGGAGCAAATCAGGTTACCTAAACAGAAGGCACCACGGCTTGCAAAACCTTTCTCCCAAAAATAGCCTCCGAAGAAGCAAAAGTATCAAATTTGTAGAATTTGGCAAAAGTGTGCAGAGAAGACCAAGTCGCTGCCTTACATATCTGATCAACAGAAGCCTTGTTCTTGAAGGCCCATGTGGAAGCCACAGCCCTAGTAGAGTGAGCTGTGATTTGTTCAGGAGGCTGCCGTCCGGCAGTCTTGTAAGCCAATCTGATGATGCTTTTCAGCCAGAAGGAAAGAGAGTTAGCAGTAGCTTTTTGACCTCTCCTCTTACCAGAATAAATGACAAACAGAGAAGAAGTTTGTCTGAAATCCTTTGTTGCTTCTAAATAGAACTTTAAAGCACGGACTACATCTAAATTGTGTAACAAACGTTCCTTCTTTGAAACTGGATTCGGAGACAAAGAAGGAACAACTATTTCCTGGTTAATATTCTTGTTGGAAACAACTTTTGGAAGAAAACCAGGCTTGGTATGCAAAACAACTAAATTTAGACTCCAGGGAGGAGTCAAAGGTCTGTAAACAGGTTTGATCCTGACCAAAGCCTGTACAAAAGCTTGAACATCTGGCACAGCTGCCAGTCATTTGTGTAACAAGACAGATAGAGCAGAAATCTATCCTTTTAGAGAACTCGCTGACAATCCCTTATCCAAACCTTCTTGGAGAAAGGAGAGGATCCTGGGAATTTTAATCTTACTCCATGAGAATCCCTTGGATTCACACCAACAGATATATCTTTTCCATATTTTATGGTAAATATTTCTAGTCACGGGTTTTCTGGCTTGGACCAAAGTATCTATCACTGAATCCGAAAACCCGCGCTTGGATAAAATCAAGCGTTCAATTTCCAAGCAGTCAGCTGGAGAGAAATTAGATTTGGATGTTCGAATGGACCTTGCACTAGAAGATCCTGTCTCAAAGGTAGCTTCCATGGTGGAGCCGATGACATATTCACCAGGTCTGCATACCAAGTCCTGCGTGGCCACGCAGGAGCTATCAGAATCACAGAGGCCTTCTCCTGTTTGATCCTGGCTACCAGCCTGGGAAGGAGAGGGAACGGTGGAAACTCATAAGCTAGGTTGAAGGACCAAGGCGCCACTAATGCATTCACTAGAGTCGCCTTGGGATCCCTGGATCTGGACCCGTAGCAAGGAACCTTGAAGTTCTGACGAGACGCCATCAGATCCATGTCTGGAATGCCCCATAATTGAGTCAACTGGGCAAACACCTCCGGGTGAAGTTCCCACTCCACCGGATGGAAAGTCTGACGACTCAGATAATCCGCCTCCCAGTTGTCTACTCCTGGGATGTGGATCGCGGATAGATGGCAGGAGTGATCCTCCGCCCATTTGATGATTTTGGACACCTCTCTCATCGCCAGGGAACTCCTTGTTCCCCCCTGATGGTTGATGTAAGCAGCAGTCATCATGTTGTCTGACTGGAATCTTATGAATCTGGCCTTCGCTAGTTGAGGCCAAGCCCGGAGAGCATTGAATATCGCTCTCAGTTCCAGAATGTTTATCGGGAGAAGAGACTCTTCCCGAGACCATAGACCCTGAGCTTTCAGGGAATCCCAGACCGCGCCCCAGCCTAATAGACTGGCGTCGGTCGTGACGATGACCCACTCTGGTCTGCGGAAGCTCATTCCTTGGGACAGGTGATCCTGGGTCAGCTACCAACGGAGTGAGTCTCTGGTCATCTGGTCTACTTGAATTCTTGGAGACAAGTCTGTATAGTCCCCATTCCACTGCTTGAGCATGCACAGTTGTAATGGTCTTAGATGAATTTGAGCAAAAGGAACTATGTCCATTGCTGCAACCATCAACCCTACTACTTCCATGCACTGAGCTATGGAAGGCTGCAGAATAGAGTGAAGAACTTGACAAGCGTTTAGAAGCTTTGACTTTCTGACATCTGTCAGGAAAATCTTCATTTCTAAAGAATCTATTATTGTTCACAAGAAGGGAACTCTTGTCGACGGAGACAGGGAACTCTTTTCTACGTTCACCTTTCACCCGTGAGATCTGAGAAAGGCTAGAACAATGTCTGTATGAGCCTTTGCTTTGGAAAGGGACGACGCTTGGATTAGGATGTCGTCCAGGTAAGGTGCCACTGCAATACCCCTTGGTCTTAGAACCGCTAGAAGGGACCCGAGCACCTTTGTGAAAATCCTTGGAGCAGTGGCTAGCCCGAATGGAAGAGCCACAAACTGGTAATGCTTGTCCAGAAAGGCGAACCTTAGGAACTGATAATGATCTTTGTGGATAAGAATATGTAGATACGCATCCTTTAAATCCACGGTAGTCATAAATTGACCCTCCTGGATTGTAGGTAAAATCGTTCAAATAGTTTCCATTTTGAACGATGGAACTCTGAGAAATTTGTTTAGAATCTTTAAATCCAGAATTGGTCTGAAAGTTCCATCTTTTTTGGGAACTACAAACAGATTTGAGTAAAACCCCTGACCTTGTTCCACAGTTGGAACTGGGTGTATCACTCCCATCTTTAACAGGTCTTCTACACAATGTAAGAATGCCTGTCTCTTTATTTGGTTTGAAGATAAGTGAGACATGTGGAACCTTCCCCTTGGGGGTAGTTCCTTAAATTCTAGAAGATAACCCTGAGAGACTATTTCTAGTGCCCAGGGATCCTGAACATCTCTTGCCCAAGCCTGAGCAAAGAGAGAGAGTCTGCCCCCTACTAGATCCGGTCCCGGATCGGGGGCTACCCCTTCATGCTGTCTTGGTAGCAGCAGCAGGCTTCTTGGCCTGTTTACTCTTGTTCCAGCCTTGCATCGGATTCCAAGCTGGTTTAGTCTGGGAAGCGTTACCCTCTTGTCTAGAGGCTGCAGAGTTGGAAGCCGGTCCGTTCCTGAAATTGCGAAAGGAACGAAAATTAGACTTATTCTTAGCCTTGAAAGGCCTATCTTGTGGGAGGGCATGGCCCTTACCCCCAGTGATGTCTGAAATAATTTCTTTCAATTCTGGCCCAAAAAGGGTCTTACCTTTGAAAGGGATATTAAGCAATTTTGTCTTGGAAGATACATTCGGCGACCAAGACTTTAGCCAGAGCGCTTTGCGAGCCACAATTGCAAACCATGAATTTTTCGCCGCTAATCTCGCTAACTGCAAAGCGGCATCTAAAATAAAGGAATTAGCTAAATTAAGTGTGTGAATTCTGTCCATAACTTCCTCATACAGAGTTTCCCTACTGAGCGATTTTTCTAGTTCTTCGAACCAGAACCACGCTGCTGTAGTGACAGGAATAATACACAAAATAGGTTGAAGGAGGTAACCTTGCTGTACAAAAATCTTTTTAAGCAAACCCTCCAATTTTTTATCCATAGGATCTTTGAAAGCACAATTGTCCTCAATAGGAATAGTCGTGCGTTTGGCTAGTGTAGAAACCGCCCCCTCGACCTTAGGGACTGTTTGCCATAAGTCCTTTCTGGGGTCGACCATAGGGAATAATTTCTTAAATATAGGAGGGGGGACAAAAGGTATGCCTGGCTTCTCCCATTCCTTATTCACTATGTCCGCCACCCGTTTGGGTATTGGAAAAGCGTCAGGGTGCACCGGGACCTCTAGGAACTTGTCCATCTTGCACAATTTTTCTGGGATGACCAGATTGTCACAATCATCCAAAGTAGATAGCACCTCTTTAAGCAATGCGCTGAGATGCTCTAATTTTAATTTAAATGTCACAACATCAGGTTCTGCCTGCTGAGAAATTCTTCCTGTATCAGAAATTTCCCCATCTGACAAAACCTCCCTCATTGCCACTTCAGATTGGTGTGAGGGTATGACAGAAAAATTATCATCAGCGCCCTCCTGCTCTACAGTGTTTAAAACAGAGCAATCGCGCTTTCTCTGAAATGCTGGCATTTTGGATAAAATATTTGCTATGGAGTTATCCATTACTGCCGTCAACTGTTGCATAGCAACAAGCATTGGCGCGCTAGAAGTACTAGGGGTCTCCTGCGTGGGCAAAACTGGTGTAGACACAGAAGGAGATGATGTAGAACTATGTCTACTTCCTTCATCTGAGGAATATTCTTGGGCAACTTTATTATCTGTGACAGTACTGTCCTTACTTTGTTTGGACGCTATGGCACAATTATCACACATATTAGAAGGGGGAGTCACATTGGCTTCCATACATACAGAACATGATCTATCTGAAGGCACATAGGGAGAGATAGTACTGGCGCTAACAGCTAGGTAGTGATTAAAAAAGTGAGTAATTCTCAAGGTAAGCAAGAGGGAGTGAATATACCCAAAATGCAAAGGTGACAATAGTCTATTAATAATGGATAATAGTCAAGAGCAAATAGCAAATAAGACAAAGGTCAAAAATTAATAAAAAACTCTAATGTTTATTGCAAAAAATAAGAATATAACAATAGGCCTAAATAAAATTGCACATATGTGTCTGGTGTGTAGTAGAAGAATTGAATAACCTAGCTCTAAAGATGAGCTCAAACAAGCAAATAACGATAGGTAAGTATATCAACTATCCTACACACTAATGTCTGGTTAATCCTAAATAAGAACAATAAAGCAAAGATATCAATAGTAATCACAGAGCTAAACTGTTAAAAATACCTACAACCATATAAATACAAATAATGGCAGACTGGACATCCAGTAATAAAATACAATAATGAAATAAGGCAAATTCGTTAAAAAAGCACAATAGTAAAAAAGCTGAAATAAAACTAATTCTGCAAATAGTAGCTGCCCAAAAGTGACAGAGTCTATCTATGCAGACAGGTAATAAAGTGCGATTGACCGGTCATAGGTACAAGTGGTAATAGGACGATAAAGTGAGGGCTTAGGCAGATTGTGAACAGTTCACTCTCATATGCTGTTGATCTTGCTCAGATGAGTATTGGATCACACTAGCATATGAGAGGGGTACCTGAGGTGGCCGGCGTTATGTCCGTTGGTGGGGATGGCTGCCAGGAGCCGTGCACTCATAGCAATTCTCGAGTGCTGTGGGAAATCCCCTTGTTGAATCTTTAGTTTTCTGGGTCTTTGTCATCAATCGCAGGCTGATTTTCTTTACCGCTATCCTCTGTGAAGGCGGTGTGCGGTGCAGGCTGCTTAGGCTATTCCGGTTACCTTGGCTGCAACAGAGTGACGTCTCCGCTTACGTGTTTTGAGGTTTGCGTGCGGTCGTCAACAACTGTGCTCAGGTTTGGGCTGTATCCAAAACAAAAGGATCTGATTCAGGAGCAAGGCTTACCAAACGTCTTTAAATTCACGCTTGGGGTAATAAGGTTCTTTTCCTTTGACGACCGCACGCAAACCTCAAAACAGAATTAGTTTTATTTCAGCTTTTTTACTATTGTGCTTTTTAACGAATTTGCCTTATTTCATTATTGTATTTTATTACTGGACGTCCAGTCTGCCATTATTTGTATTTATATGGTTGTAGGTATTTTTAACAGTTTAGCTCTGTGATTACTATTGATATCTTTGCTTTATTGTTCTTATTTAGGATTAACCAGACATTAGTGTGTAGGATAGTTGATATACTTACCTATCGTTATTTGCTTGTTCGAGCTCATCTTTAGAGCTAGGTTATTCAATTCTTCTACTACACATCAGACACATATGTGCAATTTTATTTAGGCCTATTGTTATATTCTTATTTTTTGCAATAAACATTAGAGTTTTTTATTAATTTTTGACCTTTGTCTTATTTGCTATTTGCTCTTGACTATTATCCATTATTAATAGACTATTGTCACCTTTGCATTTTGGGTATATTCACTCCCTCTTGCTTACCTTGAGAATTACTCACTTTTTTAATCACTACCTAGCTGTTAGCGCCAGTACTATCTCTCCCTATATTCTAACTTCATTTGGTCTCTGTGAGAGGGACCATTTTTGTACTTGGCTGGTAGAAATAAGCGCTGATTCTGACTTCTCACCTAAAACTATCTGAAGGCACAGACATGTTAAACAGGCTTAAACTGGATAATAAAGCATAAAAACTGTTTTAAAACAAAACCGTTACTGTCTCTTTAAATGTTAAACAGGGCACACTTTATTACTGAATATGTGAAAAACTATGAAGGAATTATCCAATCTTTACCAAATTTTCACCACAGTGTCTTAAAGCATTCAAAGCATTGCACCCCTGTTAACCCTTGCAGGCTGTTAACCCTTAAAATGTGGAAACCGGAGCCGTTTACAGGGAGTGCAGAATTATTAGGCAAATAAGTATTTTGACCACATCATCCTCTTTATGCATGTTGTCTTACTCCAAGCTGTATAGGCTCGAAAGCCTACTACCAATTAAGCATATTAGGTGATGTGCATCTCTGTAATGAGAAGGGGTGTGGTCTAATGACATCAACACCCTATATCAGGTGTGCATAATTATTAGGCAACTTCCTTTCCTTTGGCAAAATGGGTCAAAAGAAGGACTTGACAGGCTCAGAAAAGTAAAAAATAGTGAGATATCTTGCAGAGGGATGCAGCACTCTTAAAATTGCAAAGCTTCTGAAGCGTGATCATCGAACAATCAAGCGTTTCATTCAAAATAGTCAACAGGGTCGCAAGAAGCGTGTGGAAAAACCAAGGCGCAAAATAACTGCCCATGAACTGAGAAAAGTCAAGCGTGCAGCTGCCAAGATGCCACTTGCCACCAGTTTGGCCATATTTCAGACCTGCAACATCACTGGAGTGCCCAAAAGCACAAGGTGTGCAATACTCAGAGACATGGCCAAGGTAAGAAAGGCTGAAAGACGACCACCACTGAACAAGACACACAAGCTGAAACGTCAAGACTGGGCCAAGAAATATCTCAAGACTGATTTTTCTAAGGTTTTATGGACTGATGAAATGAGAGTGAGTCTTGATGGGCCAGATGGATGGGCCCGTGGCTGGATTGGTAAAGGGCAGAGAGCTCCAGTCCGACTCAGACGCCAGCAAGGTGGAGGTGGAGTACTGGTTTGGGCTGGTATCATCAAAGATGAGCTTGTGGGGCCTTTTCGGGTTGAGGATGGAGTCAAGCTCAACTCCCAGTCCTACTGCCAGTTTCTGGAAGACACCTTCTTCAAGCAGTGGTACAGGAAGAAGTCTGCATCCTTCAAGAAAAACATGATTTTCATGCAGGACAATGCTCCATCACACGCGTCCAAGTACTCCACTGCGTGGCTGGCAAGAAAGGGTATAAAAGAAGAAAATCTAATGACATGGCCTCCTTGTTCACCTGATCTGAACCCCATTGAGAACCTGTGGTCCATCATCAAATGTGAGATTTACAAGGAGGGAAAACAGTACACCTCTCTGAACAGTGTCTGGGAGGCTGTGGATGCTGCTGCACGCAATGTTGATGGTGAACAGATCAAAACACTGATAGAATCCATGGATGGCAGGCTTTTGAGTGTCCTTGCAAAGAAAGGTGGCTATATTGGTCACTGATTTGTTTTTGTTTTGTTTTTGAATGTCAGAAATTTATATTTGTGAATGTTGAGATGTTATATTGGTTTCACTGGTAAAAATAAATAATTGAAATGGGTATATATTTGTTTTTTGTTAAGATGCCTAATTATAATGCACAGTAATAGTCACCTGCACACACAGATATCCCCCTAAAATAGCTAAAACTAAAAACAAACTAAAAACTACTTCCAAAAATATTCAGCTTTGATATTAATGAGTTTTTTGGGTTCATTGAGAACATGGTTGTTGTTCAATAATAAAATTAATCCTCAAAAATACAACTTGCCTAATAATTCTGCACTCCCTGTACAATTTTAACCCCCTTACAGTCCCAGCCCCAGCCTTTGCTGCGACTTCACCAATCCCAGGGGGGTATACGATACCAAATGAAGCCTTCTAGGAACCTTTTCAGTGAATTCCAGACCCACACACATGCAGCTGCATGTACTGTTCTCAAAAGTAACTGTGCAGTAATGGCGCGAAAATGAGGCTCTGCCTACTACAGAGAAAGGCCCTTCCTGACTGGGAAGGTGTCTAAACAAGTGCCTGGCATAAAAAACGTTCCCCAAAGTTATAAAAGTGTGAGATTCAACTTCAAACTGTATATAATACTTTAGGCAATCGATTTAGCCCATAAAAGTGTCTACCAGTTTATAGCCCATAATAAGCCCTTTATTCTGTTTGAGACTAAGAAAATGGCTTACCGATCCCCATGAGGGGAAAAATGACAGCCTTCCAGCATTACACAATCTTGTTAGAAAAATGGCTAGTCATACCTTAAGCAGAAAAGTCTGCAAACTGTTCCCCCCAGCTGAAGTTCTCTCAGCTCAACAGTCCTGTGTGGGAACAGCAATCGATTTTAGTTACTGCTGCTAAAATCATCCTCCTCTTATAAACAGAACTCTTCATCTCTTTCTGTTTCAGAGTAAATAGTACATACCAGCACTATTTTAAAATAACAAACTCTTGATAGAAGAATAAAAAAACTACAACTAAACACCACATACTCTTCACCATCTCCGTGGAGATGCTACTTGTTCAGAGCGGCAAAGAGAATGACTGGGGGGGCGGAGCCTGGGAGGGACTATATGGACAGCTTTTGCTGTGCTCTTTGCCATTTCCTGTTGGGGAAGAGAATATTCCCACAAGTTATGGATGACGCCGTGGACCGGACACACCAATGTTGGAGAAATTAGGTAATCAAATGTTATTTCCGGTTTTCAAATTTTATTTTCATCTTTGAAGTTCATAATTAGATAGAATATTCACATTTGAAATTTCAAAGGTAACATTCGATTTAACAAAGACTATTCAGAAGTTCAATAGTTTACGTGGTAGTGAATTTAGTAAATAGATACATAATATATATACAGCTATATAAATTTGAATGTTTATATTTTGAATATTGCATAATTTGAATGTTAAATTTAAAGTGAGCATTAGAAATAATATTACAAATATATTGATTCAAATTTTTCAAATTTCAATATTGTATAATTTGAATAAAATTTTTAGAAAATTTTGTATCAAATATTACATTTAAAGAAAGCATTAGAAATATTATTAAATTAAACAAATTTTAGAATGATGTACAAACATTCAAAATTCGAAAACCAAAAAACAAGTGTGTTAAAATTAATTTCATTTTTTGAATGTTGAAAAACATTCGCCCATACCTACTACTTCGTTTCTTTGTTACCATGTTTGTGAAATGGTTGTTCTAATACGTCTTTCGATAAAACAAAAATATTACAAAATAAATAAAATAGTAAGAGTACAGACTTCCACTGAATAATCTATTCTGGAAATTAGCCTATGTCAGTCCTGATCCTTCTGCTATTATAAGTATGTCGCTGGGAACACCTAAGAGGTAACGGGCTGTAGATCCTACTGTCTGGGGTTTGAGGCAGTCAGGTTGATCCCAGCTACTGCTTTTACACTTCTAGTGGTCACCCATATCATCTTAATAGCCTCTCCTCTCTGTAGTGGCATATTAAAGGGACAGTCTAGGCCAAAATAAACTTTCATGATTCAGATAGAGCATGTAATTTTAAACAATTTTCCAATTTAATTTTATCACCAATTTTGCTTTGTTCTCTTGGTATTCTTAGTTGAAAGCTTAACCTAGGAGGTTCATATGCTAATTTCTTAGACATTGAAGCCCACCTCTTTCAGATTGCATTTTAACAGTTTTTCATAACTAGAGGGTGTTAGTTCACATATTTCATATAGATAACACTGTGCTCTTGCACGTGAAGTTATCTGGGAGCAGGCACTGATTGGCTAGACTGCAAGTCTGTCAAAAGAACAGAAAAAAGGGGCAGTTTGCAGAGATTTAGATAAAAGATAATCACAGAGGTTAAAAGTATATTATTATAACTGTGTTAGTTATGCAAAACTTGGAAATGGGTAATAAAGGGATTATCTATCTTTTAAAACAATAAAAATTCTGGTGTAGACTGTCCCTTTAAGTACTCAAGGCACATTAGAAGAGATCCCCGTCACAGAAATCTTCTACTTGTATTAACAGCAGGTCTCATCTGAACTGTCACTCAATGAAAAAGCATCTTAATATGTCAACTCCACTGTTTCTACTTATGGAAAAGTTAGTTTTGTATTCACACATGCATCTCTCTGCACCACATCTGTAGAATTAGGGAAGTCATAACAGTCAACTATATTCTTCTGTAAGGATAGTATGGCATAGCTATTGAATATAAAAAAGCCCCTTTAAGTAGCTTTACTAAATAACACTCTGTGTCTTTTGAATGAAGTAAGAGCAGTCTCATTATTGTTCTGCTAAAGTACCCTGGCTGTAGCCCCTCCCACTATACTAGCAGCTGATCCAAGCTTCCGGGTAACACAAGGACAATTAAAAGACTGTAAGTTTAGTTTAGTTTTTTTTTTATTCCCTTTTATTTCATACCTGCAACTGTAATTGTGTTCCCTGTTTTGTTACCTTTCCTATTAAACTCCCTATTTAATAACTTTTCTTGGCGGGTTAAATGTGAACTTATGTGATTAGACAGTGTGTATTGTTTTATCTGATTAAAATTGATTAATTTGGGTTCAATTTTTAATCAGTAAGGTTTGGGTAAACAGCTGTAATGTTTAAGTGATTTCTTTCAAACAGTGAGCTAGATTACTATCGGGGCACTATTTATCGATACCTCTCGCAAGCTATCTCTGTTAGAAGTAACTTTTTTGCAAGTGTCGGGTAGCGCTCATATTAAAAGTTGAAAGCAAAAAGTTTTCACTTGTGCGTTAACCCAACACAACACAAAAAGTTGACCTTCGAACATTGTGTTACCGTATTCCCCCATAGCAATTAAAAGAGTGGAAAATGTGGAAAAAAAAAAACTAAAAACCTATGTGTGCACAAACCCGACTGTGTTAATTTGGGATTTATTTGGGTTAAATTTTTAATCAGTAAGGTTTGGGTAAACAGCTGTAATGTTTAAGTGATTTCTTTCAAACAGTGAGCTAGATTACTATCGGGGCACTATTTATCGATACCTCTCGCAAGCTATCTCTGTTAGAAGTAACTTTTTATATTAATTGGGGTTCAATTTTTAATCAGTAAGGTTTGGGTAAACAGCTGTAATGTTTAAGTGATTTCTTTCAAACAGTGAGCTAGATTACTATCGGGGCACTATTTATCGATACCTCTCGCAAGCTATCTCTGTTAGAAGTAACTTTTTTGCAAGTGTTGGGTAGCGCTCATATTAAAAGTTGAAAGCAAAAAGTTTTCACTTGTGCGTTAACCCAACACAACACAAAAAGTTGACCTTCGAACATTGTGTTACCGTATTCCCCCATAGCAATTAAAAGAGTGGAAAACGTGGAAAAAAAAAACAACCTAAAAACCTATGTGTGCACAAACCCGACTGTGTTTTATCAAGTGCACTAACCCGACAGGAAATATAACAATTTCACATTCTAAATTTTTTTCGCATAGCAGAATATGTTCTATTTATTCATAAATACACATTTCTTCATATATCTGATGGTATTTTGGTACAATATATATCTATACCTATAGATGATTATATATAGGTAAATATATATACATATATATATATATATATATATATATATATATAAATATCTATTTAAAATATATTTTCCCCTATGTGAAGAACATTGGAATGTGAAATATTTACAGTAAATACAAAGTTAAACACTTTATTAAATATGAATATTGCATAAAAATATTTTTTCATATTTTCATCTACTTGACTGCAAAGGACTCCAATGCATTTATGTATATGCATATTTATGTATACATATGTATATGTGTATGTATGTCTGTAAACCTATATAAACACATAATCAAATATATGCACATATATAAACATATTTAGACATGTATGTACATGTATGTATCTCTATGTTAAAGACCCTTTTTTTCCTAACACCTGAGACCTCATATCTTAAAAACCTTCAAAAAAGTTTCATGCAATTTTTATATATATAATATTTATTAGACGCTGTTATTATGAGTGTAACTGTACTATTAAATGTATGTTTGATGTGTTTTGTGACACTTTTTATTCGAGAGTAACAGTTAACCAGAGCTATTATCCTGATGCACGTTCAATTTAATTGCACTCAAGTGATCACTTTTATTTTCAACTTGTAATACGTGCGTTATTTCTGACGCACGCCGCGATAAACCCAATATCACTCATGCTCAAATGTTAGCGCACCACTCGTAATCTGGCACAGCGGGTTTTATTTTATCTTTTTTTTGGGGGGGGCGGTTTGGACTGACCTTAACTTAAGATATAGGTACTTAAAGGGTCATGAAACTCAAAATTTTCTTTCATTATTCAGCTAGAGCATGCAATTTTAAACAATTTACAATTTACTTTTATTATCAGATTTTCTTTGTTTTTTTGTTATCCTTTGTTGAAAAGCAGAAAGGTAAATTTAGACGTGTGCATGTGTCTGCTCAGTACTATAAGGCAGCAGTATATTGTAACAATGATACACATGGGGTGGGTTTTAGAGTAGGTTGGTTGTTGTGGGTGTGTGGGTTTAATGTTGTATTGTACTTTTTTTTTACAGTAAAAGGACTGATTACTTTGGGGGCAATGCCCCGCAAAAGGCCCATTTAAGGGCTATTTGTAATTTATGATAGGGTAGGGCTTGTGTATATTTTTGAGGGGCTTTTTTATTTTATTAGGGGGATTAGATTAGATGTAATTAGATTCAAAACTTGTAATTATTTATTATATTTTCTGTTATTTATTGGGGGGTTTTTTTTTCGTACTTTAGATAATTGTATTTAGTTTACATAATTAATTTAATTATAGTGTAGTGTTAGGTTTAATTGTAACTTAGGTTAGGATTTATTTTACAGGTAAATCTGAATTTATTTTAGCTAGGTAGTTATTAACTATTTAATAACTATTAATAACTATTCTACCTAAGTTTAAAAATATAATACAAAGCTGCCTGTAAAATGAAAATAAATTCTAAGCTAGATACAATGTAACTATTAGTTAACAAGAAAACAAGGGGGGAGTTGCACACTAATAGATTAAGTCATTTAAGAACAGGTGCTTCCTAGAGAAGGATACATATAGAGCAACATAAAAAGAAGGTAGGAACTCCACAATAAGGAATTCCCAAAAGTCCTAGGAAAATCTAGCACAACTGGTATTAATAAAAATTGCACAAGAGATTTAATATGTCAAAAATATATGTATACTTTAATGAAGATACCAAGGCACAACAATCACATTCATATAGGAGGATCCCAGTGTACTCTAAAGTACACTTACATCCATAAACTACCTATGTACCCCTAAACCGAGGTCCCCCCACATTCGCCGACACTCGATTAAATTTTTTTAACCCCTAATCTGCCGACCGCCAAACTACGTTATCCTTATGTAACCCCTAATCTGCTGCCCCTAACAACGCCGACCCCTATATTATATTTATTAACCCCTAACCTGCCCCCCACAATGTCGCCGCCAGCTACCTACACTTATTAACCCCTAATCTGCCGACCTCAAAGCGCCGCCACCTACGTATCCTTATGTACCCCTAATCTGCTGCCCCTAAACACCGCCGACCCCTATATTATATTGAGTAACCCCTAACCGGGCCCCCCACAACGTCGCCGCCAGCTACCTACACTTATTAACCCCTAATCTGCCGACCGCAAAGCGCCGGCCACCTACGTTATCCTTATGTACCCCTAATCTGGCTGCCCTTAACACCGCCGACCCCTATATTATATTTATTAACCCCTAATCTCTGCCCCCACATACGTCGCCTCCTACCTGCCTACACTTATTAACCCCTAATCTTCCGACCAGAGCTCACCGCTATTCTAATAAATGTATTAACCCCTAAAGCTAAGTCTAACCCTAACACTAACACCCTCCCTAAATTAAATATAATTTACATCTAACAAAATTAATTAACTCTTATAATAAATTATTCCTATTTAAAGCTAAATACTTACCTGTAAAATTAATCCTAATATAGCTACAATATAAATTATAATTACATTGTAGCTATTTTAGGATTAATATTTATTTTACGGGGAGGCAACTTTGTAATGTATTTTAACCAGGTACAGATAGCTATTAAATAGTTTAAGAACGATTTAATAGTTACCTAGTTAAAATACTACAAAATTACCTGTCAAATAAATCCTAACCTAAGTTACAATTAAACCTAACACTATACTATCATTAAATTAATTAAATAAAATACCTACAATTACCTACAATTAAACCTAACACTACACTAGCAATAAAGTAATTAATACAATACCTACAATTACCTACAGATTAAACCTAACACTACACTATCAATACATTATTTAAATACAAACCTACAAATAACTACAATGAAATAAACTAGACTAAAGTGACAAAAGAATAAAAAAGAACTAAGTTACAAAAAATAAAAAAATAGTCTACAAACATAAGAAAAATATTACAACAATTTTAAACTAATTACACCTACTCTAAGCTGTTTACCCAAACCTTACTGATTAATAAAACAACAAGCAAAGCCCCCCAAAATTAAAAAATGCCCTACCCTAGTTCTAAATTACTAAAGTTTAAAAGCTCTTTTACCTTACCAGACCCTGAACAGGGCCCTTTGCGGGCATGCCCCAAGAAGTTCAGCTCTTTTGCCTGTAAAAAGAACATACAATACCCCCCCCAACATTAGCAACCCACCACCCACTAACCCCTAATCTAACCCAAACCCCCTTAAATAACCTAACACTAAGCCCCTGAAGATCTTCCTACCGTGTCTTCACCATACCAGTTCACCGATCGGTCCCTGAAGAGCTCCTCCGATGTCCTGATCCAAGCCCAAGCGGGGGCTGAAGATGTCCATGATCCGGTAGAGAAGTCTTCATCCAAGCGGGGCAGAAGAGTCTTCCATCCGATTGAAGTCTTCATCCAAGCGGGGCAGAAGAGGTCTTCCATCCGATTGAAGTCTTCATCCAGGCGGCATCTTCTATCGACATCCATCTGGAAACAGTCTGCAGCATCCTGAAGACCTCCGACGCGGAACATCCATCCTTGCCGAACGACTGAACGACGAATGACGGTTCTTTAAATGACGTCATCCAAGATGGCGTCCCTCGAAGTGTCCGATTGGCTGATAGCCAATCAGAATATTCCTACCTTAATAGTCCGATGGGCTGATAGAATCCTATCAGCAAATCGAATTCGAGGACGCCATTCTTGGATTTAAAGGAACCTCATCTGTCATTTAAAGGAACCGTCATTCATCGTTCAGTCGTCGGCCAGGATGGATGTTTCCGCATCGAGGTCTTCAGGATGCTGCCGCTCCATTCCAGATGGATGTCGATAGAAGATGCCGCCTGGATGAAGACTTCAATCGGATGGAAGACCTCTGCTGCCCTGCTGGATGAAGACGTCTAATCGGATGGAAGACCTCGTCTGCCCCGCTTGGATGAAGAACTTCTACCGGATCAGTGGACATCTTCAGCCCCCCGCTGGGCTTGGATCTGACATCGGAGGAGCTCTTCAGGACCGATCGGTGAACCTGGTATGGTGAAGACAAGGTAGGAAGATCTTCAGGGGCTTAGTGTTAGGTTTATTTAAGGGGGGTTTGGTTAGATTAGGGTATGTGGGTGGGTGGGTTGTAATGTGGGGGGGGTATTGGTATGTTTTTTTTTACAGGCAAAAGAGCTGAACTTCTTGGGGCATGCCCCGCAAAGGCCCTGTTCAGGGCTGGTAAGGGAAAAGAGCTTTAACTTTAGTAATTTAGAATAGGTAGGGGCAGTTTGTTATTTGGGGGCTTTGTTGTGTTATTAGGGGGCTTAGAGTAGGTGTAATTAGTTTAAAATTGTTTAATATTTTTTCGTATTTTGTAGATATTTTTTATTTTTGTAACTTAGTTCTTTTTTATTTTTTGTACTTTAGTTAGTTTATTTCATTGTAGTTATTTGTAGATGATTGTATTTAATTAATGTATTGATAGTGTAGTGGTAGGTTTAATTGTAGTAATTGTAGGTATTTTATTTAATTAATTTAATGAATAGTAGAGTGTTAGGTTTAATTGTAACTTAGGTTAGGATTTAGTTGACAGGTATTTTGTAATTATTTTAACTAGGTAACTATAAATAGTTCTTAACTATTTAATACTATTGTACCAGGTTAGAAATAATTAAAAAGTTGCCTGTAAAATAAATAGTAATCCTAAAAATAGCTACAATGTAATTATAAGTTATATTGTAGCTATATTAGGATTTAATTTTACAGGTAAGTATTTAGCTTTAAATAGGAAGTAATTTATTTAATAAGAGTTAATTAATTTCGTTAGATGTAATTATATGTAACTTAGAGGTGTGTGTTAGTGTTAGGGTTAGACTTAGCTTATGGGTTTAATACATTATTAGAATAGCGGTGAGCTCCGGTCGGCAGATTAAGGGGTTAGATAATTGAAGTTAGGTGTCGGCGATGTTAGGGAGGGCAGATTAGGAGTTAATACTATTTATTATAGGGTTAGTGAGGCGGATTAGGGGTTAATAACTTTATTATAGTAGCGCACAGGTCCGCTCGGGCAGATTAGGGGGTTAATAAGTGTAGGGCAGGTGGAGGCGACGTTGTGGGGGACAGATTAGGGGTTAAATAAATATAATATAGGGGTCGACGATGTTAGGGCACAGATTAGGGGTACATAGGGATAATGTAAGTAGCGACGGTGTCCGGAGCGTAGATTAGGGGTTAATAATAATATGCAGGGGCAGCGATAGCGGGGCGGCAGAATAGTGGTAATAAGTGTAAAGCTTAGGATGTTTAGACTCGGGTACATGTTAGAGTGTTAGGGTGCAGACGTAGGAAGTGTTTACGCATAGCAAACAATGGGCTGCATTAGGAGCTGAACGCGGCTTTTTTGCAGTGTTAGGTTTTTTCAGCTCAACAGTCCCCCATTGTTTCCGTATGGGGGAATCGTGCATGAGCACGTTTTTTGAGGCTGGCCGCTTGCGTAAGCAACTCTGGTAGCGAGAGTTGAAGCTGCGTGAAATATGCTCTACGCTCCTTTTTTGGAGCCTAACGCAGCCTTTATTGGACTCTCAATACCAGAGTTATTTTTATGGTGCGGCCAGAAAAAAGCCGGCGTAGCTACGCGGGTCCTTACCGACAAAACTCTAAATCTAGCCGTTAGTTTTCCGCATAAATTGACAACCAACACAATGATTGCAAGGAGAGCTACCAACTATCTTTTGAGCATTATGTTTTAACCAATTACATGTAGGAACTTTATTGGAATTCGCTCTTAACAAGAAGATCTTCAGATTGCTAGGTCTCCTTGCAGTCATTGAAGGATAGTCTCCCACATATTGGTGCAATGTAGAGTCATTGGTCAGTAATGCCACTGCCAGTTGTTATTTGAAATATTTTTAACCTTACTCCAATGGGCATTATACTTAGTGATGAATCTGATTTTGGTATCTTCCACATTCTCACTTTTGTTTTTCCTCTGATACAAAAGGTCCTTTATTTGATGCTGAGATGCTCTGTAAAGTGCTCTTTTCACGCATCTTTTAGAATAGCCTCTCTCATAGAAACGAGTCGCCATTTCTTTTGCCTGTTGTTTAAAAGTTTGATCTCTAGAACAAATTCCGCGTAGCCGTAGAAATTGCCCGTCAGGAATACCCTTCTTAAGATTTTCAGGGTGGTGGCTCGTTCCTAAGAGCAGGCTATTACTTGCTTATGTAGTCTCTTATTATAGTCATTCAGCATAATGTATTTAGGAATACCCCAAGCTCTTATTTTGAGCCAGTCCAAGAAACATCATCCTTGTATAGAAATATGTCAAATAAGGTCATGTGACGAATACCGCCAAACGGTATTACCGGAAGTGACAATATCTTTACCGAAAGTGAAACTAAGAGCGAAACCGGAAACGGAATTGAAACAAGGCACGCTATATGCACTTCCGGTTATATCGAACAATTCCGGTAATAACTAATTACTAATCTCTAATTTGTAATCCTCACGGGAACAAAAATATAGAATAAACAAATATTTTTAAGGACACTATTGAACAACATCGATAATCAGTCACAATTTAGGAATACATGAAAGAATATTTTTATTTATAACTATACCCACATCCTTTTCCGGGTTAAAATTTGGCGCCAAAAAACTAGCGCCAAAATACCAACATCAATGATTGGCTAACATTGGTCTTAAATAGAGCCACCATCACACACCATCCATAGTCTTGAAAAAGGCCCAGATTTGGGCCGAAACGCGTTGGCAGAATTGGTGAGCTTTTTTCTTACATTATATGTCCATTTGTAAACTTTATTGCACCATTGTGAATTTCTTTTACAGATTGGATATAGGGATTGCACCCAGGGTATACCGGACATTCCCTCACCTACACATTTACATTGTTTGGAAATTTTTTCTGAGGAGACTTAAGGAAGTTTCACTAACAACACTCATCTCATTTGGAATTTTGTATCATTAACATTGATCATTATTTTTTTCATCACTTTTTTTCATCACTGACTTTAACCACGGACACTATAATATAAACAATTTTTTCATATATTTTTTCATTTTTTCCCATTTTTTTCCACATACTTGTTTTTTAATTTTTCATTTTTCTGTTTTGACAGTCACGATCACTTTTCACATTGATCACACCTTGAGGGGGTACCCCAAATCTTTGTTTCAGTTATTGCCATCTTATTGTGCTTATTTTTGCAATTTTTAAGCACTCCTTTGCACTGTGTTATAGCGGATATCGTTCCCATTCCCAGCCACATTTGCCCATTATTATTTTATTACCTATTTTATATCCACTCGCTTTAATTATATGTTATAATATTGGTATTGTTTTATGGAATTTATGTCTATGTAAACTGTGCTTATTGTACCATGGATCCATGATTTTACCCAATGTGTTTTAATTGTAATAAATTGTATTGAATTTGCACTTACTTTTTAAGAATTTAACTATATATTTTTTAATTATCTGTGAGGATCTTTATACACAACATTTATCCACCATTTATTCTTATACAAGGTCCGCCCGATAGTTGTCCATATAGTCCCTCTGCCTATCTTTGGCGCTCCTAGGTCTTTCCCATTTTTCAGGCTATTAGTTGCGGTAGATTTTCGAAATACTTCTATTTCAATTTTCCCTTAGTTTTTACTGATTTTTAAATCCAAGAAATTAATTGAACTAATGTCATAACTGCATGTCAAAAAATATTTAAATCATTGCAGTTCAGAAGGGAGACAAATTTAAAGCAAATCCTCCTCAGTGCCATCCCATATCAGGAGGATATCATCCCCATATCTAATCCAGAGGGCTACATGTGCCTCAACTATATCCGAATGTTCGCCAAAAAACAATTTGGTCTTCCCATCCACCAAGATGTAAGCAGGCATAAATTGGGCACATGTAGCCCCCATTGCTGTCCCTTGTTTTTGTCTATAATACTTGCCGGTCAAAAATGAAAATATTATTTCCAAAACAAATTTCAGTAGTTCAATTACAAATTTAGTATGTCTTCCATAACCCACTCCTCTTGTTTTAAGGAATTTTTCACATGTTGCAATTCCAATATAATGGGGAATGGAAGAATATAAGGATTCAACATCCAAAGAGACCAAAATGGTCTTTTCAGTGACATTGATTCCATCAAGTTTTTTTATCACATCTGTTGAGTCTTGCACAAAAGTGTGCAAGTCATTTACGAATGGCTGCAAAAATCTGTCATTGTAGGTTACTTATTCCTTCAGTGGGGCCCCCTATCCCAGAGATAATGGGACGTCCCGGTGGGTTTTGATGGATTTATGTAACTTTGGTATCCAGTAAAGACTGGTGTTTTTGGTTTATGATTATATAGAAGCCAAATTCTTGACTTGTAATCAATTTATTTCTACGTGCTTCATTCAGTAAGAAAAGCAATTTATTAGGGATTTGTGAAATTCATCAAAAGAAGATTTTGCATATTGAGTTACATCAAATAGTTGCCACATTGCCTCTTTAATATAATATTCTTGGTAAGAATTACAACATTTCCCCTTTGTCGGCCGGTTTTATGACCAAATCATGGTGGTTAATCAGTTTCTTTAAGGGCTCTACGTTCAGATTTAGTAAGATTATCATTGACAATCCTTGTAGTTTGAATTTGTGCTAATTCTTGAGAGACATTCTGTACAAAAACCGAAATGTTTAGGAATGGAGGAAAAAGAGGGCATGTAAGTGGATTTTTTCATTAATCCGTTTTTGGGAGGATATCTGTAATTTCATTACTCTGCTCATAAAGAGAGGTTTCTTAGACAATCCAAAGTATCCCTCTCTTTACTACAAGCCAGATCAATTTGGATTTTTTGGTGTCATAATCTTTTTTAAACGCAAGTTTCCTTGCAAAAAGATGTAAATCTTTTGTGACTTCAAATAGATCTAGGTTGTTAGAAGGGCAAAAGCTTAGTCCTTTTTCTAATACCTATACATGTTCGCAATTTAATGGAAAGGAGGAAAGGTTGACAATACTCATTTTTTTTGAGAAAGGGGATGGGGACCTAAAAGTGAGTCATTTCCCTCCTCTAATTGTATCTCATGCGGTTTCTGGTCATCATATACTGACCCTGATGTTGTCTTTCCTCTCCTCCCTCTTCCTTCTCTCCTCTCTTGGGGTTGCCCTCCCGTGCCTCCTCCTCCCACCGGTTCGTCTAGTCCTACCCCTAAAGGGTGCATACGTTTGATTATTTGTACCACCATTTTTGTTTTCACCATCAGAGTCCCATATCTGAGTTGTCTGTACCTGATCATAGTAGTTTCTTGTATTGATTCTATTCCTATATAAATTTTATTTCTCCTATAGTCTTCTTGATCCCTTATCAATTTCCTCCTCTTATGTGATTTTAAGTCACCTTGTAGTTTTTCTATTAGTTTTTGTGTTTCTTTATTAAGTTTTCTCAAAGGATGAATCATTTTCAAATTTGTGCAAAGCAATCATTACACATCAATCCACATCTTTTTTACATTTTTTCCAATTTTTTCCCATCCTCCTCTATTATTAAAGCAATCAGATCAGTGAGCATTTTGTTAGTATTTCATTCCATTTGACTATAAATTCATTGTCTGCATCCAAACCTCGCAAATTAGTACCAGGATCTAAACGGATTCTCAGACCTCTTGGGATTATCTCCATCTTTAAATAATTACTAAGGCTTTGGTGTTTCCCATTTAATTTTAATCTGTTTGGTTAATTATTTCTTCTAAGTTTAAATGCAGAAAACCACATCACTGTATAGCATCATCCCTCTCCCTCTATCTGCACATCTCCCGTTATTGTAAAAGCTTCGTTAATATCTGTAGACCAAAGTTCTTTCTGATAGTTTAAATGCCATATCGGAACAGGATCTCAGAGAATAGACAAAAAAATATCTTTAGTTAAATACATTTTGTACAAAAAGTAGCAAAAAAAGTTTTATAATTTAATATTTAATATTTTAAGAAGGTGCAAACTCAGAAACTCCAAGGTAAGGCTTACTCTTATTCGGAGCTAATTATTCTAGTAAAACAGAAAAACAAGGGGGGAGTTGCACACTAATAGATTAAGTCATTTAAGAACAGTGCTTCCTAGAGAAGATACATATAGAGCAACATAAAAAAGAGATAGGAACTCCACAATAAGGAATTCCCAAAAAGTCTAGGAAAATCTAGGCACAACAGTAATTAATAAAAATTGCCAAGAAGATTTTAATATGTCAAAAATATATGTTTACTTTAATGGAATATACCAAACACACAAATCACATTTATATAGGGTGATCCCAGGATATAACGAGTAAATACACTGGGCCAAAGTCAATCTGGTGCACCAGGAGAAAAATAGATAGTAATCAGCTCCATTTAACAAATGCTGATATTTGTAATCCAACAGGTACAAAGTTAGTACGGTTATATGACCCGCAGTGCTACGAGACCTCAGTCGCTCGCTGTTACATTGGTTTTCAAATGGGTACTTTTAATTCCAGTTGTATGTAGGGCTTCTCATGTAACCAAGTTGAGACATTTAATAGCAGACATTAGTTGTATAATACAATTTTAGAAAACACACACATATACACGCATTCACAACAATATATATAAACACATCAAAAAAGTTTAAAAAATACCATTTTATTTTAATTCATTCAATTGTACAATATCTTCCAAAGAATAATGATAGTAAATATGTACAAAAATGTGTGTTTTAATTCATATAACAACTAATATGTGCAAATAGCTCATCATAGAGATTTATGTGTCCATTTTGTGACAGATAATATTTATTTAGAGATCCTATTTTTACAAGGGGAGATGTGCAGACAGGGTTATAACTATTAGTTATATTGTAGCTAGCTTATGGTTTATTTTATAGGTAAGTATTTAGTTTTAAATAGGAATTATTTAGTGAATTGTAGTAATTTTATTTAGATTTATTAAATTATATTTAAGTTAGGGGGTGTTAGACTAAGATTTAGTGGTTAATACATTTAAATATAGTTGCGGCGATGTTGGGGGCGGCAGATTAGGGGGTTAATAAATGTAGGTATGTGTCGGAGATGTTAGGCACGAGCAGATTAGGGGTTAAAAAAAATTAAACTAGTGTTTGCGATGCAGGAGGGCGGCGTTTTAAGGGTTAATATATACTTTATAGTGGCGTGCGATGTCCGGTTCGGCAGATTAGGGGTTACATTTTTTTTTTTTAGTGTTTAACGATATGGGGGTGGGCCTCGGTTTAGGGCGTTAATAGGTAGTTTATGGTGTTAGTTTATTTTTTAGCACTTTAGTTAAGAGTTTTATGGTACGGCGTTAGCCCATAAAACTCTTAACTACTGACTTTTAAATGCGGTACCAGTTTTGACAGAAGAGGCTGTACCGCTCACTTTTTTGCAGGTAATACCGGCGTTATGCAAGTCCCATTGAAAACATAGATACGCAATTGACGTAAGTGGATTTGCAGTATTTCGCAACTGACCAAAAAAGTTGAGCGGTGAGCCTGTCATTTCAAGACTCGTAATACCAGCATTAGGAAAAAGCATGCGTAGGTACCTCTTAACGCTGCTTTTTAACCCTAATGCACAACTTGTAATCTAGACATTTACCTTTTATTTGTTTTCCACATAATTATTACTCCAGGATAGATTACATTCCTCCAATCTGGCACTCATATTACACTTAGATATTTTACCTTGTTCTTGGTCAGACCATATAACAATTTGCTGCTCAATGGATTGGCCCTAACATCCTCCAAAAATACATATTTAAGTGTTATTATATGTTGTTTCTCTGACCCCTAAATATAGAATTTATAGGCCATTCCTTTTAAAAAAAATGTTTTTTTTTAAATTTTTGGTTCAACATGAATTCCATAACTAATTCACAACTAATGTGGGAAGATTATAAATGTGTCATCAGGAGGGAATTAATTACCATTAACCCCTTAACGACCAAGGACGTACAGGGTACGTCATACAAAAAAGGTCAGTTAATGACCAAGGACATACCCTGTACGTCCTTAGGGGTTTCAAGCGTTTAAAGCGATTCTAATCGCTTCCAGCTGCTTTCAAGGTATTGCAGTGATGCCTCGATATTGATACCTCTGTTGCCCTCTCTGCATCGGCCAGCGATGGCGCCAATCGTTGGTGGGTGGGAGCAGCTGCAGGGAGGCGGGTATGCGGCCCATCGCTGGCAAACTTCCGGCCAGCAGTTGTAAAGAGAATCGGGTGCGCGGGGTGGGGTGTGTGTCGATCTGGCAGTGGCCAAATTCGAAGTGGTGGGAGAGGGTGGTGGGTGGCAGAGGAGGGGGGAAATAACTTTTAAAAAGGGACCTGAGAGGGGGAGGGCGGAGGGTATGGAGGTGGGGCAGCTACACTGCAGAAAAAGTGTGGTTTATTTAAAAAAAAAGAAAAAAAAAGCCACATTTGATTGCAAAGTGGGTACTGGCAGACATTTGCCAGCACCCAAAATGGTGGCAAATAGTTAGTGGGGGGAGGGTTAGAGAGTTCTTTGGAGGGGGGGGGATCAGGAAGGTTGGGGGCTAAGGAGGGATCCTACAAAGTAGATGGCGGGGACAATTGTGGGGTGGTGTAGGGAAGAGAGCTGTTTGGGAGGGATAAGGGGGTGGGATGTGTCAGGGGGGAGGTTAATCTCTACACTAAAGCTAAAATTAACCCTTCAAGCTCCATACAAGCTACCTAATTAACCCCGTCACTGCTTGGCATTATACAAGTGTGGTGTGCAGCAGCATTAGCGGCCTTCTAATTACCGAAAAGCAATGCCAAAGCGATATACAGTATATCTGCTATTTCTGAACAAAGAGGATCCAAGAGAAGCATTTACAACCATTTGTGCCATAATTGCACAAGTTTTTTGTAAATAATTTCAGTGAGAAACCTAAAGTTAGTAAAAAAGTGAATGATTTTTTTTATTTGATCGATTTTGGCGGTAAAAAGGGGGCATGACATATATCAAAATGGGCCTAGATCAATACTTTGGGTTGTCCACTAGACTATACTAAAGCTAAAATTAACCCTACAAGCTCCCTAATTAACCCCTTTACTGCTGGGCCTAATACAAGTGTGGTGCACAGCGGCACTAAGCGGCCTTCTAATTACTAAAAAGTAATGCCAAAGCCATATATGTCTGCTATTTCTGAACAAAGAGGATCCCAGAAAAGCAGTTACAACCATTTATTCCATAATTGCAAAAGTTTTTTGTAAATAATTTCAGTGAGAAACTCAAAGTTAGTAAAAAAGTGAATGATTTTTTTTATTTGATCAAATTTGGCGTCAAAATGGTGGCATGAAATATATCAAAATGGGTCTATATCAATACTGTAGGTTGTCTACTACACTACACTAAAGTTAAATTAACCCGTACAAGCTCCCTACAAGCTACCTACTTTACCCCTTCACTGACGGGCCTAATACAAGTGTGGTGCGCAGCGGCATTTAGCAGCCTTCTAATTACCAAAAAGTAATGCCACAGCCATAATTGTCTGCTATTTCTGAACAAAGGGGGTCCCAGAGAAGCATTTACAACCATTTGTGCCATAATTGCTAAAGTTGTTTGTAAATAATATCATTGAGAAACCTAAAGTTTGTGAAAAAGTTTGTGAAAAAGTGAACAATTTTTTTTTTATTTGATCGTATTTGGCAGTGAAATGGTGGCAAGAAATATACCAAAATGGGCCTAGATTAATACTAAAAAAAATATATATAAATGTCAAAGGGATATTCAGGGATTCCTGATAGATATCAGTGTTCCAATGTAACTAATCACTAATTTTGAAAAAAAAAAAAATGGTTTGGAAATAGCAAAGTGCTACTTGTATTTATTGCCCTATAACTTGCAAAACAAAAAACAAACCAAGAACATGTAAACATTGGGTATTTTAAAACTCAGGAACAAAATTTAGAAACTATTTAGCATGGGTGTTTTTTGGTGGTTGTAGCTGTGTAACAGATTTTGGGGGTTAAAGTTAGAAAAAGTTTTTTTTTTTCCATTTTTTTCATCATATTTTATATTTTTATAGTAAATTATAAGATATGATCAAAATAATGGGTATCTATAGAAATTCCATTTAATGGCGAGAAAAACAGTATATAATATGTGTGGGTACATTAAATGAGTAAGAGGAAAATTACAGCTAAACATAAACACCACAGAAATGTAAAAATAGCCTTGGGTCCCAAACGGTCAGAAAATGGTAAAGTGCTGTGGTCCTTAAGGGGTTAAACTATACAGTGATAAACAACATAGGGCATAATTGTTTACCTAGTGGTAAAGCACCCAGCCCAGATGGACAATTTACTCCCACAATTGCTATCATATTTGAATAGTATAGATACAACTCAAGCCTTTTCTAATACCTCATTGGAAACACATAAAATCCTACTCCGAAAGCCAATAAATCCTCAAATATCATTTCAAAATAATAGACCAATTTATAAACAATATTTCTCATCCACAAATTATTCTAAATAATTAAAAATAGTGCCTAATTTGCATGGGTAACCAAATTCATAGCGCTACATGACCGAAACATGAGTTTACTACGTTCTCACACTCCCTCCTTTCATTAAGTTATGCAGTTATAACTCTAATAGTTATTAGATCAAATGTTAAATCAAGAAAAAATGTTGCACTCACCACTCCTATTAGCATTCAACAGGATGCTCTCTCCACTAAACCCCTCCTTCCATGGTTCCCAAAGATGTTTGTCTAAATATCCAATACACTATTGTAGAGGAGCAATATCATTTTAGCAGATAAACCAATTCCTATGTCACAGAGTCACTTTAGTTAGCCTTTTGCCATCTAGATGGCATAAGGAGATTGTTGTGTCCATGTTTGTTTTAAAGAATGCCACAATAAAGTTTTTTATTTGTAATTTCCTCTTCAGCTAACTATTTTGACTTTGTGACATTAGGACTTGATTACCTGCTATAACACTTTTGCTCATCTATTGTAATGTATTATAACTTTAATGGGTCTCTGATTTAGTAAACTAGAATAGGTCTATCCTTGAGCATTGGATCGTCACTCTATAATAAAATATTTCAGGAATGAAATTTTAATGTTACATTCATTTTGATTATGAGAGGGACATTGTGGAGCTCCTAAATTTTTACTAAACATTTTTCGGATTGCATTATGTCTTTTGTTTTACTCTATTTATTAGAGGGACAGTCTACTTTGTTTAAAAGATGAATAATCCCTTTATTACAAATTTCAAAGTTTTGCATAACCAGCTCAGTTATATTAATACACTTTTTACCTCTGTGATTA
Organism: Bombina bombina; assembly: GCF_027579735.1. NCBI lineage: Eukaryota > Metazoa > Chordata > Amphibia > Anura > Bombinatoridae > Bombina > Bombina bombina. The sequence goes on along the minus strand of NC_069503.1, from coordinate 655,273,700 downwards.
CCTTGTATCTAAGCTTCTGCAGACTGCCCTCTTATTTCAGTTCTTTTGACAGACCAACATTTTAGTCAATCAGTGCTGACTTCCTAGGTAACTCTAGGGACGTGAGCATAATATTATCTATATGGCACATATGAGTTAATTGCCCTCTAGTTGTGATAAAAATTTAAAAATGCATTTAGATAAAAGGTGGCCTTCAAGGCTAATAAAGTTAGCATATGAGCCTACCTAGGTTTAGCTTTCAATTAAGAATACCAAACAGAACAAAGCAAAATTGATGATAAATGTAAATTAGAAAGTTGTTTATGATTACATGCCCTATCTGAATCATGAAAGTTTATTTTTGACTAGATTGTTCCTTTAATAAAGCTGGAGTAAAAAAAAAAAAAAAAAAATATATATATATATAATATATATTATATATATTTTACATGATTTTTTAATATATCCTAAGCTAAAATCATAGAAAATAAATAAGGAACTCTGAAGCTACACAAATAAATGTTTAATGCAACTATACACAGGTCATTTTAACACTTTGTTTAACAATGCAATAAATACACATGCAGTCTGAATTACTGTACTTATCGTCTTATTGATTTTAAAGGTTACAGTTTAATGATTTTCTTATTTTACTTAACAGATTATTTCCATTTACTCCATTAAAATCCTACTTTGGACTAAAATTCTAAGTGCCTATATTCTAAAAACAGTAAAATGGCTAAAAGACTGAAAAAAAAAGCCAACTCCGCTATTTTAAAGATTAACCCTTAATATACTAATTGTAAGGAACAAAAGAAGGCAATATTACATTTTGAAAACACTAACGCCTAGATTTAGAGTTCTGCGTTAGCCATCCAAAACAGCGTTAGGAGGTCCTAACACTGGTTTTTGGCCACCCGCTGGTATTTAGAGTCAGGTAGGAAAGGGTCTAACGCTCACTTTCCAGCCGCGGAACTTTTCCATACCGCAGATCCCCTTACGTCAATTGCGTATTCCTATCTTTGTCAATCGGATCTTTCTAATGCTGGTATTTAGAGTCTTGGCTGAAGTGAGCGTTAGAACTCTAACGACAAAACTCCAGCCGCAGAAAAAAGTCAGGAGTTAAGAGCTTTATGTGCTATTGCCGGTTCATAAGCTCTTAACTACTGTGCTCTAAAGTACACTACACCCATAAACTACCTATGTCACCCCCCATACCGAGGCCCCCCCCACATCGCCGCCACTATAATTAAATTTTTGTAACCTCTAATCTGCCAACCACACACCCGCCGCAACCTACATTATCCCCTAGTACTCCCCTAATCTGCTACCCCTAACATCGCCGACACTACTATAATATTTAATTAACCCCTAATCTGCCCCCCCAACGGTCCGCTACCTACCTCACTTATTAACCCCCTAATCTGCCGACCGGACCTCTCTGCCACTATAATAAATGTATTAACCCCTAAACCACCTCACATCCCCGCCTCAAAAACCCTATAATAAATTTTATTAACCCCTAATCTGCCCTCCCTAACATCTGCGACACGTAACTTCAAAGTATTAACCCCTAATTCTGGCTGACCGGAACCTCAGCTGCTACTATAATTTAATGTATTAACCCCTAAGCTAAGTCTAACCCTAATCCTAACACCCCCCTAAATTAAATATAATTTAAATCTAATGAAATAAAATAAATCTTATTAATAAATTAATCCTATTTTAAAGCTAAATACTTACCTGTAAAATAAACCCTAATATAGCTACAATATAACGAATAATTATATTGTAGCTATTTTAGCATTTATATTTATTTTACAGGCAATGTTGTATTTATTTTAACCAGGTACAATAGCTATTAAATAGTTAATAACTAGTTAAACTAATTAAAAAAATAACCTGTAAAATAAATCCTAACCTAAGTTACAATTAAACCTAAAACTACACTATCAATACATAAATTAAATAAACTACCTACAATAAAATCAACTAAACTAAATTACAAAAAACAAACAAACACTAAATAAAAAAAGATTACAAGAATTTTAAACTAATTACAAGAAGAGACAAGAGAGGCGCCAACCATAAAACAGTATCGTAGGGGCAAAGGACCTGGATACCCAACATTACCCCCCCATTCAGGATGTACTCACAAGTGAAGTGGCACACGTACTGTGTCTATTGAAGCAGATCGGGACTGTTCAGGGTCGCCTGACAGACACACCCAGGAGCCGGTGCACGTGGTTTTCAGGGACTCCAATCACCCGACCACTTCACCTGTTGGACCCCGGACAGCCCGTAGCTCACTGAAGGTTGTATCACTGGTCTCAAGCAAGGGAGGCCAGTGATATCTGAACAGGGAGGCCAGTGATGCCTGAACAGTCCCCGATCTGCTTCAATAGGCACAGTATGTGGTGCCGCTTCACTTGTGAGTACATCCTGAATAAGTGGGGTAACGTTGGGTATCCAGGTCCTTTGCCCCTACGATACTGTTTTATGGGTTGGCGCCTCTCTTGTCTCTTCTTCGTTGTCTACAGCTGAGTAATCCGTTTGGATATTTTTTGGGAGGTGCAGCCACAATTCAGACGAGGATCGATCACAGTCTTATACAGCACCTGATTTCAGCTCCTCTAAAGCACTATGCGCACCTCTGGGATTATCTGATCCTTTTTCTCCTATATTAAACTAATTACACCTACTCTAAGCCCCCTAAAAAAATAACAAAGCCCCCCCCAAAATAAAAAAATGCCCTACCCTATTCTAAATAAAAAGTTAACAGCTCTTTTACCTTACCAGCCCTTAAAAGGGCCCTTTTGCGGGGCATGCCCCAAAGAAAACAGCTCTTTTGCTTTTAAATAAACATACAATACCCCCCCAACATTAGCAACCCACCACCCGGCATTACCCTAATATAACCCAAACCCCCCTTAAAAAAACCTAACACTAAGCCCCTGAGATCTCCCTACCTTATCTTCACCACGCCGGGTATCACCGATCCGTCCAGAAGAGGTCCGACAAGAAGAGGTCCAGAAGAGGGTCCGAAGTCTTCATCCTATCCAGCAAAAAGAGGACATCCGGACCGGTAGACATGTTGACTCCAGGCGGCGTCTTCTATCCTCATCCATCCGGCGCGGAGCGGGACCATCTTGAAGCAGCCGACGTGGATCCATCTCTTTCTTCAGCGACTCACTACGAAATGAAGGTTCCGTTAAGGTATGTCATCCAAGATGGCATCCCTCGGGATGTCCGATGGGCTGATAGGATTCCAATCGGAATTAAGGTAGGGAAAAATCTGATTGGCTGATTGAATCAGCCAATCAGATACAAGTTCAATCCGATTGGCTGATTGGATCAGCCAATCAGATTGAGCTCGCATTCTATTGGATGATCGGAACAGCCAATAGAATGCGAGCTCAATCTGATTGGCTGATTGGTAGGTAGCGACGTTTGGGGGCTCAGATTAGGGGTTAATAATATAATATAGGGGGAGTCGGCGGTGTTTAGGGGCAGCAGATTAGGGGTAAATAGCTATAATGTAGGTTGCGGCGGTGGTAGCAGAGCGGCAGATTAGGGGTTAAAAATAAGTATGCAGGGGTCAGCGATAGCGGGGGCGGGCAGATTAGGGGTTAATACGGTGTAAGGTTTCCGATCATCCAATAGAATGCAGAGCTCAATCTGATTGCCTGATCCAATCAGCCAATCGATTGAACTTGAATCGGATTGGATCAGCCAATCAGATTGAGCTCGCATTCTATTGGATGATCAGAACAACCATAGAATGCAAGCTCAATCTGATTGGCTGATTGGTAGGTAGGCGATGTTGGGGGGGGCAATTAGGGTTAATAAATATAGGGGGTCGGCGATGTTAGGGGCAATGCAGTTAGGGGTACATAGCTATAATGTAGGTTGCGGCAGTGTACGGACGGCAGATTAGGGGTTAAAAATAATATGCAGGGGTCAGCGATACTGGGGGCAGCGAGATTAAGGGGTTAATAAGTGGTAAGGGGTTAGGGGGTTTTAGACTCGGGGTACATGTTAGGGTGTTAGGTGCAGACTTAGGAAGTGTTTCCCCATAGGAAACAATGGGGCTGCGTTAGGAGCTGAACGCTGCTTTTTTGCAGGTGTTATGGTTTTTTTTTCCAGCTCAACCTGCCCCATTTTTTCCTATGGGGGATATCGTGCATGAGCACGTTTTTTGAAGCTGGCCGCGTCCCTAAGCAACGCTGGTATTGAGAGTTGAAGTGGCGGTAAATAGGCCTGTTACGCTCCCCTTTTTGGAGCCTAAACGCAGCCCTTCAGAGAACTCTAAATACCAGCGTTGTTTAAAAGGGATGGGGGGGAAAAAAAAAACACGCGTAGCTAACGCACCCCTTCTAACGCAAAACTCTAAATCTAGGTGTTAGATTTATCAGGTTTGCTTAAATGTAAAACTACTCCAGGGCTTTAGACTCTAGTTGTAAGCATTCATCAATCTATCTAATTCAGTCCTTACCTAGTTCATTTAGGAATGAACAAAACTGAATAAAAGATCTAGAATTTAAATCTTAAATACTGAGAACACGGGCAAACTTCACATGGCCAAATCTTGCCCTATATATTTACCTAAATTAACTCTGCAGAGGGTATCAAATAAGGAAACTGCAAAAAAAAGTCCTCTCTAATAAGAAGTCTGACCCTGTTCTCATCCAAGCAAGGCAAGTTAGCAATGAAAATATTTAAAATGTAAAATAGGTGTAGTAAAATCATCTTAGCAATATATTTTCACAAAATATTTTGCTTTTGTTTCTTTAGTTTAACTCTGAATGTTGTGGTTTTTACAACCTTAAGGAATTAAAAGTGCACAAGATTTCACAAGTCTAATCCATCTAAGACAGGAATATTTTAAACAGGGACAAAGGGGAGGGAAGGTAAGTCCAAACATAATAGAACAGGACAGATCATTCTGTGAATATGACACACCTAATATGCAGCTAGATTACAAGTCTGTGCTTTCATCTTTTAACGCTGAAAATATGGGTAATTTCAGTGGGCTTAAAACAGCACTGCAGCAATTTCAAGTCTTGTCGGTATAGGTGTACCGCAAGCCTTTTAGCATGTAACACAACGACAGTACCCGCACTCTTAAAAATTATCGGCTAGATTTAGAGTTTTGTCGGTAACGACCGCATAGCTAATGCCGGCTTTTTTCTGGCCGCACCTTTAAAATAAACTCTGGTATTGAGAGTCTACATAAAGGCTGCGTTAGGCTCCAAAAAAGGAGCGTAGAGGCATTTTTAACGCAACTGCAACTCTCGTGTCATCAAGATCAATCCGATTGGCTGATCCAATCAGCCAATCAGATTGAGCTCGCATTCTATTGGCTGATCGGAACAGGCCAATAGAATGGCAAAGCTCAATCATAATTGGCTGATTGGATCAGAACAATCGGATTTGAACTTGATTCTGGATTGGCTGATGTCCATCAGGCCAATTCAGAATATTCCTACCTTAATTCCGATTGGCTGATAGAATCCTATCAGCCAATCGGAATTCGAGGGACGCCATCTTGGAATGACGTCCCTTAAAGGAACCGTCATTCTTCAGTTGGACCGTCGCCGGATGAAGATGGGTACGCGGTGGAGGTCTTCAGGATGGAGGCCGGTCCTCATCGGATGAAGATGAGAAGATGGCCGCTTGGGAAGATTGTTGGTTGCCGGTCCGGATCTACTCTTCTTCACGGATAGGATGAAGACTTTGGAGCCTCTTCTGGACCTCTTCAGCCACCGGATGATGGATCACCAGCCCCCGCTTGGGTGGATGAAGATTTGGAGCCAGGACCGATCGGTGATACCCGGTGAGGTGAAGACAAGGTAGGATGATCTTCAGGGGCTTAGTGTTAGGTTTATTTAAGGGGGGTTTGGGTTCGATTCGGGGTATGTGGGTGGTGGGTTGTAATGTTGGGGGGGGGTATTGTATGTGTTTTTTTTACAGGCAAAAGAGCTGAACTTCTTGGGGCATGCCCCGCAAAGGGCCCTGTTCAGGGCTGGTAAGGTAAAAGAGCTTTGAACTTTAGTAATTTAGAATAGGGTAGGGCATTTTTTGTTTTGGGGGTCTTTGTTATTTTATTAGGGGGCTTAGAGTAGGTGTAATTAGTTTAAAATTGTTGTAATATTTTTCTTTGTTTGTAAATATTGTTTGTAAATATTAAAATATTGTTTGTAAATATTAAAAAAATGTTTGTAAATATTTTTTTTTTTGTAACTTAGTTCTTTTTTATTTTTTGTAATTTAGTTAGTTTATTTAATTGTAGTTATTTGTAGGAATTGTATTTAATTAATTTATTGATAGTGTAGTGGTTCGGTTTAATTGTAGGTGATATGTAGGTATTTGTTATTTCTGTTCAGGGCTGGTAAGGTAAAAGAGCTTTGAACTTTAGTAATTTAGAATAGGGGTAGGGCATTTTTGTTTTTGGGGGTCTTTGTTATTTATTAGGGGGCTTAGAGTAGGTGTAATTAGTTTAAAATTTGTTGTAATATTTTTTCTTATTTTTGTAGATATTTTTTTATTTTTTTGTAACTTAGTTCTTTTTTATTTTTTTGTACTTTAGTTAGTTATTTCATTGTAAGTTATTTGTAGATATTGTATTTAATTAATGTATTGATAGTGTAGTGTTAGGTTTAATTGTAGGTAATTGTAGGTATTTTATTTAATTAATTTAATGATAGTATAGTGTTAGGTTTAATTGTAACTTAGGTTAGGATTTATTTTACAGGTAATTTTGTAATTTATTTAAACTATTTTAGCTATTAAATAGTTCTTAACTATTTAATAGCTATTGTACCTGGTTAAAATAAATACAAAGTTACCTGTAAAAATAAATATTAATCCTAAAATAGCTATAATATAATTATAATTTATATTGTAGCTATATTAGGATTTATTTTTACAGGTAATGTATTTAGCTTTAAATAGGAATAATTTATTTAATAAGAGGTTAATTAATTTCGTTAGATTTAAAATTATATTTAACTTAGGGGGGTGTTAGTGTTAGGGTTAGGACTTAGCTTTAGGGGTTAATACATTATTAGGAATAGCGGTGAGCTGGCCCGGTCGGCAGATAAGGGGTTAATAATTGAATTTAGCTGGTCAGGTGATGTAGGGGAGAGCAGATTAGTTAGGGTTAATACTATTTATTAATAGGTGTAAGTGAGGGCGGAATAGGTGTCGGCGGTGTTAGGGGCAGCTGATTAGGGGTACATAAGGATAACTTAAGTAGCGGGCGCTTGCGGTCGCAGGATTAGGGGTTAATTATCGTAGGTAGCTGGCTGCGACGGGTTGTGGGGGGCAGGTTAGGGGATAATAAATATAAATATAGGGGTCGGCGGTGTAGGGGCAGCAGATTAGGGGTACATAAGGATAACGAAGGTGGCGCGTCGGCAGATTAGGGGTTAAAAAAATTTAATCGAGGTGGTCGGCAATCGTGGGGGGGGGGCCTCGGTTTAGAGGGGTACATAAGGTAGTTTATGGGTGTTAGTGTAGCTTTAGAGTACAGTAGTTATGAGCTTTATGAATCGGCGTTAGCCCAGAAGCTCTTAACTACTGACTTTTTTCTGCGGCTGGAGTTTTGTCGTTAGAATTCTAACGCTCACTTCAGCCACGACTCTAAATACCCGGCGTTAGAAAGATCCCATTGAAAAGAAATAGGATACGCAATTGACGTAAGGGGATCTGTGGTATGGAAAAGTCGCAGCTGAAAAGTGAGCGTTAGACCCTTTTTTTGAGTGACTCCAAATACCGGAGGTAGCCTAAAACCAGCGTTAGGAGCCTCTGACGCTGGTTTTCACGGCTACCGCCAAACTCCAAATCTAGGGCCTATTGTTTTTTTAATGGTATTCCCATAGCGCTGGGTATTATGAGTTTTGAGTTCTGGCTAAAAAAAACGGCGTTACAGCCCTTAAAATGACAAGATCCATAAGGCCATCTAAAATCAGTATTTATGAGTTTTATGCTACAAATCTGTAACAAAACTCATAACTAAAGTGTTACAAAGTGCACTAAACACCCATAAACTACGTATTAACCCCTAAACCAAGGCCCTCCCCGCATCGCAAACACTATATTTAAACTTATTAACCCCTAATCTGTCACTTCTTGACATCGCCCGCAACTAAAATCATTCATTAACCCCCTATTCTGCCACTCCCTGGACATTGTCACCACTATAATAATTTTAATAACCCCTAAACTGCCACCCTCCCGCATAGCAAACACTATTTAAATATTATTAACCCCTAATCTTCCATCCGCCCACATTCGCCCCCACTTTAAGTATTATGCCCTACACCGCCGCAACTAGAATAAAAACTATTAAACCCTAAACAGCAAGCCCCCACAATAAATATACCAAAGTAAACTATTTAACTCCTACACCGAAAAGCCCCCCACATCACAATAAACTAAATTAAAACTTAGTAACCCTTAAAACCTAACCATAAACCCTAACTTTAGATTAAAAATTACAATTTCCCTATCTTAAATTAAATTAAAATGTACCTGTCAAATTAAAGAAAAGTATTACCTTACAATAAAGTTTAAACTTAACAATTAAAGTAATATAATTATTAAACTAAAATGAAACTAACTACCAATTAAATTAAACTAAACTACACCATTAAAAAAAATCCTAACACTAATCTAAAAAAATACACTAAGTACAAAAAAATAAAAAAGACTAAATTACAAAAAATAAACACTAAAAATACGAAAAAATAACAAATTAATCAAAAAAAAACAACAGAATTACACCTAATCTAATAGCCCCTATCAAAAATAAAAAAAACACACCCAAACTAAAAAAAAAACCCTAGCCTACAACAAACTACCAATGACCCTTAAAGGGGCTTTTTGTAGGGCATTGCTCTAAGTTAAACAGCTCTTTTACCTGAAAAAAGACCCCCCAACAGTAAAACCCACCACCCAACCAAGCCCCCAAAATAAAAAAACCCTAACTCTAACAAAAACCATAAGCTACCCATTGTCCTGAAAAGGGCATTTGAATGGGCATTGCCCTTAAAAGTGCATTTAGCTCTTTGACATGCCCAAACCATAATCTAAAATAAAAACCCACTCAAAAAACCCTTAAAAAAACTCTCTCTAAACCCCCGAAGACTCCACTACAGTTTTTGAAGTCCCACTTGAACGTTCTTCATCCAGGCGACGAAGAAGTCTTCATCCAGGCGGCCTCTTCAATCTTATCCCAGCAGGGAAGGTCCTCATCCAAGCGGTGAGAAGTCTTCATCCAGGCAGCCTATTTAATCTTCATCCAGGCGGCATCTTCCATCTTGATCCCGGCGGAGCGGAGCGGGTCCACCCTTTAGACATTCTGGCGTGGCGCATCTCTTCATACGGTTGCCACCGTAACAATGAAATCTTCAATGCAAGGCACGCGATCCAAAGAGGGCGTCCCTTGCATTTCTATGGGCTGAAAGATTTTAATCAGCCATTGCCAATAGGAGTAGAGGTTCTAAAATCGCATTGGCTGTTCAAATCAGCCGAAAGGATTTAACCAGCTTTAATTTGATTGGATGTTGAATCAGCCAATAGAATGAGAGCTGCTTAAAACCTATTGGCTGTTCAAATCAACTGCGTCTATACCTTAAACCTACAATAAGGAAGATATGTATGATGATACAGGTGATAATGTAGAGACCCTGTAGGTTGTAATACAAAGTGGGAGAAAAAAATCCTAAACAGACATTACTAGGAACAATCTACAAGCCCCCCAACATTGGTGACATGGAGGAAAATCAACTTACTAATTCAAATAGGAAAGGCTGTGGATACCAGTTCTGTAATTATAGGAGATTTTAACTATCCCAACATAAACTGGGCCAAAGTAACTAGTAATAAAGCTAAGAGAGATATGTTTTTAAAGGTTCTCAAGGATAATTCATGTCACAAAGTTATATTGGATTTAGGTTGCTATCAAAAGATAAAAATATAATATCACACATAGAAGTAAAAAAACATTTGAGTAACTGTTATAACAACATGGTCAAGTTTCAAATCACTCTCCATAAGCCCGTATTATAAGGGTTCAAACTAAGACTTTTAATTTTAAGAATGCCAAATTCAATGATTAAGGAAATTGTTAAATAATATAAATTGGGACAAGTATTATCTTATAAAAATAGAGAGGATACAGATATAACTTAGATTAAAACTTTGTTAAATAAATAAATATATATATTCATTTATTTATTTATAAAATATTTTACCCAGGAAGGATATATTGAGATTTCTCTCGTTTTCAAGTATGTCCTGGGTACACAAAACATTGCATTGATACAATAGGGTACAATAAAATACAAAAAAACAATAATAATACACAATATATGCAAAAATTTACCAATAGAACAGGTAGGACATATATAACTTAACCATGACAGGTGCATTCTATTTTGAAATATGTAGAGAGAGGATCTCTTAAAGGATATTAGGCTTGGGGGAAGGTTTGAAAGTGTGCGGGGAGGTCATTCCATAACTGTGGTGGTCTGTAGGAAAAGGAGGATCGAGCTGTTTTCTTTTTGCATTGAGGGCAAGCTAAATAATGTGCTGGTACTAGGATCAGAGGTTATTGGGAGGTGGGGAATAGCTGGGGAGAGCATTCTGCTTCAGGTAGGGTGGGTGGCTTTCCCAGAAAGGCTCTTAAACACAAGGCAGGGAAAAGATGGAGGGTGCATCTGGATTCCAGCGTCAGCCAGCTTAGTTCTTATAGCATGTCACAATGGGGGTCCTGTAGTTACATTGTAGCACAAAGCGGCAGAACGAGTTATACAATGTATTGAGTTTATTAAGGTGAGTTTGCGGTGCAGGTGCGTATACTACGTCCCCATAATCCATGATAGGCCTCAGCATTTTCTGTACAATCGTTTCTTTTACTGTAGGGCTGAGGCAAGATTTTTTTCTGTACAGGGCACCTAGTTTTGGATAAAGTTTAGATGCAGATTTTCTATGTGGAGGCCAAAAGATAGATTAGGGTCTAACCAACATACCTAAGTATTTGAAAGAGTGGACTGTGGTCAGCGTTGCAATGGATTTTTGTTTTGATGCGTAGATGCGAATTTTGTAATTTGTGTAATTTAGGTCTCGTTCCAAAATTATTGTGACTGTTTTGTCAGTGTTTAGGAAGAGTTTGTTTTTTTGAGATCCCACATTTCTACCTCTGGTGAAACTGGTCTTTTGAGCACCTGCTTCAAGCTGCTGCAAATTGGAGATTGTTTGCAGTAGATTATCGTGTCATCTGCATACATGTGTACAGTTGAGGATTTGCAGGACATTAGGCAGATCATTTATAAATAATGTGAATAGTAGGGGGCCGAGAATAGAACCTTGGAACACCACCACGTGACAGGGAGAGGGAGGAGTCACTGTTAGCAAAGGAGACATATTGTGATTGATCCGATACTATATGATTGAAACCAGGTTAATGGACGATCAGCAATACCAGAGTTTTTTAGTTTGGAGCAGTAGTATGTCATGGTCTATTTTGTCAAAGGCCCTTTGTAAAATCAAGGAAAAATAGCTCCAGTTAGTTCTCCTTGTTCCATGCCAGTTTGGATGTCATTACAAACTTTTAGGGAGGCAGTTGTAGTGGAGTGATTTCAGGAGAAAACCTGATTGATCAGGGGTCAGATAGTTAAGAAAGTTGGTAATACTCGCATAATTGCGTATGGACGCATTTTTCTAAAATAGTTGACAATACTGGGAGCAATTATATAGGGCGATAGTTAGAAACCAAGGTTAACTCCCCACTATTTTGAATAGGCATACTCTTGCAGTTTTCCAGAGCTTTTGGGTATATATCCAGACATCAAGGATTCATTAATTAGGGTTGTGACAGCTTAGCAATTGCGGCGCACTGAGCTTCAACAGCATTGCTGGGATTTGATCAGGTCCAGACTGTTTTTTCATTTTTAGATTATTAAGGAGTTTCTTAAGGACATTGATGGGTACAGGTCTAAAATTCTATATTGGGTCTTTGGCTGTTTTTTAGTGGGGTCCGATCACATTTTCTAGTTTCAAGATGCGTTGGCCATTTATTAGTTTTGTCAATCAGGGTGGTGGTAGCATCCGACAAAATAATTGTTAAAGGCATTTGCTACTTCTAAGGGGAGTTGCAGGGTTTGGTTTATTCACATTGACAGTGGAGGGGTTGGGAGTGGATTGGTGGATTTTGTAAGTTATTTATGAGCTTCCAAAACTTCTAGGGTTTAGATATGTTATTGTTTAGATTTTCACAGAAATATTGGGGCCTTGCCCAATTTTGTTTGTTTAGTGCATATATTGCGCCATTGTCTATATACACAGTGATCGTTCAAAGAGCCAAGTATGCTTTGAACTTTGACCACAATGAATCCCGAAACTGGTACATTTGAATGAGGTCAGCTGTGATCCAATTTAAATGTGCTCTCTTTTACTCTCACCTTACCCAGCAGGTATGTAAATTCCAAACTTGTAGGAGTCAGACTGAAAGAATTCAACTGCAGAGTCTAGATCTAGGATTAGGGTTTAGTCTGTTCCAGGGGATGTTTCTTGATATCATTTAGAAATGATTGACTATTACATTTTTTGAAGGACCTGGTGATTTTAACCTTGGGAGAGGATTTAGTTGCCTTTATTTTGCACACGCAGTACACTATGCAGTGATCAACTGAAATTGTTAGGGAGAACACCTCCTGGATTCGGTCGGAGAAGGTGGAGAGAATCCAATCGAGCAGCGTATGATTATGGCTTTTGATGTTCTATGTGAGTTGGGGAGGAGATTAGTTGGGTTAGGTGCAAAGATTTAAATACGGGTGCGACAACTGTTATTTTTTGGATTCAGCCAATCAATATTAAAATCTCCAAAAACCAAAATTTTACTTAAATATATATATAAACACATACCACTGGTTATACAAGTAAAAAATAAATAAATCCAAGCCAATGTGGCTAAATAAAAATGTGTTAAGAGACATTGGGAAACACATGTAGTGCATTTAAATTATTCAAAGAAAATAGTAAAAGACTCAACATTCCAAATATATAAGTAATGTAACAAAGCAATGTACAAAAGGCAATCTAAATTGAAACTGAAAGATTATTGCAAAGGATTCCAAGTAAAAAAACTAAAAGTTTTTTTTGTTAAGTACATAAATGGCAAAAAAATCTAAGAAGGAAAATATAGATACATAAAATGTGAGAAGGGTAGCATGATTAACAGAGACAGGGAGAAAGTGGAGGTACTAAAACTAGTTCTTTTCTTTAGTATACACAAGAGAGGAACCAATGGGAGATACGCTGAAACAAACTAGAACATAGAAGCCCATACCATTAATTGGGGTTATCAATAGAGGCAGGGGTGTCCACACTCTTTTTGTGTTGGGATCTACGTTTCAAATGACCTGCTCAACGAGATCTACCCTCTAAAATGGGGCCAGCTCCTATGCTTTACATTCTGGCTTTTTTACAATTAAAGATACCAAAAGAATGAAGAAAAATTTATAATAGGAAGTAAATTAGAAAAATGTTCTATATCTGAATCATAAAAAAAAAGAAAAAAAAATGTTTTTTCATATCGCTTTAAGGTTGCATGATTTAGCAACCACATGGATGTGCAAAAGCATAAAGATACAACAGATTAATCCTGACGACAAAAAGTAGCACTAATTTGGGTTACAGGAGCAACTCCTTGTGCCATTTAACAAAAACACTGCATTCAAATTACTGCCACTGACCCCCTTTACCTTTGCAACCACATGCTTGGTCCTGATATGACTCAGTGAGGCTTATACAAATAAATTTCAATAGCGCACCATGCAGACCATTTCTTACTGGGTCAACACCTCCATTTATTGAGTCGTCAATCAGACTTCTTTCTTTTAGCATAGCACAGCAGCCTCCTCTTTTCTATCTATTGACGGCTTACCTCATAACTATACCTATACCACCATATACATTAGGAGAAGTACTTTACTAAACCCCCATGCTTTTGATAGGCCGATTGTGTTATTGTTCAAAAAAATCATCTACATTGATTGGTTGAAATTGATGTCCCTCAAGATCCAATCCTGTAGCCCTTTACGTGTTCGAACCATCAGACTGTTTAATTACATGGCCCCTTCACACACTGCAGTAGATAAAGCAGTATCCCTAGCAACCATACTCTACTCACGCCCTAGCGTTGAGATTGCATAACTTGACCACATAATTTTGATCACATCGGCCGTGATCTACGAGCAGTGTTTTAAGGATCTACTAGTAGATCTCAATCTACATATTGGGCACCCCTGCTCTAGAGGATATCAGGAAAAAACTGGATAATATTAAGGTAAATAACACTTCAGGCCCAAAAGTAAAACAAGGTTTTTACTGCAACTTATCACTGTTATAGCAAAACCTCTATTCTTCATTTTTCAAGATTCATTATTCTTAGTCATAGAACCCCAGGACTAGCGTAAAGTGGATGTAGTGCCAATTTTAAAATTGGAAGCAGGGCTGATCCAGGAAGCTATAGACCAGTTAGTCTGACATCAAATAGTGGGGGAGATACCTGATAGGATCCTAAAAGATTATATAGATGAGTATATTCATGTAAACAAGATAATGGGCCGAATTATCAAGGTGCAGAATGTCCCCTGATGCCCCTGTTTCCGCGCAAGCCTTCAGGCATGCCGGAAACAGCGGTTATGAAGCAATCAAAGCGACCAAATACAATCGGGGTTGATTGACACCCCCCTGCTAGTGGCCGATAGCGCAAATCTGCAGGGGGCGGCATTGCACAAGCAGTTCACAAGAACGGCTTGTTGCAATGATGGGTGTCGGCATTCATCGATGTCTGTCGGACATGATCCGTTGGAGTGGATCATGTCGGACAGAACCGATGACAAATAGGACCACCATGAGTTCAAATCAGCAAGGGGTTTATGAGAAATAAATCATGTCAAACTAATCTAATTAGATTTATACAAGGAAGTAAGTAAAAATATAGATAAAGGGGAATCAGTTGTTGTAGATATACTTGTATTTTGCAAAGGCATTTGATACAGTGCCTCATGAGGCGATTAATGTGTAACATTAAGGGACTGGGAATAGCTGAAAATGTTAGCTTGTGGATAAATAACTGGATAAAAGACCAGAGAGCAACGAGTAGTAGTAAAACGGCTCATACTCAGATTGGACAAAGGTAATCAGTGGAGTCCCCCCAGGGATCAGGTACTGGGCCCTGTTCTTTATAATATTTTTATTAATGACTTGGAGCAAGCATTAAATAGCAAATCTCTTTATTGCAGATGATACAATTTGTGAAAGGACATTAGGTCAGTATTTTCTGTTGATATTAAATTATTGTCCTGGAAGGTTTTGTTTCTTTCTGTCATTTTCCCCTGCCCATAAGGTTTTGGAAACATTTGGTTCTACAGTGTGAATCTCTTTATCTTATTTTTCATTCAGGATTTCCTTACCTAAGGTGGTTTGGGAACACAATATTAACAAAGAAATTGTAGTTTCTTCATTTTGTCCTAATACTTCCTCTCAGAAGGAACGGTTGTTGCATAATCTGGATGTTGTGCATGCTCTGTTCTATTTGCAGGCTACTAAAAGATTTTCGTCAATCTACTGCTCTTTTTATTGTTTTTTCTGGTAAGCAGAAGGGTCAGAAGGCCACTTCTACTCTTCCTTTTAGCTGAGAAGTGTATGCGATTGCTTATGAGACAGTTGGACAGCAACCTCCAGAGAGAATCATGACTCCAGGATCCATGAACTCTCCATGCCTTTGGAAAGAAAAAAAAATGTATGCTATACCTGATAAATTATTTTCTTTCCTGGCAGTGGAGAGTCAACGACCCACCATTATTTTATTTTTTAAGATGGCTTTTGTCATTTCTAAACCTCAGGCACCTCTATACCCTTTGTGTCTTCTTCTCTTTCCATGATTCCTTGGCTAAATGGACTGGGGATTTGTGGGAAGTGTGAAGATACTTGAAGCTTTGCTGGGGTGTTCTTTGTATGGATTTGTGAACTCTCCATGCCGAGGAAAGAAAATAATTTATCAGGTAAGCCCTAAATTCTGTTTTTAAATCAGACACAATAGCTATATAGAGCATTTTCAGCACCAGCAGCAATCATGTTTTCAGATCCTTGCTAAAAGTCCTATTTTAACTATGGAGCCAAAAAGTTCTCAGCTATCACAATCAAGTTTTGGGAGACTTTTCTACACCCCTTTGAGTTTTCAAATTTAACAACTCAAGGCATTTCACTCAGAAGGGCATTATGGAATTTTTTGCAAGTATTCTAAGACCAGATAGAAACAGTCTATTGTCTTGCACATGTGCAAAACACCACTGAATTGGCCACAAGATACATTGTAGAGCTGTATTTGCATACATGGTATTGATTATTAAAGCACTATTCGTTACTATTGCATAGTATTATTTTACTTACATATTATGTGTGATTATGTGATATCCTGTACAGTTAAGGGGCATTGCAAGAAAAGTCACATAAGGACCCCACATCTACAAATAGCAAAAGTAATCACTTAAAGTGAAAGTTTGATTCTAAGTCACCCTTGCACTATTGCATGAGACACTTACTGTACAGGCCATCTTCATTAAACGGCATTTAAAATGGGATTCGCACAATCATGAGTTCAAGAGGAACCAATTGCAAACCAAATTCATGCTCACTCACCGATAAACTAATATATTATATTTATATATATTATATATATATATATATATATATATATATATATATATATATATATACAGGGAGTGCAGAATTATTAGTCAAGTTGTATTTTTTGAGGATTAATTTTATTATTGCAAACAATAATAATAAATTAATCCTCAAAAATACAACTTGCCTAATAATTCTGCACTCCCTGTATATTATATATAATATATATATATATATATATATATATATATACAGGGAGTGCAGAATTATTAGGCAAGTTGTATTTTTGAGGATTAATTTTATTATGAACAACAACCATGTTCTCAATGAACCCAAAAAACTCATTAATATCAAAGCTGAATATTTTTGGAAGTAGTTTTAGTTTGTTTTTAGTTTTTAGCTATTTTTAGGGGGATATCTGTGTGTGCAGGTGACTATTACTGTGCATAATTATTAGGCAACTTAACAAAAAACAAATATATACCCATTCAATTATTTATTTTTTACCAGTGAAACCAATATAACATCTCAACATTCACAAATATACATTTCTGACATTCAAAAACAAAACAAAAACAAATCAGTGACCAATATAGCCACCTTTCTTTGCAAGGACACTCAAAAGCCTGCCATCCATGGGATTCTGTCAGTGTTTGATCTGTTCACCATCAACATTGCGTGCAGCAGCAACCACAGCCTCCCAGACACTGTTCAGAGAGGTGTACTGTTTTCCTCCTTGTAAATCTCACATTTGATGATGACCACAGGTTCTCAATGGGGTTCAGATCAGGTGAAACAGGAGGCCATGTCATTAGATTTTCTTCTTTTATACCCTTTCTTGCCAGCCACGCTGTGGTAGTACTTGGACGCGTGTGATGGGAGCATTGTCCTGCATGAAAATCATGTTTTTCTTGAAGGATGCAGACTTCTTCCTGTAACCACTGCTTGAAGAAGGTGTCTTCCAGAAACTGGCAGTAGGACTGGGAGTTGAGCTTGACATCCATCCTCAACCCGAAAAGGGCCCCACAAGCTCATCTTTGATGTTACCAAGCCCAAACCAGTACTCCACCCTCCACCTTGCTGGCGTCTGAGTCGGACTGGAGCTCTCTGGCCCTTTACCAATCCAGCCACGGGGCCCATCCCATCTGGCCCATCAAGACTCACTCTCATTTCATCAGGTCCATAAAACCTTAGAAAAATCAGTCTTGAGATATTTCTTGGCCCAGTCTTGATGTTTCAACTTGTGTGTCTTGTTCAGTGGTGGTCGTCTTTCAGCCTTTCCTTACCTTGGCCATGTCTCTGAGTATTGCACACCTTGTGCTTTTGGGCACTCCAGTGATGTTGCAGCTCTGAAATATGGCCAAACTGGTGGCAAGTGGCATCTTGGCAGCTGCACGCTTGACTTTTCTCAGTTCATGGGCAGTTATTTTGCGCCTTGGTTTTTCCACACGCTTCTTGCGACCCTGTTGACTATTTTGAATGAAACGCTTGATTGTTCGATGATCACGCTTCAGAAGCTTTGCAATTTTAAGAGTGCTGCATCCCTCTGCAAGATATCTCACTATTTTTGACTTTTCTGAGCCTGTCAAGTCCTTCTTTTGACCCATTTTGCCAAAGGAAAGGAAGTTGCCTAATAATTATGCACACCTGATATAGGGTGTTCATGTCATTAGACCACACCCCTTCTCATTACAGAGATGCACATCACCTAATATGCTTAATTGGTAGTAGGCTTTCGAGCCTATACAGCTTGGAGTAAGACAACATGCATAAAGAGGGTGATGTGGTCAAAAATACTCATTTGCCTAATAATTCAGCACTCCTGTATATCCTATACTATAAAAGGCCAAGTGTGTTTGTCCGAAGCTGTCATGGCCGCAGTAGGAGACGGGCATGGGCGGGGGGCAGGTCCGAGCATGAAGGGGGCCGGTCTGAGCGTGGAGGCCGTGAAGGGGGCGTGGTCGAGCATGAAGGGGTCGGGGCCATGTGGCCCGTGAAAGGCCATGCAGACTGAGACTCTGAGAGATCAAAAGCAGCTCAAAAGTGGGGAGAGAGGGTGTAGGGAAAAGATAACAAAGGTGAGAGAGAGAGATCAGGAGGGGAGAGAGAGATCAAGAGGGGAGATTAAAGAGAGCACAAGAGAGGGAGCAAAAAAGAGGGAGAGAGACAGCAAAAGAGAGGTGGAGGGAGAGCAAAAGAAAGGGGGAGAGAGCTCAAAGAGATGGGGGGGGGGGAGAGAGGGGGAGGGGGGAAGATAGAGAGGGGGAGAGAGAGAGGGGGGGAGGGGGGAGAGAGAGAGAGAGGGGGGAGGGGGGGAGAGAGAGAGGGGAGAGAGAGGGGGAGGAGGAGAGAGGGGGGAGAGGGGGAGAGAAAGGGGGGTTGGGAGAGAAAGAGGGGGGTCGGGGGAGGGAGTGGGGGGGGAGGGAGAGAGAAAGAGGGGGGGGAGAGAGAGGGGGAGAGAGAGAGGGGGAGAGAGAGAGAGAGAGAGAGAGAAAGGGTGAGAGAGAGGGGAGGAGGAGAGAGAGATAATGGGGAGAGAGGGGGAAGAGAGGGGAGGAGAGAGAGGGTAGGAGAGGGAGAGAGAGGGGGATAGAGAGGGGGGATAGAGAGGGCAGGGAGAAAGAGAGGGGGGAGAGAAATAGAGGGAGGGGAGAGAAAGAGAGGGGGGAGAAAAGAGAGAGAGGGGAAGAGAGGAGAGAGGGGGCAAGAGAGAGAGAGAGCGTGAGAGAGAGAGAGGGGGAGAGAGAGGGGGAGAGGGAGAGATAGAGGGGAGAAAGAGATGAGAGGGGAGAAAGAGAGAGAGAGAGAGAGAGAGAGAGAGAGAGAGAGAGTAGAGGAGAGAGAGAGAGAGAGAGAGAGAGAGAGAGAGAGAGGGAGGGAGAGAGAGATAGAGGGGAGAGAGAGATAGAGGGGAGAAAGAGATAGAGGGGAGAGAGAGAGGAGAGAGGGGGGGAGAGAGATAGGGAAGGAGAGAGAGGGGGGAGAGAGAGGGGGAGAGAGAGGGGAGAGAGAGAGGGGAGAGAGAGAGCGCAAAAGAGAGGGGGAAAAGAGAGCGCAAAAGAGAGGGGTGAGAGAGAGAGCGTAAATGAGAGGGGTGAGAGAGAGGGCAAAAGAGTGGGGGTGAGAGAGCGTAAAAGAGAGGGTGTGAGAGAGAGCGCAAAAGAGAGGGGGAGAGAGAGCGCAAAAGAGAGGGGGAGAGAGCGCAAAAGAGAGGGGAGAGAGAGCGCAAAAGAGGGGGGAGAGAGAGAGCACAAAAGAGGGGGAGAGAGCACAAAAGAGGGGGGGAGAGAGAGAGCGCAAAAGAGGGGGGAGAGAGAGAGCACAAAGAGGGGGGAGAGAGAGAGCGCAAAAGAGGGGGGAGAGAGAGAGCACAAAAGAGGGGGGAGAGAGAGAGCTCAAAAGAGAGGGGGAGAGAGAGAGCTCAAAAGAGAGGTGGAGAGAGAGAGCTCAAAAGAGAGGGGGAAAGAAAGCGCCAAAGAGAGGGGGGAGAGAAAGCAAAAGAGAGGGGGAGAGAGAGAGCGCAAAAGAGGGGGAGAGAGAGAGAGAGGGGGAGAGAGAGCGCAAAAAGAGATGGGGGAGAGAGATAGCTCAAAAGAGAGGGGGGAGAGAAAGCGCAAAAGAGAGGGGGGAGAGAGAGCAAAAGAGAGGGGGGAGGGAGAGAGCGGAAGGGGGTGGGAACCGCTGTACCCTGCAAAAAATGGCCCGTGTGGACGGGGCTTAGGACTAGTATATATTAAATGGGCATTTAGACATGTTTGCTGAATCCTCTATATTGACACTGTAATTATTAAAAAAAGCAAAATGCTATTGATAAAAAAAAAAACATGATTTGGGTTTTACAGGCGTGCTGGTGTATTTCTGGAGGTGATGACCTACTCCTATACAAAGTTGGACATTTTTTAATACATTATATGCATATGAGCAAATTAATTGTGATTTTACAATATTTCCCAAATTAATATGTCTAGCCGTCTACAGGGGTATAAATCAAATATCTAGTGATACCCCATTTAGACCTTCATCTAAGAAATAGTCAACCATAAAATGAGGTCTAAATATGGTTACTACTTTCATACCTGGAACCTAATAACTCCTGTCTTAGTCATAATTTCCAGGTTACCAAAGCCGTCTTGTGAAACAAAAACTACTGTAATGGTCGGTATTCATATCTTTTAAAACGAGACGAATACTGAATAGCACAGGCAACAAGTATTCGAAAATCATTTTTTGAATATTCATAATGAAAGATTTGGCCCAACTAAATTAATATATACCAATCTTAGCTGACATTCTTTACTTTACCCCTTTGTGCCCCTCTCAGAAAATGCCTTTATTGGTTATTTTCATTCTTCTCTAAAATTTTATCTCATCACCATTCCCTGTAGGGAATATTGTTCCTTTCTTTTAGCTTTCTATTAAAAATATACTTCTACATGATCTCTTTTATTTTCTATTAATATTTGTGTTGTACTCTCATAAATCCCCACTTTTTTAACACAAATTGTTTTAAACTTAAAGGACCACGCAGTGCAGCTAGAATTACATAATTAACAAGTGCACAATAAAGAGACAAGGCAATAACACCTACTCTGTATTTCACATAAGCAGTAGATTTTGTTTTTGGACAAATTTATTTTTTCTCTCATTTTCTGGCCACTTGTATCATGTGATAGTCAATCACAGATAGTTATAATATGCCCCTGTGAGCTTGTGCACATGTCAGTAGGATCTTTTTCCCCAGAAAGTGTGTATATAAAAGACTGTGCAAAATTTTATAATGGAAGTACATTGGAAAGTGTCTTAAAACTACATGCTCTTTCTGAATAATAAAAGTTTATTTTGACTTCAGTGTCCCCTTTAATATGCCTAGAATTAGGATTTTTTCTCTATATACTATATATACTATAAAATAAAAAAATTTCAGTACAGGCCAGCACTCACAATTCAAAGTCAACCACCTGGGGTGCTTCCAGAGATTATTAACAAGTATCCATAGAGGGATTGCACTCACCAGGATTTTCAAATAAAGCCACCTTTATTCAGTGTGACGTTTCGGGGTTTCACCCCTTCCTCAGACAATGAAAATTGTTTATATGAAAATTGTTCATTTGAAAATCCTGGTGAGTGCATCCCTCTATAAATACTAGTATAGAAATATATATATATATCCTATGTAAACAGGAAACCTATTGGATATTTAAAATGCAAAGTTTGCTCCCCCAGAACTTTAACTCTGAGTTCGACATCATAAACTATTGGCAAAGATGATTAAGCATAATCTATAAATTATAAATAATAAAAATTGCATCCCATCATTTTCAGTAATTAGATATGCTTAAGAACTTTATTATGTCTACATGTTTTACACAATTGTTTAATGATATGTCTTGATAGTAAGTGTTGTTGCTATAAATTTGAATAACTCGTAATAAACACTGTTGCAGTAAGTGTACACACAGTTCAAAAATGTTTATTAATATGTGTTAACTTGATTACTGTCAAACGATGTAAATCAAATTTCAAGCTATTCAGCTAATGTCCCAGTCTATGTTTCTGTCTTTACATTTAGCTATCTTGTAAATGTACTTTTGTATGTAATAACACAGAGTGAAAAGTTCATTAGGTCTAATTTTTTTGTTTTCAATATCACAACATGTTTTAAAGAGGGTTTAACTGTTTGATATGTATACCCACCTATTAAGTGTGATTAGTTGGTGTCAGCAAGCATGGAGTTAAAATTTCAGATTATTTGTTTTTAGCCAATCAGGAGAAGCCATTTGCTATTTAAATGTATACCCACATATGTTATGCATCAGTCTATGATTACGGTCAGGAGGACCGAAACCGGTCAGACTATGTTCTGATATTTTTACTGCTTGTCCTGTGCTTTTATCCTGAAATAAAGCATTATTGATTCTGATTTACACTGTTTGGCTGCTAGCATCTTTATTTATCCTAATTATATATATATATAATATATATATATATATATATATTATATATATATATACTATATATAATATATATATATATATATATCTCAAACCATCTACATCTAGACAATGATTGCTTTGAGCAGAGGACACGATCAGTTAAACTATCCCTACTTAACCACAATTAAGGGATATAACTTAAAGGGACAGTCAAGACCTAATACTTATTCTTTATTACTTATTCTTAAATACAAGACAAGCATCTTGCAACGGGTTCCGCATCTATAAGCTTGTAAGAATACATGAAACTTTTAAATAATTGTTTGTTTGCGGCAGAAAATAGCCACCATGCTCCGCTCACAATTTTTTCTCTTGTCTTAGCTTTTTTTCTTGTATGCCAATTTAGCAGTGCGACGTTTAGTGTTGAGTTAGCTCAAATTGCACAAGCACAAATCAGCAAGTGCATGTAGGAAAATGTATTTAAGATTCGATCAAGTTTGGAGAAATTTAACATACCAAAATTATACAAACAAAAGGTGGGTTGAGCTTGGTGGCCATTGTTGGCTCATAGCAAACAATGAATATTTAAAATGTTTTATGAACTGCTTACAAGCTTATAGATTTGGGAAACAGTTGCAGGATGCTTCTCTGGTTTGTAACAATAAGTAATCAAATGTATGTATTGGGTCTAAACATTCTCAGAGTTTTCAAAGACGTTTTAAAAATCCCTAATAACATTAACAGGTATGAACATTGTTTTAAAAAACAATGGCTGTAAGTCGCGTATCCCACTAGTAGTCACATATAAACCCTGCTGTAGAAGGAATACAAAAAAATCTATAAAATACTTACAGCCCACTACTCTTAGAGGTTCCCACATTAAAAAAAATATTTCCAAAACCCCCCTATCCTGCGCACTCAGACAACCACCCAACCTAAAACAGTAAACTGGTCCAGAAAAAACTACCCCTTGATAAAAAGAACACTCAGAATGGAACCAAGTGCCTCGCAACAAAGCTCTCTGCAAAACTATGTCAACACATTTGTGAAAGCAGCACAGCTAATCACAAGAGTAAATCCTATAACATTAAAGGGGCCTATTCATGTATATCTGCAAAGATGTGGTATGCATGATACATTGCACTGCATGTTAAGTGGGAGTTATATTGGAGAAACAAGCCAAAAACTGCACCTTCTGGATGAACTTACATAGACACTCAATCAAAAACCACTGTGAAACAAAATATTGTACCCGGTGTTAGGTCACCCATTTCACCCAACCTGACCACTCCATCCAAAACCTCAAAATCATAGATTCTCAGAGGCAACTTTAAAAACACCCATGGAAAGAAAAACCTTTTGACATGAAAATGATAATGCACTTCAAACTTGCTAAAATTCTGGACTAAGGGCCCTAATTTATGAAAGGCCTGTCTGAACATTGATCCGATCAGTGGATCATATCCAATAGACCTCGCTGAATGTGGATAGGGCAATACACTCTCCACATTCAGCATTGCATCAGCATTGTCTGTCTGCCTCCCTCAGAGCAGGTGGACAGGATATGGAGCCAGCGGTCTTTAGACTCTGGCTTCATAACTGGTGTTTTCTGGTGAGCCTGAAGGGCTTGCCAGAAACACAGGGCTTTCAAGCTCCATATGCGAGCTTGATAGATATGCCCCATAATGTGGACATTGTTTATTTTTAACCCATTAATTAATTTTTTTTGTAATGTACTTTTCATATTACTGTAGTCAATTACATTGTATATTCCACACTCTCTATGCATACGTACGCAGGTAAACCTATGTCCACACTTTTGTCTATTATTATTCCCCTTTTTTTTTTTCTTTCTTTCCTTTCTTCTTTTTTGACTATCTTATATTCCCCTGTATACCTAATTTCACATCTTCTATACATATTGATTCTACTGTTGATATATAACTTTATGTCAGTATATGCTTTGTGTATAACCATATATTTCCCCTGTCTGTTATCCTTTACTGACCACTGTCTGCCTAAACCCCTCCCATCATGATTTACTTTACAACAACCCTCTCCCCTGCATTCAGACCTCTGATTACCCATCCTATGTTTGTAAGATATAGGGGCTGAATTATCATTGTGTGAGCGGACCATTATCCGATAAATTATCCGATTAATGCCAACAGCATACGCTCTCTGCATTTATCATTGCACCAGCAGTTCTTGTTAACTGCTGGTGCAATGCCCGCCCCCTGCAGATTCTCGGGCCAATCTCCCGCTAGCAGGGGCTGTCAATCAACCCAATCGTATCCGATTGGGTTGATTTCTGGCAATGTCTGTCTGCCGCCTCAGAGCAGGTGGACAGATTATGGAGCCGTGGTCTTTAGACCACTGCTTCATAAACTTGTGTTTCCGGCTAGCATGAAGGCTCGCCAGAAAACATGAGGGCATCAAGGCACCGTATGGAGCTTGATAAATATGCCCCATAATCTGTAAAATTCCATCAAATTGATCAGTAGTGCTTTAGACTTAGAAAAAGGAAGACATTCTCCGAAAGCTTATCATCTTATATAAATGTATAGTTAGTCCAATAAAAAAGTATCATTGCTCAATGCGAATACTCTTGTTTTATAGTATATATAGTATATAAATTCGAGTACAGGCCAGCACTCACGATTCAAAGTCAACCACCCGGAGGAGTTTCTAAGAGATTATTAACAAGTATACATAGAGGGATGCACGCACCAGAATCTTCATAACCTGTCTGCCTGCTCTGAGGTGTCGGACAGAAATCAACTCGATCGAATACGATCGCGGTTGATTGCACACCCCCTGCTAGTGGCCGATTGCCCCGTTGAATTTGCTGCAGGGGGCGGCATTGCACAGCAGTTTACCAGAAACTGCTGGTGCAATGATAAATGCCAATAGCGTATGCTGTCAGCATTTATCGATGTGCAGAGTAGACATGATCCCGCAATATAGGATCATGTCCGCTTGCCACCATATTAAATAGGCCCCACTGTGTTTTAATAGGCCTTTATACTGTGGAAAAATAATAATATATATATATATATATATATATATATATAATATATATTATATATATATATTTATAAATTGAAGTATTTCTTAAAAATAAATACATTTAAATAAGTTCCTGCATGTCATGCCCTGTCTGTCTTACCAGTAGTGTAGCTGACTCTTTATAAAAGCTCCTTTTTATACACAAACTTATTGTTGGAGCATTGTGCTCTTTCTCCATTACATTTTTGCTTGGCTTTCTTCCTCCATTACATTTCTCCATCTGTCAATCACATTCTGCTGGGAGTTCCATTCACTGTGATGTCTGAACTGACCTAATTGTTTTCAACCTGAATATATGGATTGTTTTGGAGAGCTCGTTCTTTGCATAGCATAGGTTGAACATTGTCTGTGCAACTACCAGAATTTCTAAGGTTTGCTATCTGGTTATCTTCAGCCTTAGCTTATATAATTTTATGTAGACGGTCCTGTATCATTCATCTAACAATCACTTTTTTTCCCAAGTACCTGGATTCCTGTGATTTTACCTGCTTCAGGCAATAATTTCTCATCTGTTTTCATGCATTACTTCTCAGCTACACAAGTGGGATATTTCATTAACTCTGGTACTACTCTCACAGCCCTTATGAACTGCTATACAAGTTGATATTTCTCAGCTCTGCAACCTACCTCACTCCTCATGAATTGTTTTAAAAAGTACTTGTGGCTCTCTGGATCAAGTTGGATTTCTATCAGATTTCAACTTGTCTCCAACTCTCTATGAACTGCAGTATTATATTTTCCTGACTACCTCAGTTTGAACTTTACATCTCAGTATCAGTATCTAGCCTGCATACTAGAAATCTTCTGTGCTTAAACTTTACTTTACAGCTCCTATGATATGTTTTCTGCAGTCATTGAGAGTCTGTTTGCAATTCATCTACAATCAATCTTTGTGAACACTCTTAATTTTCTCTGCAGCCTTGTTCCAGAATCCTGTTTTCAGTTATTTATTTCAGCAGGCTACACAACCTCCTGTATTGGTTCCAGTCTACTGATTATGAGCTGCAAATATACTATATAGAGGGAAGGTGTGTCCCTTTCTACCCACTGCCCTGAGGGTCTGCTTCCAGGCTGGTTTGTCTTCAGACCATGACCCTGCAGCACAATTTCAGTTTTTAAGGGAAATATTCACATTTTCACCAACTTGTTAAAAACCTTTATTTGATTTATGAAGAGAACTGAGCAGGATTTAACTGAAAGGGGCCAAATTAAATAAAACTTTCTAAACCTGACTTGTTTATTCTTAAAGGGCTCTGCTCTGAATTGGCTTTTATTTATTTTTAAGGCTACATTAAAAAAGAACATAAAGGGGACGATTTACCAAATGGTGGGCGGACATGATTCACTCTAGCGAATCATGTGCGCCCGACATCCCTGAATGCTGACAGCATACCATGACAGCATACTGCCGCCCCCTGCAGATTCGTGGCCAATCAGCTGCTAGCAGGAAGTGTCAATAGTGTCAAGTGTCAATAGTATCTGATCGGGTTGATTGCTGTACGCAGCCTCAGAGTAGGCGGACTAGTTAAGGAGCAGCGGTCTTAAGGCCACTGCTTCTTAACTGCTGTTTCCGGACAGCCTAAAACCTTGCACGGAAATAGGGGGCATCAGGGGCCATCAGGCCCTTTATAAATTAGCCCCAAAGTATAACATGGAAACATAGATTTAGAAAGTAAAAAGGAACCCAAAGGACCATCGACTTTGCCCATATTTCTCTATAAACTATGAGGTGTACTGTCATTTGCAAATCCAAGGCATCCATGAAGTCATTCTTTCTGAACAGAAATGCCTACACAAATTACTCCTGTATCCAGTACCAAACCCCTATATTCAAGTTAAAAATAAAATATTCTATTTTTCTTACAGTATTTTTTTTTTTTTAAATGGATAGCATCTGAATATCTCTGATGTATATGATTGCTTTAGGCTTGGCATGCCACATTTACTTTATTTGAAATCTCTCATTTAACTGCCAATTTCTATTATTTTCATGCCTGACTCCACAATTGTTAATATTGCACTTTTGAATCTAAAAAAAAACAATAATATAACCAAAGGATAATTACATTGTCCAATAATGTGCAAACAGCCTTTTAAACTAAAAGGATATTATAAGAAACTACGTCTGTTTAAAAATGCTCAAATCTACACATACGCACAATTTTAATCCACACACACAAATGCTTACTCACATATACATAGATGGAAATATTGTAAATCTATTTTATGGTTGTATACTACTTTTCTATAAACTTTTCCAACAGAGTTGCAGAAGGGTAATTGCCTTAAGGAAAAGATGGTTAATTAGCCTTATTTATACATTCTGCTGAGGCAGATGGGATCAACCTTAAGCTATTAATTGTATTGCCAAAGTAGGAAAAAAATTCTTTGAAGCAGAGCGCGGCACACTGCATCAAACTTCATTGTGACTATCAAAGCATTTGCAGCATCTCGGGAACGTCTGTGCCTGTGCAAGTCAATATCCATCAAGTTGTAATCTAATGGATCCTCTTTTGATCTTTTAGAGCCACTCTTGCTTGCATCTTTCAGAATGACTTGCTAACCATAAACTTTTAAAGACCTTTATCAAAAGGTGTTATTTTTAAATGTTAATTGTACACACACATTTTATTTATTTATATATATTATATATATATATATAATATATATATATATATATATATATATATATATATATATAGTTATGTGTTTTGGTGTATTACCATGAAGGTGATGAGTGTATAACATTTTACTTTTAACAGCTATTGATCAGACAACCTTGAATTGCCATGTTCCCCCTCTGGGATAAACTCTACACTTTTCAGGCAGGGATGAAATGGTTGGAACTCCAAGTGATAAACAGAGGATATTGAGTTATAGTGGACCCACAACCAGGTGTGGGATTTTTTTTTATTTGCACATTTGAGCCCCCTTTTATATTACTCTTTAATGTTAAACAGGGGAGACTTATCACTGTTTTAAAGGTATAGGCCTCTATTTATCAAGCTGTCAACCGCAAATACGCTGGAATTCCGCAGCGTATTTGTGACGAGCCTGATTCACCCTAGTTATCAAACCCCTTACAGACTGGCAAAAGTAGAATATAGTGATGTAACATACGATCCGCCGGACTCAGTCCGACATAGATCGATGGTTACGTCACTACAGATGTGCCAAACGCAAGTTCGGCACTATACTGACTACTTTTGGAAGTTATCAAAGAACTAGCAGGTATGCTCGCACTTTTACGGCCAGCGTACCTGGTTTTCAATCCGCCGCACTGGAGGCGGGCGGATGCCATAGGAATCAATGGGAGTCTGACAGCAGCGAAAGCTCATGTTAGCTGCTGCCTGATATCCCATTGATTCCTATGGTAAAAGTCTACACCTAACCCCTAATCTGTCCCCCCCTACACCGCCGCCACCTTACTTTATACTTATTAACCCCTAATCTGCTGCCCGACACAGCCGCCACCTTCATTTATACTTATTAACCCCTAACCACCGCTCCCGGACCCTGCCGCAACTAAATAATTGCTTAACCCCTAAACCGCCCGCTCCCGGACCCCGTTGCAACTCTAATAAATGTATTAACCCCCTAAACCGCCACTCAAGGACTCCGCCGCCACCTTACATTATACCTATTAACCCATAATCTGCCGCCCCTTATATCGCTGCCACCTACATAAAGTTATTAACCCCTATCCTGCCGATCCCAGACCCTGCCGCAACTAAATAAATTGTTTAACCCCTAAATTGCTGCTCTGGAGCCCACCGCCACCCTACATTATATTTATTAACCCCTATCTGCCCCCCTACACCGCCGCCACTTTAACAAAGTTATTAACCCCTAAAACCTAAGTCTAACCCTAAACCTAACACCCCTAACTTAAATATAATTTAAATAACTCTAAATGAATATTCCTATAATTAACTAAATTATTCCTATTTAAAAAGAAATACTTACCTATACAATAAACCCTAAGCTAGCTACAATATAACTAATAGTTACATTGTAGCTATCTTAGGGTTTATTTTTATTTTACAGGCACTTTGTATTTATTTTAACTAGGTACAATAGTTATTAAATAGTTAATAACTATTTAATAACTACCTAGTTAAAATAAATACAAAAGTACCTGTAAAATAAATCTAACCTAAGTTACAATTACACCTAACACTACACTATAATTAAATTAATTAAACAAATTAACTACAATTAAATAAAATTAACTAAAGTAAAAAAAAAAACAAACACCTAAATTACAGAAAATAAAAAAATAATTACAAGAATTTTAAACTAATTACACCTAATCTAATAGCCCTAATAAAATAAAAAAAGCCCTCCAAATAAAAAAAGCCCTACCCTATACTAAATTACAAATAACACTTTAAAGGGCCTTTTGCGGGGCATTGCCCCAAAATAATCAGCTCTTTTACCTGTAAAACAAAATTACAATACCTCCCCAACATTAAAACCCACCACCCACACACCCATCTCTACTCTAAAACCCACCCAATCAGTCTTCATCCAAAACGGGCAGAAGAGGTCCCTCGAGACGGCAGAAGTCTTCATCCAAACGGCATCTTCTATCTTCATTCCATCCGATGAGGAGCAGCTCCATCTTGAAGACATCCGACGCGGAACATCCATCCAGACCATCGAACTACCCGACGAATGAATATTCCTTTAAATGACCGCATCCAAGGTGGCATCCCTTGAATTCCAATTGGCTGATAGAATTCTATCAGCCAATTGGAATTAAGGTAGGAAAAATTATATTGGCTGATTGCAATCAGCTAATAGGATTGAAGTTCAATCTTATTGGCTGATCCAATCGCCCAAAAAGGATTGAGCTCACATTCTATTGGCTGTTCATTCATCGGGTAGTCATCATTGGAAGAGGATGCTCCACGCCGGATGTCTTGAAAATGGACCTGCTCCGATGAAGATAGAAGATGCCGTCTGGATGAAGACTTCTGCCCATCTGGAGGGACCACTTCTGCCCGTCTGGACGACCACTTCAGCCCGTCTGGAGGACCACTTCTGCCGGCTTTGTTGAGGACATCTTGCCGCTCGGATGAAGACTTCTCCCGGTAAGTGGATCTTCGGTGGTTAGTGTTAGGGATTTTTTAAAGTTGTATTGTGTGGGGTTTTATTTTTAGGTTAGGGCTTTGGGCCACAATAGAGCTAAATGCCCTTTTAAGGGCAATGTCCATCCAAATGCCCTTTTCAGGGCAATGGGGGATCTTAGGTTTTTTTTTAGTTAGGGTTTTATTTGGGGGGTTGGTTGTGTGGATGGTGGGTTTTATTGTTGGGGGGGTTGTTTGTATTTTTTTTAAAGGTTAAAAGAGCTGATTTCCTTTGAGGAAATGCCCTGCAAAAGGCCCTTTTATAGGGATATTGGAGTTTGTTTAGGCTAGGTTTTTTTTTTTTATTTTAAGGGGGATTATTTTGATAGGGCCTATTAGATTAGGTGTAATTCGTTTTAACATCTTGTAATTTGTTTATATTCTTCTGTAATATAGTGTTTTTTTTTGTAAATTTAGCTAATTTTTATTGAAATTAGTTAATTATATTTAATTTAGGGAA
Source organism: Bombina bombina (assembly GCF_027579735.1). Classification (NCBI taxonomy): domain Eukaryota; kingdom Metazoa; phylum Chordata; class Amphibia; order Anura; family Bombinatoridae; genus Bombina; species Bombina bombina. Next base: position 655,242,426 of record NC_069503.1, on the reverse strand, counting down.
TTTATTTAATTGTAGGGTTAGGGTTAGGTGTTAGTGTTAAGACAGGTTAGGTTTTATTTTACAGGTCAATTTGTATTTATTTTAGCTAGGTAGTTAGTAAATAGTTAATAAACTATTTAGTAACTATTCTACCTAGTTTAAATAAATACAAAGTTGCCTGTAAAATAAAAATAAAACCCTAAGCTAGATTACAATGTAACTATTAGTTATAATGTAGCTAGCTTAGGGTTTATTTTACAGGTAAGTATTTAATTTTAAAATAGAATAATTTAGGTAATAATTGTAGGTATTATTTATATTTATTTTAATTATATTTAAGTTAGGGGGTGTTAGGGTTAGGGTTAGACTTAGGTTTAGGGGTTAATAAATATATTATAGTAGCAGCGACTTTGGGGGGCAGCAGATTAGGGGTTAAAAAATGTAGATAGGTGGCGGCGATGTACCAATCAGCTAATAGAATGTGAGGTCAAGCCTATTGGCTGATTGGATGAGCCAATAGGATTGAAGTTCAATCCTATTGGCTGATTGCGTCAGCCAATAGGATTTTTCCAACCTTAATTTCGATTGGCTGATAGAATTCTATCAGCTAATTGAAATCTAAGGGACGCCATCTTGGATGACATCACTTAAAGGAACCTTCATTTGTCGGGGAGTCGTCAGAAGAAGAGGATGCTCCGCACCGGATTTCTTGAAGATGACCCGCTCCGCCACCGGATGGATGAAGATAGGACGATGCCGTCTGGATAAAGACTTCTGCCAGTCTGGAGGACCACTTCTCCCAGCTTGGAGTGAAGACTTCTCCCCAGCTTCGATGAGGACTTCTTGCCGCTTCGTTGAGACTTTTCCCGGCTTCGTTGACGATGGATGTCCGGTCTTCAAAACTATAAATGGATCTTTGAGGGTTAGTGTTAGGTTTTTTTAAGGGTTTATTGGGTGGGTTTTTAGTTTTAGATTAGGGTTTGGGCAGCAATAGAGCTAAATGCCCTTTCAGGGCAATGGGGAGCTTAGGTTTTTTAGAAATGAAAAGGGTGTACTCAGGCGCCAACAATACGGAGGCTAAGGTGAAAGGGTATAGGTTTAATACAATAAATAATCACTAGAATATTAATACAAATGCATGGATCCACGCTAAAATATAAAAACAATAAAAAAATATAAAAAACCTAAAATCAATCTCTATCTCAGTGGTGAGGATGCAAATACTGTTACAGTGCGCAATAATAAAACCAAATTCTCCTATAGGTCGGTTCATATATACTCCAAATCCTCAGTAGTCTGTATAAGATTCACTGCACAACCCCCCTGCGTCATCACTATAATTTATCCACAGGACAAATAAACCATTCAGATATGAATGCATTCATTGAGCAGTAAACCATGTATATGTTGCACAGCTCAAATATAGACAACTTGAAACATTGATAAAAGTTTATTTTATGATAACACAATATAAAATAAGAAAATGCATAGAAATTATTAAGTCATCCCTTCATGAGGTGTTAAGATCATTATCAAAGGTTAAGAAAATACGTAAAATAAGAAAGTTATCTCCATATACGGATTTTAGAATCCGGCCAATCAGCCCTTGATCAAAGAGTGTTACTTGCACTTCAAATAAATAAATTCTCTATAAGGACTTCGGAAACTAAGCTAATTGACCCTTGATTAAAAGTGGAGTAATTATCTGCACTTTAAGTAAAAAATGGCCACCCCTCCCCTATAGCTAAGTGAAAAAACAAGAAAAAACAAGAAAAGAAGATCATAAATTCTTCACTAGGCTACTATATCTCCCTCATTTTTAGCATCCTTTATTTTCTTCTCTTCATTTTTGTAGATTTAATGGACCGCCTACTCTTGGAAAACACTATCTTTAAATTCTAAGGGAAGTGTATATTGTGATCTTGAGCAACACTTAATTACTTTGAATATAGTACTGTTTGTACATCAAAAAGAAATAAGCTATTGAGGAGGAATGATAATAGATTCATTATATGCTATTTTCATACCAACTGCATATAATTAGATTTATAAAGATTTAAACATCTTTATTCCATCAAACTGTAAAGATACAATATCTTCATTAGTTCTTAGATACTAAACATTGCCACTTCTTGCTAAAATTAGACTCAATATCTTTACAATACATAGATTGTAAAGATTAAACCCGCAAAAGAAAAAAGTTTTTTTCACAATTTTGTCAGCATACACATAAGGTAAAAAGCACACAATATCCTCCACTTTTGGGTATGCCAAAATATAACAAGTTAAACACAAAAATAGCGCAAGATATTAAAGACGGAAATAATCACCGTTTTTCTAATAGTATTGGTGTTAGTGAAAGCAAGTAGGGAGTATAACGTAAACACACTACAAAAGACCGATATCCAATTAGGTCACAGGGTTCAGACACACCTTCTTCATTCATAAACAAGCAATTTTAAGGATCAGAAACTGGTAAAACCCCTGAACCAATCACCCTGTGCCAACTAGTGAGGTCATAACCAATGGGATCCCCCGAAAATCGGTATCTAAATTCTATACAGTATTAGCAATTTTATGATAAGTAATCGTCACCCACCATTATCCAGGGGGCAAGCCATATTCGGCATAAGTAAAATTAGCGGCCAGATCGTTTGTATAAGATCTTATCGGCCAGACTCAATTGACAGCGGATCCACACCGGAAGTGACGTCACTACTATACGGAGGCTAGGGACTATGAGGAAAAATGTAAGAAGTTAAAAGGTATTATTAACTAAAACCTTGTTCTTATGAGATTGTGCCTCTATCACACATAGCCTAACACAAGTTATCTAGCTGTATAATAGAAATACCAATTTTAATAAAACACAGAAAACCGGAAGTCACCAACAGATTGACTTCCGGTCATGAAATTAAAGCCCCTATAAAAGGCAACCATTACTGCTTACCACCAGTCTTGATAAAGGCTAGGAGAGGCCGAAACGCGGAGACCTGGTAAGCACTATTTCATTAGGAGGATACAATTGGGAAGTTTTTACACATTGTGTCTTATTCTTTTCTTGAAAAGGATAGGGGGAAAGAGGACTGGACAAGAAGGGGCTAATTAGCACTCATTCCTATGATATTAGTAAGTATGTTGAGATATTCAACTATCTAGAAGTATAAAGTTAAGTTAAAACTTAATATTTATTTAACACGATTAAAAGAGTTTGAATGAACAAGACACTCTCACAATAAACAAAAAGCCCCAGAATTTACCTCTTCACTCACACCAGTGAATATCACCCTGCAATTTACCCAGACAGTGAACACAGATTCCACCACCCCCCTGTATTCCTGGCCAGTAACAGAATACGCTGGCTTCAGGTGACAGGGATGGCTTTCTATTCTGTGTGCACGCGTCCCTTGCAGTGGATTTGGTGTGAGGAATAAAATTATTAAAAAAACACTTATGCTTGAATAAGCTACTGTTATGTTAGGCACAAACGCGTTTCGGCCGAGTAGCGGCCCTTTCTCAATGTGCAATCTGAATTTGACAAGACGAGTGACTCGCTTACAAGCACCTTTTAAACCAAACACCTATTCTATCTACCCAATCATAGCGTGCGTTTGCATCACGCCCACTTTTCAGCGAAGCACAAAGCGATTCAGAGTAGCGTGTTATGGGGTTGGAAGTCAGTGACCGATTGGTTGTAAAAACTTACTACAGGCCCAATCAGAGATAGCCTTTTGTTATCTACGGTCATAGCAGGATTGGCTATAACTTTTACTGTTGCTGCGATCTCACTGTGCAATATTCCGATTCTATGTGCACCAAAATGGTTCATGAGCTTGTGATTACTTAGATACAATAGTCATTGCAGTAAGCAATTATCATATACCTAGTATACCAATAAGTCGGATTATGAAACTGTCTGCTCATTAGTTAAGTTTATTATGGCTGAAAGCATTAACGGTTGGTGTGTAAAAGACATATGGTGCTTATTAAATTATAATAAATTGGATATATTTGATCTAGTCTAAACCAATCTTAGACATTGTATAATCATTCGATAATCCCAAGATTATAAGTAACATATCCATTATATCATTATGTTTTCGTAAGCAAAATAATACAGTGATCGTTAAGCACATAAAAAAGTTTCCTCTGCGGAAATTTTTCTGGGTGCACATTAGAATTCGTGTTTGCTAATGATCATCAATTATAGTTGATATATTTGCAAGAGATGAATATGAAATGTGCAGTTAAAAATTAGAGGAATGCCCAAAAATTTTATTCTCATTCATGCCATTAGGATGAGGCATTTATAGTTAAAAATCCATCTCGCCTCTTTTTTCAAAAGGGCTAGTTCCATATCCCTTCCACGTATTCCTGGGTGTATTGTTTCCAGTCCCCCAGAACTTAAAAGTATTAGTTTTTTCCCTTCACTGACAGTGTAGAAAATGCCTGGCCAACACTGGTGATTTTGTTTGCCCTTTTCTACATCCTTTGCTGCATTCCTAATGTTGCTTAGGTGGCTCAGCTGATTCTGACCCCCATTGGTTCTAGTGGTCATACCTACGTAAAAAACAGTTGAGCTGCATGATAGACAATAAATATACATTTGATGTTTTACAAGTGATGTGATTTTGAATCTATCAGTTTTTCGTTAAATCTATCTAACATATATTTATTTTTAACCATATATGTGCAGTTTTTACAATTACCACATGCTATAGATCCTTTATAGATCGGAGCTTCTTTTGGCATTTCTGTCAAAGTGGCTTGAGGTTAGTTGGTCACTTAGATTGTTTGCACGTTCTATAGGTGCACAAAGGATTCTGTGGGATTTTCTTCACAGGTTTTTTTTGTTTGGGAGCGTAGTTTGTTTGTTATTGTAAACACATTTTTTTGCATTTTGGGCCAAGCCCATTTTGGGCATTGAAGCACTTTTCAACACTGGACAGCATTGGACAAGTACTACCATAAATATTAAACACTCACAGGATATCTTTTTTGGGACATACAAGGTTTTTGGGACACAATTTTTTAGGACTCCTTTATTTTTTAACAAGTTTTTCAGCTATTTTTTCATTTTTTCATCTTTTCATTTTTTCCACACATTTGGAATTTTTTGGATCTTTATCCCAGACAACCTTTGGGGGTAACTCAGACACTCACGATTGTAACACATTTGGATATTTTGGAGTACAATTGGACTTTATATATATATGTATACTTATATTTTTATTTTTCCCCATTAACTATTTTTGAATTTTTCCTTTGGTAACACATTGGAACACAGCTGCTCACCACTGTAACAGTTTGCATCCTCACCACTGAGATAAAATTGATTTTAGTTTTTTATATTTTTTATTGTTTTTATATTTTAGCGTGGATCCATGCATTTGTATTAATATTCTAGTGATTATTATTGTATTAAACCTATACCTTTCACCTTAGCCTCCGTATTGTTGGCACCTGAGTCACCCTTTCTCATTCCTGTTTTACTTGGTGGTAGCTAGGTATCACCGTCTCAGGCACACAAGGTTTAGTTGGCGCTGGGATACACCCCCTCTTTTTAGCTTAGGTTTTTTAGTTAGGGTTTTATTTGGGGGGTTGATTGTGTGGGTGGTGGGTTTTACTGTTGGGGGGTTGTTTGAATATTTTTTTCAGGTAAAAGGAGCTGATTTCTTTGGGGCAATGCCCCACACAAGGCCCTTTTATGGCTATTGGTAGTTTAGGCTAGGGTTGTTTTTTATTTTGGGAGGGCTATTAGATTAGGTGTAATTAGTTTAAATATCTTGTAATTTGTTTTTTATTTTTTGTAATTTAGTGAGGGTTTTTGCAATTTAGGTATTTGTATTTAATTTAGTTAATTGTATTTAATTTAGGTAATTTATTTAATGTAGTGTAAGGTTAAGTGTTAGTGTAAGACAGGTTAGGTTTTATTTTACGGGTAAATTTGTATTTATTTTAGCTAGGTAGTTAGTAAATAGTTAATAAATATTTAGTAACTATTCTACCTAGTTAAATAAATGCAAACTTGCCTGTTAAATAGAAATAAACCTAAGCTAGATACAATGTAACTATTAGTTAAATTGTAGCTATCTTAGGGTTTATTTTTATATGAAGTATTTAGTTTTAAATAGGAATCATTTAGGTAATGATAGTAGGTTTAATTTAGTTTTATTTGAATTATATTTAAGTTAGGGGGTGTAAGGGTTAGGATTTAGACTTAGGTTTAAGGGTTAATAAATTTAGTATAGTGGCGGGTGACGTTGGGGGCGGCAGACTAGGGATTAATAACTGTAATGTAGGTTGCGGCGATGTTAGGGACAGCAGATTAGGGATTAATAATAATAATATTTAACTAGTGTTTGCGATACGGGAGTGCGGCGGTTTAGGGGTTAACATGTTTATTCTAGTGGCAGCGATGTCCAGAGTGGCAGATTAGAGGTTAATACATGTAGGTAGGTGGCAGCTATGTTAGGGACAGCATATTAGGGGTTAATAATATTTAACTAGTGTTTGCGAGGCCGGAGTGCGGCGGTTTTAACGGTTAATATGTTTATTATAGTGGCGGCGATATTGGGAGCGACAGACTAGGGGTTAATAATTTTATTTTAGTGTTTGCGATGTGGGAGGGCCTCGGTTTAGGGGTTAATAGGTAATTCATGGGTGTTTTTTTTAATAACTTTATTTATAATTAGAATCCAATACATACATTGCAAAAAGCAAATATTAATTTAACTTGATGACATTACTATGGTAAATCCAAAGGGAAAGTACAGAGAACGACACCAGTATAGGATCCTTGTCTACATAATCAATGACCTATATAATTTCACCATGCAGAGGTTCGGATTCATATTTCTTAAATATAACAAAATAACACACCAGTCAAAGAAAAAACAAATACAAACATAAAGAAATTCACAATAACTTACCTTGAGCCCTCTGGTTTAGTTCACCCCCCACCACGCGGGCCACGAACCAAGAATAAAGAAGGGAAAGAGAGTGACAGCGAAAAGTGATAGCAAGGAGGGAGGTCTTAGGCTAGCAAAATATATGTATAACTAGGGTATTATTATTAAATAGTTTTGGGGAACTGGGAAGGACCAGCTACCTTTAAGATTCTCATTTAAAATAAAGAGGCTGTTTCTAAATGGGTAAATTACTTTTTTCTCTAACTGCCTCCGGTAGGTGCAAAAGATAAGCTTCCCATTTAAGTTATGAAACGTTGTATTTGCTTTTCTGGATCTCCCTTCACGTCCTGCCTGTTCAATTAGCATCTGCGTGTGTATACTTCTAAGAAGTTTTTGGAGAGAAGGAGATTTTTCTCCCTCCCATCCTGTCAAAATCATTTGTTTTGCCAAAACTATGACCATGGATACTAAGTTATCGAAGGTAGTGGCTTGTCATTTGAGATTAAGAATATTATAAGTTGGGTTGAGAGGACTATCTGAGTCTTTGTGACCTTTGTAAGCCAGTATGAAATTTTGAGGCAGAAGCTCTTTAGCTTGGGACAATCCAATAAACAAGTGCAGCCAATCTGGTGAGATATAGCTACACTTGGGGCAGGTATCACTAGTTCCAGGAATCCATTTAGAATGAAGGTTTAGGGTTATGTAGGCCTGTTTGTAGAAATTTTAGATGTGATTCCCTCAAATTTGCAGAGATAGTGACTGTCTGTATTTTGTTTAGGCTTGCATGGATGAGCTCTTCGTTTACTAGCAAATCATTAAAACCATCCCATTTCAATATGAGTCTGCGCATATTAGAGTCCTCAAAGTGTCTAAGGATGGAATTGTAGTGTGTGTGATTTTATAGGATCCCTGTTTTGCCAGCGTGCATAGGTTGTCAATATTAGTAGGTTCTTTGGGGAGACGCCCCTCTGCTTTTAATTTAGTGACATAGTGCCTGCACTGAAAATATGCAAATCCATGGGAGTCTGGGAGATTAAACCTATCTTTTAGTTCCTGAAAAGGGATAATTTCCAGTGTCAGGGGGTTGAAAATCTGTTTAATCATAGAAAGTTTTTGCATGTGCCACATCTGAAATGCCTTTGTGGTATATCCAGGTAGGAAATGCAGGTTACCATGAATTGGTAGATATTTACTCACTGATTTGTCTATCCCCCACAGCCTACACAACTTGGCCCAAGCCCTAAGAGGATCCCTATATAGTATGTGGCGCTGTATATGTGATGGCAATGAGGTGAAATTTGCATGGGGCAGGAAGGCCAGGTTCATTGGCTTAACAAAATTAGTTTCTAGAGTGGGAACAGTAAAGCGATTGTTACCAACCAGCCAATCCAGTATGATTTTAGTGAGAGTGGCCCAGTTATACCATGAAATATTCAGAATGGTGAAGTCCTCCCTTAGTCAAGGACATAGCTAGGTAATCTTTCCCTATCCTATGTTTCTTGCCTCTCCAAATAAACTGTCCCAGAGCAGACTGCAGAAGGAGAGGCAGCATCTGGAGGGGGTATAACAGTTTGGGTAGCGCCACCATTTTAAAAAGGTGAATTTGGCCCGTAAGAGAAAGGGGTAAGTTATGCCATCCCGAAAGCAGAAGTTTTATGCTGCGTATAGTTTTAGTCATATTTAAGTGATACAATTTATTGGGTTCACATGTACGTGAATACCCAGATACTTAAAGGATCCATCTGTTATTTTAAGTGTGTTATTTGTCAGAGTGGTATTTTGTTTGTTTTGTAGCCAGGTAACCTCCAATTTATTAATATTAATTTTGTAACCTGTGAAAGTACCAAAATTTTCAATTATTTCTAGGAGGGAGCTTAAGTTGATAGCGGGGTTGCCTATAAATAGTAGCAAATCATCTGCATACAGCGACAAATTTTGCTTGTGATCCAGGATGTCTAATCCATCACAATTTTGTCGGATGTGACATGCAAGGGGTTCTATGGCCAAGGTCGAACAACAAAGGGGAGAGAGGGCACCCCGTCTCGTACCCTTCTGCAGTACAAATTAGGGGGAAAGCTCACCGTTAACTATCAAAGACGCTTTAGGAGCTGTATATAATCGTTGAAGAAAAGTTGTGAAATTACCCGAAAGGCCACATTTTTCTAATGATGTGTGTAGGTGGTCCAACTCTATCCTGTTGAAAGCTTTCTCTGCATTGAGGGCAAGGAGACAGGCATCTTGTAAATCAGTAGGATTAGAGGAGTGGGAGTTATACCAGTAATGGGAGGTAATTGCTAATGTTTTCCTGATGTTGATCACAGATGATCTACCTTTGACAAACCCAGTCTGATCCATACGTATAATTGAGGGAAGGACCTGCGCTAATCTGTCAGCTAAAATTTTGGTTAGTAGTTTGTAGTCTCTGTTTAATAATGAAATTGGGTGATAAGAGGAGGTATCTGTAGGGTCTTTATCAGGCTTAGGGATAAGACAGATATTTGCCTCTGTGAATATGGTATCTATTTGAGATGAGACTTCTAGGTACGCGGTGTATAGGGAGGACAGGCCAGGGGCTATATCATTCACAAGGAGTCTATAATAATCTACGGGTAGACCATCAGGGCCTGCCGCTTTACCAAGCTTGGCTCTGTTTAAGGCTTTAACTACTTCCTGAGGGAGAATGCTGGCGCTAAGTAATGCGTTTTGCTCATCTGAGAGAGTAGGGAAATGTGTAGAATTCCAAAAGCTCTGTTTAGCCTCCAAACTAATCTCTTGGCTGATGTATAAAGATGTATAGTATTTAACAAATTCTGACATGATTTCTTTATTATTTGATGTTAAATGAGTTTGGGACTTTATAGCCAGTATGTGTGATTTAGGCGTGTAAAGTTTGACTAAATTTGCTAGCAGCTTACCTGACTTATTACCGTGCCTAAAGTATCGTCCCTGTCTATGTATGTTGAGGTTGTTGTTTTGTTGGGTTTGGTATGTGTCCCTGGCCAGCTTAAGATCATAGTAATGTTTTTTAGACATGGGGGTGGTGTTGGAGAGGTACCCATTATACATCTCAGTGAGGTTTGCTAAAAATGCCTCATCGATTCTCTTGAAGTTTTTATTGTGGTGTGCAGTAAAGGAGGTTATAAGTCCCCTCATGACTGGTTTGGAGGCATGCCAAAACAGGTTTGGATTATTTTTGTGCTGGTCGTTATCTGACGCGTAAAGTGCCCACAAGGTCCTGACATGTTGACAGAAGTTTATGTCATTGTACAGGTAAGAAGGAAATCTCCAAGATTTGTCTGGAGGTCTAATGGATGTTGGCTGGAGTATAAAATGAATTGGAGCATGATCTGAAATTGTTATGTGTTCTATGGTTGGGTGCTGAATTTGAGACGTTATCTCAGAGGAAGTGAGGAAATAATCTATTCTTGATAGGGTGCTGTGTGTCTTGGACAGACAAGTATAATCTCTCCCTAACGGGTTCATTACCCTCCACACATCCACGAGTCCCAGGGTGGTTTTGAAGTTATTTATCAATGATATTTCCCTTTTATACCTTGTGTACAAATATTGATGATGTTGGATCTTTGAACCTATCTAAGGGAAGAGCCTGGGCCAAATTGAACTCTCCTCCCATAATAATAGGAGCGGTGTAAGTGGCTAGTTTGGCTAGCAGAGACGACCAAAAGGAAGGGCAAAATTAATTGGGGCCATAAACATTGCATAAAGTATATGCAAGGTTTCCTACTTTTAGGATTGCTAGTATATATCTGCCGTCTTTATCTATCTCCACCTGCAAAAAAGACACCAAAAGGCCCTTTTTTACCAAGATAGCTACTCCTCTCTTTCTACTTTCATTAGGGGAATATAGAATATGGCCCACCCAACGGACTTTCAGTTTTTCGTGTTCCTAGGAGGTTAACTTAGTTTCCTGGAGCAGCGTTATGTCAGTATGTAGCTTTTTAAGCTGTTGTAGGATCATACTCCTTTTTGCTGGGGACGTAATGCCCCCAACATTTCAGGAGGTTAACCTAAGGTTCAGAGCCATACAATTTTAGAGTTAAGAGAGAAGCTGGTAGGAGTGGGAAATAAGCTATGTGGTATGTCCCTATGCAACTGAAATTCTATGCTGAAAATTTTAGGACATGGACCCTGCAAGTGTAAAACAATGTATATATGTGGGATGTAAGTGAGGATCTGGAGAGATTAGACTCAAAGGGTTGACTCACCAGCAGTAGGAAGCTAGGGGGATTTCTTCCTGATTTCGTGTCCGTGGGGGGCGAAACCTCGGGTGCTCCAAAATTGGTCTGAGGACGAATCAAAAAAGACAAGAACCTCAGTGGTTTCAAAAAACTATTGACCAAGGCACCTATATGCTTTAACAGTCTAGCATTTTCAATGCATATCAATAGAATGTGTGATAAAACTTCAATGAGATTATGTGCAACATTATCAAAGGTTACACCAGGTAAACATGTAGAAAGGGTATCAGACAAAGAGGCAATGATGTGTGTGAGCGAAATGAACTAGAATTTTCCACTACCAGGGGAGGAATTTCAGAAAAATGCAGGGGAATTAGTTGGGGAAATATGTGGCCTCAAAGATCTCGATAAGAGAGCAGTGCAATTACCAAACTTACTGCAGGAGAATTAGCCACATAGGCAATGTGTAGGTGTATTATGGTATAAGGCATCAGTATGCAGAAGGCACTTAGGAAAAAAGGAGGCTAGATTTATATTTTTTGAGGCCATGTAGGAAAGTTGTACACTTCCCACGAGTCACAAAAGGGACTGCAAGTAATATGAGAAACATAACCTGGAAAAAAACAATAAGAACCTGCAAGGCAAACAAAACATTTACAATTTAAACATTGTGGTCCATGTGGAACAGATAGCATCGGGGTTAACCGAGCTTGTAAACAGAAATCAGCATACATTATAGGTTAATATTTAAGCTATAAGAAGCAGCTATTAATACTTATTAGAGGTGTTAGTCATTTTCACGCCAACGTTCAGTAGATAGGTAGGCTTGCGCAGCAGCTGGTGAATGGAAAATTTTCGGGCCTGAGGGCGTCTGGAGCCTCAGTTTGGCAGGAAACAATAAAGCGACATGGCGTCCCTGCTCATGGAGCCTGGAACATAAGGGAGCAAAGTCCTTGCGCCTTATGGTGACTTCCACTGAGAAGTCCTGGAACAAAAGGAGTCTATGGTCCTCATATTTAAGTTCTTTATGTGACCTTTAAGCCCTCAGTAATACCAACTTATCCTGGTAATTTAAGCACTTGAAAAGGACTTGTCTGGGCCTGTCCTTTGAGTTACCAAGGTATCTGTCAGTACCTATGCGGTGTGCTCTTTCGATATACATTGGGAGGTAATCTTGAGACATTCCAAGAAGCTTTGGGAGAACCGATGCTGCAAATTCTAGTAGATCCTTATCTTTCACAACTTCAGGTACTCCCACTATACGCAGATTATTCCGCCGACTGCAGTTCTCTAAATCCTTCACCTAATCTAGGAGATATTGATTTTGCTTAAGTCAATTTTTTTTTTTAATTTTTTTTTTGTAATTTCTTTATTTATCAAAGTTCAAACAGAGATACAAGATAAATATGATTTGCTTCAATAACATGTACATACACTTGAGTAAGATAAGTTGGATAGACAAGTGCAAAGTCAATATGCATAGAACTCTTTACTGAACAGTTTTAAACATTTTATAAACTGAAGGAGGAGAGGGTAATGGGAGAGGGAGGGAGAAGAGGGAGGAGGGAGGAGGGGGGGAGGGAAGAAATAGGAGGGGGGGGGGATTTGAGGGAAGAGAGAGGGAAGGGAAGGCGTGAGTGGGATGGGGTAGGTTTGTCCCAGAAATTGTGTTTGTCTTTTCCTGACTAAGATGCCAGATACTCATGTTTTCCAAGAGTGGTTCATAATAGACTGATGCTAGCCAGGTTAGTTTCCAGTGCTTGACAAGTGCAATCTGAGCCTGGGGTGCTTGCAGTTATAACATTTTAAGGTATCTAACAGGGGGACTAAAAAACATGTTTAATAACAAACTGTACATAACATAGTTAAGTTAACTAACAGTAATAAACTGATTTTAATCTATTTATGATTTGACCTTCCATGTGGGAAGGCGTTAAACTTACCCTCCAAGCTTGTGCCTGAGGGTCTAGTGTCTGGGGAGAGCCTCCGAGTCCAGCCAGTTGCTCTGACGTCTGTTTTCATGTCATGGCCTCAGTTACATTATAAAGTTGGAGTGGGGGTGTGTGGGATGTTAGAAGTTTCAAGAGTTATTTCTGTGATCTCTCCTGTCCATAGACCAGTGGCCTTTTAATTGTTCCGTCATTAGAAAGTTACTGTTTAGAAAGGGGGTTAAGATCTGCTGTCTAGTCTTGGGGGAAAGATGTAGCAAGTATGGTTCTCATTTGGTCATGAATGACTTAACTCTTTTTTTCCATGTCTCCCTTAACATCTGCTTGCTCTTTTAAGAATTGGGTATGGGCTAGTCGTGTAAGGTGGGTCAGGTGTGGAGGTTTGTGGGAGATCCAATTTTTGAGGATTAGTTTCCTAACTAGGAGTATGATTGAGTTTAGAAAGCGATCCTGGGGGGAAGACTGAGTGTGACCTCTTAGAAAGAGGGTGTCACGTTTTGTAAGAGTGATGCGGCTCCCACATATTTTTGACATCCAGAATTGTATCTTAGCCCAGTATTGGAATATCTTGGGACAATCCCAGAAAAGGTGCGGGATGTCCGGGTCAGGTAGGGAACATTTAGGGCAACTGTTGCTCGTGTTGGGGACCCATTTAGCCCGCAGCTTGGGTGTGATATAGCTGCGGTGCATGAGTTTGAGGTGTGATTCTCTAAGATCTGATGCTAACGTGGCCTGTCTCACCAGTTCATAGCTGGTAGTCAAGACCTCTTTGTCTATATCTATGCTCGGAAGGCCATTCCAACTGTCACTCATCTGTTGTGTGATTTCCTCAGCTTTGTTCTGCATGATTAGGTTATAAGTGTGTGAGATTGAGTGTGCTCCTTGTGCAGCTAGTGAGCACAGGCTGTCAACATGATTACGAGTCGTGCAGTCGAGTCCATCAGCTAGGAGTGTGCGTATATAATGGGCGCATTGTAGATATGCAAAGGTGCTATGTCTAGGGAGGTTGTATTTTCCTTGAAGTATCGTCAGTGGATGTAGTTTGTTGGAGAGTGGTTCTATAAATTGTGCTACTGAAACTAGACCTTTTTCTTCCCACACTTTGAACATTTGGGTAGTCATGCCTGGTATAAAGGAAGGGTTCCCCTGTAGTGGGATGTATTTGGTAATTGTGTGAGGTAGTCCCCACCACCTGCAGAGTTTCGCCCATGCTCTTAGGGGGTCCCTGTATAGGATATTGTCTTTGATTTGAGTGGGGAGAGAGTGTAATGGAGCATGTGGTAGGAAGGCTTGATGAAATGGATGAGTAATGTGTGTCTCCAGTTGTTTATCACTAAAGACAGATGTACTCACCAGCCACTCGAGGACTAGTTAAGCTAGTGTGGACCAGTTATACCATTCCACCATTGGGAACTTAAGGCCTCCTCTATCTGTGGGCATAGCCAATTTGATTCTGCTGATTCGTTGTTTTTTGCCGTTCCACACAAACTTAGAGAAGGCTCTATTTACTATTGGTAGATCTTTTTGTGTGAGTAAGAGGGGTAATAACTGTAAGGGATATAGCAGCTTTGGCATCACTATCATTTTGATTAGACTGATTCTACCTGACAGGGGAAGTGGAAGTTTTGACCAACCTGTTAGTAGAGTTTGTATTTGTGTGAGGATTGGGGGAATATTCAGTTTGTAGATTAAGTTGGGGTTTGTGTGGAGCTGTATGCCTAGATATTTAAAGGGACCCACTGTGTTTTTAAGTGTTGTTTGGAATGGGGCAATACTCAAGGGTTTTTTAAGATATATCAGTTCCGACTTGTCTAGATTTACTTTGTAACCAGAAATTTCTCCAAATTGGCTAAGTGAGGTAATGAGTTTTGGAATTTCAGTGTTCGGATTTTGTAGGTATAAAAGTAAGTCATCGGCATATAGTGATAAATGTAGGGAGTGTGGGCCTATCTCCACTCCCTCCAGGGTGTTTCTAATATGTATGGCTAGCGGCTCTATGGCCAAGTTGAAAAGGAGGGGTGAGAGTGGACAGCCTTGACGGGTTCCTCTCCCTAGTAGGAAGGATTGGGATACTTCACCATTAACTTTGACCGCGGTGCGTGGAGTTAGATATAATGTCCGAATGAGTTTATGGAAATCCCCAGTGATACCGAATTTGTCCATAGAGGTAAACAGGTGGTCCCATTCCCCTCTGTCGAACGCCTTCTCCGCGTCAATGGCCAGAAGGCATGCATCCGGCATTGAGTCTATGCGTCCCTCACTTCTAGCTTGCCAGTATTGGGAAATCACTGCTAAAGTTTTGCGGATGTTTGTGACCGACGAGCGATGTTTCATAAAACCAGTTTGGTCTTTGTGGATGATACTTCCTACTACTCCAGCCAGTCTATCAGCTAGGATGGCCGTGAAAAGCTTGTAATCATTGTTCAACAATGATATGGGTCTATAAGAGGCCTCCAGATTGGGGTCCCTGTCAGGCTTAGGGATCAGGCACATATGCGCGTCTGTGAAGTCTGTTGCCGGTTGGGCTGTGTTATGGGTGCGTTTAGGAGGTCTAGCTGCTCAGAGGTAATAGTGGGTGTTTGTACTTGGGACCAGAAGTTATCCTTATCTCTGGGGGAAGCAACATGACTGGAGTAAAGATCTGTATAAAAGCGGATAAATTCCTCTATTATTGCCTTGTTGTCAGTTTGGGAAACCCTGTTAGCTGTTATAGAGGTGATTAATGATTTTGGGGTGGTTAGCTTTACCGTGTTGGCCAGAAGTTTCCCTGTTTTGTTCCCAAATCTGTAGAAACGTCCCTGCCTGTGGTGTTGAAATGTTAAGTCTTGTTGCTGTAGGACATCATCTCTAATCTTCTTCAATTCGTAATATTTTAGTCTGTTATGAATGGAAGGGTGAGCTAAATAATCATTGTAGGCTGTCGTGACTGCAGAGTTTGTGTTTGCATCTAATCGTTTGCGTTTAGAGTTGTAGTGAGCTGTAAAACTGGTTATGTGACCCCGCATTACCGCCTTTGAGGCATTCCAGAATAGTCCTGGGGTGTTTTGATGTTGGGCATTAAATCTAGAGTATTCTAGCCAGCCTGCTTTCAGGTGTTTTTGGAACTCTAGATTATTGTATAGGTATGTGGGGAAACGCCAGGTCCTCTGGGAGAGGTTATGTGTGGTGGGTTGTAATTCTAACCAAATGGGGGCATGATCTGAGATCACTATGTCAGTGATTTGAGTGCGCCTGATCTGGTTATTTAGTTGTGATGAACACAGGAAGTAATCTATCCGGGATAAGGATCCATGCGCCTTAGAGACACATGTGAAGTCTCTCTGGGTCGGGTGGCGTAGCCTCCAGAAGTCCACAAGACTCAAAGTGGTTTTAAAGGCAGCAATGGTACTGGTTTCTGTTTTGTGTCTCCTGGACTGTCCTTTGGCTTGGTCTGCATTATGAGTGTCAATTCTGCGATCTAGGGGCATAGCTTGGATCAGATTGAAGTCTCCACCCACCAAGAGAGGTTTGTCTGCGTGTGGAAGCAAGGCTGCTTGTAGGGAGTGCCAGAATTGTGAAAGTGGGCGGTTGGGGCCATAAACACTACATAAGATGTAAGACTTTCCTGCTGTTTGAAGGGTTGCCATTATGAATCTGCCTTGTGGGTCAATGTTAAGAGTTGTGATCTGCACCGGTAAGCCTTTCCTAACAAGTATAGCCACTCCTCGCTTGCGCCCCTCTGTTGGTGTGTAAAGGATCTGACCCACCCATCTGATCTTTAACTTCTCATGTTCCGTACTCGTCAGATGTGTCTCCTGCAGTAAGGCTATATCTGTGTGTAGGCGCTTAAGGTGCTGTAAGATGATGCTTCTTTTGGCTGGGGAGGTGATGCCTCCCACATTCCAAGATACTATTTTGAGTGCTAGAGACATGCTATAAGGGGGGGGGGGGGAAGGTAAGTAATCTGGTATGTCGGGGGGGGGTTGAGAGGGTGTGGAGATTTGTGACCTAGTGAATCAGAGTTAGGGCCATTACAGCCATATTTATGAATTGCCATGGAGTGGTAGGTATGTGTCTGTGGCACCGTTTTGTGGGTGTATAGGTTCAACAACTCACAGATTTCTTGCTCTAGAAATGGCAATCCTTTCCCTCGGACGTCCAACACTGGCCGACATGGGTTCCGGAGACTCCCCCCAAGACCTGAAAATATAAAAAGGCAAGTTGTAACAACAGGAAATGCATTTGCTCGCCATCTGGCTGGAGAGCAGTATCATTACATTTAGTGCTAGGGGTGGGTTGTAACATGGGGTGTGGATCTTTGCAATGTTGTCGTCTGGGGGACCAAGATTGCTCTCAGTCCAAGAATATGCCATAAAATTATATAAAGTCAGTTCGAAGTAGAACTTTAATATTAAGAAGGAGTTCAAGAATGAGAGATGTCCTTCAGCTCTCTACATCTCTTGCTTTGTTATCTAGGTATTCTTGCAGTTGTTGCGGTGTAGTGAAGAGTTTAGGACCTGTAGGGGTCATGAGTTGGAGTTTAGCGGGATAGAGGAGTGAGACTTGTCGGCCTTGTGAGTGTAACTTCGAGCAGTGTGGTGCAAATTCTTTTCTCTTCCTTGCAACCTCAGCAGAAAAGTCCTGAAAGATGAGCAATTTATGCCCTTCAAAGTTGAGATCTGGTTTGGATCTATATGCCTTAAGAACTGCCAATTTTTCCTGGTAGCGCAGTAGCTTAAAGATGACTTGTCTGGGGTGTTGGTTGGATCTGGACGGTAGGGTTTCTGGCCCTATCCTGTGTGCCCTTTCAACATCAAGCGGCAGGTTGTCTGGGTCTAGTTGCAGTAACTTGGGTAGTGTCAAGGCTGTGAACTCAAGTAAATCTTTGTTCTTGATCGACTCAGGCACCCCCACCACCCTCAGGTTGTTGCGGCGGGATCGATTCTCAAGGTCATCTAGTTTCTCTTGGAGCGTAGAGTTCTGACGCTCTAGTCTTTGTATAGTGATGGAGGAAGAATGTTGGGTGTCCTCTACATCTGAGATTCGCTGCTCCGCTTGTTGTAATCGCGTAGAATATTGCCTGATTTCGGTGGTGATGGTGTCCATACCTGCCTGCAGTGACTCCATTTTGGGGAGAAAAAAGGCCTTTAAATCATTTAGTAAAGATTGTGAGGTATCCTGAGTCTGCTCTTTATCTGGAGGTGCAAACGGTTCTATCTGGGAATCTATTGTTTGCTTCTGTCTTCTGTCTGCCGGTTTCTGCTTGCCTGCCATTATGGGAATGGATTGTGTGGCAGAGACTTTAAAGTGTTTGTCTACTTTCATAGGGGTCAGCTTGGTTGATGACTCTCAAGCAGGCTAAATACCAGAAGTTACGTGGATCCATCACTGTTTATTGAGTTGCCAGGATAGTGGCAGGAGGAAAGTAAAAACTTTGGTCAAGTTGAGATGTTTTTTCAGGTTGAGACTGGTCTCTTCTGTTTTGGGTTGGAGTTGACTGTAGTGGACTGCCTTAGTGTAGGGCTCTATGCCCTCTCCCCTTGTTTTGTTTTAGCTGAACTAGGGGGTTTCTGATGTGCTTGTCAGTGATTTTGTTAGATAAAATGTCTGAAAGATTCCCTCCTCTTTGTTGACACTATCAGTATCAGGGTGTCACTGGCCTTATTATGTCTGTTATCTGATTTGCTCCCTCTGACACATGTGATGTGGGTCTGTTTGTGTTGATAAATGTATACTCCCACAATGATGAAACAGAATCAGGTTACAATAATTTTTTGTTTGTTTTTTGGTGGTTTTATTTTTGATTGCTGTAATGACTTTTTTGGCCACATGAGGGCAGCAGAGTATTACAAATGGCTACAGCCAGCGTGTGACACAGATATGCTGGATTTTTACTTTCACTTTTGTAGCCGTAGGAGGTTTTTGATTTAACAGGGTTCCTTCAGTGCTGCAAGTTCACTATGTCCCACAGGCATTAAGGTATGTAAGTTGTCTGCTCCGGTGTGAGTATAGTCATTATATTGCTTACTTTTTCAAATAACTCAGTTACTCACAGTTCCTTTGCTTCTGAGTGTAGATCGTTTTGGTTATTTCTCTCCCTCCTGCCTCAAGGTCTGGTGATGTTTGCAGCTGCCTGGGGAACACTATCCTCTGTAATTGAATGTCCACTTCTTCCCCCTGCTCTGTGAGCAAAATGGTGCTGGTGCTTCTGTGCACTATGTCTGTTTGCTATCCGGAGGCTGGGGTTTCAGATTTTCACCCCACACACTGTGCTAACCAACACAAGTTGCTCCCTGGAGACTAACAGGGCAACTGCTGTGTAAGGTTGGAGCGTGGAAGCGGTGAATGCAGTGAGAAATTGCTCTTTTGTTTGCCGTTATGTCAGAGCTCTCATCCCCTGCTGCTTCACTGCTGTTCCACCTACCGGAAGTCCGCTTAAGTCAATTTTTTAAGGAGCCCTCTGATTCCTGTTGTCTGTCTTCGACTTGCTCTGCTGCTGAAAGGCATGTAGAAAACATTCTTACCTCACTGGTCAGGGTGTCCACCCCTGTCTGTAAGGAGTCCATTTTTGGTAAAAAAGGCTTTGAGTTCCTGTAATAAAGAGCTTGTGCTTCCCTCCAACTGGGAAGAGTTTGTTGCCTGATTGTCTGCCGCTTGCTGAAGCTTCTTCTCCTGGGTTTTTGATCTTTGGCTCATGATGTCTTTACTAGGCGGTGATAGCCTTTGGAAATAATCGTTAACTTTTATAGAACAAGGTTGCAGAACTCTTTTCTCTTATTGGTATGATTCTGTAGATATGACAACACAGACAGGCCTGTAAATGGCGCTCTTCGTAGTTTGGGCAAAGTGCAGGGACCCTCCAGTGTGCATATATAATTACAGGGTGGGGAACATAAGTTTGTCTGGTATTAATGGTTTCATGCAGTTTGGGCCCAGTGCAGACACAGAAAACAATAATCCCTCCTCACAAACCCCTGCACAGAAATAAAATTAGTGATAGTGCATTCTGACTGCAGTTAAGTCCTTTCCAGGTTTTTTGTCCCCCACCAGGGAGATAGGCCTATTATGACTTCTCCTACATTGCTTAGTGGTGTAGGGGTCTATCCATGCAGTGGAATATTGGGTTGGTGCCTGCTAGGGGCTCAATTGGCAAGGAGAGCAGCTCCCCCCCTCTGTTTCTGTCCAGAACTGTCTAGGCCTCAGCCTCCTGTTTTACAAGCACTACCAATGTGAATAGTGATACTCTAGCATCCGCCTCTCCCCTCCTCCTATCCAGGTATTCAGATGCACTGCAGCGTGTAGCTTGATAAAGCAGCGAGGGGTAGAGATAGGGACCTGAATTTTGAGCAGAAAATGCCCTAGGCAACTTCCTAATGTAGAGTTGTGTGTTTCAACTGAAGCACTGATGCGCAAACCCCTTACTGTCCTCCTGCAGCAGGTGTCCTGATGTTTGTCACAGCGTGATGTGACTCCTGTCTTGCCGGGGTATGCGCTATCCCCTCATGATATCTTTCAGGGGTACGTGAGGTCCTCTCTAGGCCCCGTCAGGGCCGTTGCAATTAGGGAGGTGGGGAGGGCTTATCCAAGATAGCACCCGTGTGTGACTTTGTGCAGTGTTGAACAGTATGTTTAGATTGCTCCTGGGGCAAGGGCGATATCAAGCTCTGCACCTTTTTTTAGCCAGTTGGGGTACTGCGGGGGTCCAACAAGGCAGCACTGTGGGAAAGGCGGCCGGCGGCGAGGAATATTGATTTTTTAGAGACTGTGATGCGGAGCTCTTCTCCTCTGCTGCCAGCCGCTAGCTCTGCCCACCGGAAGTCCAGTTTATGGTTGTTAGTGTACTTTTTAGCACTTTAGTTATGAGTTTTATGCTACAGCTTTGTAGTGTAAAACTCAAAAGCAGGATAGGCTGTACCACTCACTTTTTGGCCTAAAAAAAGCTTGTAATACCGGCACTTTGGAAGTCCCATTGAAAAAAGACTTATGAAAATTACGATAGTTAATTTGCTGTACAGCCATAAAAGTGTGCTGTGCCCCTAAACCTGCAAGACTCGTAATAGCAGTGGTAGTGAAAAAGCTGTGTTAAAAACTGATATTGCTGCTTTTTCACCATAATGCAAAACTCGTAATCTAGCCGAATAATAATAATAATAATAATAATAATAAAAGATCAGTGCAAAGTGCTTTTCATGGGATTTTCAAATTTGAGGTCATCAAAAATCTAGCAGAAACCTGATCATCTTAATCATCATCTTGATCATCATTTTGTGACTGGCTTTGCACCAATAGTTTTCATTTCAGTATTCTCAAGCAGTATTCTAAAAAACACTTTTCAAATAATTTAAGACTTTTCAATTTCACTGCTTTGAACTCTTGAAAATCAATTTTGGCACCGTTCAAATTACACATTGTTTTTTTGGATGCATGGCTTCGTTTTAATGTTTTGCACACTCATATATTCATATTTTAATAAACCCAATAATATCATACTGTAACCAAGTGATATCAAGCTGATCTTATCTGTGGGCCATTTGCAAAGGGTTCTTCTCCTATGGGGACCACATGAACAGAATGAGTGCTCTGGAACTGGATATACTAGAAACTGGAAGTGACATTTACCCAAGCAGTAGTGCATGATAGGAGTTGTAGTCCTCAATATATATATACAGTGTATATTTATCTTGCGAGTGCCAACTGAAGCGATCATTCTGGAACTGAATAAAAAGTAACATGTATCCAAGCAGTGAACACTGGACAATGCAAGCTTGTTTTATATTTTGTCTAGATTTTTGTTGTAAGTGTCTATATAGAACATCAACTTGTTGCAACTCTTAGAACCCTAAAAAAGCTGATGAAGCCAAATTAATAATTTACTTAATAAACAAGGGAGGGCCAGATTAAACTATTTTGAGGGCCGTATATGGCCCCAGGGTGGATACTTTGAGACTACTGCTTTAATCACTAATAAAACCTCTCTAAGGGCTTCCAGCACCAAAAGAACAGAAAATAAATTTCCCTGTCATTATATACATATACTCAAACTTCCACTTGTGTTAGCAATATTTAAAACAAACACACCAACAAATATTCTGCTCTAGAAAGCAATATTTTCTACTAATACTCAGCCCCAATACTTTTTATGGAAACATTATCTTCAAGTTATAAAAATTTTGAAAATTATAAATTGGTTTGCCTGTCCTCAAAATGTATTATGTGTCTCTCTTTCTATAACTCTAAAAGAGTTTGCTAATTTGTTTAAATATATTTTTATGAAATGCAAATTGTACTGTATATCCATCTACAAGGATTCTTTGTGGCTTATTTGATAGACTGCCATTTAAAGTATCATGATATCTCTGAATTGTTGCTGCTTCAATCATAATGTTACTGTATTTTTCCATTTGTTGCACTAATGAACTTTGAGAAGAATCTCATAAAATTTTGAATTGAAACCTCTCTCCTTGAATGGTCTTAATATTACATTTTCAATTTGTTGTATACCTCAAGAGTACAAACAGATAGGTGCTTCATTTCTTTCATTGAACATCATTTACATTTAGCCACTATAGCTACATGGTTAACTGAGTTATATTATGGAGTTATATAAAATATTTAAATTAACAGTAATATAACTTATAATCTGGAAAAGCTTTTCTTTTTATTTCCATTGTATTCTGTTTAAGATAACCATTTGATCTGTTAAGCTCATACTTTAATTTAGAGGTTGCCTTACTGATACCTCAGTGAGGAATGCTTAAATATTTTCCACACAGTGACCACCGAATCCACGTCTGTATTTGTTCTTTCTGAGTCACTAATGAGGCCCAGGTTTGCATTTATATCTGGGATCCGCTGTATATTTTTTTGAAAGGCTATACAAATACAGGGAGTGCAGAATTATTAGGCAAGTTGTATTTTTGAGGATTAATTTTATTATTGAACAACAACCATGTTCTCAATGAACCCAAAAAACTCATTAATATCAAAGCTGAATAGTTTTGGAAGTAGTTTTTAGTTTGTTTTTAGTTATAGCTATTTTAGGGGGATATCTGTGTGTGCAGGTGACTATTACTGTGCATAATTATTAGGCAACTTAACAAAAAACAAATATATACCCATTTCAATTATTTATTTTTACCAGTGAAACCAATATAACATCTCAACATTCACAAATATACATTTCTGACATTCAAAAACAAAACAAAAACAAATCAGTGACCAATATAGCCACCTTTCTTTGCAAGGACACTCAAAAGCCTGCCATCCATGGATTCTGTCAGTGTTTTGATCTGTTCACCATCAACATTGCGTGCAGCAGCAACCACAGCCTCCCAGACACTGTTCAGAGAGGTGTACTGTTTTCCCTCCTTGTAAATCTCACATTTGATGATGGACCACAGGTTCTCAATGGGGTTCAGATCAGGTGAACAAGGAGGCCATGTCATTAGATTTTCTTCTTTTATACCCTTTCTTGCCAGCCACGCTGTGGAGTACTTGGACGCGTGTAATGGAGCATTGTCCTGCATGAAAATCATGTTTTTCTTGAAGGATGCAGACTTCTCCCTGTACCACTGCTTGAAGAAGGTGTCTTCCAGAAACTGGCAGTAGGACTGGGAGTTGAGCTTGACTCCATCCTCAACCCGAAAAGGCCCCACAAGCTCATCTTTGATGATACCAGCCCAAACCAGTACTCCACCTCCACCTTGCTGGCGTCTGAGTCGGACTGGAGCTCTTTGCCCTTTACCAATCCAGCCACGGGCCCATCCATCTGGCCCATCAAGACTCACTCTCATTTCATCAGTCCATAAAACCTTAGAAAAATCAGTCTTGAGATATTTCTTGGCCCAGTCTTGACGTTTCAGCTTGTGTGTCTTGTTCAGACATCCTAAACATGCACATTGTATATCCCTTCAATAAGACATACAGCTGACCCCAAATATAAATGCAAATCTGTGGGCCTCATCAGTTAGGATTACCGAAATATTTTACACACGGTGAGCACCAAATCCACATCTGTATTTGACCTAGGTGAGTCACTGATGAGGCCCATCATATCAGTTGTAGCTGTTATTGAGGAGATATACAATGTGTACTTTAAGGATCAATTGTATTTGAGCCCAAACTTTTTAACTTTAGGAGAATTTTCATAAAGATAAACCTAAGCTACACCTGTTCTGACTCCAACTCTGCTCATTTGTTTTTGTTTTTTTATTTATTTGCATATTAAAAATGACCATTGAGCATTTGAATCCCTCATATTTATTACATGGGCACTCCGTCTTAGTATGTATTAAAAAGTAGCGGAACCTCCCTGACCATTAATAAGCATGTATGTATAAAGGTTGGCTCTATGGGGCTGATTTCTGAAAGGGTGAGCGGACATGATACAATATAGCATATATAGCAGGGGTGTCAATCAGCCTGATTGTATAATATCAAGCGGGTTGATGTCCGCAGCCACAGAGCAGGTGGACAAGTTATGGAGCAGTGGTCTTTAGACCGCTGCTTCATAACTGCTGTTTCCGGTGAGACTGAAGGCTCATGCGGAAGCATGGGAATCAAACTCCATTCAGAGCTTGATAATTCGGCCCTTGTCTCTTGTTCAGTAGATTGTTCTGTTCTGCCATTATGGGAATAATTCACCTGGCACATATTAATCACTGTTAATGTGCTATCACATCTATACCAGAGTTGATAAAGAGTAATGTTCCTCAGGAATTAGAAATATCTGGATCATAAATAAAACTATTTTGTAGGTTAACTGAGCATACGTTTTGAAAGGAATAGGGTGAGAAACATTGATCTTTGTGATCTGTTTTTCTGTGTATTATAATAAAAGGTAGAAATAATAATAATCAACATAACTCAAACTGTAGAGAATAGTTGTACTGATGCTGGTGCTTTTCAGCAGGGAGTCCTTTAGTTTTTACAAGCAGGCAAAGATCAGATGTCTAGTGGTATTACGTAGTGAAGACAGTGTGGTCCAAGCAATCCATACTAACAAAAATGAACTGTACTATGAAAAGCTCAGGGAGGATAACAATTCAGACTGGTGCTTGGGAGACATTAACTCAGCCAATAATATTTACAACCATGGCAAATTCTCCATCTCCTTTCTATATAACTTTTTACTAAATTATGTTGATCAATTGCATTTAAATGGTTTACTGTCAAGGTGGAAAAAAGATCTCCCCTCTACCACGATTAAACAGATTGAGGAAAGCTTTAGGCTGGTTAAAAAAGCATCCCCTATAGTTTCCTGGAGATAATCTCATTGTAAGCTTCTAAAAAGGGTATATATAACGCCATATAACGAGATATAACGCCATATCAGTTAAACATATGGTTCTCAGAGAATATTCTTCAATGTGCAAAATGTAACAGTCTGTTAGCTGACATATTACACTGTTTTGGTGGTGGCCTAAAATTAGGCAATTTTAGAACAAGGCGAACTACTGGTTATCCAAAAGTTTGGAACAAGATGACAGACGTTCATTTATTATGATCATTACAAATGCACACACAACTATACCTCCATTATATGAATGTATATGTGTCAGTGTTCTCCTCAGGACCCTTTTAATAGGTGTACCACTAGGATGATTTTACTGACCACCCGGCTAAAATTTTACCTGCTATTAAGCTAAAATGAGCTAATATTAAATATTTTCAATGTTTACTGTTAAGAATTATCATTAAATACATTTATGTTAAATTATGTAATGTTTTAATATTAGAAAGTATTACACTGCCCCACCTATAATACCACCTGGCTGCCAAAGGTTTCTGTGGAGAACACTGTATGTGTTTGTTTTTATATGTAATTAGAGGATGAAAAGTGTTGTGGGAACAGTGAAAGGGTGTGCCATAGCTAGTTATGCACAGTCAACAATCCAATCAGAATCCCCAAACCATTAAAGGGTTCTACTGTTTTAAATATAAGCTAAGATTAATTTATTAAAACAAAAGGTGAATTTAAGTTTAGAAGTAAAAATCTATTTTTCCTCTCCCCACCCCAACAAACTACAGACTGAAACTTGCAGCCTGATTTAAAGCAATGGAAATTATCATCCTGGTTATTCAATGTTGTTAAGATATGTCAGTTTATTTGTTAAGCACTGTGCTTGGTTTCAGTAGTACATAAAATCAAGTAAACTGCAAACTTCACTAATCATTCATAATGGACAAAAAGGCTGAATATAAACAAAACTCCATTAAAGTAGAGCAGTACTAGCCATACATTTGGCAGGTGGGTAGTGTTCTAGATCTTAAAATTGGGGAAATAACAAAGTGGCCCTTTCAGAGTAAATATATGAAAGATTTACTTTTGAGTAACTGTACAACCATTATAGAGCATGGACAAATAAATTATATTTGTTATGAAAACATATAGTGACATAACTATTACAGATGGAACATAAAAATTGATATGTGATATGCACATACAAACTGGCAAATAAAAGATGATGTTGTTGCACTGAAGAAACTGTTTTTGTTTTTTGTTGTCCCAGAATATAACCACCAGCTGCATATATTTTATGAGCCCCTGAAATTATGATGTCAATGAGACACCATTTTTAAAATGGCTTGCAGTAAATGTGTACAACACAATAAGTAACACCCTCAGCTGGACATATTGCCACACATAATATTATAGTTAGGCAGTTTATTGCACCCCCACAAAAAAAATGCAGGTAATGTGTTCAACAGTTTTTTTGTATAACTTTTCTGTAAATATTCTATTAGATACACTAAGAGGCCGATTTACTAATGTGTGGGCGGACATGATCCGCCGTAGTGAATCATGTCCGCCCTACATCAATAAATGCCGACAGCATACGCTGTCGGCATGTATCATTGCACAAACATTTCTCATGAAATACTTATGCAATGCCGCCCCCTGCACATTCACGGCCAATCAGCCACTAGCAGGGAATTTCACTGTAAATAAAACTTTTCCTATTTTTCACTTGTAATAGCAGCACTATAGGGAGGTGAAATAATGCCGCTTTTGCAGCGGTCGTTAATTTCCCTATAGCACTCAAAACTCGTATGCTAGCTGTTTGAAAGTTTACAGAATGTCTGTTCAGAGGAATTGATCCCATTTAACCCTTTAGCACAAATTATGAGACCAGCATTTGTTGAAGTAAATTAAATGGAAAAAGAATTCCACTTTAAATAAAACTTTTCCTGTTTTTCACTTTCACTCTGTCACCTTTAGTCTATGCTCTCCCTCCCTCATTGTTCTGTGCATCCATTAGATGTATATGCTTTATGGTTACCCAATGTTTCTACATCCTATGTCACTATGCCTTTTCTAATACCCAGAAAAACTTTTAGAAAACCGGATACTTTGGTGCCTTCGTGTGATGGGAGTTTATAAACAGCGAAACCCTGTGAATTGCTAAGTGTGTGTGTGAGAGTATGTGTGTATGTGAGTGAGTGTGCGTGAGGGTATGTATGTGAGTCTGTATGTGTGTGTGTGTAAGGGAGTGTGTGTGTTATGTATGTGTGTGTGTGAGTATTTGAGTGTATGTATCAGTGTATGTGTGTGTTTGTGAGTGTGTGTGTTATGTATGTATGTGTGTGTGTTTGCGTGCATATGTATGTGAGTCTGTGTGTAAGTGTATGTGCTTGAGTGTATATGTGAGCCTGTATGTGTGTGTGTGCGTGATTGTATATGTGACTCTGTATGAGTGAGTGTGAGTGTGTGTGTGTTATGTATGTGAGAATGTGTGCATGAGTGTATGCATGTGTGTGCATGTGTGTTATGTATGCATGTGAGTGTGTGTCTGTGTGTTATGTATGCATATGAGTGTGTGTTATGTATGTATGTAAGTGTGTGTGTCATGTATGTATGTGTTTCTATGTATTATGTATGTATGTGAGTGTGTGTTTTGTATCTACGTGAGTGTGTGTGTGTGTTATGTATATATGAGAGTGTGTGTGTGAGTGTTTGCGTGTGTGTTATGTATTTATGTGAGTGTGTTTTTTATGTATGTATGTGAGTGTGTGTGTTATGTATGTGTGGGGGGGGGGGGGGAAGAGTGTGTGTGTGTAGCCCCAAGAGTATTAGTTAGCAGTTTACAAATATTGAGGTAATTTCACAATCTAATTTCAGGCTCTGTATTATCTGTATAAACTAGGCTTATTTGCGGTGTCCTGCATACAGATGCCCAGGGGGGGTAGTAATTAAACCCTTTGTTGCTTACTGGTTGGAGAAACATAAAGATTGTCATTTGTTCACCTGTCACCTACTTGCAAAATACAAGTTTGGCTGATCATCCTTTCCTTGGAAACTGTTAAAGTTTAAGATTCAAACTAAAATAACTGTTTAATTCTATGATCTTAACCTGAGCAGCATGTGAGAGTTTGCATCTCAAAATTACACAGCTCCTTCTCTTGGAAATGAATGGGATAGCTCCAGTTTGTCATTAACACTTCACAGTATGTGATACAGAGTCACAGTACTCATACACCAGTACTGCAATCATACATAAACATTTACAATTCTTATGCACCAATACTGCACTCATACATTGCAACAGAATTATACAAGAACTGCACTCACTACTCAGCACAGTGCTGCTTATTAAGACAACATGCTGCCTATTGACATCTGCTGAAGAATTGCACACTACATCAAGCTAACCCTATTATCTCTCCTCTACTTTCAGGTACGTGAATAGAGACCCTGTCAATCTGCAACTATTCACTGCTCTCTGGTGTTTTTTTACTCTCCTGTAACTCTCTTCTGGTACGTGAATAGAGACCCTGTCAATCTGCAACTATTCACTGCTCTCTGGTGTTTTTTTACTCTCCTGTAACTCTCTTCTGGTACGTAAATAGAGACCCTACCAATCTGCAACTACTCACTGCTCTCTGGTGTTTTTTTACTCTCCTGTAACTCTCTTCTGGTACGTGAATAGAGACCCTGTCATTCTGCAATTATTCACTGCTCTCTGGTGTTTTTTTACTCTCCTGTAACTCTCTTCTGGTACGTGAATAGAGACCCTGTCAATCTGCAACTACTCACTGCTCTCTGGTGTTTTTTTACTCTCCTGTAACTCTCTTCTGGTACGTGAATAGAGACCCTGTCAATCTGCAACTATTCACTGCTCTTTGGTGTTTTTCTACTCTCCTGTAACTCTTTTCTGGTACGTGAATAGAGACCCTGTCAATCTGCAACTATTCACTGCTCTCTGGTGTTTTTTTACTCTCCTATAATTCTCTTCTGGTACGTGAATAGAGACCCTGTCAATCTGCAACTATTCACTGCTCTCTGGTGTTTTTTTACTCTCCTGTAACTCTCTTCTGGTACGTGAATAGAGACCCTGTCAATCTGCAACTATTCACTGCTCTCTGGTGTTTTTTTTTACTCTCCTGTAACTCTCTTCTGGTACGTGAATAGAGACCCTGCCAATCTGCAACTATTCACTGCTCTCTGGTGTTTTTTTTACTTTACTGTAACTCTCTTCTGGTACGTGAATAGAGACCCTGTCAATCTGCAACTATTCACTGCTCTCTATTGGTTTTTTTACCCTCCTGTAACTCTCTTCTGGTACATGAATATTTACATAGAGCAAATGATTTTAGTTTGTTTATTTAGTCCTACATCTGTTGTACTCTTATCCAATGTGTTATTTCTAATGTTCATTTAATTGCCATGTGATGTTCAATCCTTATCAATACCTGCTATTATTCTAAAATGTATAGCTGTCTTATGTATAGCTGTCTTATTCCATTTTGAGTGTATTTGTACAGTATATCTGTTGTTGGGCTCCTGACATCACCTGGTGGGCTTGTGGTGATTGTTCCGGTCAGCAGTGAACTGTACTCCTCACCAACTATATGCTCTTGTATCTTTGACTTCTAGTAAGTGCAATACTGTTTGTGTGTCATACATGTATTTGTGAATAAAACTCACTTGAATCCGGATGCGCTCTTTGTTTTTCTTCTATTTCCATAGTATTAACCTCCCCTAAATTTTATTGTCTGTTTACTTAACATCTCACCCTGACCAGACCAGAATCTAACTTTCCAATTGGACTTTCCAATTGTCTTTGATTAGCAATCAACTAAATTTAGTGGACTCAGCTGACTGCCCTCCCTGCATATATTTCACATCAGTCTGAGATGTGCATTGCACAGTGATGTGCATTGCACAGTGATGTGCATTGCTATAACATATGTTCAAATTTTCAAAGTGAATATTTTATAAGTGAGGCACTTGCAATAGAATTATACAAGAATTAAGTGAACATGTTATAAGTGAGGCACTTGCAATAGAATTATACAAGAATTAAGTGAACATTTTATAAGTGAGGCACTTGCAATAGAATTATACAAGAATTAAGTGAACATTTTATAAGTGAGGCATTAACAATAGAATTACACAAGAGTTAAGTGAACATATTATAAGTGAGGCATTAACAATAGAATTATACAAGAATTAAGTGAACATTTTATAAGTGAGGCACTTGCAATAGAAGTATACAAGAATTGAACAAGGATTGGGCAAGGGGCAAGAAAAAGGCAGGTACTTTTGTAATATTATGTTTGATATACCTTACTGTTTTCTTATGCAATTGCTACTGTAATACTGTGTCTTATGTGTTTAACTGGTTCCCTCTTTTGTAAAAATGTCTAATATCTTATTCCTTTTTGCTGCCTTTTGTCTCTATAACAAACTACTTTATTCAATTACTCCTTCTCCCTCTCCACCTGCACTGTTCATTAGCCCATCTCTCTTAAACTCACATTACTTCTGTACTCATGAATTTTACCTATTCCTAAACACTCTCTCTCCCCCCTGCACCTTGTCACAAAAGCAGTCTCACTACTGCAAATCTGTATCTCATCTTATGTCACTCTCCCTCTTGCTTCTACTAACTGCTGGTGACATCTCCCGTAATCCTGGTCCCCAAAAACTGCCTAGCCATGCACATCCATGTATACCATCCCACAGACTCAAAAAACAAAACTCTGACAACCTTACTCACATTCCTCTTGCATCAAAAGCCACTTACCCTTTCACTTGTGCACTTTGGAACTCTCGCTCTGTTTGCAACAAACTCACTTCTATACATGACCTCTTTATCTCCCACTCCCTCAACCTTCTGGCCCTAACAGAAACCGGGTTCTCTCCCCTAGACACAGCATCCACTGCTGCTCTGTCACATGGGGGTCTCCACTTCAGCCACACTCCTAGGTCTGGTAATAGACAAGGAGGTGGTGTAGGTATTTTACTTTCCTCTCGTTGCACCTTTCAACAAATACATCCCATCTCTTCCCTCACATTTTCCTCATTCGAAACCCACATGATTTGCTTATTCTCTCCTCTTTCTATACGTGTCGCAGTCATATACCGTCCTCCTGGCTCCTCAACTCAATTTCTAGATCACTTGGCTGCATGGCTACCTTATTTCCTTTCCTCAGAAACCCATTCCCTCATTCTTGGTGACTTCAACATCCCTCTTGACAATCCCACTGCCTCCTCTGCAAAACAACTTCTGCAACTCACTTCCTCTTTTGGTTTCTCGCAATGGACTGATTCTCCCACTTACAAAGATGGTCACTCTCTTGACCTGATCTTTAGCTATCGATGCACCCTCTCAAACTTCACAAACTCCCCCTTTCCTCTTTCTGACCACCATCTCCTTACTTTCAACATATCATCCCGCCCTACAACTCTCCCTCCTTCTGCTCCTCACACCAAACTTCACAGAAGCATTATGGCATTAGATCAACAACAGCTTTCTAATTCCCTCAAACCTCTCCTCTCATCCTTCTCCTCCATTTCATGCCCTGACAATCTATCTGCCACTATAATTCCACCCTTACATCCGTCCTTGACAATCTCGCCCCTCTTACCACAGCTCGGAAATCAAACACTCATCCTCAGCCCTGGCATTCTCCTCTGACACGATACCTACGCAGATGTTCCCGTACTGCTGAGCGGCACTGGAGAAAATCTAGGAGTTCAGCTGATTTTCAACATTACAAATTTATCTTGAACTCCTACTACTCTGCCCTTAATTTCCATAAGCAACACTACTTCTCTACTCTTATCTCTAATCTTTCTTCAAACCCAAAACATATGTACTCCACTTTCAATACTCTTCTCCACCCTCCCCCACCTCCTAATACAACTTCTCTGTCAGCTCAAGACTTTGCCAACCACTTCAATAACAAAATCAACTCCATCAGAAATGAAATCAGCTCTCAACATAATTCCATTCTCTCACCCCCTCAAATGCTCTCAATCAACCACAACCCACATAACCTTAAACTTAGCTCATTCTCCCCTGTTACTGAGGAAGGAGTTTTGGCACTTATACTGCGCTCTCACCTCACTATCTGTCCCCTTGACCCTATCCCCTCACAGCTACTCCCCTCTCTCTCTGCCACCCTTACCCCTATACTCACACACACTTTCAACCTCTTCTTCAGCACCAGTATATTTCCCTCATCGCTGAAACATGGACTGGTCACACCTATCCTCAAAAAACCTTCCCTTGATCCTACCTCCCCATCCAACTACCGCCCTATTTCTCTCCCCCCTTTTGCATCAAAGCTTCTCAAAAAACTAGCTTATGCACGCCTATCCCATTTCCTTACAATAAACTCTCTCCTTGACCCATTGCAATCTGGATTTCGTCCCCATCACTCCACAGAAACAGCAATTGCTAAGGTTACCAACGACCTACTTACAGCAAGATCAAAAGGCCACTGTTGACCACCCTCTCTTGCTCCAAACCCTCCAATCCTTCAGCATATGTGATACAGCCCTCTCGTGGCTCTCTTCCTATATGTCAAACCGTACCTTTAGTGTAGCCTTCTCTGGGGCCTCCTCTGCCCCGTCACCACTTTCTGTCAGAGTACCGCAAGGCTCTGTCCTCAGTCCCCTTCTGTTCTCAATCTACATGTCATCACTAGGTTCCTTAATAAAGTCCCACGGTTTACAATATTATTTGTATGCCGATGACACTCAAATCTACTTCTCTGCACCAGACCTTTCTCCTTCCTTGCTAACCCATGTCACTAACTGTCTTTCTCACATCTCCAACTGGATGTCCTTTCACTACCTCAAGCTAAATCTCTCCAAAACTGAGCTCCTTATTTTCCCCCCTTCTTCAAAACTCTCCACCCCCAATCTCTCTATAACTGTCGACAACTCCATCATTACCCCTACCCCGCATGCTCGATGTCTCGGGGTCACATTTTACTCAGATCTTTCTTTCACTCCTCACATTTAGTCTTTGGCTAAGGCCTGCCGCTTCCACCTTAAAAACATCTCTAAAATTAGACACTTCCTTACACAAGACACAACTAAGATTTTAATCCATTCTCTCATCCTCTCCCGCCTCGATTACTGCAACTCTGTCCTCTCTGGTCTCCCCACCTACCATCTAGCTCCTTTAAAATCCTTAATGAATGCCTCTGCCAGACTCATCTTCCTTAGAAGTCGCTCTTCATCTGCTGCACCTCTTTGCCAATCTCTTCACTGGCTTCCTCTTGCCTCTAGGATCAAACACAAAACTCTGACATACAAAGCCCTCAACTGAACTGCTCCCTCCTATATCTCAGACCTTGTCTCCAGATACTCTCCCTCCCGTCCCCTTCGCTCTGCTCACGACCTCCTACTCTCCTCCTCTCTTGTCACCTCATCACACTCCCATTTACAGGACTTCCCTAGACTGGCTCCCATCTTATGGAACTCTCTGCCTTGCTCCACAAGACTCTCTTCTAGTTTTAAAAGCTTCAAGTGCTCCCTAAAGACTCTACTGCTCAGGGATGCAGAAAAACAAAATTTATGCTTACCTGATAAATGTATTTCTCTTGTGGTGTATCCAGTCCATGGATCATCCATTACTTGTGGGATATTCTCCTTCCCAACAGGAAGTTGCAAGAGGATCACCCACAGCAGAGCTGTCTATATAGCTCCTCCTCCAACTGCCACTACCAGTCATTCGACCGAAGACAAGCAAGAGAAAGGAGAAACCATAGGGTGCAGTGGTGACAGTAGTTTAAAAATAAAACACACCTGCCTTAAAATGACAGGGCGGGCCGTGGACTGGATACACCACAAGAGAAATAAATTTATCAGGTAAGCATAAATTTTGTTTTCTCTTGTAAGGTGTATCCAGTCCACGAATCATCCATTACTTGTGGGATACCAATACCAAAGCTATAGGACACGGATGAAGGGAGGGACAAGGCAGGTGCTTAAATGGAAGGCACCACTGCCTGCAAAACCTTTCTCCCAAAAATAGCCTCCGAAGAAGCAAAAGTATCAAATTTATAGAATTTTGAAAAATATGAAGCGAAGACCAAGTCGCCGCCTTACAAATCTGTTCAACAGAAGCCTCGTTCTTAAAAGCCCATGTAGAAGCTACCGCTCTAGTAGAATGAGCTGTAATCCTTTTGGGAGGCTGCTGGCCAGCAGTCTCATAAGCTAATCGTATTATACTCCTTAGCCAAAAAGAAAGAGAAGTTGCCGAAGCCTTTTGGCCTCTCCTCTGTCCAGAGTAGACAACAAACAATGTAGATGTTTGACGAAAATCTTTAGTAGCTTGTAAATAAAACTTTAAAGCACAAACCACGTCAAGATTGTGTAAAAGACGTTCCTTCTTTGAAGAAGGATTAGGACACAGTGACGGTACAACAATCTCCTGATTGATATTTTTATTAGAAACCACCTTAGGTAGAAAACCAGGTTTGGTACGTAACACTACCTTATCGGAATGAAAAATGAGATAAGGAGAATCACATTGTAAAGCAGATAACTCCAAAACTCTTCGAGCCGAGGAGATAGCTACTAAAAACAAAACTTTCCAAGATAAGAGCTTAATATCTATGGAATGCAAAGGTTCAAACGGAACCCCTTGAAGAACCTTAAGAACTAAATTTAAACTCCAAGGCGGAGCAACAGGTTTAAACACAGGCTTAATTCTGACTAAAGCCTGACAAAACGCCTGCACGTCTGGAACCTCAGCCAGACATTTGTGCAAAAGAATAGACAGAGCAGAAATCTGTCCCTTTAAGGAACTTGCTGACAAACCCTTCTCCAATCCATCTTGGAGAAAAGATAATATCCTAGGAATCCTGACCTTACTCCATGAGTAACCCTTGGATTCACACCAATGAAGATATTTACACCATATCTTATGATAGATTTTCCTGGTGACAGGGTTTCGCGCCTGTATTAAGGTATCAATGACCGACTCAGAGAAACCATGCTTTGATAAAATCAAGCGTTCAATCTCCAAGCAGTCAGCCGCAGAGAAATTAGATTTGGATGGTTGAAAGGACCCTGAAGTAGAAGGTCCTTCCTCAGAGGCAGAGTCCATGGTGGAAAGGATGACATGTCCACCAGATCTGCATACCAAGTCCTGCATGGCCACGCAGGTGCTATCAAAATCACCGATGCTCTCTCCTGCTTGACTTTGGCAATCAGACGAGGGAGCAGAGGAAACGGTGGAAACACCTAAGCCAGGTTAAAGGACCAAGGCGCTGCTAGAACATCTATCAGCGCTGCCTTGGGATCCCTGGACCTGGATCCGTAACAAGGAAGCTAGGTGCTCTGGCGAGACGCCATGAGATCCAGTTCTGGTTTGCCCCAATGTTGAATCAACTGTGCAAACACCTCCGGATGGAGCTCCCACTCCCCCGGATGAAAAGTTTGTTGACTTAGAAAATCCACCTCCCAGTTCTCTACTCCTGGGATATGGATAGCTGATACGTGGCAAGAGTGAATCTCTGCCCAACGAATTATCTTTGAAACCTCCAACATCGCTAGGGAACTCCATGTTCCCCCTTGATGGTTGATGTAAGCTACAGTCGTGATGTTGTCTGACTGAAATCTGATGAACCTCACTGCCGCTAGCTGAGGCCAAGCCTGAAGAGCATTGAATATTGCTCTTAGTTCTAGAATGTTTATCGAAAGGAGAGCCTCCTCCTGAGTCCATGACCCCTGAGCCTTCAGAGAGTTCTAGACTGCCCCCCAGCCCAGAAGGCTGGCATCTGTTGTTACTATTGTCCAATCTGGCCTGCGGAAAGTCATACCTTTGGACAGATGGACTCGAGATAGCCACCAGAGAAGAGAATCCCTGGTCTCTTGATCCAGATTTAGTAGAGGGGACAAATCTGTGTAATCCCCATTCCACTGACTGAGCAGGCAGAGTTGCAGCGGTCTGAGATGTAGGCGGGCAAACGGCACTATGTCCATTGCCGCTACCATTAAGCATATTACTTCCATACACAGAGCCACTGAAGGGCGAGAAGTAGAATAAAGAACACGGCAGGAATTTAGAAGTTTTGACAACCTGGCCTCTGTCAGGTAAATCCTCATTTCTACAGAATCTATCAGAGTTCCCAGGAAGGAAACTCTTCTGAGAGGGGATAGAGAACTCTTCTTTTCATTCACTTTCCACCCATAAGACCTCAGGAATGCCAGAACAATGTCCGTATGGGACTTGGCAATTTGGAAATTTGACACTTGTATCAGAATGTTGTCTAAGTAAAATCAGTACATTTGGTACACATTCTAAGAGGGGGTTCCACAAAGGCTTCTAAACATAATGAACAAGGAGTTTCCTCTATGTCAGACATGTTTAAACAGACTAGCAATGAGACCAGCAAGCTTGGAAAACACTTTGATAAATGTAAACAAGCAAAAAATAAAAACGGTACTGTGTCTTTAAGAGAAACAAATTTTGTCAGAAATTGAAAAACACTGATAAAAAGCAGTAAATCTTACAAAATGTTTACAGTGTGTATAATAGACTAACAGAACATTGCACCCACTTGCAAATGGATGATTAACCCCTTAGTTTCAAAACCGGATCAAAAAACGATATAAACGTTTTTCAACAGTCACAACAAACTGCCACAGCTCTGCTGTAGCCCTACCTGCCCATATAACGACTTTGAAAGGCACAAAAACCCTTTAGAGAGGTCCTAAGTGTTCAGGGGACTCCTTCAGGGAAACTGGATGTCTCAAGTTGCAAAATCTAATGCGCATTTAGGCGCGAAAATAGGCCCCTCCCAACCTGTATTCACAGTGAGAGGGCCTAACAAAACTATCCCTAAGCAAAATCTAGCCAGCCATGTGGAAAAAACTGGGCCCCAATAAAGTTTTATCACCAATATGTATAAAAAAACATTTAAACACTTCCAGCAAACGTTTTATTTTTCAGTAATGTGAGAAAGTAATAAGAATATTACCTTTTTGATACTAGTTGTTATTAATTCACAGTAATCAGGCTTACCTTAAATAAATCCGGTATTAACAGCATTTTCTAGCATATTCATTTCTCTAGAAAAATTTAAACTGCACATACCTCATAGCAGGAGGCCCTGCACGCCATTCCCCCAGCTGAAGTTACCTCTCTCTTCAGTTATGTGTGAGAACAGCAATGGATCTTAGTTACAACCTGCTAAGATCATCAAAGACCACAGGCAGACTCTTCTTCTACTTTCTGCCTGAGGCTAAAATAGTACAACTCCGGTACCATTTGAAAATAACAAACTCTTGATTGAAGATAAACTAAATAAAAACACCACATCTCTCTAGCTACTTCCTTTCTTGTCGAGAGCTGCAAGAGAATGACTGGTAGTGGCAGTTGGAGGAGGAGCTATATAGACAGCTCTGCTGTGGGTGATCCTCTTGCAGCTTCCTGTTGGGAAGGAGAATGTCCCACAAGTAATGGATGATCCATGGACTGGATACACCTTACAAGAGAAACCTACGCTAACCTTTCTTTATACCAGTTCCTCTTCTCCATTGCTATCCCCTGAACCCCCTTTGCATGTAAGCTTAAGAGTCCAGATGTTTGTTGATCATCTTCTCAAGAGCTGACTACAACAGTGCAACTCTTGGCAGGTCCCTCTACCCATTTGATCCCTAAAACTATTTTTTTGTACTCCTCTTTTGTTAATAGCGCTGTGAAATCTGTTGGCGCTCTACAAATAAACAATAATAATACATACACATTCAGAATACTTATGCACCAATACTGCACTCATACATAGGGGGGTAGTTATCAAGCCGTCTACTTTTCTGCCTTCGCCGGCCCAATACACCCGCCTAAGCTAGCCTACCTTCGCTGCCGCGGACCTTGAATACGTTCGCCTAAGTTATCAAATAAAGCTGTCAAAAAGCGGCGGGGCGATGAGCAGCGGACTGTGAGAGTTATCACTCATCCAATCTCGCTGCTCTTCGGCTTTTTCCCAGCTTTATTGCTAGCCTGTCACTAAGCACTCACACTAAACTACACTGTTCTATCCCTATACCGGCGCCCCCGGAGCCTCCCGCAACTCAATAAAGTTACTAACCCCTAAACCGCCGCTCCTAGACCCTGCCGCAACTCTTATAAATGTATTAGCCCCTAAACCGCCGCTCCTAGACACTGCCGCAACTCTGATAAATGTATTAACCCCTAAACCGCCGCTCCCGGACACCGCTGCCACCTACAGTATACCTAGTAACCCCTATCCTGCCCCCCCAATACCGTCGCCCTCTATAATAAAATTATTAACCCCTATCCTGCTGATCCCGCACCTCGCCGCAACTAAATAAATAGTTTAACCCCTAAACCGCCGCTCCCTGAACCCGCCGCAACTTATATTAAACCTATTAACCCCTATCCTGCGCCCCCTACACCGCTGTCACCTATAATAAATTTATTAACCCCTATCCTGCCCCCCACTACACCGCCGCCACTGTAATAAAATTATTAACCCCTAAACCTAAGTCTAACCCTAACCCTCACGCCCCCCTAACTTAAATATTAATTAAATTAATCTAAATAATATTTCTATTATTAACTAAATTAATCCTATTTAAAACTAAATACTTACCTTTAAAATAAACCCTAATATAGCTACAATATAAATAATAATTATATTGTAGCTATCTTAGGATTTATTTTTATTTTACAGGCAACTTTCAATTTATTTTAATTAGGTACAATAGCTATTAAATAGTTATTAACTATTTAATAGCTTACCGAGCTAAAATAAACTGAAATTTACCTGTAAAATAAATCCTAACCTAAGTTATAATTACACCTAACACTACACTATACTTTAATAAATTATTCCTATTTAAAACTAAATACTTACCTGTAAAATAAACCCTAATATAGCTACAATATAAAAATAATTATATTGTAGCTATCTTAGGATTTATATTTATTTTACAGGTAACTTTGTATTTATTTTAGCTAGTAAGAATAGTTATTAAATAGTTATTAACTATTTAATAACGACCTAGCTAAAAGAAATACAAAATTACCTGTAAAATAAATCCTAACCTAAGTTACAATTAAACCTAATACTACACTATCATTAAATTAATTAAATAAACTACCTACAAATAACTACAATTAAATACAATTACATAAACTAACTAAAGTACAAAAAATAAAAAAGCTAAGTTACAAAAAATAAAAAAATAAGTTACAAACATTTTAAAAATATTACAACAATTAAATAAAGTTCAAAGCTCTTTTACCTTACCAGCCCTTAAAAGGGCCATTTGTGGGGGCATGCCCCAAAAAGTTCAGCTCTTTTGCCTGTAAAAGTAAAATACAACCCCCCCAACATTAAAACCCACCACCCACATACCCCTAATCTAACCCAAACCCCCCTTACAAAAACCTAACACTAATCCCCTGAAGATCATCCTACCTTGAGTCGTCTTCACTCAGCCGAGCAGCGATGGAACCGAAGTGGACATCCGGAGCGGAAGAAGTTAATCCTCCAAGCGGCGCTGAAGAAATCTTCCATCCGATGAAGTCATCATCCAGGCGGCGCTGAAGAAGTCTTCGATCCGGGCGATGTCATCTTCCAAGAGGCGCTGAAGAGGTCTTCTATCCGGGCGATGTCATCTTCCAAGCTGGGTCTTGAATCTTCCTCCCACCGACGCGGAACATCCTTCTTCACCGACGGACTACAACGAATGAAGGCTCCTTTAAGGGACGTCATCCAAGATGGCATCCCCTCAATTCCGATTGGCTGATAGGATTATATCAGCCAATCGGAATTCAGGTAGGAAAAATCTGATTGGCTGATGGAATCAGCCAATCAGATTGAGCTCGCATTCTATTGGCTGTTCCGATCAGCCAATAGAATGCAAGCTCAATCTGATTGGCTGATTGGATCAGCCAATCGGATTGAGCTTGAATCTGATTGGCTGATTCCATCAGCCAATCAGATTTTTCCTACCTTAATTCCGATTGGCTGATAGAATCCTATCAGCCAATCGGAATTGAGGGGACGCCATCTTGGATGACGTCCCTTAAAGGAGCCTTCATTCGTCGTAGTCCGTCGGTGAAGACGGATGTTCCGCGTCGGCGGGAGGAAGATTCAAGACCCAGCTTGGAAGATGACATCGCCCGGATAGAAGACCTCTTCAGCGCCTCTTGGAAGATGACATCGCCCGGATCGAAGACTTCTTCAGCGCCGCCTGGATGATGACTTCATCGGATGGAAGATTTCTTCAGCGCTGCTTGGAGGATTAACTTCTTCCGCTCCGGATGTCCACTTCGGTTCCATTGCTGCTCGGCTGAGTGAAGACGACTCAAGGTAGGATGATCTTCAGGGGATTAGTGTTAGGTTTTTGTAAGGGGGGTTTGGGTTAGATTAGGGGTATGTGGGTGGTGGGTTTTAATGTTGGGGGGGTTGTATTTTTCTTTTACAGGCAAAAGAGCTGAACTTTTTGGAGCATGCCCCCACAAATGGCCCTTTTAAGGGCTGGTAAGGTAAAAGAGCTTTGAACTTTATTTAATTTAGAATAGGGTAGGGCATTTTTTTTATTTTGGGGGGGTTTGTTATTTTATTAGGGGGCTTAGATTAGGTGTAAGTAGCTTAAAATTGTTGTAATATTTTTAAAATGTTTGTAACTTATTTTTTTATTTTTTGTAACTTAGCTTTTTTTATTTTTTTGTACTTTAGTTAGTTTATGTAATTGTATTTAATTGTAGTTATTTGTAGGTAGTTTATTTAATTAATTTAATGATAGTGTAGTATTAGGTTTAATTGTAACTTAGGTTATGATTTATTTTACAGGTAATTTTGTATTTCTTTTAGCTAGGTAGTTATTAAATAGTTAATAACTATTTAATAACTATTCCAACTAGCTAAAATAAATACAAAGTTACCTTTAAAATAAATATAAATCCTAAGATAGCTACAATATAATTATTATTTATATTGTAGATATCTTAGGGTTTATTTTAAAGGTAAGTATTTAGTTTTAAATAGGATTAATTTAGTTAATAATAGAAATATTATTTAGATTTATTTAATTAATATTTAAGTTAGGGGGGCGTTAGGGTTAGTGTTAGACTTAGGTTTAGGGGTTAATAATTTTATTACAGTGGCGGCGGCATAGTGGGGGGCAGGATAGGGGTTAATAAATTTATTATAGGTGGCGACGGTGTAGGGGGGGGGGCAGATTAGGGGTTAATAAGTTTAATATAGGTTGCGGCGGGGTCCGGGAGCGGCGGTTTAGGGGTTGATACATTTATTATAGTTGTGGTGGGCTCCGGGAGCGGCGGTTTAGGGGTTAATATGTATAGAGTAGCTTGCGGTGGGCTCCGGGAGCGGCGGTTTAGGGGGTAATAACTTTATTTAGTTGCGGCGGTGTAGGGGGGGCAGATTAGGGGTGTTTAGACTCGGGGTACATGTTAGGGTGTTAGGTGCAGACAGCTCCCATAGAAATCAATGGGATGTCTGGCAGCAGCGAACTTGTACTTTCGCTATGGTCAGACTCCCATTGATTCCTATGGGATCCGCCTTCTCCAGGGGTGGCGGTTTGAAAACCAGGTACGCTGGGCCGTAAAAGTGCCGAGCGTACCTGCTATTCATTTGATAACTAGCAAAAGTAGTGAGATTGTGCCGCACTTGTGTTCGGAACATCTGGAGTGACGTAAGAATCGATCTGTGTCGGACTGAGTCCGGCGGATCGAAGCTTACGTCACAAAATTCTACTTTTGCCGGTCTAGAGCCTTTGATAACTAAGGCGAATCAGCCTCGCCACAAATACGCTGCGGAATTCCAGCGTATTTGAGGTTGACGGCTTGATAACTACCCCCCATAGTCTCAGTACTTATGCACCAATACTGCGCTCATAAAGAGACAATCACAGTACTTATGCACCAACACCTGCCAATAGGATATTATTAAACCTAAACCTTTAGGTTATTAGCACAATAAATATTTACCACAAGAGACTGCGTTAAATCCCCAGATTTATGCTTGCACTTACTTAGTTTGAGGACAGCCGCTAAACAAATTCTGGAAAGTGGACTGTTGCGGCTGATATCTATGAGGTATACAATTCTCACAAATTTCAGTGACCTGGCATACTGGAAAATATTTGCAAAGTAAACATACATATGCAGACAGAGGGATATTAGAAACTGACTCAATATAGATATCAGTGGGGACAAATAATTTTTTTCCAGTTTTTGCTTACAATAGTGTACAATGTCACTGTATATAAGTATTTGTACAGACAATACCTCATAGAGAGCCCTCTACACTAAGTTTACACTCCCTCAGACACTTTAATAATTGTGGCAACCACTACAGCCCTTACCTTTGAGTACCTCCT
Source organism: Bombina bombina (assembly GCF_027579735.1). Classification (NCBI taxonomy): domain Eukaryota; kingdom Metazoa; phylum Chordata; class Amphibia; order Anura; family Bombinatoridae; genus Bombina; species Bombina bombina. Next base: position 655,199,786 of record NC_069503.1, on the reverse strand, counting down.
GGCAGCTCCTGTATAGGTACTCACCCCCTTCCTGGTATTAGCAGGAACTTGAAATAGGTTTAAAATCTGGTCCCAACTGTAGTAGTAGAGAACCTAGTTTCCGAAGATCTGGGTTGAGAGAAAAAAAAGCCTGGAAACACTAAGGGGGTGGAGCTACTGCCGGGATCAAAGCCAATGTCCATGTTAAAAAGCTAAAACATTTTTGGTTCCTTTTAAATAAAAAATAGTGCACAAGCATAAAACCCCAATACAAACTATCAAACACTGGTCCTCAGCCTAACCATAGCCTCCTCTACCAAACTAAAAAGGTATATGTGTATCTCTTTAAAAATGCTCTTAACTTATAACTTATATCATATGCACATAGATTCTATCATGCAGATACTGAATATTGATCATAAATATTTGCATTTACAGTGGAGATCCTTTAGAGATAAGGACTATTGGTATCCCTTCTATACCTATAGTATGGGTAATTTATATGTATGCACATCCGTTTATCATGCAGACACTTAGCATTAGTTTCTTCTCCAATCTGTTCATTGTTCAAAGAGATTTACAGTCCTCTCCTGGATTTAACATTCCTAAAATTGTTGGTCAGGGTTCCTACTTGTATAAAGGGAACATTCCTCACTGTTTTTACCTTTCTTCCAAAGAATCAGTTTATGGCTATTATAGACCTCAAGTATTCTTATCTTCACATCCCTATACACAGGAATAACTTTCAGTTCCTGAGGATTGTATATCTGCAAAATGTTGCCAGTTTGCAGTCCTGTGTTGGATAAAATCTTGCCAGTGCTCAGAATCAGGACATTTCAGTTGCTCCTTATCTGAATGACATAAGTTCAAGCTTATTTCCTGTCAATAGCTATTGCTCATACTCTTCAGGTTCTATCTTCATTCAAGACCATGGTTGGAGTATAGATGTACTCCAAAGGCTCATGATATCCTGCTATAATGGTAGCAGTTACAGAAGTCATATTAGACTCAATCCTTAAGTATCTAGTTTTCTGACGGAAATTTGCAATGTAAGTATTCAGAGGTTGTGTCTCTTTCTACCATGAGCTACATTCCATCAGTAGGTCAGTGTATAGTGGCGGTGGGTCTTATGGTAGCTGCTTCAGATGCAGTTTATTTTGCCCCTTTTCACTTGATACCTCTTTAGTGGCTATGTGTAATGCTCGTGGGATATTTCCCTATCAGACCAAACTTGTCCAGTAGTCTTCTTATCCCGGCATTATGGAAGGATAAGCAAATATTCCAGAACGAGAGAATAGACAAGTAAATGAGGTAACAGTACTCACAGTAGAGGGGCAATCCTTCCCGGAACTACCGGGAATAACTGGAGAGTAGTTAGGCAAGCAGGAACAGAGCGTGCGCATGACACTATGCTACCTAAGTGGTCAAATAATAATTTGCATTTAGGATACAGATTTATTTGGATTTTCCATCAATCATTCATTTTCTTGAAGACACAATGTCTGTCTTTGACCATTGGGACATCCTTCATCACTCTTGGCCTATTGTGCTGACCAACACCAGTATCTCTGGCTGAGGGGCTGGTCTGGGTTTATTGAATGAGTTTGGTTTCCTCTAGAGGCAAGGTTACTATAAACATTCTGAAACTTTGAGTGATCTTCGGAATCTCAGCCCTGGCCCTATTGAAGTAGAAAAAAAATGTCTATTTCCAGTCGGACAACATTTCGGCAGTTGCCTACATAAATGTGATAACTCCCTGTTATGAAAGAGAGAGATTGGGTATAGATCTCAGCTGCATTAAAGGCTTCACTATTTACAAAATACTCACTAATTATATCCAATAGACTGTCAATGTTATTCAGCAGAGTGTATAGATGCAGCACATAGTGCGATGTCATTACTGGGCGGCAGCCATTTCAAAGTGATTAAGAACTATAGTAATTTTAAAATAACTTTTTTACTATTACTGCTGCATGATATATAAAGGGTGCAGGAGGATATTTGCTGCTTAATCTTAAGTAAGACTTTAAGATGATTAAGGTGTAGACTGTTCCTTTACAGGTATATTACACATAGCTAGAAGATTGGTGTTAAAGGTATATTACAATAAATCATCAAGGGGGATATCCGCAGTCATCTGGCAATGCGGGAAGTGTCTAAAATTCTGTCTTAGGCAGAGAGAACTCATTGCTCCCGAGTGGCAATTTACACACCAGGTGTGAACAACTGGGAGGTGGATCTTCTCCACGGTCAATTAGTCCATCCAAGAGAGTGGTCTCTCAAATAGGAAATTTTTGATCACTCAAAGATCAAAATAGGTATACGGGTCATATATCTCATGGCCTCTCATGTATATCTCATGCTTCCAAGCTATTGGCCAAGATCCAAAAATCCAAAGGGGGATATTTATCAAAGCGTCAATCTCGGTGCATTCACCGGTGTCAATACGCTCACCAGACATCGCCGCCGCGGATTCATATAGGACACTCTTATTTATAAAAAAACTCGTCAAAAACATGTGCGTCAAGTACAGCATGATGAGCATCGGACTGTTGTTAACTAACAGTCATCGATGTCGCGATTATTTGGGTTTTTCCCAACTTTATTTATACCATTTCATTACTGTCCAAGAACAAGCACATTTCTCTAAAGCTAATCTTTTATTTTTCATCTGTTAATGTCCAAGAAATAGCTACATTTATACCTCAACAAACAATATCTCATATAAAGTTATTTTTATATGTTATATGATACTTTCACATAAATTAATGTGTATTTGTATTTCTAGAAGTCATGACAAGCTTTTATCACATGGTTTTTTTTTTTTATAAATGATTTTTTTATAAATTATTTTTTTTATAAATGATTTATAAATGTGTGTGTGTGTGTGTGTGTTATTTCAGAAATCTTTTGCATATTTATATATATATATATATATATATATATATATACAGTATATATATATATATATATATATATATATATTAATGTAAAATATATATATATATATATATATATATATATATATATATATATATATATATATGTATAGATATATTGGTATACATATCTATTTCACACACACACACACACACACACACACATATATATATATATATATATATATATATAAATATATATATATGTTAATGATATATATATATATATATGAATATATATATATATATATATATATATATATATATCATCCTATAATATAAAAGGCCATGTGTGTTTGTCCGAAGCTGTCATGCGCAGTAGAGACAGCATGAGAACAAACACACCTGGCCTTTGAGTCCCTAGCGTCGTCTGATCTGTGGCAGAAGTGGGCGTGGCCGGGCATGAGTGGTTGTCGTGGCCGAGCTTGAAGGGGGCGTGGCCGGGCATGAATGGTTGGGAAGGGGGCATGGCCGGGCATGAATGGGCGTGGCCGGGTGCGGTTGCATGATAGAGGGGAGAGAGATAGAGAGGGGAGAGAGATAGAGAGAGGGGGAGAGAGAGAGGAGGGGAGAGAGAGAGGAGGGGGAGAGAGAGAGGAGGGGAGAGAGAGGGGGGAAGAGATGGGGAGAGAGAGAGGGGGGGGGAGAGAGAGGGGGGAGAGAGAGAGGGGGGAGAGAGAGAGCAAAAGAGAGAACGCAAAAGAGAGGGGAGGAGAGAACGCAAAAGAGAGAGGGAGAGAGAGAGTGCAAAAGAGGGGAGAGAGAGAGCGCAAAAGAGAGGGGTAGGGAGAGAGCAAAAGAGTGGGGAGAGAGAGGGGGAAGAGATGGGGAGGAGAGAGAGAGAGAGAGGTGGAGAGAGAGAGGGGGGAGAGAGAGAGCAAAAGAGAGAACGCAAAAGAGAGGGGAGGAGAGAGCGCAAAAATCTGTGTCATTTTAGGATGTTAAGTTTTTCTCATCAACTGTTCAAATGTTTTATTTTTTTACTATGTTAATATTATTTATTCATTTGTTATATTTTTATTTTACACAGTTGAGTTGTTCACAGTGAAATTTGTATTAAGATGTGACCCTTCTGAACAGCAGTTATTTATCACATAATAACATTTTTTATTTAAGTATATGTCTAATTGAAGACAATTTACACTGCTGCTTGGTAGCGTCACACCAATTGGCCATTTTTCAAGCCACCCTAGGATCTAAAGTTTAAAAAGCTGTCTTGGCCTAATTCTAATCAGCCTCCGAAGAAGCGCATCTACGCATGCGTGAAACGCGTCAGGCGTTCTTTACTGTGACCCCATGTACTTTGACTTGTTTGGACCACTGTAATAAAACAAGTTTTTCCAGCATTTACTACTGAGTCAGCAGACCTCCTTTCTTTGAAACTGTATTTTTGAAGCAGTGGGATATACAGCACACTGATCTGCTGCCCTCTTTGCCGAACTCACTTTGACTTCCGGGTTTGTTCTGCCACACTACCCACAGTGCACCTAGCGACGTCACAGGTTGTGCATGAGAAGCACCACGCTACCAGAGCCGGATCTCTAAGCACGCCAAGAAGGACTCACATGCTGCACCCCCACGGAACGGTTTCAACACCAGTCCGAGGAGAAGTACAGCAGTGCGCCCAGGCACCCCACCAAGACTAGTGGAGGGTAAGAGTTCACGGACATTTCTACAGTGACTGTATACGTTACACAGACTCTGCACTTTACACCCGTGACATCTAGGTTGGAAGCGGTATGCACTGCTATTTGATGTGATTGAAAACGCAAACCTGGAATAACCGTTAGTGATTTATTGAACTATACATTGACCGTTCAGTTCCTCACAGCACGGACTTTATTGGGACTGTATTCCCTTGAGTTATTTGGGTGATACATTTATACTGCTATAACACCCTTTGGGAATATATTTTCTGAACACTTTTTCTGCTCTCTGAAATTATTTGTTTATTGTTATCCCTAGTGTTCAGTTATTGGCAACAGTGTTATACAATTGCTGGATAATAATAATATTGCACTATTACTATATTGCATAATTACTTATTGTGTATACTCAGTGCTATCCTGATACAGTTTCTTTATAATGGCTACTATACTAGTTCCCACAGGGTTAATAGATGAACAAAAAAGAAAACATATTATGGCATCAGCACTCAAGGGTCACAGAGATGTTCTAGAATCTATTAGGGAAGATAATCTTGATACTGCATTCTCTAGCCTAGAAAAACTTAAATATAAGGAAACAAATTTATGGTGGGACATAGAGTTTTTAGACCTGTATATCTTTGAGAATAAAGTCCCCAGAGAATTACGTATGAAAAAATATCCCTCTTTTGCCCTAGATAATCCATCATTCATGGAGGAGTGGAATGCAAATCTAACCAACTGCTCTATTATATGTATGAAATAGCTCCTCAAACATAAGAGGGAAGAAAGGGAGAACATACTAGTTGAGATTAACAAAACTATTGATATGTTAAAAACTTTTGAGTCAACACAAAAATATATTGACTACAAACTGCAACTTGATAATACTATCGATAAATTAGATGCTACATTATCAGATAGAAAAGTACAGAAATACAATAGGGATAAGAAAGATTACGATCTTGACATAGTATATTCCTGGCAAAAAACCAGACCACAAGGTAGAAGAGGTTCTCATAAGAAAACTCAATCTAATAGTGGAAAAAACAGGACACAACAAACTAAGAATCAAACACCTAGAAAAGTCACTTTCTCAAGTATAGAGACAGATAACTTGGAGGAAGAAACTACTGATATAACAGCAGAAGAATTAGATATAGTTCCTACTACCTCTAGCAATATATCCACAGCTAGACAAAACTTAAAGAGCTTAGTAAAATCACCACAGCAAGCTAGCACCCCTAAGAAGAGTGAACAAACATATAGATACCCCAGCAGGGTCAGGAAAAACAAGAAGAAATAGCCGTAGTAAATATCTCTGACTTTACATTATCACGATATCACATCAATTTATTAAATAAAGGTTTGAGTTTTGCACCAGCTACCAACTTTGATTTTTTTGGCACTCTTTTGGATACTAATAAATTAGTAAGGAAGATAGTCCTAAGGAAACACTTTTTCAACACTAACACTTCACCAGTGGATCCTGTTAATATTGACACACATGAGAATACAATAGATCCATTATTTTCAGAACTCACTGATCTCACTACCCTCACATCACTCCAACAACATACTACCCAAGCAGCGGGGTATTCACATAGCACTCCCCCTACTTATTCATTAAAAGATAAATCATATTTTTATCCAGTGCACGCACGTGACCACTTAATAGATCTTTTCCAGAGATCAGTGGAAAAAGAGTTAACAGATTTAAATGAACATTCACATTTCACCACAAATTGTAAAGCCAGGGATAATTTGAATTACAAGGAGAGAAAGGCACTTAAAGAATTACAAGACAACCCCAATATAGTTATAACCAAGGCTGATAAGGGAGGGGCCATTGTTCTCCTTAACACCACAGACTATCTTGAGGAAATAAACAATCAATTATCTGATGAGGAACAGTATAAGAAATTAACTTTTAACCCAACCATATCCTTTACCAACCAATTAAAGAGTCACCTAGACACTGCCAGGGAAAATGGCTTTATGTCAGATGAACTCACTTCTACTTTACTAACTGAAGCTCCTACTATACCTAGCTTCAGAATAGTCCCTAAAATCCATAAGAGTCTTACGAAACCCCCGGGGAGACCTATTGTGGCCAGCCAGGGCTCCCTGTGTTAGAGACTGGGAGGCTGGCTGGGCCACATACTTCAACCTATAGTCCAAGCCCTACCAGGGTACATAAAAGATAGTGTCCATTTAATTCAGCAACTAAGTAATGTTAAATGGGAGAGTGGCTACGCCTGGCTCACTATAGACGTGGCCGCTCTCTATTCGAACATACCCCATACAACAGGTCTTAAAGCCCTCAGTGAAATGTTGTTAAGACATACGGACTTTGAAACTAATTTCATTACCTTTGTTGTAGAAACTGCAGAGTTTCTATTAAAACATAACTATTTTGTACATGAGGGCAATTATTATTTACAAAAACGTGGCACGGCCATGGGCGCTAAATTCGCCCCGGCCTACACCAACATTTATATGGGTATGATGGAATTGAGCCATATATTTGCAACTGACTTTCCTTTTAAGAACAACATCAAATTATATGGTCGCTTTATAGATGACCTTATCATCATATGGGACATGACATACAAAGAGCACACTATAGAAGAATTTATGACTCACATCAGTAACAACAATTATAATCTAACTTTTACCCATAAAAGTGATAATTACTCAATTGAATACTTATATTTAAAACTTCAAATAGACATGCCTAATTCAAGCATCATTACATCCACCTACAGGAAACCAACATCTAAAAACACCATCTTGAGGGCTGACTCATGTCATGTACCACATCTGAAAAAGGGTATCCCTAAGGGCCAGTACCTAAGATTGCGTAGGAACTGCTCTAATTTAGAAACTTATAAACTAGAAGCTGAAGAACTGACCAACAGACTTATAAAAATGGGGTATAATAAATTTAAACTCCACAATATCAACAAGGAAGTAGAGAAACTAAATAGAAACACTCTGTTTAAAAAGAAGATCAAAAATATTCACAATGATAATATAGTTTTCTCTACACAGTTCAGCACACAATATTACAAGGTGTGCAATATCATCAGGAAGAATCTCATAATATTAAACAATGACAGTACACTGAAACAGATTATCTCTAAAGGGATAAAATTTGTAGCTAAAAAGGCTCCATCTTTAAGTGACCTAACTAATAAGAAATTTTCAGAAAGACCACAAACACATACCAACTGGCTGAGTTTAAATCCTGGCTCCTTCAAATGTGGCCATAAACCCTGTAAAAGCTGTGACTTTACAGAGATAACTCACACTTTTACCTCAACCAATACAAATGAAACATACACAATCAGACAGAGAATAGATTGTACTTCACAACATGTAATCTACTTGATCACATGTCAATATTGTTTCCAACAATATACAGGAATTACTACGCGTCCATTGAAAGATCGAATTAGGGAGCACTTACTGTCCCTAACTGAAAAAGACCCCAGAACCCCAGTGGCGAAACATTTCAGCCAACATGGCATAGGCACCACATTTTTTTCCTTTATGGGAATTGAAAGAATTGCACAAAATGCCAGAGGTGGAGATAGAACAGCTAAGTTACTAAAAAGGGAAGTCTTTTGGATTATAAAATTGAACACTAGACACCCTTATAGTATAAACAAACGGTTGGATGTTGACTTATATGTATAATTTAAGGATGTGCTTTGATATCTGGTAGACCTAGTGGATTAAGCCATATATTTAGAGCATACTTCTAATTGATTTATAACATTTAAAATTTCACTCTCATAAGCTCAATCACATTGAATTGTGAGATATAATTACATAACTTCATTGAATTGTGAGATATATTTATATTTACATAATTATCAATATCAGTCATATATAATTTATGACTTCCTTATCTATGTATATATACCCCCCCTTGACATTATTGTCTCCCTAACTATATTTTTCTAGTTAAGTATTAGTTTTAGCCTCACTCATTATTGTTGTTATTTTGTTTATAGATACCTTTTTCAACCCCCTTTTTGGTTCCCTTTTATGACTGCAATTTCAGGATGATCTGGATAATATTCATTTGGTCATCACTATGACTATTATTATCACCATACATTACTTCCATCCTTGGCAGCCATATAGAGAACCATATAGTGAATCACATTTGCCCCCTTTTTTTCTTTTCATATTTATTTAGTCCACCCTGTGACACTCAGGATATTATTTACTTTATTTAATTAATTATTTAGGCATTCAATATTAGGGGCTTTGGATTTATCAACATCATTTCTCAGCTTCATTATCTCTTATTGTTTTTACTTACCATGTTACCCCAATCCTTTATAGAATTTATTTATTTTTACACTTTTTTTACATTCTTCCTTAGCTTATCATTCTTTTTCCTCCTTTTTTATGTTTTTGACATACCTAGTCTATTATTGCTCTCATTATTATGCAACGAGCCATCAGGAGCTAGTGCTCTTATGTCCATTAACATATGTAGGTTATATATATATCAGAATCATTTTGATTCCTATTCTCTCTTCTCTTTAGAAGTAGTAGTTTATCATATTATTGGACATTCAGCCTAGCACACATAATATGACACATAGAAAGAAGGAGTATTCTGGGCTTTTTAGCTATAAGTTTAACTATGGTTATAGGCAGTATATTTACTATTCGGCCCTGCTATACCCTGCCTCAAGTTGCTCTCTAAATTGGGTATTATGCATCCGCTTTACTATGTATAGACATTGATTCAGCTGGATGCAGATATCCCCTAATCTTTGGTATTTTTTGTTTATTTGTAAGCAACTACTAGTCAAAATCTGTGTCATTTTAGGATGTTAAGTTTTTCTCATCAACTGTTCAAATGTTTTATTTGTTTACTATGTTAATATTATTTATTCATGTGTTATCTTTTTATTTTACACAGTTGAGTTGTTCAAAGTGAAATTTGTATTAAGATGTGACCCTTCTGAACAGCAGTTATTTATCACATAATAACATTTTTTATTTAAGTATATGTCTAATTGAAGACAATTTACACTGCTGCTTGGTAGCGCCACACCAATTGGCCATTTTTTCAAGCCACCCTAGGATTGGTGGTTCTAAGGTTTAAAAAGCTGTCTTGGCCTAATTCTAATCAGCCTCCGAAGAAGCGCATCTACGCATGCGCGAAACGCGTCAGGCGTTCTTTACTGTGACCCCATGTACTTTGACTTGTTTGGACCACTGTAATAAAACAAGTTTTTCAAGCATTTACTACTGAGTCAGCAGACCTCCTTTCTTTGAAACTGTATTTTTGAAGCGGTGGGATTTACCGCACACTGATCTGCTGCCCTCTTTGCCGAACTCACTTTGACTTCCGGGTTTGTTCCTCACAGCACAGACTTTATTGGGACTGTATTCCCTTGAGTTATTTGGGTGATACATTTATACTGCTATAACACCCTTTGGGAATATATTTTCTGAACACTTTTTCTGCTCTCTGAAATTATTTATAATATAAAAGGCCAAGTGTGTTTGTCCGAAGCTGTCATGCGCAGTAGAGAAAGCACGAGAACAAACACACATAGCCTTTGAGTCCCTAGTTGTCATCTGATCTGTGGCAGAAGTGGGCATGGCCAGGCATGAGTGGTGGTCGTGGCTGAACGTGAAGGGGGCATGGACGGGCATGAATGGTCGGGAAGGGGGCGTGGTCGGACATGGATGGGCGTGGCCGGGTGCGGTCGCACGATAGAGGAGATAGAGAGGGGGGAGAGAGAGAGGAGGGGAGAGAGAGAGAGGGGGGAGAGAGAGAGGGGGGAGAGAGAGAGGAGGGGGAGAGAGAGAGGAGGGGGAGAGAGAGAGGAGGGGGAGAGAGAGGGGGGAAGAGATGGGGAGAGAGAGGGGGGAGAGAGAGAGGGGGGAGAGAGAGAGGGGGGAGAGAGAGAGGGGGGAGAGAGAGAGAGCAAAAGAGAGGGGAAGAGAGAACGCAAAAGAGAGAGAGAGAGAGAGTGCAAAAGAGGGGAGAGAGAGAGCGCAAAAGAGAGGAGTAGGGAGAGAGCAAAAGAGTGGGGAGAGAGAGGGGGGAAGAGATGGGGGGAGAGAGAGAGAAGAGAGAGGTGGAGAGAGAGAGGGGGAGAGAGAGAGCAAAAGAGAGAGCGCAAAAGAGAGGGGAGGAGAGAGCGCAAAAGAGAGGGGGAGAGAGAGAGCACAAAAGAGGGGGGAGAGAGAGAGCGCAAAAGAGAGGGGGAGAGAGAGAGCACAAAAAAGAGGGGGGAAAGAGCACACAAGAGAGGGGAAAGAGAGTGCAAAAGAGAGGGGGAGAGAGAGAGTGCAAAAGAGAGGGGGAGAGAGAGCGCAAAAGAGAAGGGGGAGAGAGCGCAAAAGATAGGGGGGAGAAAGCACAAAAGAGAGGGGGAGAGAGAGAGCACAAAAGAGAGGGGGGAGAGAGCGCAAAAGAGAGGGGGGAGAGAGCGCAAAAGAGAGGGGGGGAGAGAGAGCGCAAAAGAGAGGGGGGGAGAGAGAGCGCAAAAGAGAGGGGGGGAGAGAGAGCGCAAAAGATAGGGAGGAGAGAGAGCACAAAAGAGGGGGAGAGAGAGAGCGCAAAAGAGAGGGGGAGAGAGAGAGCAAAATAGGGGGAGAGCGCAAAAGAAAGGGGGAGAGAGCACAAAAGAGAGGTGGGAGAGGGCACAAAAGAGAGGGGGAGAGAGCGCAAAAGAGCGGGGGGAGAGCGAGCAAAAAAGAGGGGGGGAGAGAGAGCACAAAAGAGAGGGGGAGAGAGAGTGCAAAAGAGAGGGTGGAGAGAGTGCAGAAGAGAGGGGGGAGAGAGAGCACAAAAGAGAGGGGGGAGAGAGAGCACAAAAGAGGGGGGAGAAAGAGCACAAAAGAGAGGGGAAGAGCGCAAAAGAGAGGGGAAGAGAGAGTGCAAAAGAGAAGTGGGAGAGAGAGCGCAAAAGAGAGGGGGAGAGAGAGAGAGCAAAAGAGGGGGGAGAGAGAGAGCACAAAAGAGAGGGGGGGAAAGAGCACACAAGAAAGGGAAAGAGAGTCCAAAAGAGAGGGGGAGAGAGAGTGCAAAAGAGAGGGGGGATAGAGAGCACAAAAGAGAAGGGGGAGAGAGAGTGCAAAAGAGAGGGGAGAGAAAGCACAAAAGAGAGGGGGAGAGAGAGAGCAAAAGAGGGGGGAGAGAGAGAGCACAAAAGAGAGGGGGGAGAGAGCGCAAAAGAGAGGGGGGAGAGAGAGTGCAAAAGAGAGGGGGAGAGAGTGCAAAAGAGAGGGGGAGAGAGCGCAAAAGATAGGGGGGAGAGAGAGCGCAAAAGAGGGGGGAGAGAGAGAGCACAAAAGAGAGGGGGAGAGAGAGAGCAAAATAGGGGGGGGGAGAGAGAGCGCAAAAGAGGGGGGAGAGAGAGAGCACAAAAGAGAGGGGGAGAGAGAGAGCAAAATAGGGGGGAGAGAGAGAGCACAAAAGAGAGGGGGAGAGAGCGCAAAAGAGAGGGGGGAGAGAGAGCGCAAAAGAGAGGGGGAGAGAGCACCAAAGAGAGGGGGGGAGAGAGAGCGCAAAAGAGAGGGGCAGAGAGTGCAAAAGAGAGGGGGGAGAGAGAGCACAAAAGAGAGGGGGAAAAGCGCAAAAGAGAGGGGGAGAGAGAGCGCAAAAGAGAGGGGGGAGAGAGAGTGCAAAAGAGAGGAGGAGAGGGAGCGCAAAAGAGAGGGGGAGAAAGATAGAGCACAAAAGAGAGACGGGAGTTCAAAAGAGGGGAGAGATAGCGTAAAAGGGAGGGGAGAGAGCACAAAAGAGAGGGGAAGAGAGAGAGCGCAAAAGAGAGGGGGGAGAGAGTGCAAAAGAGAGGGGGGAAGAAAGCACAAAAGAGATGTGGGAGAGAGAGCACAAGATAGAGGGGGAAAGAGAGCGCAAAAGAGAGGGGTGAGAGAGAGCGCAAAAGGGAGGAGAGAGAGAGAGAGGGGGAGAGAGCGCAAAAGAGATGGGGGAGAGAGAGAGCACAAAAGAGATGGGGAGAGAGAGCGCGCAAAAGAGATGGGAGAGAGAGAGCGCAGAAGATAGGAGGAGAGAGAGAGAGCACAAAAGAGAGGGGGAGAGAGAGAGAACAAAAGAGAGGGGGGAGAGAGAGCGCAAAAGAGAGGGCAAGAGAGCTCAAAAGAGAGGGGGGAGAGAGCTCAAAAGAGAGGGGGAGAGAGAGAGCAAAAGAGAGGGGGAGATAGAGAGTGCAAAAGAGAGGGGGAGAGAGCGCAAAAGAGAGGGTGAGAGAGGGGAGAGAGAGCTCAAAAGAGAGGGGGGAGAGAGAGAGAGGTCAAAAGAGAGGGGAGAAAGAGAGAGCAAAAGAGAGGGGGGAGAGAGAGAGCAAAAGAGAGGGGGAGGGAGAGAGCACAAGGGGTGGGACCGCTGTACTGCAAAAAATGGCCCATGTGAACGGGCTTTAGGACTAGTATATATATAAATAAATAAATAGCAAAAGGGAAGATCACTGACCCTATAAAGAATGTATTCAAAATATGTATTAACAATGAGATACATTAAATGAGATGAATAAATAAAGAAATAAAGAAATAAATAAAATAAAAAAGTCCCAGTGTAAGTAGGCAAATCAGAAACTGGACCTGAGTTGCTAGGTCACATAATAGCAAACAACACATGTAATGCAAATGCAAAAAACATGAACAGTAGAAACCCCCTATGTACACCCGGAGAGGAGCTGCAGGAGATATCAAGAGGTCAAGGTATAAACACTCCAATTAGAGACTCCAGTGGTATCAACTGCGATGGTGATAGCAATACAGCTTAAGTGGTCCATTAGTGGCTCCACATTCACTCATCGCAACTGGCCTGTCAGCGTCTTCCATGCAGACAATTGGTGCTTCCGAAAACCCTTGCTCACAAAGGTAACTCCAGCGTCCTACTATGCAGGAGGGGGCGTTGGTTGGAACACGTAGTTCTCCAGATCCTATCGGCTCGTCCGAGGATTCAGCCTAGCGAGAAAGCTACTTAACACTGGAACTCCAAGAGCATACACCATCTCCGATGTCTGATGAAAATTAAAATAAATGAAGAGAGATAGTGGAGGACGGTAAAAACATCTTGTTTTATTAATTTCACATAAGTAAAATTGGCATCCATGGGACACAAAACTGCATAAGCTAGCAACAAAACACTAACATGTTTTGACCCTTAGGTCGTAATCATAGCTACATATTGAACACCTGCAAATATCTAGCTTTTGAATAGATTATAAAATACATTTTTAGTGTGAATAGCAATTTGCAATTCACAAAAACCACAGAAATAATGTGCTAAACAGTTGACTCGTACAACACTGCGAAAGGGACATGTCGGGGGTGGCAACTCTGAGCCATCAATAGAGACCACACATGCAACAGGTCAACTACAGGTAGTGAGACCTAAAACCAATCAATTAGACCCGATTATTGCTAGTTCCTAAATATGTTTATACTGATGATATACACCTAGATTTAGAGTTTTGCGGCAAAAGGGATGCGTTAGCTACGTGTGTTTTTTTCCCCCCGAACCTTTTAAATAATACTGGTATTGAGAGCTCTCTGAAGGGCTGCGTTAGGCTCCAAAAAGGGAGCGTAGAGGCATATTTACCGCCACTTCAACTCTCAATACCAGCATAGCTTACGGTAGCGGCTAGTTGGAAAAACGTGCTCGTGCACGATTAACCCATAGGAAACAATGGGGCAGTTTGGGCTGAAAAAAAACCTAACACCTGCAAAAAAGCAGCGTTAAGCTCCTAACGCAGCCCCATTGTTTCCTATGGGGAAACACTCTCTAAGTCTGCATCTAACACCCTAACATGTACCCCGAGTCTAAACACCCCTAACCTTACACTTATTAACCCCTAATCTGCCGCCCCCGCTATCGCTGACCCCTGCATTTTATTATTAACCCCTAATCTGCCGCTCCGGACGCCGCCGCAACCTACATTATACCTATGTACCCCTAATCTGCTGCCCACAACATTGCCGACCCCTATATTATATTTATTAACCCCCAATCTGCCGCCCCAACGTCGCCAGATTAACCCCTAATCTGCCGACCGGACCTCGCCGCCACTATAATAAATGTTTTAACCCCTAAACCTGCCTCGCAAACCCTATAATAAATAGTATTAACCCCTAATCTGCCCTCCCTAACATCTGCGACACCTAACCTCAAGTATTAACCCCTAATCTGCCGACCGGACCTCGCCGCTAATCTAATAAATGTATTAACCCCTAAAGCTAAGTCTAACCCTAACCCTAACACCCCCCTAAGTTAAATATAATTTTATTCTAATGAAATAAATTATTTCTTATTAAAATAATTAATCCTATTTAAAGCTAAATACTTACCTCTAAAATAAGCCCTAATATAGCTACAATATAAATAATAATTACATTGTAGCTATTTTAGGATTTATATTTATTTTACAGGCAACTTTGTATTTATTTTAACTAGGTACAATAGCTATTAAATAGTTATTTACTATTTAATAGCTACCTAGTTAAAATAATTACAAAATTACCTGTAAAATAAATCCTAACATAAGTTACAATTAAACCTAACACTACACTATCAATAAATTAATTAACTAAATACCTACAATTACCTACAATTAAATCAACTAAACTAAATTACAAAAAAAACAAACACTAAATTACAAAAAAAAAAATACAAGAATTTTAAACTAATTACACCTACTCTAAGTGTTAGGGTTTTTTAAGGGGGGTTTGGGTGGGTTAGATTAGGGGTATGTGGGTGGTGGGTTGTAATGTCTGGGGGGTATTGTATGTTTTTTTTTTTACAGGCAAAAGAGCTGATTTCTTTGGGACATGCCCCGCAAAAAGCCCTTTTAAGGGCTGGTAAAGTAATAGAGCTGTTAACTTTTTATTTTAGAATAGGGTAGGGCATTTTTTCATTTTGGGAGGCTTTGTTATTTTTTTAGGGGGCTTAGAGTAGGTGTAATTAGTTTAAAATTCTTGTAATTTTTTTTTGTTTGTAATTTAGTGTTTTTTTTTTTTTGTAATTTAGTTTAGTTGATTTAATTGTAGGTAATTGTAGGTAGTTTAGTTAATTAATTTATTGATAGTGTAGTGTTAGGTTTAATTGTAACTTAGGTTAGGATTTATTTTACAGGTCATTTTGTAATTATTTTAACTAGGTAGCTATTAAATAGTAAATAACTATTTAATAGCTATTGTACCTAGTTAAAATAAATACAAAGTTGCCTGTAAAATAAATATAAATCCTAAAATAGCTACAATGTAATTATCATTTATATTGTAGCTATATTAAGGCTTATTTTACAGGTAAGTATTTAGCTTTAAATAGGATTAATTTTTTTAATAAGAAATAATTTATTTCATTAGAATAAAATTATATTTAACTTAGGGGTGTTAGGGTTAGGGTTAGACTTAGCTTTAGGGGTTAATACATTTATTAGAATAGCGGCGAGGTCTGATCGGCAGATTAGGGTTAATACTTGAAGTTCGGTGTTGCAGATGTTAGGGAGGGCAGATTAGGGGTTAATACTATTTATTATAGGTTTTGCGAAGTGGGAGTGTGGCGGTTTAGGGGTTAATACATTTATTATAGTGGCGGCGAGGTCCAGTTGGCAGATTTGGGGTTAATAAGTGTAGGTAAGGTTGCGGCGATGTTGGGGGGGCAGATTAGGGGTTAATAAATATTATGTAGGTGTCGGCGATGTTAGGGGCAGCAGACTAGGGGTACATAGGGATAATGTAGGTGGCGGCGGTGTGCGGTTGGCAGATTAGGGGTTAAAAAATGTATTAGAGTGGCGGCTATGTGGGGGGGCCTCAGTTTAGGGGTATATAGGTAGTTTATGGGTGTTAGTGTACTTTAGAGCACAGTAGTTAAGAGCTTTATAAACCGGCGTTAGCCCATAAAGCTCTTAACTCCTGACTTTTTTCTGCGGCTGGAGTCTTGTCGGTAGAGGGTGTACCGCTCACTTCAGCCAAGACTCTAAATACTGGCGTTAGGAAGATCCCATTGAAAAGATAGGATACGCAATTGGCGTAAGGGGATCTGCGGTATGGAAAAGTCGCGGCTGGAAAGTGAGCGTTAGACCCTTTCCTGACTGACTCTAAATACCAGCGGGTGGTAAAAAGCAGCACTAGGACCCCTTAATGCTGCTTTTGACGGCTAACGCAGAACTCTAAATCTAGGTGATAGTCGCCAGTGTACAGGTAAATGTTTCTAATGAAGATCAAAGAAATCTTGAGCAGGTTTTTTGCCTTCCCCCACAGAGAACAGGGATAGGACAGGGGAGACAGGGGGGACATGATCATTATCAGCTGAGAGGGAACAGAGGGAAGCAAAAATACAAAAAAATAATAATGTTGTGAATTAATCCAACTATACACTTGCTCCCTTACATCTATCTGTCCTTGGCTATGGTCTTAACTTCTTCCCCTCTAATAATTTTGATATTTTTAGAACACTCCTTGATGTAAATAAACTAATCAGAAATATTACTTTACAAAGACATTATCATGACACACCATGTGAAATAGATAACCCTGAATCTAGGATAGAGCTTAACTTTAATCCTAAACTAAATAGTTCTACAGGTGCCTGTAATGGAACAACATTTAGGGAGGCTTGTGACACGGTTACTCTTGAAAAGTTGTCAAGAGAAGGGGCTTGTCAGACTTAATCCCCACACACTAATTCATTTGGAGGGTTTAAAAACCCCTCAGAATTCTACCCCATACACAATGTTGGGAAAACTCTGGAGACATTTTCAAAAGAGTTGAGCGTGATCTTTCAGGGCTTAAAATTACAAATAAATACCACAGATCTAATCTAAGGAGAAGAGAGAAAATAGCTCTTGAGGAGTTGAGGGGAAAAGAGGATATAGTTGTCCGCTCAGCGGACAAAGGCGGCTCTATTTTTGTCTACTATGCCCTCTTACATGGGGACCCTACTATTGCTTTTCAAAGAGAACTGTTGGGTCTCTTGGACGATGGTTTGGAGAATGGGCACTTGGATCTTAAGACCTTTTAATTTTTATGTGCTGATCATCCTGTGGTGCCCATTTTCCACCATCTAACAAAGATACACAAATCCTTGAGCAATGTCCAAGGACTTCCAATAGTGATTGGAATAGGTTTCCTTTCTGAACATGCTTCCCAGTGGTTGGATGGTATATTACAACCGTAAAATTATTTCAAATTTGAGGGGGCTTTCTTTCTCCAGAAGTGTGTGACAGCCATGGGGGCAAATTTTGCCTCCTCTTACGCCAACCTTTTTATGGGTTGGTGGGAGTTATTCCACATCTATGGAGATGGAAATCCCTTTAGAAATATAGTCCATTATTATGGGCGTTATATAGATGATTTACTCTTGATATGGTTGGGCAGTGCCTCTGAGTTTTCTGAGTTTATTGACTTATTTAGCAAACCTACAGCAGGTAATGCACTCTTGTATGCCAAGAGTTGCCCCCCCTGACATGTCCCTTTCGCAGTGGCCAAGGGCCAATTTATCAGGGTTAAAAGAAACTGTATATTTAAAGATACTTATTTTGGACAATCTAAAGATCTGAAGAATAGATTGAAAGAAAGAGGGTACCCTGACCATACTATCTGCAGGGCCGAAAGACAGGTGTCTAAGATTGACAAAACTAATTTAATACAGAATCACTTTCCAACCCAAGAAAGTAATAGTCAAAACTTTAAAGGTGTCACTTTTGTTACAGAGTTTAGCACACAATATGATGAGATTTGTAACATTGTGAAAAAGCAATTCAGTTTTTTGTCTGCAGATGACAAACTTGAGAGTTGTGTGAATAATGGGCGATGTTGTTCTTACAGAAAAACAAAAACATTGGCAAATGTTTTGTCACCATCTTCTTTACCTGTATTGAATAAACCCGCAGCTCTTGGCTTACACCAAAGGGACTTCATAAATGCATACATAAGTGTCGGGTCTGTGAATATATAACAGTATCCAATAGTTTCAAATATGAAGCAACAGGGGAAATTTTACCTATCAACAGTTGCCTGAAATGCACTTCAACATATGTGATTTATGTACTCACCTGTTTACTTTGCCATCTTCAATATGTAGGTCTTACTACAAATGAAGTAAAGGTTTGCATCAGAAACCATTTATCCACCATACAGGCTGGTGTGGCCTCTACCCCCCTCGTTAAAGGGACAGTCTTCACCAGAATTTTTATTGTTTTAAAAGATAGATAATCCCTTTATTACCCATTCCCCAGTTTTGCATAGCCAACACAGTTATAATAATATACTTTTAACCTCTGTGATTATCTTGTATCTAAGCCTCTGCAAACTGCCCCCTTATTTCAGTTCTTTTGACAGACTTGCAGTCTAGCCAATCAATGCTTGCTCCCAGATAACTTTACGTGCACAAGCACAGTGTTATCTATAGGAAATACGTGAACTAACACCCTCTAGTGGTGAAAAACTGTTAAAATGCATTCTGAAAAGAGGTGGCATTCAAGGTCTAAGAAATTAGCATATGAACCTCCTAGGTTAAGCTTTCAACTAAGAATACCAAGAGAAGAAAGCAAAATTGGTGATAAAAGTAAATTGGAAAATTGTTTAACATTACATGCTCTATCTGAATCATGAAAGTTTATTTTGGCCTAGACTGTCCCTTTAAACATTTTGCCAGGTGCTACAATAAAAGCATACACACTTTAAGATGACAATCTATAGAGAGGGTTATGAATCACCCTAGAGGAGGGGATCGGGATAGGCTGCAGTGGAAGAGGGAGATTTACTGGATTTTCAAACTCCAGACAAGGGTTCCTACTGGTTTGAATTCTGAATACGATCTGATTAATTTCTGGAAATAGGACCCCATGAACACTTTGAGGTGTCTCCCTCTTCCATAACAGCCTTGCCTTTACTTATGTATTTACTTATGTATTTACTTATGTATGTGCTCACCTATTCATTTATTTGTAGAATTGTTCACTTGATTACTTGCATTCTTTATTTATTTATATTTATATTGTCAGTTTTTGCTATTTTTGTGCCAAGTGGCCATGAGGTTAAATTTAATTTAATTTATTTCATTTGATGGTCTAGTTCAATTTTTCTATCATGTATTAGTTTCATCCTCAATACTAAACTTCCACCTCTATTTGTGAACTTATTTTGTAATGCATATGTTGTTTTAAAGACCATGAAATAATGTTTTCTCCCTGTGTTGTATGAGTCAACTTTATTTTGTATATTATTTTGTTGCTCTGGGAGAATGTGTGCTTAGATACCTATATGATTATATAACTCATCAGGTTTTATGATCATCCCTTTCAACTTGAGATTTAAATGATTTAAATGATTTGAGTTTAGCACATTATTTCTGTGTTTTTTGTGAATTGCAAATGGCTATTCACACTAAAAATGTATTTTATCATCTATTCACAAGCTAGATATTTGCATGGAATCCCTCTACATGTACTGTATATGCTTCTCTTAAAGGGACACTGTACCCAAATTTTTTCTTTCGTAATTCAGATTGAGCATGACATTTTAAGCAATTTTCTAATTTACTCCTTTTATCATTTTTTTTCATTCTCTTGGTATCTTTATTTGAAATGCAAACATGTAAGTTTAGATGCCGAACCATTTTTGGTGAGCAACCTGGGTTTTCCTTGCTGATTGGTGGATAAATTCATTCACCAATAAAAAAGTGCTGTCCAGAGTACTGAACCCAAAACAAGCTTAGATGCCTTCTTTTTCAAATAAATATAGCAAGAGAACGAATACAAATTGATAATAGGAGTAAATTAGAAAGTTGCTTAAAATTGCATGTTCTTTCTGAATCACAAAAGAAACATTTTGGGTACAGTGTCCCTTTAAGTAAGGTGTATTATGTCAACAAGATATTTTGTAAATAGGATATTATCTTTCCATTTCCCACTGTATATATATGTCCCACCAGCTAGCTTACTCAGGCAAACAGGTACCAGATCCACAGTTAGAATAAAAGTACTCTTGAGAAAAGAGTGCCATAAAAACGTTGAAATGCGTTGCAGATTATATTCAAGTTTTAAATATACTTTTTGTTCCAATAAATAGTCCTCTATGCATAGAGGTTATTTTGGTTTTTATCTAAGACTGTGATTGTGTTTTTTTACTTTTATTCTAACTGTGGATCTGGTACCTGTTTGCCTGGTGGGCTCATATTAACCCAGCTGGTCTGACTTGCACTGTATTATAGTGAGCCACTTTTGTGAGTATATTTTCTGGAGGGTTTTTGGGAATTTTCTAAATTTTTTAGTGATTTCATGCACTATTGGAGTACCCTCCCCCTCCCTCTCTGTATCTTACTTTGCAGTAACCATTGGTATATCCACGATCTGGAGTGAGCCAGCTGGTGGGCTCTGATCTATCCAGCCTGCTTGACTTGCACTGCCACATAGTGCACCACCTTTGTGAGTATCATTCTGTAGAGTGATGTATTGATACAATTTCCAACAATTGTTGTGATCTTCTGCACCATTGGAGCGCCTTTTTCTGTTTTTTTTTCATATTTGCAGTTTCTTCTCTTTGTTTTAAGAAGATCTGATCCTGGTGTATCTCCCCACAACCATCGACAGAAGCCTCTTGATGACGCCTTTGTCCTGAGGGACCATCTTTGATGGACTTTATTTGATGATTATTGAGCGTAATCAATAGGTTTACTCATACACCTATTAGCATAATGATGCAGAGTTGTTTTTAAACCAATTGGGTTCTCCCTTGATACCTTAAATAGGTATAACTTGTGTTTCTGGCGAGTCTGAAGACTCAATTTCCAAAAGGGGAACAGCACCACAATGACTGTAATTCAAACTTGCTTTATTGGGACATCAGCAAAAATAACTTTTAATAAAGATCTATATAAAAGTATTGTAGTTATCAGAAATTGGATACTATATTTACCTTCACACATACACATTTAGAGAAAGAAAATTAAAAAGACATGTCTTAGGCACAATTCAAATTATATTTGTAATACTGTTAGGGTGAGACATCATTAAGAAACATTATTTAACTTGCATATGTTTAGGTAACGCTTAAAAATTACCATTTCTATTAGCGCTATTGGAATATAATTGCTCTAAACTTCAGCTAAGCTCCTACAAACCAGGAGCTAGATTACATTTAACTCAATCTAGTTCAATATTTAACATACATTCTTTATATGTTGTATGAGAATTGCCTAAGTAAGCAGTTAAAAGTTAGGAGAGTTGGTTCCGGCTCATAGACCCTTGACACTCAGTTATGTCTTTAGACTTATTGTATCTAAAGAAATTATCATACCAGACCTCAGATTGCAGTTTCTATTGGGAATCCAAATCAGGTCAATAGCTCTTAATCCTATGTAATATATATGTCCTCATCAGACCTAAGATCAGACCCAGGTCCTCAATACTTGTCATGCTCTGGTGTATATCTGCTCAGGAGACAGACCCTTGGACAGTGGTAGGAAATGGGAGACACCGATTCCTGACTCGGGGAACAGTATCCTGGATGTGGATAGTTGAAATACTGGGATTCATAGAGTCTAGGAGTTATTGAGTTCATGAAGAGTAAATAAGATCTATGCAACATATTTAGGCTTCAAAGAAAACAGATAGTATTGAGCTTCAAAGAGCATGAATGTAATCTTGACATATGCTGCAAAAGATCCAGAGAGTACAATATGAATTAGGAGACAGTATTCACAACACAATAATAAAACTGGAAAATATATTGTATGATTCAGAAAGTATGATATAGCTTTACCACGTAAAGTAGTAATGCAGGGGTCACAGTACACAATATAAGTTGGGGCAAAAAGATAAGTTGCAAGTTAGAGTATCAAATACTGTTGTGGCAATAATTGGAGAATCACAGGAAAGCATTTTGGTTAACTGAAATACATATATGCAGAGTTCTGAGTATATATAGTTGCAGCAAAATATTGAGTTGAGTAATCACAACTTGCAGCCGCAAATATTTGTAAACTTCAGAGTATGATTCAGTTGTGGCACCCCATACAGTCTTGTAATTTAGATTGAGTTCAGAGTTTGCAAAATAGCAGTTTCCAGGAAACGAAGCAGGACATATATGGGTACTTGCTATTAGTAGAAATCAAGCATTAGCAGTCAGATAAGGCTGTAAACTTGAATATCTCTAGAAAAGGCAAGCTGACAACAAACACTGAGAGATCTGTATATCCAGAACAAACTTTAAAGCTAGTGCAATAAACAATAGACCTGAGCATAGCTAAATAGAGACTGAGAGAATCAGGTGCATGAATAATTAATTAGGCAGGTAAGTTCCAGCAGTAGAATCTATGCAGACTATGCCCAAAACAGCTTGATTGACAGAAGCAGAGAAGGCAGTCTTAAAGGGACAGTGATATCAGGTAGGCATATATGACAATATTCTTGTTAATAATTACTGTATATGCCACATCAGATCTCAAATCAGACTCATAGCTATGTAGCCATGTCATCCTCCTTGTGTCCATATCTGAATTCAGATCAGAACAAGTGATTTGGTGTCTATTATTTTTAATATTGTTTATTAAATAAAAAGTAAAAAATTGCATTGTCTGTTTATATGTTATGCACCTGGCTATCCTACTTGTAGTTTATTCACATTTCTCATAATAATAAGCCCTTCATGGCATGGGTCGGTAAAAAATGGAATCTGTTTGTTTGTATTAAGGTTATTATTATTTTCAATTTCTTTGTAGAATGATAACAGGTTGTTCTGTGTTATACAGGGAAAAAAAAAAGACAGAATAGGCAAATTGAGACTGAAGGATAAGTGGACCCAGCTCCCAAGAGAACTTACATTCACAACTGTAAAGGAGGACTATGTTCAGTGATAGTACTATACAATTTAGGACAGATCCATTACTAAATTGGGCAATTAAGTGCATCAAATGCTTCTTAAATTAATCTTACAAGTGGGAATAAAATTACTAAATTTAATTGTTTATATAACATACTGGAATATAAAACACATTCAGTTTTAAATGTTATTTTAACATTACTTTGGGGCTGCTAAGCATTGTGCAGGGTATTAAAGTAAGTATCTTTTTAGCAAGAATGTGCAAAATAATTCTGTAAACACCATAAATGCTATAAAAAGGCAAACACATTTAAATACTTCATTTTAGGACAGAAAAAAAATCATAAAGGGAAAATAAATTTGAATGTACGTTGATTCAGATGTCGGTTTTATAATATAAAAATGAATAAATTAAATGTCTGAGTTGATTAGCTTCATTACATTGACTTAAATTGATGGTTAGAAAAGCTGATGGAAATAATGTTAATTTTCAATTTTAGTTAAGTGCTTTTTATCTGGCAAGGTTAAAAAACAAGCATTATCAACAACCTAAGAAAAGTACATAAGTGATACAATGTCACACAATGTCATTGCTTTGCTTTAAGAAGGTAAATGGCAGCTTAAATAAGGTTCACTTTGAAAATGGTAATATCGAGGCAATGCATTGCTCCATTCTCTTTCATTTCACCACCCCATTTATCAGCACATTGTAATCCAAAATTGTACTTAAGAGGTTAAGGAACTGCACTATCAACTTTTCATCTTGCTCCAAATTACGTGTCTGCAGCCTGGTAGATGTTGATAGAGTTGCATAACCTCTGTTGCTCAATACAATAGCAATCTTAAATTAGAACAATGTTTTTTATGATTCCCATGACATAAAAATGAATCTTTTGAACCGATATATGTTGCACACATAATGAACATAAACAACGTTTGTAAATATAGAAAATAATCATATAAGCATTATACTTTGTTATACTAGTGTTGCATCTGTTGATGATTTTTAAAATTAAATATGAGACTTAAACTAATCCCTTAATTTAAAACACCATATTTTTTTAATTCTGTTTCAATAATATTTGGTATAGAGATATTTATTAAAACTGTGCACAATTAACAATTTATTTTCTATGTATTGCAATATATGTAAGCTATATATAAAAACACCATACATATTATGTTAGTTACATGATCACTCGTCAATTTATGTAGGGCTAGATTACAAGTGGCATGCTATTTAATGCTTTTGCTCGATCGCTAACACCTCCTGAAGTAAAGTTTTTGCACATGTGGTTTAGCGTTCATATCACAACCATGTTAACTCATTCTCTCCATAGACTTTAATGGAGCACTCTTTAAAAAACAATAAAAAAAAAACCACTTATCGCTTGCACACTAATCCAATACCACATTAAACCCACAGCGCAATACCCAAAAGAAGTTATTAATATTTCACATTTTAATGTTCTTCACATACAGGAAAATGTTATTTTTACTATTAAAAGATATTTCTATATATATCTATATATACTGTACCTATACCTGATTATATATTCCTATAGATATATTTGTGTATTTATATATATATACATACACACACATATAAACACATACATACATATTTATACGCATCTATACAGTACACCAAGAATAGAACTTCTTTTTCCATGCAAAAAACAAAGCACTGAATGGGAGTCTGAGATGACCTTTTAATACCTTCCATTCAGGCTTGGCACCAGTAAAAGGTCAGGATCACTTCCAGGTGGCAAGGTAATAATAAGAGCTAAACACAGTGCACATACCATATGGAATAGAAGACCAGGAGCACAGCAGGACATCCAGAGAGCCAGCCATGCTAATCCAAAATAATTTAGAGCGGCCCTTGGGTCTGAAATTTTCAAGCCTTCCTGAGTTTTTAATTCCCTTTCAGAGAATGAATTACAGTATTCTGGGAATTGTAGTTTATTGATTTGGCTGTTTCACTCTCTGTATTATACAACTGCAGATCTAAGGCTGATTTATCAAGGGCTGAACGGCTCTTGATGCCCCTGTTTCTGCGTGATCCTGAAGGCTCACCGGAAACAGCAGTTATGAAGCAGCGGTCTTAAGACAGCTGCACCTTAACTGATCCACCTGCTCTGAGGCTGCGGAGATCAATCCACCCAAACCTATGCAATCTGGTTGATTGACACCCCCTCCTAGTGGCTGATTAGCCATGAATCTGCACTAGAACTGCTTGTGCAATGTTAAATTCAGACAGCGTATGCTGTCTGCATTCAGCGATGTCTGTCGGGCATGGTACGTTATAGTGTATCATGTCAGACAGACATTGATAATTCGGCCCCCCAGACTCTTATTTTCTACCATGCAGTGCACAGTGGTGGAACAAGGCTGACTGCTTTACTATTGAAGTGGTTAATACAGAGATTTGTATGTGTGTGATGTTTTTAAGCAATTTTAAAACAAATGAAGAAGGTGTCTCAGGTGCATAGCAATATGGCTGCAGCAGGTAACATCAAGCAGGAGAAACAGGTTACTCACATTTCACTGCAGCACTCAATTGTGCTTTAGATGCAGGCTGGAGATACACAGTGTTCCAGATCACTGACCCAAGGATACTGGAGCTGATGGACCCTCCTAGGAAATGACTGTTCATATTCAAGTAGCTGAAAATTTGTTGCAAACTAATACACAATATTAAAAAACCCAATATTTATTAAAATCCAATAAAAACTTTTTGTATAACGTAAAATGAGGGATAATTTAAAGATGGTCTTCATAGACGACTTGAACCAAAAAAGGCATATCTCCAATGTGGAAACAAGGAAAGTGACTCAACTATGCATGAAAACACAGGAACTGGGGTGCAGATTTTTTTTTTAATATTTGGCTGTAGCAGAAGACAGTTTGTTAGCAGAAGGGCTGGAGAGCGGCACAAGAATGTATGTCTGCTGGCAACAAAAAAGTATGGTGAAGGGTCCTTGGAAATTTGAGGTTGTATTTCTGCAAATGGAGTTGGGGATTTGATCTGAATTAATGATCTCCTCAATGCTGAGAAGTACATTCAGATACTTATCTAACATGTAATACCATCAGGGAGGCATCATATTCGCCCCAAATTTAATCTGAAAGATGATAATGACCCCATACATACAGTCAAGTCATTAAGAACTATCTTCAGCATAACACAAAATCTTAAATAGATTTGTTTATTCTCCTTGCATTTTGTTAACTACTAACATTTTTATTTTTTAAATAATTCTTAATTTAAAGCATCTTGGCTTCATTTTTTATTTAGAATATATTTTTTTTATGTACACATATAAACACACACACACACATGCACATATATATATACAGGTGACCCTCGTTTTACAACAGTTCAATTTACACCGTTTCAGAATAACAACCTTTTTTTCCAGTCATGTGACTGCTATTGAAAACCATTGAGAAGCAGTGCATTTATTAAAATAGCCAGTAGGTGGAGCTGCCCGCTTGTGTTGCAGCAAAGCCAAACAAGCTGAAATTAATCAGTTTAACCAGACCTGAGCTATCGAGCAGATTTCAAAGGAACAAGATCTTCCTGTCGATAAATCAGTCCAGATTTGAATGCATAGAAAGAACTGTTTGCAGAAAAAAAGTCTGTGTTGTGTGATTATTTTATTAGGTTTATAACGCTGTTTAGCAAATGTTTTTGTTCATTTAACTTAGTTTAATGATATATTCTGTGTTGTGTGATTATTTTATTAGGTTTATAATGCTGTTTAGCATTTAAAGTCTTCATTTCAAAGCTTTAAATATAATGTATTAGGTGTTACTTATGACAATTTTGAGAGGGGCCTGTAACCTATCTCCCTCACTTCCCATTGACTTACATTATAAACTGGGTTTCAATTTAGGCCGGTTTCGATTTACAACCATTTCTTCTGGAACCTAACCCCGGCGTAAACTGAGGGCTACCTGTATATATATATATATATACATATATATATATATATATATATATATATATTAATTTTTTTTATATATATATATATATATATATATATATATATATATATATATATATATAAAATAGAGAATAGCCTAAAGGGGGCGCTTCCTACTCTCTTTATACAAAACCAATAAAAAATATCATATACCATAAACCAACTGAGCATAAATGTCCAAAAAATCCAAAGTGAGGCAGCTCTCTGTCAAAGGACATCCAAATCCTGGTGTGTATTGATCTGCAGAAAATGATCAGAGGCACCACCCTGGCCTAGTACCATCAACACAAGTAAAAGTTGAAGCAAGCTAACAGGTTATACTCACAAACGTATAGCACCCAATGTTGCTAGTGGGACAGGCTAGAACTTTGTAGTAGTCCAGATCACTGTATACAACCAGCAATGATGTCTGGTCAGATGACATTTAGGGAACACTCATATTACCTGTATGAAAACAAAGAGCAAACAACCATATTCCAGTAACGTTTGGACAAGGGCAAGAAGAAAATGATTGATTGCCCTTACAGGAAGGAAAGCACCTTCAGGTGCAGTATAAGCGGACTAGGGTTTCACAGCCGCCCAGCTGACTGATATCACCAGCAGACAGCAAGCAGCAGCAAACATGTTCCAAAGTACCCAAAGTGGTGTATCAATGTAATACACCACAAAAGCAAGTGTATAATTAAAAGATTCTTTATTAAAAAACAACGCGTTTCTCAGCCTCTAAGGGGCTGTTTTCTTAGACTATAATACAAACAATTAAAATACACTTGCTATATAAAGAGTAACCAACATTCTCTGACAGGTCAAACAATTAATCGGTCACACCTATATGTATTCACAATCAATTAGTTGGCATGGTAACACAGGTAAACGATGACCTCATAGATGGGATACAATATACATGTGGTTTACAGATAGTCAGTTGACATGGTAACCAAGACAAACAATAGCTTCACATATACAGATAACATAAATTGTACAACCCAAAATAATATATATAGAGTATTAGATAATATATATATAGAGAATATAAACATAGCTAAAAGCCCCCACCCTCCCACCACATATATCCTCATATAATGGCATATTAAGTTGCCATTATGTTAATATAGACATAATCCTAAAACAGACTTGTCTATATACAAATTGCAGTGTTGCACTCAAAACAATATTCACCCATAAGACCCTGCAGGGTGTGCCTGTTAGTGTAATATATAGTGAAAATGCACATGTCCAATATTGGCTTGTTATACTTGTTATGGGTTTATAAGTCCTACAAACAACAATGAGCTTCTGCTCGATATTACAACATCAAATTAATGAAAGTTTATGACTTGCCTGTATGTTGTTTGTGAAAAGATTGATTCATGTTGGGATAACATTTACTGTGTGTAAAACTGAAAGCTGTGTTGGCATGAAACAAACATTCATTCATGGCTTCACCGCATTCAGTCCACACCTTGTAGCCACCTCTTTGTATTGAGGGGTGTGTGCATATGGACCAATTATAGAGGAGAGGAAGCCGAAAGGGGGAGGGTCCACAAATGGTTCTAACAGCTACATGTCATGATCGATTAGAGGATAATCCCTAAATGTGGCTATATAATATGTCTTTAACATACAGATCGTACTTGCGGCCCTGCAGTAGCATGTCCTAATCTTAAATATAGTTATTACAAGATTGACTACAGTCAAAAGATGTAGGCTAAGTGGACCCTAAATTAAGTCTAAATAAGGACTAACTCAGAACCATAAGCAAAATCAGTGAGTCTTACTCTCATTTGGGGAGTATGAATGATATAAAAAATGACGCTTGAAATTCTAAACGAAAAAGAAACTCCCATTAAGCAAATATTTGTTTGATTGCATGTGTCATAATACCAGATGATGCAATATTCTGTAATCTATGTCATAAATATGATAAGTATATAATAAATATACCAAAAATCACAAACAAAGAAAATTAATAAAAAATAAATGTGATAATGAAATACAAAAAGTGAATCGTGAAAAAAGTTCATATATAAGGATATGTAAATCTTCTAAGAATGGTCTCTTCACTCTTCTGCAATCCTCCGTGTGTTCTCAAAGAAAAGGAAACAAAGTATGCAACATAGTGTAACTCTGTAACCACTTATAGTGCAACAGTTCTGCTTGTTTAACGAGTGATTACTCACATTTGTTGGAGCTTATGGCCAAGCTCAGGGAAATGCGCACTCCCACTTTATACTGGTGGGAAAACAGTACTCTCAGGCAAATTTTATAAAAGCAAACATTTATTAAAATACATATATAAAAAGTGTCACAAATGCTTTTACAACACCTCTTACAAAGGGTAACTGAGTAATAATAGCTGTAGAATTACTCAAAAGAGTAGATGCCAGTCCTGGATGGAGATGGATGGACAAGCAGAATCTTAACCGCTTAGAACCACCACTTCCTAGTGCCAGAAAGACCGCTCCTCCCTCAGGTGTATGAGCAGATGTAAAGACGCAAGAGAGTGTCAATTCCGACGTACGTTTCGCTAAATCAGCTTTTTCAAGGAATCATTCCTTGAAAAAGCTGATTTAGCGAAACGTATGTCGGAATTGACACTCTCTTGAATATGAGCAGATGTAAAGATGCAAGAGAGTGTCAATTCTGACGTACGTTTCGCTAAATAAGCTTTTTCAAGGAATGATTCCTTGAAAAAGCTGATTTAGCGAAACGTACGTCGGAATTGACACTCTCTTGCGTCTTTACATCTGCTCATACACCTGAGGGAGGAGCGGTCTTTCTGGCACTGGGAAGTGGTGGTTCTAAGCAGTTAAGATTCTGCTTGTCCATCCATCTCCATCCAGGACTGGCATCTACTCTTTTGAGTAATTCTACAGCTATTATTACTCAGTTACCCTTTGTAAGAGGTGTTGTAAAAGCATTTGTGACGCTTTTTATATATGTATTTTAATAAATGTTTGCTTTTATAAAATTTGCCTGAGAGTACTGTTTTCCCACCAGTATAAAGTGGGAGTGCGCATTTCCCTGAGCTTGGCCATAAGCTCGAACAAATGTGAGTAATCACTCGTTAAACAAGCAGAACTGTTGCACTATAAGTGGTTACAGAGTTACACTATGTTGCATACTTTGTTTCCTTTTCTTTGAGAACACACGGAGGATTGCAGAAGAGTGAAGAGACCATTCTTAGAAGATTTACATATCCTTATATATGAACTTTTTTCACGATTCACTTTTTGTATTTCATTATCACATTTATTTTTTATAAATATGATAAGTGTTTGATTATGCATGGTGATATGACAGTGAACAAAAGTGAATGTTAATTCCTATATGGTCATCACGTAGAAAAAAGATTATAAGAATAAGAAAAAAATGATTAAGAAGATAATTGATAAACATACTAGTGTATGGTGATGTGCTTAGATAGGAGATAATGATTAAAGGAGTGTGATATGCTATTCACAAAGCTCTGGCACAATTATTAAGTGTAATGAGCTATATTAATATCAAAATTTGAATACAACTTAGTGATGAACCAAGTGTCCTCTACCTTGGTGTAAAATGTATGAAGTGTAATGTATGACATGTACTAATATAAGAAATTGGCTAGTAATTCCATAACCTAACTATACATATCATCTACTGGTAAACGTAAGTGACAAAGTGAAGGTGGAAGACAGACTATACCTAACATGAGGAGGGATTATATATATATATATATGTAAAATGAATGTGATAAGAATATCTATGATTTGGGCTATGGTAAGTCCCCTAACTAAGTGGTGCTATTATCAAGTGATGAGAGAAATCTCATATTATAGACTGGTAGTACCAAAGACATATCATCCATATCTCTCATATATAGCTCCCACAGGTGTAAATCAATAGAACTAAATAAAATTCATAAGGGGATGTGTAATACAATGGGTACGTGAAAGATATCTCATACTCAAAAAAGGGTGATAAGCTCTAATCGAGTGAAAACTATACTAAAGTAGTAAAAATATATCTCCTGAATAAGTAAGTGGTATCATTCATATATCCCACTCTACATCTGGAAGTTCATAAGGAATTATTGATGGATTACTACAACCCTATCATATTCGGCCCAACCAATGTAAAGGATCAAATAAAAGCCACCATATCCAGATTCTCATTGAGGCCGTCAGGTTTAAGTGTTTTCAATGTTGTGATCCAATAGGACTCTCTTCTTCTGAAGGTCATGAATGCATCCCTATGAGATCTGGGAATCAGCTCAATGGGTGCAGTTTTCATAGGATTTTTCTGTTTATTTTGCCCCAACTTTTTTTGATCTTGCGACAGGTACGGCCAATGTATTAGACCCCACATGCACAGTTTAAAATGTATATGACAAATGATGATTCACAAGTCATAAATCCTTTGATGTCAAAGGTTTCACCAGTGGTGTATGATGTGAAGGTGGATGCCCTATGATTAATAGAGCTACACATACCACAACGTTTTCTACAGCACTTGGATATTTTATTTCTAGGGGACCTAATCCTGAAGGGATTAGTTAGTGGAGCATTGCTTGCTTGAAATTTATCTCTAATGACTTTACTGGGAACCCGAGCTGACCATCCCATGAAGAAGTGGCTGTGTTTGCCCACCGAATTCAGGTACTAATGTAATAAGGGATTAGTTTTGTTGTGTAGCCGATGAAGCTGCCTATGAACCTTATCTGGTTTCCCACCACACTTAATACCTACGGCTCTGCATGCAACACATCGCAAGCGTTTATGTGCTTTTTTTCTATTATACCCCCTTCTCTCCTCTTTAAACGCTTGAAAGGATAAGGTGTATTTATCAGACTACAGTCTCTGTTTTTCTGAGTTTTTTTCTACTCTGCCAATACATATATACACTTTGTTAAATATGGATGTTGTGGCTGATAAACAGTACTACTCACTATGTACTGATGATGATTGGGACGTAGATGATATTGAATTAGAAGATCTATCTAAAGTCTGTATAAAAAATGCCAAATTGGGGGACTTGTAGATCTTAAACCCAAAGAACTAAGGCTATGTATGGATAATTGGGCTTTCTGCAGATATATTGATAAGGGAATGATACCACGTGGTTTAAGACTGCAAAAATGTCCTACATTTGAAACAGATGATTATGAATTTATTTCTGAATGGAACGATATCCTCATGGAGTGCTCCATTAGACTGATGGGACTTTTAATTAAATATAAATCTGTACAATTGCAAAAGATAAAAGATGATATTTGCAATTTGCAAATTGAAATGAGTAAATATAAAAATGATGCTAAATATGACAAGTTTGATACCATACTACATGAGACAATTGAAGCAACTAAGCAGGACATCATGAGCGTTAAATATTCAAAATACCAGAGAGATAGTAAAGACTATGCCAATAAAACAGTTTATGTATGCATAGGAGATTTAGAAGAGCTATACACACTTTTCAGAAAAATGCAGTACAAAATCAGGCATTTGATAAAAAATAAAAACAAAAAATCAATTTGACAGTGAAAGCACCATTCAGGGAAAGCCACAATATAAGAGACATAGACGAAATAGAAAGAAAGTGAGTTTTGCCATAGATAAACAGGATTTTACTGATGAAGAAGGTCCAGTCTCAGGAAATGACTTCTCAGTTTCAGATGGGAGTTCAGCATCTGACTGGGAAGTCAGGCCTCAACAGACTGAAAATGTAATCGCTTCAGCTATAGATATTGGCATGCTAAGTGAAAACTGTCAAATAGAATAAATGCAATCTAATTTTCTAGATCAGGGTGCTAGACCTAAGGGAAGCACTACTGTTAAGGAGAATAAAAAGGGACGGACTGAGGTTTTTCAGGAGGGCACAGATGCCCCAAAAGGAGAAGGTCAATCAACTATACTGAAAGAGCAGAAAAATATGGGTAAAAAACAAGAGAGATACACCCTGAGAGAGAACAAGAGCAATCGGAAATATGTATAAATTCAGTAATTAATATATCCACATATCGTTTGAGCGAGACAGAAAAGAAAGTGTTAAATTGTGTGCTTAATTTCTGCCCTTCTAGAGATTTTGGTCTCTTTCAAACGATTTTGGATAAAAAAAAATTTGTAAGGTCCTTGACCCTAAGAAAACACTTCTCTGGAGATAAATTACTTTTAGATGTAGATATAGATCAGACAATAAAGAGCAATGTAAATAGAACCACTGATAAAGGTTTTCAGGATATTTGTGCTCGTAATGACTTTGAACAACTCATAGCTGAAGGTGAGGATTTGGAAACCAGTGATGTAAATGAAAAAACTAAACACATTGGCTTTAGATGTAAATCCAAGTTTTACCCTATACAGTCTAGGGGTAAGCAGCTAAAGCTGTTCCAAAAGAGAATAGTGGAAGACCTCACAACTTTGAGTGAAAAAATGCCAAGTAAAAAGAAGATAAATAATCTGACAAAAAAAGAAAAAGATGCTCTTAAAATGCTAGAGAATAACGAAAATATCGCTATTAAAAGATTGGATAAAGGTAATA
The DNA here is from genome assembly GCF_027579735.1 of Bombina bombina. Taxonomy (NCBI): domain Eukaryota; kingdom Metazoa; phylum Chordata; class Amphibia; order Anura; family Bombinatoridae; genus Bombina; species Bombina bombina. The sequence continues at coordinate 655,165,871 of NC_069503.1, read as the reverse complement.
GTGTTGTAGTTTATGATAAAGCTTGGTATGTGATGGAGGCCAAAGACCCATGTATTAGTTTCCAAAGACAGCTATTTAAACTGTTGAATGAAGGTAAAAGATGTGGTTTTATAGATACACACATTAGAATACCTATATGTGGAACATCCTAGAACCGCTGTGTTCTAACATCTACCTAAAACACACAAAGGTTTAACAGACATTAAAGGAAGACCTATCTTTCAGGGAATGGCTCCCTACTTGAACATTTGTCTGAGTGGGTAGATGATATCTTACAGCCCTATGTTTATGCTCTAAATAGCTATGTAAGAGACACCACACATATATTAAATATATTTAAGGAACACAAATGGCATGAAAGTTTTAGCTGGCTAAAAATAGATGCGGTATCTTTATATTCTTCCATACCCCATGCTAATTAGTAAGAGCATTAGGGATGCATTTCTGGAACTGATAGCTATTGGTTCATCAGATCTGCAATACCTGCCTAAATTGATCATAGGGTGCATAAAAAAGGGTTATAAACAGGCCACTATATACAACCACTAAATAACAGAGAAATATCTTTTACTTTACATTTATTAGTCCTATTATGGGTTGAAAAAATCCCCCTTCTCAAAGAAACACTCAATCAAGAGACCTGGATATCTATCTACATACAGGGAGTGCAGAATTATTAGGCAAGTTGTATTTTTGAGGATTAATTTTATTATTGAACAACAACCATGTTCTCAATGAACCCAAAAAACTCATTAATATCAAAGCTGAATAGTTTTGGAAGTAGTTTTTAGTTTGTTTTTAGTTATAGCTATTTTAGGGGGATATCTGTGTGTGCAGGTGACTATTACTGTGCATAATTATTAGGCAACTTAACAAAAAACAAATATATACCCATTTCAATTATTTATTTTTACCAGTGAAACCAATATAACATCTCAACATTCACAAATATACATTTCTGACATTCAAAAACAAAACAAAAACAAATCAGTGACCAATATAGCCACCTTTCTTTGCAAGGACACTCAAAAGCCTGCCATCCATGGATTCTGTCAGTGTTTTGATCTGTTCACCATCAACATTGCGTGCAGCAGCAACCACAGCCTCCCAGACTCTGTTCAGAGAGGTGTACTGTTTTCCCTCCTTGTAAATCTCACATTTGATGATGGACCACGGGTTCTCAATGGGGTTCAGATCAGGTGAACAAGGAGGCCATGTCATTAGATTTTCTTCTTTTATACCCTTTCTTGCCAGCCACGCTGTGGAGTACTTGGATGCGTGTGATGGAGCATTGTCCTGCATGAAAATCATGTTTTTCTTGAAGGATGCAGACTTCTTCCTGTACCACTGCTTGAAGAAGGTGTCTTCCAGAAACTGGCAGTAGGACTGGGAGTTGAGCTTGACTCCATCCTCAACCCGAAAAGGCCCCACAATGATACCAGGCCAAACCAGTACTCCACCTCCACCTTGCTGGCGTCTGAGTCGGACTGGAGCTCTCTGCCCTTTACCAAATCCAGCTACGGGCCCATCCATGTGGCCCATCAAGACTCACTCTCATTTCATCAGTCCATAAAACCTTAGAAAAATCAGTCTTGAGATATTTCTTGGCCCAGTCTTGACGTTTCAGCTTGTGTGTCTTGTTCAGTGGTGTTTGTCTTTCAGCCTTTCTTACCTTGGCCATGTCTCTGAGTATTGCACACCTTGTGCTTTTGGGCACTCCAGTGATGTTGCAGCTCTGAAAAATGGCCAAACTGGTGGCAAGTGGCATCTTGGCAGCTGCATGCTTGACCTTTCTCAGTTCATGGGCAGTTATTTTGCGCGTTGGTTTTTCCACACGCTTCTTGCGACCCTGTTGACTATTTTGAATGAAACGCTTGATTGTTCGATGATCACGCGTCAGAAACTTTGCAATTTTAAGAGTGCTGCATCCCTCTGCAAGATATCTCACTATTTTTGACTTTTCTGAGCTTGTCAAGTCCTTCTTTTGACCCATTTTGCCAAAGGAAAGGAAGTTGCCTAATAATTATGCACACCTGATATAGTGTGTTTATGTCATTAGACCACACCCCTTCTCATTACAGAGATGCACATCACCTAATATGCTTAATTGGTAGTAGGCTTTCGAGCCTATACAGCTTGGAGTAAGACAACATGCATAAAGAGGATGATGTGGTCAAAATACTAATTTGCCTAATAAGTCTGCACTCCCTGTATATATATATATTTTTATATATATATATATATATATATATATATATCTGCACAAAGGATATGGAAACGTAGCAATGTATCTTAAGGTCTATAGGATATACTCATGGTATCTCATCTAAGTATACATAAATGGACATATTGGAAAATAATTTTATGAACATTGTGAATATGGTTATTTGAAAACACTTTTTCTTAATCTGAAATATGGTTTATGTATGTCAAACACCTTAACATTTACCTATTCATTAATTTATATATTTTATGTAAGATGCTTGGTACACATCCACACAGCTATCATACACTCACATTTTCACATTTTTACTTGAGCATATTATATAAACAAATTAGACACTAGATGGTACTATAATTTAAAAAAAACTTGCAGTTTAGCAATGCCGATGTGTTCTAGTAAACATAGTTACATTCTGATGACACCAGCACCAGCAATACATGACCAATTGTGTTTAAACGCTGGATAACAAGGTGAATGATCTACTGACACAGTGAAGAATCACAAGAATCACAAGATAATATTATAAGGTACACTTTTGCTTTCTATTATTTGCTTTATAGCTACCTATTATTGTCACTCTATAAATGCCTATTGAAGTGAGAGTTTGAGAGTTAACTAACATATATGCTACACATGTGCACTTGATATTGATATGAATTTTTATGAATGTGATTTGTTGACACTTGTCTGTTGTGAGAGGGATTTAGGATTTAAGTGTAAACAAATTTACAGTAAATATGAGCAATGTTTTAAGTACTAAAGAGATGTCAGCTGTGCTGAATATTTTCAGGTTATTCTCCTTTACCATAGACTTGTAATACCAGATCATTTGCTAATCCTAGCATGGTCCAGCGATATTGATTGCACACCTTGTGCTATCAATAGTGCTCCACTTGTAATCTAGGTCTGTACGGCCAAAACCATGTTTCCACCTCACCATCACACCTATTGCCCTCTATACTATGCCCATTTAGGAATAAATATAATTAGTTCCTACACTAAGTGATCAAGATGATAATGTGTGAATAACTCAGTCCAAGTCTAACTCCAAATCAAATTTTTATTTTTTATCTTCTAGCTGTTACATATACAGTTACAACTGTCAACAAAGAAAACAGAGTAGGCCCAAACATAATTGCTATGAAACTACATTTCCCAGAAGCAGTGTGTATTTCAGTTAAAAAAACAAAAACAAATGTAGCAGATGCCGAAGTTTCACAGAATTAAAGTACAGGAAAATCAGGGAAAATAACAAGTGAAAGGACTTTGCATTAATATTTTACTATACATAACTAAACATATTACAGGGAATTCAATTTTGAGTTCAATGTACTTTTATTGTAGAGATCTCATCTCAAATGCTGCATCATTCTAATGAGGCCAGGATGGGACAGTTATAAATTGATCACTGTAGTTTGCAATCAACGAATATAAGCCTGGAGTCTGCACTTCCACTTCTAACAGGAATTGGAAAGTGCACACTTTTCAGAATTAAATTGCAGGAAATGGTGACACAATAAACAATGATACTATATTGCATTTTTATTTTATTTTATTTTTTACTGAATGTACTTAAAACGCTATTTTACAATCTCAAAGTGTTTAGCATCCCTGTAATAATTTGGGCCTAGATTACAAACGGAGAGTAAAAATGTTAGCACTAAGGTGCACTAATATTGCTGGGGATCAAACCATAGTACTCCCATTTTTACTTTCATACTACAAGTTGGAATTAAAATCTCAGAGCTCAAAAGAGTTAACATCTGGAGGTCACTATTGAAAGTGTAAGGTGTACTAAAAAATGTTCTCTGGACTAACATTCTCTGGTAAAACTTTTTTTTTGTTTGGTCCGGGCCTGCAGAACAGGCCACTTCTTTTTGTTGAGTTCTTGAATCAAAATGACCATAATTTAAAGTTTACTCACTCCTGGGAACCTATTGCTATTCCCTACCTTGACCTTCAACTGATTGGAGACCCTGACATGTGTAAGATTAAGACTTGTTTATATAGGAAACTGAAAAGCTCTAACAACCCTACTCCATGCTAAAAGTCTACACCCAAAGCACTGTCGGTATGGTATTGCTAAAGGATAATTTATTTGCATAAAATTTAACTGTTCCAAATTCACTGAGTTTGTTAAATAAAGTGAAGACTTGAAACTTTGTCTATCCTAGTGTGGATATCCCATTAATACCATACTGAGGCCTAGATTTGGAGATCGGCGGTAGCCGTCAAAACCAGCGTTAGAGGCTCCTAACGCTGGTTTTGGCCGCCCGCTGGTATTTGGAGTCAGTGATTAAAGGGTCTAACGCTCACTTTTCAGCCGCGACTTTTCCATACCGCAGATCCCCCTACGCCATTTGCGTAGCCTATCTTTTCAATGGGATCTTTCTAACGCTGGTATTTAGAGTCGTTTCTGAAGTGAGCGTTAGAGCTCTAACGACAAAATTCCAGCCGCCTGAAAATAGCAGGAGTTAAGAGCTTTCTGGCTAACGCCGGTTCATAAAGCTCTTAACTACTGTACTCTAAAGTACACTAACACCCATAAACTACCTATGTACCCCTAAACCGAGGTCCCCCCACATCGCCGCCACTCTATTTAAATTTTTAACCCCTAATCTGCCGACCGCCACCTACTTTATACTTATGTACCCCTAATCTGCTGCCCCTAACCCCGCCGACCCCTATATTATATTTCTTAACCCCTAACTTGCCCCCCACAACGTCGCCGCAAGCTACTTAAAATAATTAACCCCTAATCTTCCGACCGCAAATCGCCGCCACCTACGTTATGCCTATGTACCCCTAATCTGCTACCCCTAACATCGCCGACCCCTATATTATATTTATTAACCCCTAATCTGCCCCCCTCAACGTCGCCGACACCTGCCTACACTTATTAACCCCTAATCTGCCAAGCGGACCTGAGCGCTACTATAATAAAGTTATGAACCCCTAACCCGCCTCACTAACCCTATCATAAATAGTATTAACCCCTAATCTGCCCTCCCTAACATCGCCGACACCTAACTTCAATTATTAACCCCTAATCTGCCGACCGGAGCTCACCGCTATTCTAATAAATGTATTAACCCCTAAAGCTAAGTCTAACCCTAACACTAACACCCCCCTAAGTTAAATATAATTTTTATCTAACGAAATAAATTAACTCTTATTAAATAAATGATTCCTATTTAAAGCTAAATACTTACCTGTAAAATACATCCTAATATAGCTACAATATAAATTATAATTATATTATAGCTATTTTAGGATTAATATTTATTTTACAGGTAACTTTGTAATTATTTTAACCAGGTACAATAGCTATTAAATAGTTAAGAACTATTTAATAGTTACCTAGTTAAAATAATAACAAAATTACCTGTAAAATAAGTCCTAACCTAAGATATAATTAAACCTAACACTACCCTATCAATAAAATAATTAAATAAACTACCTACAATTACCTACAATTAACCTAACACTACACTATCAATAAATAAATTAAATACAATTCCTACAAATAAATACAATTAAATAAACTAGCTAAAGTACAAAAAATAAAAAAGATCTAAGTTACAGAAAATAAAAAAAATATTTACAAACATAATAAAAATATTACAACAATTTTAAACTAATTACACCTACTCTAAGCCCCCTAATAAAATAACAAAGCCCCCCAAAATAAAAAATTCCCTACCCTATTCTAAATTAAAAAAGTTACAAGCTCTTTTACCTTACCAGCCCTGAACAGGGCCCTTTGCGGGGCATGCCCCAAGAATTTCAGCTCTTTTGCCTGTAAAAGAATAAATACAATACCCCCCCCCCCCCAACATTACAACCCACCACCCACATACCCCTAATCTAACCCAAACCCCCCTTAAATAAACCTAACACTAAGCCCCTGAAGATCTTCCTACCTTGTCTTCACCATACCAGGTTCACCGATCCGTCCTGAAGAGCTCCTCCGATGTCCTGATCCAAGCCCAAGCGGGGGCTGAAGAGGTCCATGATCCGGTCAAAGTCTTCATCCAAGTGGGGCAGAAGAGGATCTTCCATCCGATTGAAGTCATCATCCAGGCGGCATCTTCTATGGTCTTCCATCCGGAGCGAAGCGGCAGGATCCTCAAGACCTCCAGCGCGGAACATCCATCCGGACCGACGACTGAACGACGAATGACTGTTCCTCGAATTCCGATTGGCTGATAGGATTCTATCAGCCAATCGGAATTAAGGTATGAATTTTCTGATTGGCTGATTCCATGTTCCGATCAGCCAATAGAATGCGAGCTCAATCTGATTGGCTGATTGGATCAGCCAATCGGATTGAACTTGATTCTGATTGGCTGATTCCATCAGCCAATCAGAAAATTCATACCTTAATTCCGATTGGCTGATAGAATCCTATCAGCCAATCGGAATTCGAGGGACGCCATCTTGGATGACGTCCCTTAAAGGAACAGTCATTCGTCGTTCAGTCGTCGGTCCGGATGGATGTTCCGCGCTGGAGGTCTTGAGGATCCTGCCGCTTCGCTCCGGATGGAAGACCATAGAAGATGCCGCCTGGATGATGACTTCAATCGGATGGAAGATCCTCTTCTGCCCCGCTTGGATGAAGACTTTGACCGGATCATTGACCTCTTCAGCCCCCGCTTGGGCTTGGATCAGGACATCGGAGGAGCTCTTCAGGACGGATCGGTGAACCTGGTATGGTGAAGACAAGGTAGGAAGATCTTCAGGGGCTTAGTGTTAGGTTTATTTAAGGGGGGTTTGGGTTAGATTAGGGGTATGTGGGTGGTGGGTTGTAATGTTGGGGGGGTATTGTATTTATTCTTTTACAGGCAAAAGAGCTGAAATTCTTGGGGCATGCCCCGCAAAGGGCCCTGTTCAGGGCTGGTAAGGTAAAAGAGCTTGTAACTTTTTTAATTTAGAATAGGGTAGGGAATTTTTTATTTTGGGGGGCTTTGTTATTTTATTAGGGGGCTTAGAGTAGGTGTAATTAGTTTAAAATTGTTGTAATATATTTATTATGTTTGTAAATATTTTTTTATTTTCTGTAACTTAGATCTTTTTTATTTTTTGTACTTTAGCTAGTTTATTTAATTGTATTTATTTGTAGGAATTGTATTTAATTTATTTATTGATAGTGTAGTGTTAGGTTAATTGTAGGTAATTGTAGGTAGTTTATTTAATTATTTTATTGATAGGGTAGTGTTAGGTTTAATTATATCTTAGGTTAGGACTTATTTTACAGGTAATTTTGTTATTATTTTAACTAGGTAACTATTAAATAGTTCTTAACTATTTAATAGCTATTGTACCTGGTTAAAATAATTACAAAGTTGCCTGTAAAATAAATATTAATCCTAAAATAGCTATAATATAATTATAATTTATATTGTAGCTATATTAGGATTTATTTTACAGGTAAGTATTTAGCTTTAAATAGGAATCATTTATTTAATAAGAGTTAATTTATTTCGTTAGATAAAAATTATATTTAACTTAGGGGGGTGTTAGTGTTAGGGTTAGACTTAGCTTTAGGGGTTAATACATTTATTAGAATAGCGGTGAGCTCCGGTCGGCAGATTAGGGGTTAATAATTGAAGTTAGGTGTCGGCGATGTTAGGGAGGGCAGATTAGGGGTTAATACTATTTATGATAGGGTTAGTGAGGCGGATTAGGGGTTAATAACTTTATTATAGTAGCGCTCAGGTCCGCTCGGCAGATTAGGGGTTAATAAGTGTAGGCAGGTGTCGGCGACGTTGAGGGGGGCAGATTAGGGGTTAATAAATATAATATAGGGGTCGGCGATGTTAGGGCAGCAGATTAGGGGTACATAGGGATAACGTAGGTTGCGGCGGTTTACGGAGCGGCAGATTAGGGGTTTAAAAAAATATGCAGGGGTCAGCGATAGCAGGGGCAGCAGATTAGGGGTTAATAAGTGTAAGGTTAGGGGTGTTTAGACTCGGGGTACATGTTAGAGTGTTAGGTGCAGACGTAGGAAGTGTTTCCCCATAGGAAACAATGGGGCTGCGTTAGGAGCTGAACGCTGCTTTTTTGCAGGTGTTAGGTTTTTTTTCAGCTCAAACAGCCCCATTGTTTCCTATGGGGGAATCGTGCACGAGCACGTTTTTGAGGCCGGCCGCGTCCGTAAGCAACTCTGGTATCGAGAGTTGCATTTGCGGTAAAAATGCTCTACGCTCCTTTTTTGGAGCCTAACGCAGCATTTGATTAAACTCTCGATACCAGAGTTAAATTTATGGTGCGGCCAGAAAAAAGCCCGCGGAGCGTTAGCAGCCCTTTTACCGCCGAACTCCAAATCTAGGCCTGAGAGAGTATGAAGATGTGAGGGATATGGATAGACAAATTCTTCTGGATTCTTCCAAACCTTGAGTATTAAATAAGGACAAACAAGTTTTGTTTATCACTGCCTTTTCCTCTGAATATAATGCAGTGTGCAAAATTGTTAAAAAAAAAACATCTCCCTATATTGTTGGGAGATGAGGTACTTGCTCCTATTATAAATAACGGATGAAAATTTGTTAGTTGTAGAAACAAAACATTGGGCAATATTCTAGCCCCTTCTATGACTTGGCATAAGGATAATAGCCAGAAATTGAGTTCTTGGCTGACATTACAGATGTAGTGGTAGAACCTGCAAGGCATGTAGCCATACTTCTATATTAAATTTTTTTCAATCCCATGTAACCCAAAAGCTTTATACCCTAGATAACTGTACCAATTGTCGCACCAAATTTGCTATCTATCTTGTAGGGTGTGATGTATGTAAGATGCAGTACATAGGACGCACCACTAGAGAGACTAGAAAACGTATACAAGAACATTTTAATGACATAGCTTACTCTAAACATTGTTCAGCTCTGGCATCTCATTTCATAAATGAACACTCAGGTCTAACTAATCATTTTAAGTGGTGCATCATTGAAACTATTCAGAGACCCCCTAGGGGTGGTGATATTTATAATTTAATTCATAAGAGAGAGGTGTGCTGTATATTTATCCTGAGAACATGTGTCTCCTCTGGCTATAACATCGAAACAGATATATATTTTTGGTATTAATATTGACACATGGGGTTGATAATACTAATTATATTAATATTTACATTTTCAAATATGTATTAATTATCCACTTTTGGTTCTATTGACCTCTTGTTATCTGGATATTTATTTGATTTATTTGTCCTTTTTTTATATGACTATTTTGCAATTCTATATTATGATTATTTTCTACTAGGATTCTTTTAGTCTAAATATATTCAATTTCTCTACTTTTATGATGTTCAGATCCTTTAGTATATCACTATGTTGATTTGTATACATTATGTATTTGACTGTCACTTTATACCAATATGAACTTTATTACATGCATGCCCCTTTAAGCGGCTATGTGTCAATTAACCTATCAGGTTGTTTCTTGTGATTTAAATTCTTGTGCAGGTAACAGGTGCAGCATACGTCTATAAGTAAGACTAGGGACAGCCGAAATGCGTACAAAGGCACTGTTCTTACCTGCTTCCCTTTGTTTTATTATGAGATTGCAATAAATTGGAACTTCATTTATCCCTGTGCCCACTTGGTCGATTTTTGGTAAAAAAAAATTTTTTACCATTGACTTGTGCTCTATTCTTATTTTAGGTTTGCAGAATGAATACTGCACCCTGCACTTTATATAGCTCTCCTTTTTTAAGCTAGACCTTGATGTGCCAGATATGCTTAAATGTTACAGGAAAGTAAAAATTTAACTTTCATGATGTAGATAGAACAGGTAAATGTAAAATATTTCCAATGTACTGCTCAAATCAAATTCCCCTTTATTCGATTGGTGCACTAATATTGCTGGGGATCAATCCATAGTACTCCCATTTTTACTTTCATACTACAAGTTGAAATTAAAATCTCAGAGTTCAAGCAAAAGCCTCAAAAGAGTTAACATCTGGAGGTCACTGAAAAGACTTTTAGAAGGTCCTGGCTTTAGCTTGAGCACTAATCCAAAGGTGCAATAAGCTGACGGTGTGCTAAAAAGAGTTTAGTTTGCGCTTGTTTTTTCGGTGCTATAATATGTTGCAACAAATAACTTCCTACTTATAATATGAGCAATGTTTATGTGGCTTCACTATTTACTGAAAGTGTAGGGTGTACTAAAAAATGTTCTCTGTGCTAACATTCTCTGGTAAAACTTTTTTTTTACCATTGACTTGTGCTCTATTCTTAGTTTAGGTTTTCAGAATGAATACTGCACCCTGCACTTTCAATAGCTCTCCTCTTTTAAGCTACACCTTGATGTGTCAGATATGGTTACATGTTACATGAAAGTAAAACTTTAAAGGGACAGTCTACACCAGAATTTTAATTGTTTAAAAAGATAGATAATCCCTTTATTACCCATTTTCCAGTTTTGCATAACCACAGTTATATAATTATATATGTTTTACCTCTGTGTTTACCTGGTATCTAAGCCTCTGCAGACTGCCCCTTTATCTCAGTGCCTTTGACAGACATGCAGTTTAGCCAATCAGTGCAGACTCCTAAATAACTCCACGGGAGTGAGCACAATGTTATCTATATGACACACATGAACTATTACTCTATAACTGTAAAAAACTTTCAAAATGCTCTGAGCTAAGAGGCAATTTACAACGGTTTAGAAATCAGTTTGAGCCTACTTAGGTTTAGCTTTTCAAAAATACCACCAAGGGAACAAAGCAAATTTAATGATAAAAGTAAATTGGAAAGTTGTTTAAAATTGCATGCCCTATCTAAATCATGAAAGTTTAATTTTGACTAGACTGTCCCTTTAACTTTCATGATGTAGATAGAACAGGCAAATTTAAAATATTTCTAATGTACTGCTTAAATCAAATGTACCTCATTCTCTTGGTAAATTTAGGCAGGCTTAGGAGAATATGCATGTATTTAAAGCAATGTATAACTTTGTAGCAAACATTGTTGCAAAGACTGCTACTATAGAATGCTAAAGATACATGCACCCATATGAGCGTATCTAAGTAGGTGTTTTAAAAAAAGATACCAAAAGAATGAAATACATTTGTCAATTGTAGTAAATTATGTATGTATTTTAATTGCATTTTCTTTTATGAAAAGTTCAATTTTTACTTTTATATCCCTTTAAAAATATGTTACCACTTTTACATCTTTTCAAGTTACATCAGATCTTCCTTTTGGGCACTAAAGCAGCACCATATTCCATTAATATATTCAGAAACACATTTCAGCAGCTCCAGAGAATTCAGCATGATAAATATCTGCCATTATATGACCAAAATTAAGTAACTTTTCAAGGAATGACTGAGTTCAATTATATTCCCTTTGCTCTAAATCATTTATCTTTAGCATAAGAAAAAAACATATAATTAACATAACTATAAAGCATAGTAATACACATATTCCTAGGAATATAGATTTCAATATCCCCCCCAAAAAAATAAAAATAAATAAATAAATAAAAAAATTCCAAATAACTTAATAACATATTTAAATGTGTGACAAATTAAATTCCCCTTAACCTATTTTAATAAAGTACTGTAAATTAATAGACTTATCCTTAATGATATGTGTCCAAAATATGTCTACTGTTTAGTTTACATCCTTTACTTTACTTCTTGCTTTATGCTTTATGCTTATCATTTTTTTTTTGCCTGTTTTCTTCCACTCTTCTTTTTTTTTGTTCATGTTGAAACATACAAGAAAGATCTGTGAATTCAGTTTAGATCTACATTAGGAAAAAAATGTATATAGAAAACATGTATTTGCCGAGATATAATTCAAAACAAAATAGTTGTCCTTCAATAAATTTGTTGTGTTGTCGCTTCTATTTCCCAGAGGGTCTGGATTGTTCTATGCCTGTGTAAGAATGAGCAACATCAAATGTAATCAGACATTAGTATGCATAGTCATAGACTTTCATCTTACAAGATTGTAGCTCTGCGGAACACTTGCAATAGTGAAGCAATGTAATGTCTGATTGAAAAATGCCTAAAAGAGCAAACCATTTATCACAGTAGCAGTTCATGGCTAAAGTACAGCAAACTCCCCTGAGTAAATAGATATATTGGTTTGCTGGGGAAAAAAATCTGTTTCTTGTGACAGTTTTGTATCTACTGTTGCATAGAAAGGCTACATTGCACATTGTAAGATATTGCTACTGTGAGTCATTAAATGAAACCCTTCAAATATTATCTACTGGAGAAGCCATTGATTAGCTGATTGAACAACATTTGAAGTATATTTTAAAAAGACAATCTGTGTGTGTCATTTAACATTTTACTTATAAAACTAAAGATGAAATAAAGGTAGCATTGACATTATTTTAAATTATGTGATAAGGGTATTCATCTTTTTTACTTAAAGGGACAGTAAAGTCCAAATTAAACTATCATAATTCAGATAGGACATGTATTTGTAAACAACGTGCCAATTTACTTTTATCATCATTTTTTTTGTTAAATGCTAAACCTAGGTAGGCTCATAGGCTGATTTCTAAAACTGTCTGGCTGTGAATAGCTAATAACATGTGCTGTTTGTTCATGTGTGCCATATAGATAACATTGTGGTCACTCCAGTGGAGTTATTTAAGAGTCAGCACTAATTGCTTGACATACAAATCTATTAAGAGATCTGAGATAAGGAAGCTGTCTGCAGAAGTTTAGATACAAGGTAACCATAGAGGTAGAAAGTATAATAATATAACAGTGTTGGTTGTGCAAAACTAGGGAATGGCAGATAGAGGGATTATCTATCTTTTTAAACAATAATATTTTTGGTGTTAACTGTCCCTTTAACTATGAGAGTTTGTATATTTGTCAAAATGTGCTTGTATAGGTTTAATGCCAATCACACTTTGCATTGTGAATACCCCCCCATATCTATTTACAAAAATGTTATACTATAGTTATAATAGAGATTGCTGTGTGCAGAGAGAATACACGTTATGTATTTAAGATGTGTATATTTACATTAAAGAAAAACAATGTCTATCACACATATAGTAGAGAACTATTTAAAAATGACATAAATAGATGATAGATAGACAGACAGACAGACAGATAGATATATAGATAGATGATAGATAGTTAGATAGACAGAAAAATAGATGGACAGACAGATAGAGAGATAGATAGATAGATAGATAGACAGAATGACCGATCGATCGATCGATCGATAGATAGATGATAGATAGATATATAGATAGATGATAGATAGATAGATAGATAGATAGATAGATAGATAGTTAGAAGTTAAAGTTGTTAATTTTGACACAACTGGTCTATGGGATAGAAGGTCATTGACTGGAAAGGAAATTTACAAAGATGTAGTGGTAATAGTAACATACACACAAACACAAAAAACAAAACAAAAAGGAGAAACTTTTTTTAAATCCTCCTAATGAAACTAAGACAATCTATGCTTTTAATAACCATTTAATATTTTACTCCACAGATGGTATGATTAATGGGCAGCTTAGGGTTATTTTATTTATTTATTTATTTATTTATTCATTATACAAATTCCTTTTTTTTGTCAAGGTTTCTTTAGATCTAAATTTGGATAGATACACATTTGCTGAATCCAGAAATATAGCAACACATGTACTGCAATTTAAAAAAGCAACCTGAATTGCTAAATTGCATGAACAATTTACATAAAATTCATGGGAAATCAACATCCTCTGTGCCTTCAATCTAAATCACACATTCAACTTTCAATCAATGGATAAAATATTGCAGTATTCTAGGAAAATTTGATGAAAATGATTACAGAAGGTCAGTCCTTATTTTCTTGTAAAATAGGCACTTTTATGATTGACAAGAATCCGATTAAATGTGATAGGTGAAAAAGTGAGAGTCAAACAATTAAGGTAGAAATGCTCTTGAGAATCAATGTCTGTAGACCACAACAGTGTAGCCAAAGGTTCTGTTCAAATCAAAGAGTTATTTTAAGTTTCAATTTTTGTCTGATAACTTTTTAATGTGAATGGTTAAATGGATAGAAAATCTATATCTCAGGTTATAGAACATTTAAAGTCTTAAATATTGCCACTGAGTATTTCTCTGAAGAAGCGGAAATACTCAGTGAAACACGTTAGGCCACGCCCACCTTACGTGACGGCGCAAAACCCCGATCTGGATACACGCACATAGTAACAGTTAAGTATCAGCTATATGCTTTTTTGGCACATCGTTTAGCTGTTCTTTTCAGTCACTACTTCAGTGAATTAACTCACAGTGGATTCTAAATAAGCCACAGTAATGGACTATTGATCGAACTTGGAACATATCGTTGTGTGCAAAGTGGGACATCTTGTTTTACCCTTTGGTGTATTACGTATATACCTTACCTCATATTGCTTGTGGTTTTCTGTGTGATTTACCACCTTTAAGGGGTGTTTGTGGTAATTCTTTTATGTATTCATTGTCATTAAAACAGACTACACTATGAGGAGATTCTTTGTGCCCTTTTTTGGGGGGATTTGGATATGTTTTACTTTGGAACTCCAGAGTTGGTACAGGAGGATTTACTAATAAGCTGCCGTGTCCCCCTTGATCTATTGAAAAATGGAACACTGTTTTTTCCAGATAAGACTGTTATTTAATCACTGATATTGTGTCTATTTGGTACACATAATATACCCGTGTTCATTAACATTTTATTTACTCTGTATTACATGTTATAGTGTGCGCAGTTTATATTGTTTGTGTGAATAGAGCATGATGTTTCGATGCCCTACTGGCATCTTTATCAACTGTCCCCAAATAGTTAGAATAGCAACATCACCAGCGTGATGTCCCAAAGGAGGTCTGGTTAAAAGTGAAAAAGTTCTGACTTTTATAGTCACTCATAGTAGTAGTAAGGTTAGGGAACCAAAGGGGGTTTGTGACATTAAAGTCAAGTGTAGAATTATACACTAGATAAATTAAATAGCAAATATATTTAATTACACTTTATTAACAAATATGCTTGAAAACAGACGTTACCAAAAGGGGGGAGAGGTATTTGTGAGTCCAGGGTTAAGCAACCTCTGAATTAATTGTAAATATACATTACAAAATCTTAGGGTCCCCCTCTGGTAATTAGACAAGTAAAATTGGGATTATTATAGTAGGCTAATGAAAAATGGGATAGGTCACTTCCATAATTCAATAATTTAGTAGCCTAAATTCTATAGCACCCAACATTTAAAATAAGGACTAGTGGACAGGGTGTAAACGTGTCTAAACAAACAATCACACAGGGTAGGGAAGTTAGCAAAAAGATAGTTTCATACGCATTATTGGTTACATTCAAACAGGCATACACATATATGCTCAAGCTATGCGCTCAAAGGCGTCCTCCTTCCTGCGTACTGCTCTGATTAAACAGAGTCAGCCGATTGCTAGCTAAAATCCCTATCAAGGTGAGCTAGCTCACATACAATAAGTTGGTGGAAAACTTTGCATTTATCCGATGGAGGTATTATGCTCAATACAAACTATCAGCATATACAAACTGTCAACATATATTCCCCCAGGTTGGATACAAGCAGTTACATTTGAATCAAAATCAAAAGTTACTGTGTAGCTTGTAGCGTAATAGCGTATAATGCTTAACAAAATGATACTGCTTGTTAACCTGGCACTTCAGCGTGCTCCTAAATAACAGTCTTATAGTATATCTGAAAACTCCTATAATCACAAATATAGTGCAAAGTGTTGGGCGGTAATAAGTTAAAAAACCGCTAATGTTCATTTAAAGTATGCGACCAGTTCAGTTGAACCACACTTGTGCACCCCAGGCCACGCCCACCGACGCGTTTCCGTCACTGAACGTGACTTCGTCAGGGCATAGGGCCAGCCCAGCATTAGGTACGAGAAGTTATAGTAATCCATTGTGATGGTAACTTTAGAAATCATTGAATGCGGAGGTGTAAACTCCGCTGTGGCCTCATTCGATCATACGACTTGTACTTTGTACTAAGTATGTATAATGCCTTCAAGAAATTGCTCATTATTGAAACTAATAGAACAAAGAGGAACAAATAAGTTTAGCATTTCATTTAAAATGACGTGCTCTTATATAAAGGTATAATGTGAATCAATATGTATACAAGTATCGTGGGGGAATATTATATTCCCTAATATCTTAAGAATATTGAGAGAGGTATGTGATGCTTATTAAAGCATATCAATCGATATTACAGAATTCCCTAGGTGGAATGTGCTGGTATTTAGTATGGTGATTGGACTATGGAAACTATATACTCATAAGATTTCTCTTGGTGGATCGATTGTAATTGCCCATAATAACCCATCTGAAAGTTCAGATAGAGTTGGTTATTGCCACCTAGATAATACAAAAAAGATAGGATAACCAATCAAGTGGATACTTGTTAGGAAAACAGATATTTATTTGTTGAACACTAGGTTGTTTATTATCAAATTATCGTTATGTGTGAATGTTGTTATTAGTTTAGATCAACTAAATTAAATATTGTTTCAACAATATGTAAATATGTATCCTCTCAGTTTGCTTCATATTGAGAAAAAAATACCATCAATTGTAAACTAGGTGTATTCATAACCCTAAACAGGAATAGTATGTAATTAATATTCATAAATCCACGATAAGATGTATATCATGAGCCATAATCTATAAGAAGCATTTGTATGATATCGCTTTATTTAATCCCCTGGGTGAGGTGGATTTTAATTCATGAATCCATCTACATTCTTTCTGTAATAGCATTTTGTTAATGTCGCCCCTTCTCCCTTTTAATTTTATTTGTTCAATTGCACAAAAATAGATATCGTATTTGTGTCCCTTATGTTCATTGTTCATGTGTTGTGCTACGGGAACATTTCTATTCCATTTAATGTCACCTATGTGTTCAAGCACTCTAGTTCGTAGCTCTCTTGAGGTCTCACCCACATAGATTTTTGGGCATTTGCACATCGCGATATATATGACTTGCTTAGATCTACAGTTTAGAAAATCTTTAATTTCATACTGTTTTTCTGTGTCAGGGTGTATGAAGGTTTTTGTGGGGGTCATGTTCTTACAGGCTTGACATCTTCCACATTTATAGAAGCCTTTGGTTTCTCTCAACCAAGTTCTTGGTATGTCTTTTGAATAATGGCTCTCCATAAGTATGTCTTTAAGGTTTTTTGACCTCCTATATGTAATATTAGGTTTTTCAGGTATTACTTCTTTGAGGTCATCGTCTTCTTGAATAACATGCCAATGTCTTTGGATGATATTCTTTATGCAGACATTTTTATCATCATATGTTCCAATGATTCTTATGGGTTGTTGTGCATTTATTGGTTGTACATTAGCTTGGTTGCTGGTTTCCAGTAATGTAGTTCTATCTAGTAATTTAGCTCTTTGATAGGCCTTTTTAAGGCATCTGCCTGGGTACCCTCTTTCTTTAAACCTTCTTTGTAGTTCCCTTGCTTCAGTCTCAAAATCTAGTTCTGTGCTGCAATTTCATCTGGCTCTTAGATATTGGCCAAACGGAATGCCCATTTTCAGTTTTTTTGGGTGGTACCTTTCCCATTTGAGGAGACTGTTAGTAGCTGTCTCTTTTCTGTATAGTTTTGTGTTCAAAGTGCCATCATTCTCTTTTCTAATTTCTAGATCTAGGAATGAAATTTTGTTTGAATCTATGTTTGAAGTGTACCTCATTCCATCTTTGTTATTATTCAGCCATATCATGAAATTTTCAAAGTCATTTTTGGTGCCTGTCCATAGGATTAGAACATCATCAATGTATCTAATGTATAAATCCATATATTGCATATATGGGTTAATGTCTCCATTAAGTACACTTTTGTTCTCAATCCACCCAAGGAACAAATTGGCATACGTAGGAGCACAGCAAGTGCCCATTGCTGTGCCCCTTTTCTGTAGATAGATCTTCTTATTAAATAAGAAATAGTTATGTTTTAACACATAGTCTAGTAAATCAATGATGAAGTCATCTTCATCATTTTGGGTTGGATTTACTGTTTTCAAAAAGAAGCTGACTGCTTCCAAGCCCAAATTATGGGATATGTTAGAATATAGACTTTCAACGTCTATACTGGCCAGCATAGTATTGTCACTGACTATCACGTCAGCCAGACATTTTAAGACATCTTTAGTATCTTGTACGTGAGATGTAAGGGTGTGTACAAAGTATCTCAGTTTTTTGTCTAAAAAAATGCTAGCATTTTCAGTGATACAACCATTACCGGAGACTATGGGTCTACCGGGTGGTTTTGTCATGTTCTTGTGAACCTTAGGAAGGCTATAGAAAGTGGCTATTCTTGGAAACATGTTGAACATAAACTGGTGTTCAGCTTTTGTAATTACCCTTTAAAAGCATCAGTTGGATCACGTGTCAGGACTTTGTAATTGTCTGTGTTACTCAAAATGTCAGTACATATTTGTTCATATTGAGAGTTGTTCATAAGGACCATATTACCCCCCTTATCTGCATTTTTAATGGTAATCGCCTTATTATTTTGTAATTTCTGGAGAGCTTTTCGTTCTTTATAGCTCAAGTTTTTTTGCACTTTACTCTTTTTATTTATCTCCTCTATTTCTGTTGTAACTAGGGAGACAAATTTTTCAATAGATGGATATTTAGAGATTGCTGGCATGAAATTACTTTTGGGTTTCACTATACTTGCTTTCCTTGTTTCTGGAGTCTCTGTGTTTTCATTAAGTAATGATAGCATTAAATTAACCATTTCATGGTCCTCTTGTTCTATGCCCATATCAATCAAGGAATTTGTGTTAGCATTTTTGTGAAACTTATGTAGTGCAAGTTTTCTAGCGAACAGATGTATGTCCTTTATCCAATTGAATGTGTCATGGTGTGGGGTGGGTACAAAAATCAGTCCTTTAGATAATAGTGTGTGATGTTCTTTTTCTAATTGGGTTTCAGTTAAATTGATAATTTGTAAATTATCCATAACTACTTCTGTTTGTTGGTGGATTTTGGTTTGTTTAATTGCCTCGTTCTTGTTGTTCTCTTTGGTGGGAACATATCTTTCTCTAAAAAAATACGTGTAATTGATGGTTCTGTTACGGCAACACTGGTTGTAGGTGTTTGTGTTAATTCCTCATCAGAGGGTTCTGAGTCTGTAGTGGAATTATCAGAGGTGATATTTTTATTATTGATGATTCTAGATTCTTGTGTTTTTCTAAAAATACTACGTCTTTGATTACCTTTATAGATATTCCCTTTTTGGTGGTCAGACCAATCTCTTTGTAGTTTCCAATTTTTTGTTTCACTCAATTCTTCCTTGAGCTTGTCTATATGGAATTTAAGTTTTATATCTAGAGCCTCAAAATCTTTATGCGTAGTAAATTTATTTGTTTGTATTTTTGCCTCATCAATTAATTTGGTTAATTCATCATATTGTTTTCTTTCAAACTCTAGTGTCAATTTCATTAGATCTAGAGAGCACTGTGTCAAAATTTCCTGCCACCTAAACACAAAATTCTCATCAGGGATATGAAAAGCAGGTGCTAGCTGAATCCTTAGACCTCTAGGGATTAGTTTATTCTTAACATAATTTTCTAAACTGAAAATTTCCCAGAAAGATTTCACTTGTTTTTTCATAAACTTTGCAATATTTTTAAAGGCTTCTTCTATGTTAGTAGCATTTGGACAGACGTTACCAACATTTAGAGTAAATACTCTTTCTGCTTCTTGTTTTCACTGATCAAAATCTATGGAGGAGGATAGATAGCCGGCCATCACTATCTAAACTCTTACCACTTAAGTCCCAAATTCGTTAGTGTGAATTAAATCACTAAGTATGAAATAGTAAGGTTAGGGAACCAAAGGGGGTTTGTGACATTAAAGTCAAGTGTAGAATTATACACTAGATAAATTAAATAGCAAATATATTTAATTACACTTTATTAACAAATATGCTTGAAAACAGACGTAACTTCCCTACCCTGTGTGATTGTTTGTTTAGACACGTTTACACCCTGTCCACTAGCCCTTATTTTAAATTTTGGGTGCTATAGAATTTAGGCTACTAAATTATTGAATTATGGAAGTGACCTATCCCATTTTTCATTAGCCTACTATAATCATCCCAATTTTACTTGTCTAATTACCAGAGGGGGACCCTAAGATTTTGCAATGTATATTTACAATTAATTCAGAGGTTGCTTACCCTGGACTCACAAATACCTCTCCCCCCTTTTGGTAATGTCTGTTTTCAAGCATATTTGTTAATAAAGTGTAATTAAATATATTTGCTATTTAATTTTATAGTCACTCCTCTATGAGCAATCAGTAAACCGCATACAGCGGTGTGTAATTAAGCTTGCCACTCCACATCTGATTCAATGTGTTCCATCCATTATCAGGTTGATGCTTCATGCTGATTGGATCCTTCCTCACATGTGCCTTTCACTATGATGGAAAACAGAGAGCGGCATGGCTAATTTGCATACTACCAACATGGCCGTTAAGCCCTGCCCCTCAGGCTTGCGTCATAGAGCCGGCTAGTAGTCTACACTGTCGGGTGATACACACGTTATTGTTTCCAGTGACACTACTAGCACCTTTGGACATAAAACTTCATGAACGTGCCCCACATTTCATATAGCGGGTCATCCCCAGATAATGTGTTAGTCCCATGGTTCTTCATATATTGCCAAATATCGTAGTCTCAAGTTGTTATGTTCAGGCATCAACCACTGGCAGATGATGTTTCATATTGTGTTTACTGTAAATGTTTCACATTCTGATGTTCTTCACATAGAGAAATATTTTTATATATAAAAATATATAAATAAAACCAAAAAGTATTGTGGTTGCATTCTCACCATCCAACTACAATAGCCAGGATGCTGTCGAAAGTTAGTACAAAATTTCTCTTTATAAAGTACTCACTGGACTTCAAACATCTGTGACAACATCCTTTTATTAGGTGTCACAAATGTTTGAAGCCCAGTGAGTGCTTTGTACAGAGAAGTTCTTTTGCACCTGAGTAAGATGCATGTCCCCCCCCCCCCCATTCATGCTCAATTGAAGTCTATGGGGGAATAAGTTAATGCAGTTACAATATTGTAACTTCGTTTTTTTGCACACATTGGGTTAGAGCGAGAGCAAAAACTTTTTACTTTCAACTTGTAATATGTGCGATACTTGTCACGCACAAAAAGCTTACTTCTAACAGAGTTAGTGGGAGCAATAATAGCGCTTTACTCGTAATCTAGCACATGGTCTCCAAAAGTGTACACAATACTGAAGATGAGTGATCTATAACTTGCCATAAATACTAGGGGTGTGTATTCATTTTTGGAAGAATTAGTTAAAATAATGAAAATGACAGTTTTGTTATTTTCTTTGCATACCGAAAATGAAAACATCCAAAAATGAAATTAAAATGAATATAAAGGTGCATTATTATCTTTTACATTTTAGTTTTTCATTTTTGGTCCTTTTTTTTTGTGATGCAGGAAGACATTAGCCAATGAATGAAAACCAGGAAGAAGCAGTGAATAGATTCACAGGTTCTATCTGCCTGTCAATGGAAGCTTGTGACGTTTTCTGCCCATTCAGCATTCTCAGGGGAGGGAGTGAATTGAAAGAGAGAATTGTAACTTACTGCCAAAAGTTTTTTATCCTAAAAGCTGTGTATCTGTGTGCTAGCAGTACCTGTGTGACTGTGACCCCTTACTAAGAGACTTTTGCTATTGCTTATGCCACTGCCCGCCTTAAAGATATTATAATGTAATAGCACCTTGTTTGTTGTGTATATGTACAGTATGTATGTATCTCTAATCTACAGGTCTATTTTAAATATTTTTTATCTGCAAGACTGCAGATTAGTTGTAAAGTTCAAGAGTTGTGTTTGTAAATTGTTAAATATTTGGGACGAGATTACATATGCGGTGTAAGGTGCAAAACCTGGCGTCACCAGTTTTTACTCAAATCTAGCGATCACATATACGGCACTGCATACAAGTTATATATATTATATAAATACATATAAATACAATAGTATTTCATTTTAAAAATTGTTAAATATAGAAATATATAAACAATTTAGACCTCTAGAATTCCACAGAAAATATTTATACAATTTATACAACATACCCATGCTCCTCTTTTACATCCAGTTCTGGACAAGAGTCTTTGCATTTTTCCAATCATTTTTATATATTTAAGTTTTTTTTATATTTAACAATTGTTAAAATGAAATAATATTGTATTTATATATTTTATATACTTCTTATGCCTTTTTATATTAATGAAGTAATTCTCATTGTATACATTATATCTGTTGGTTTTTAGTGTGATAACAATTAGAATACATTGCCCTTTAAAATCAAATTAAGCTTACTAGCCCTTTAAGAGATTGGATATAAATAGGGCATGCTGTAAGAATAAATTGACAAAGGCTATGTGAAGCTGAAATGCATTGCTCTATTTGCTATTGAGTTTGGTCTTATCCCGGCCACCGTAGTTGCTCAGTGGTGACAACTATTCATTGAATACAGGCCGACAAACTGCTATCTGGGAGTATACAAAAGTTGTGGTTTATCTTTGGAGGTCCCTGGATTGCTGGATTTCAAACAAGGTAGCCGATGAACATTTAATATCTTCCTAAAAGGATCCCCTTCCTGTTGTTTCTTTTGTCTGCAGCATATTAACAACAGCAAGCACTTCAACTTATCTGCAAACATCCACTCTCTGAAGCTTTACTAATGCAACTATGCTTTGACGGACTTTGATTTTTTCTGTTTGGCTTATGATTTAAAAACGGACTTTGACTTTGAATGTATTGAAACTGTTTTAAACAGTTTTTTTACTGTTTTTTTTTTTTTATTTTATTTAGGCTTTATTCCACATTTACACATAATAATATTTAACAAAAAGAACAATTATGAAACTACCTCATACTTAATAAATCATATTTAACACATTTGATCCTTGTATGTTCTTTTCTCATATTTATATTAAATTAAAGTCCATAATAGTCCAAAAAAAAAAAACCATCAATTTCCCTGGGGTCTTTTGTCATCCTCAAAATCATTTTCCTTAACAATAATGCAAGCTAAGAGTACAAAGTGTATATAAAGCCTAACAAAAAATGAAAAAGATATAACAAAAGTTATTCCCATGGATATAACCTTACGCTATTATTTATAACATCTTCAGCAACATATAATTTTTATAACTACTTTTCATATTCACTCTCTCTTGACTTGTTCAAGTTTTATATTTTCTTAGAGTTTATTTTGATATAGTACATAAATATATTCCTCATGTTTTCATTTGTAAAATATTTTTTATGTTGTAATATAAATCCAACTAATCCGCTAATTGATAATATAGTTTTTCCATAGATATGGAATACTGTATTTGCGACTGCCATTCTATCATTGTTGGGGCTCTTTTCTGTTTCCATAATCTCAGTATTATCTGCTTTGCACTATTTAAGAGTATATATAATGCTTTATCATATTCTGTTTGCAATTTTAAAACATGCTTGTATAATAAAACTATTGGTTCTAAAGGGAGTTGTATTTATAATAATTTATTTATTTCTCTAATTATTAAAGACCAGTAATTAAATATTATTGGGCATGACCACCAAATATGTATCAGTGTACCTTTTCCTCCACACTCTCTCCAACACTGTTCTGAAGAATTAGGAAATATTGTTTTAATCCTATTAGGTGTTAGATACCACCTAATCAATAATTTATAATTTGTCTCCTGTATACGGGCTGATATTGAGGCTTTTACGTGACGTTGAAAAATTATACACCATTCTTTTGTTGTAGGTAGTACTGCCAGTTCTCATGATCAAGCTTTAGTATATGTAGATAGTTCTAAAGTTGTTGCTGTAATTAATAATTTATATATCAAAGATATTGTCCCCTTTACTAATTGGTTTCCTGAACAGATTATTTCAAAGGGAGACCTTTGTCTGATTAATTTTATTCTCTTTGGGTGAGTTGTTAAAAATAACTCAACCATGGACTTAAAATCTGCACTCCACTATTAATAATTAATTCTGATTGTGATTTTAATATATTTCCATTCATAAGTGTATAAATTGGGAATAAATCATCCAGAGTTCGTATATTAATATCTCCTATAAATTTACAAAATGGTAAAGAATCATCTAATATAATAGGTGTAAGTGGGGAGGGAATAGTTGTTATTGGTTTTTCCATTTTAAGAATAATATTCCATGTTCGTAATAATTATTTTAAAATAGGATATTCTTGCATTACTTTCGGCCAGGCTCTTATTGGTAGCCAACACTTACCTCCTAATTGTTTACTTTGTATTAAATTGTGTTCCAATTGTACCCATTCTTTCTGTTCTATATTCTTACACCAGTCAATAATCCTTTGTAATATAGATGCTCTTCTATACTTTATTAAACATGGTACCCCTAGCCCCCCCTTTTCCTTAGGGAGATACATAGTTGCTCTAGATACTCTCACAGTCGTGCCATACCATATGTATCTATTTATTAAAGATTGGAATTTATCAACATAAGGAATTGGTAAAGGAATTGGTAATGTCTGGAATAAGTATAGCAATCTCGGTAGAATAGTCATTTTCACTGCTTGAATTCTCCCAAGCCATGATAAATTTCTATTCTTCCATCTATGTTTTTCTATTTGAGTTTCTTTAAACAATGTTTCATAATTTAATATAACTAGTTCTTTCTGATTAGTTGCTATCATGATCCCCAAATATTTTATCGTATTTGAAGTTTTATTTTAATTAACATTTAGTCTAATTAAATTTAAGTTGTTTCTATCTAATCCGTAACTAAGCAATTCGGATTTCGACTGATTTATGGAAAAGTTGGAGTATTTACCGTAATCCTTAAGTGTATTTAAAACTGCAGGAATAGATTGAACCAGGTCTGAAAGTGTACATATAACGTCGTCTGTATATAATGAAATTTTAAAACTAATGTCACCTATATTAATACCATGTATTTCTTCATTTTGCCTTACTTTAGATGCCATAATTTCTATTGCTAGAGCGAATAATATTGGTGATAAAGGACACCCTTGCCGTGTTCCATTATTTATTTTAAATGGTACCGATAAAGAATTATTGAATTTGACAGTCGCATAAGGGGCGTTATATAGAGAAAAAAATTGTTCTATAAATAAGTTACTAAAACCAAAATGATACAAAGTAAAATGCAAGAATTGCCAATTCAGCCTATCAAAAGCTTTTTCAGCATCCATCGCCAGAAGAATAGATGGTATACCCTTATTCTTTATATATATTCTAAAATCTGTAAGACTTTATTAGTATTATCGCATGTCTCTCTTCCTGGGACAAAGCCTACCTGGTTTATGTGAACAAGATAGGGTAGGAAGCTATTTATCCTAGTAGCCAGAATTTTACCATATATTTTTATATCCAAATTTAAAAGAGAAATAGGTCTATAATCACTAGGCGTTTCCATTAATTTCCCTGGTTTTGGTATAACAGCAATTCTAGCTTCTAACATATTAGACGGAAATGGTTTTCCTGAGTCTATTTGTTGGAAAACAGCTAGTAAATGTGGGGTGATTATATTCTGAAAGATTTTATTATATTTTGCAGTTAAACCATCTGGGCCCGGGCTTTTCCCAACTTTTAAATTGTTGATAGTGTCTATTATTTCCTTAGCTGAAATTGGTTGATCTAACATATTTCTCATCTCTGTTGTAAGATGTGGTATATCTGCTTTTTGGATATATTCTTTACTTTCATTTATAAAATCTTCTGTAGTGTAGTCATCATGTAAATTATACAGTTCTTGTAGTGTGTCCTATCTCCTTAATAGAATTAACAGTCTTCCCCTCTTTAGTTTTTATTTCATGTATATAAGCTTTAAGGTTTTTCCTTTTAAGAGCTCTTGCAAGCAATTTCCCTGACTTATTACCTTCAGTATAAAATTTCCTCTTTAAATAAAAGGCCAATTTACATGCTTCTTGATTTAATTGACTTTGTATTAACTGTCTAATGTCTGTTAATTGTTTTAAAATATTCTCATCCGTAGGGTGGAGCTTATGTAAATAATCTAATCTCGATAGATCCGCCGTTAGTAAATTATATTTTTCTCTTTTTTGTTTTTTCAAATGGGCATTTATTTTTATGAAATCTCCCCTAATATAACATTTATGTGTTTCCCATAACATTGATGGGGTTACTTCCTGCAAATTATTTATAGTAAAAAATTCTTGGAGTGAGCTTGAGAGTTTTTGTATGATAGCTGGATCTGATAACAAAAAATCATCCAGTCTCCATAAAAATGTGGTACTTGGTTTAGTTGGCCATTCCAAAGAAATTGTCATCGCAGAATGATCTGACCATGTGGTATGGCTAATGTAAGCTCCATTAAGAAGCTGTAAACACTGCTGATCTAAAAATATGTATTCAAGACATGAGTATGTTTTATTTGGATTTGAAAAAAAGGTATAATCTCTTTTGTTAGGATTCAAATATCTCCATGTATCATATATATGCTTATTAGAAAATTGAGACCAGATATTAATTTTGGATCAAAAGGGAAATTTAGATCTCCTCCTAAAATTAACATTCCTTGTGTAAAGTCTAATCTATTAAATAATTTTTTGAAAAAATCAATATTAGTTTTGTTATTTGCTTATATATTTATAATTGTTACTAAACTGCCATACATTAATCCCTTTATTGCCAAATACCTGCCCTCTTTATCCCTATCCACCTTATGTAATAAAAATGGTAACCCCTTTCTAAATATAATACTAACCCCTCTTTGTCTTGAGTTATTTGAACTGTAATATCCAACATCAAAATTTGTTTCAAGATACTTTGGTTCTCTATTAGGTCGAAAATGTGTCTCCTGAAGTAGCAAAATATCTGCCCCTTTAAACTTGAAATCCAAAAATGCTTTTTTCCTCTTTTGTGGTATATTAAAACCCTTTACATTCTGTGAGATTATAGTCAGTTGTTGTTTATTAATATGAGCCATGTATTAAATAATAGTTATTGATTTCCTCTATTATATGTTGCTGAAGAGTTTTACATTTATGAAAAAACAGGTTTATAACTTGTACTGTTATAAATCTATTATATTCATTTATCCTGTTGTTCATCAAAATTCCAAATATCCAAATACTATATATGTTATACAATTTATACCCATAAGAACAGTAAAAATCAAAACATAACCAAAAGAAAACAATAAAAAAACGTCCGAAACAACCCACAACTTCACCTCTTCAAGAATGAAGTTTTGGGAAGGACCTTGGAGACCATCTTCCTTTTAGATTTTATAAATTATATATCAACTTAAGCTAAGCAAGTATAGTGACTATAATAACTCGTTTATTATTTTTTCCAAATATCTCAACATGCATTTTTATTTATTTAATATATCATCAACATATTAAAAGAAAAAGAAAAAATAGAAAATGTATCATATATGCTTATTTACTAGAAAAAAAGGGGGAGGGGAGAGAGGCATTAGCAAGCATGGCTGCGTGAGTCCTGAGCTCCTGAGACCTGATCTCTAAGCAATCATGGTGATTATTTGTTAATAAGGAGAGAGAAGGAGAGGAAAAGTAAAAAGTAAAAAGTAAAGAGCAACTATCACAGCTTCTATCACAGCTTCTGTATGGAGTAAAAAAATGGAGTAAAAGTAAAGAAAAGAAAACTAAAGAAACAGTAAAGAAACAGACTTTGACAGCAAACTGAGCAAATTGTAACAAAGGAGAGTGCATGTGGAGAGCAACTAATACTAACTAGTAACTATCTAACTATCACATGCGCTAACTATTATTGTTGGGATTATTGAACCCTGGATTAATATTTTTTACCTTTTTTACTTTTGCTTATCGACACCGACATCAACATCGACACCGACCGCACATCTACAGCGACCACAGTACCATTTATCCCTTTAATACCGATAGGCCGGTACCATAAGAAAATAAGAAAATAAGAAAATGGAAACAGTGTTTTGAAACTAATAAAAAGAGGTCCGTTCTGAGAGGTGGAGCCAGCCGGGAACCAGTATGGCTGAAGAGTTGTGAAGCTCCGTGCAGTTTTCCCCCTTAAAGCAATTATGAAGGGCTAAACAGTAAGCAGAATGACCAAAATAACACCCGGGAGTGACTAAGAATCTAGGGAGCGCACACAAAAGCAGCAAACAATCGGAGAGGTGGCAGTCGGCGGAAAACAAGCTTTACTCACGCACATGGACAAACAGGAGCCGGCGCCATCTTAAATCAACTGCGACACAGAGTAACAACGAGAAGCAGCACGGCTATCAAAGCAGCGCAAAGTGCAACCATCTGATCGGAGCCCCGCTACCACAAGACAGAAAGAACCAGCCTGGTTTGAACACCAACAGGAACTCCTGGTAAGCTCTTCAGAGCGACAAGCAGCACACGCCTCACTAACTAATCTCCTGGGGCAATAGAGTCATTAGACGCATCGGGGTAAGAATTTCACTTTTACCAGCAGATAAGGCGCATATTCTAGGCAAGGGGACAAACATTAAAACCGCATACTGCAGACCGAGGCACAAAAATAAACGGGCCTTCACGGTCAGTGTGATAAGTTAATGCTATACAGGCCCATTCTGAGAAAAGGAAGGCCTAATCCAACGCCTGCAGCTACAATTTAAATAATCTTCCCTGACCCACACAGCATGCTTGATACAGATTTTATTGCATAACTCTTGATCCTGGCATCATTAACTCACAACAAGGGGCTTTAACACAGCACTAACGGCTCTTAAATAGTAACAGTGTGCCTGCCACGTACTATATCCCACAACAATGGCGACCAAATGCCCCACTAAAGGTGACAAGACTACTAATACAGCCACAACCACAACCTCCAAGCTAAACTCATATTTTAGAACGGTGGACACCACTGCCACTACTTCACCTAACTCCCTTCAGTCAGACAATGACATACAAGAAGAGGACTCTGACACCACTCCAACGGATCCCAACCTCCCCATAACAAAGGCAGACCTGAGTTCTCTCCCCACAAAAGAGGACTTTGCATCATTCATGAATCAGGTCAGCCAGCTCATAAAAGACAGCTTAACAGAGGTCAAAAGAGATGTCAGAGATCTAGGCAATAGAGTACTACAATTAGAAGAGCATGCTGAAGTAATCTCTGAGCCAATCAACCTGCAAAGCATGCAAATCCAACACCAAAACAGTGAAATAAGACTAATGCAGATGCAAATAGAAGATTTAGATAACCGTGGCAGGCGCCAAAATTTAAGAATAAGAGGAATACCAGAAAACATCACAACTACTACACTCCCACAGTACATTCAAGACCTTTTCGGCTACCTGCTGGACAACAAAAAAGGCTCTAATATTTCCATAGACAGAATGCATAGAGCCTAAACCTCCACCCAAAGCACCCCCAAGGGACATTATTCTACGCTGTCATAACTTTAAAGACAAAGAACAAATACTAGCCGCAGCCAGAAAGAAAGCACCTATTTGCAAAGATGGCGACAAGATACAAATATTTGTGGACCTAAGCCCGTTAACCTTTTCCAGGCGGAGAGAAGTCAAATTTCTTACAATGCATCTACAAGAGCACAACATCCCCTACCACTGGGGATTCCCCTTTGCCATTAGAGTAATTAATGAGAATAAAGAATCTATATATAAAGATTTAGAAGACCTGGATTCTTTCTGCACTCAATTAAATATCCCTCTGCCAAAGCAAATCCCACAAGTCCCAGATCAAGCAGAAGAAACCCAAGCAACAGCACACTCCTCGTCAAAAGTACAGCGCCAGAGATGGACCACAGTTAGCAGGAAACATAAAACAACGCATCCAACAACCTGCAACCTTCAGATCCCGGCCTCAGATCCAACTTGAGAGACTGAGATAACCCACAGGACTCTAAGCTCATACGCCCAGTTATGGACCTGACAGGATTACCTTGCTTAACAATAGAATCATTTAACAATCCAGATACCCATGCACTGAGATGTCAACATGCCAAAGAACATGCATTACCCCCACAACTAGTAAACTCCCCCTTCAAAAACTGACTATGCATCAAGCAAGGGGAAACGTTAGTGGTATTCTTGTACTACTATCCTTCCTCCGTATCCTTGCAGCTGGGACCAGGGATATTTCTCCTAATCCTAAATTAGTTCTTATTTATTCTGTTTCTTTTTCCTGTTTCTTTGTTTTTGTTTCTTTCATTTTATTACTCTTCTTTCTCTAAATGGTAGATAAGTGTATTCACCATTTGTTGAGGTGTTCATATTATTGTTGGTTGTTTTATTCCAGTATCCTCAAAAACCCTGAACAACTCTATAGGTCACTGCGTAGCAGAGTTGATGGCTCTGGCACACCTCCCCGTATCCAAAGGTTTACACAACACATCGTAATGGCGGACCTTCAAGACAAATTCAAGCAACACCCTACGGTAAGAAATATAACACACAATTTTCCTTCACAGCATCCAATAGAGAACACAAGCGACACACATGACACATAGGTCAATATTAGTAACCTCACAAAATGCCAAGGGCCTCAATTCTCCCACAAAGAGATCGGTAGCTTTGCAGTGGTTGACCAAACAAAGAAGCTCCATAGCATTCATACAAGAAACACATTTTCCCAGAATTAGTGAACCCAAATTTCAGAATAGAAATTTCCCTCTTAGCTTTTTCAACTCCCACGAAAGGAAAAAAACAGAGTGGGGATCCTTATACATCGTTCCCTACCTTTCAAACTTCTTCACTCCAGACATGACACAGAGGGCAGGATTCTCATACTAGTGGACCTTATATACAACAGACCCATCACATTGGTCAATATATATGCCCCCAGTACAAATAGGACTAGATTTTATAACAAATTAAAAACTATGGTACAAGAAACCCGCAAGAGCTGCATAATCTTTGGAGGAGACCTGAATACCACACTAAACCCCAATCTAGATACAACATCGAATAACATTAAAATCTCACCAAGACCCCCAAATTCACTATTCAAATGCATCAAACATCTAAGCCTAGTTGACACTTGGAGGCTGCAATATCCTTCACAGTGAAACTTCACCTTTTACTCTCATCCATGGGCAATGTACTCTAGAATAGACCACCTCTATCTAGATCAGGCACACCTCTCCCTACTAACAGAATCAGACATTGTCCCGACAGCCTGGTCTGATCACTCCATGATAACAATAAAATTAGACTGGCCAGACTCCCCGATACACCCATTCATCTGGAGACTAGATACATATCTTATGCACCACCCCCCTACCACACAAAAACTAACGACAACATTAACAGAATATTTCAATATCAATGCAATCCCAGAAACTCATCCTCTTTTTGTGTGGGAAGCTCATAAGACTGTATTTAGGGGCGAATGTATCAAATCAATTGCCCCACGACAGTGACACTCTCCGGAAACTGACGAATACTAGGAAAGAGCTTAATACACTGCTTTATTCTGAATTTCAAAGAAAAGCCTTGCAACTTAGAAAGAGATACCTTTATGAAGGGAGCCACCCAGGCAGGGTACTGGCAAACACACTCAAAGATAGATCCCACGTCACGCACATCCATAGACTTAAAACCCCTCAAGGAGACTTTATCCATGACAGCAAAGCCATAGCCACACACTATAAGGATTTCTACAAACAACTATATAATCTGGAGACTAACACCACCCCAACGCACACACAAAAGATGATAAATTATATACAATCGTCCAACCTTACTAAATTAACACAAGTACAAACATCAGACCTAGAAAAACCCATAACACAGACGGAAATACTAAATGTCATCAAAGACCTCCCGATGGGGAAAAGCCCAGGACCAGACGGCCTAACTAACTTATACTACAAGACTTATAGAGATACTCTTGCTCCACACTTACTGAAGCACTTTAACGCCCTTGACGAGAATGCCCACCTTACAAAAGACTCTTTAGCGGCTTACATTTCAGTAATTTTAAAACCTGACAAACCACACAACGAACCAGCCAGCTACAGACCGATCTCACTATTGAACGTCGACATAAAGATCCTAGGGAAAATTATAGCAAATCACCTAAATTTAGTTCTTAACGACATTATCCACACTGATCAAGTAGGCTTCGTACCGGGCCGCGAGGCAAGGGATAATACCCTTAGAGCCCTAACACTAATGAAATACTCAAAATACCACAAAATCGAGTCAGTGCTTATGGCCATAGACGCCGAAAAGGCATTCGACCGAACAAATTGGCAATTTCTAATATTACTCCTAAAAAATCTAGGATTCGGCCCCAAGATAATAAACAGAATATTTAGCTTATATTCCCACCCAAACGCAAAAGTGAAAGTTAACGGGATTCTATCAGATGAATTCCCAATCCAGAACGGCACACGACAGGGATGTCCCCTGTCCCCGATTCTCTTCATCTTGATGATGGAAGTATTTGCATCGTGAATACGCATGAACCAACATATTAAAGGGATAATGATTTATCAACAAAACTACAATATAGCATTATATGCGGATGACGTGTTATTCACTGTCTCATCCCCATTCACATCCATCCCAGAGATAATGACTGAATTAGACGAGTTTGGAAATTACACTAGTTTTTTAGTCAATAAACAAAAATCCGAGATATTGAACATTACACTTTCAAACACCAAATTTAAATCCCTGTCGTCGATTTGCCCACTACGATTAAAAACAGACACAATCAAATATCTAGGGATCCACCTTTCACCGAACCAGACAACACTATTCGACAAAAACTACAACACACTCCTACTCAATACACAACGAGACCTTAAGACATGGACGAACAAACCAATAACCTGGTGGGGCAGGATCCAAGCCATAAAAATGACGACATTGCCCAGAATCCTATACATGTTACAAACTCTCCCATTGCATCTTCTGCTCTCATACCTAAATAGGATCCAGAAATCCCTTAATGCTTTTGTCTGGAGCAAGTGCAGACCAAGAATCAATAAAAACACGATGTACAGATCAAATATAAATGGAGGGCTAGGCCTACCTAAGATTGAAGAATATTACCAAGCTGTTATGCTACAAAGAATCCTAGATTGGCACAAAACACAAGAACATAAAGCATGGGTTACAATAGATTTGTACATTCTTAAAGCACCTCTGATACACGCTCTTTGCTGGGTATCCAAGGACCTCAGACCCCCCAATGTAGTCATCTTGAAATCCACAAACAACTGTTCAGGAGATGGGATCATATAATTGCCACTAAACCCCACATATCTACATATAGATCCCCTCTCTTCCCATTTGTGCTAAACGCAGAAATGGTGGGAGGCTTTGATAAAGGTTTTCAACGGTTAACTGAATGGGACTACACTATCCCACTACTCAAATTTACGGAAGCCGGCAAACTATAAGAAAGAGACAAATTAGTCAGTATAGCAGACGGAAGATTCACCAAGTGGCTAAAATATGCCCAACTACACCATTATATACACACATCCCCTTACAAATCAGACCTACTGAGAAAACCCACAGCCTTCGAGCTACTATGCCTTAACGGGATAATCCCAAGAGGAACACTCCCCATATCACGTAAGATACTCATAAGCAACGTATCAGACACATTACAACCCTACACAGCTAAATGGAACCAAGATCTCGAAGTAAATCTAGACATAGAAAACTGGAACAAAATATTCCTCTCAGTTAAAAAATCCTCAACCTCCTCTGCGATACTAGAGTTAAACTTTAAAATACTACTTTGATGGTATCTTACCCCATCGAGGGTAGCTAGCATATACCCTGGTACATCTGGTTTATGCTGGAGAGGCTGCGGAGCTCATGGTAATGTAGTCCATATGTGGTGGCATTGCCCTAAAGTACGTCCACTGTGGGAGGCAGTTGAAGCTTACTATAAACAAAGTATCATAGCTAATTTCACATTAACACCAAATTAAGCCCTTTTAAATGATCTACCAAAGATACCGTGTAGCCTGAAAACTTTAGTCCTACAAATTGGCCTTAACAGTGCTAGAAAATTAATAGCCAAGCATTGGAAAAAACCTAATATTTTAAACAAATCTATGTGGCTAGAGGAGGTGGAAGAACAATTCTCCCTAGAAAAATATGGCTACATGTGCCGTAACAAAACACAAATCATTCTAAACGCCGGATTCTTGTGGCAAGAATACTTATGAGGCTACTTATCCTACAGACCACAAACATACCACACAAACCTCACTAGCAGCTACTGGATGACTCCAACCTTGGATAACCGCCAGCCTAGGGGATGGAGAGTGCCGGGCCGTCATAGTTGCCTTAAACATCTGTTTCAGGTGAGCGATACTTACTTCAACAGATCAGATGGAGAAATAGAGGATAATTTCCAAGGTTAAATTGTTATATTGTTTGTATTTACCTGTTAGATTGTTATATTTATTATGGTTAACATATTCACTCAAGCACTGTTTTACAAGAGACTAGAAAACTCTTACCTACAGATACCGTTAATTACCTGAACCCAGTGTACTTTAACACCGGACAGACTTAAACATCCTTCAGATAATGAGGACTCTTTTAAAAGTCAGAATCAATAATGTATCTGAATGTAATAATGTAATGTTTTACTGCTGATGTCTCTTGACCTCTGTACCACTAATAAAAATATCCTTTCTTCCTTATTCACTTTTTCGCTATTTTACCTTCTATTGGGGCAGTGAGCCATAAGCTGCAAGCTACTGGGCTGTTGGACTCCACAGGCAAACTTCGGGTTATTGCCGCTCATGACCGGTGACCTGGATGGACTTGCTGGGTTGCCGTGAGAAGTGATTTTCTGATTCCCACCGGAGGAGTTGCATCAGAGAGACGCCAGGTTGAGACATTGATGAGACGCCAGGGAGGCACGCAGAGATTCTGGGCGTGCAGGCGTGCTGGATACTGGATGCCGGGTTGCCGGGTGAATTCATGTGAGAGAAGTGTCTGGCAACCGTGTTAGCAAGCAAAGGAGGTAAGCACTGAGAAAGAGCTGTGGGAAAGCTGTGAGGCTGCGAGGCACGGGATACAATAGACACGGTCAACAGGACCAGATACAAGTACAAACAAATAAATATAGACGCTGGACAACCATATATCAGATATCAGACCTGACATTAATGGATGATCTGTGAAGACTTATGAATAGAGAAACCATGAAAAAAGCGGATAGCGGCTAGGTGATTAGCTAAGCTGAAAGCTGATACGACTGACTAACTAGCTAAGCCTGAACACCCCAATAGAAAGGTAAGGGACATACTATATATTAATTATTTTGGTACTGGATAGCATTAGATGATATTGGATGACATTGGATGATAATAAGACAGGTGTAAAGGTGTAAAAAAAAAAAAGGTGTAAAAATAAAAAATAAAAAAAAAAGGGAAAAAAGAAGGGTGGGAAAAATAAAAAAATGGCGTCAAAGAAGGGTGCTAAGATGGTAAAACAGTTAAAAAATACCGGCAATAAAGAGCAAACAGTAAGCACTTTTTTTACAGTAGCGGAGAATCAACAAATAATCAATCAGGATAAACAAGAAGCAAATATGAGTAATCCTGCTACTATGCATTCTGCATCCTCTGCATCTTCTTCTTTATTATCAGTGGATATAACTCAGCAGAATGTAAACCCTTTACCCTTACTAGCGTCAACTAAAGATCTAACAGAAATATTTAGATCCTGTATTAGGGAAGAAATAGCGGATCTTCGTCAAGACATTTATTCCTTGGGCTTCAGAATAGAAGCACTGGAAGATAATGGGTCAGATATAAAAGAAGAAATATCTAAGATACAAAAAACCACAGAACAACAGGCGGATATAATTTCTACTCTTACTGGAAAGACATAAGACACACAATCGTGAGTTATGTCAGAAAAGGTATGCTTCTATACACTGTAACACACGTGTGAGATTAAAGTTGATTTATAAAATATAACTTTTATTAAATAATAGTTTAAAAGACAGCAATTTTTAAGTGTTTTGCTGTTCTCACATTTGGTTAAAAACACATCTCCTTTATGTCGATATTCATGGTTTATTAGTTTTCCAGTTGGATGTAACTATGAGAGCTATAAGTTTTTATAGCATTTTTAGTTGGTTATGATTCTTTATTTTGATACCTTTTATAGCCTTATATTTGGCTTATCAGATAGTTAATTTTTACCAACTAGATATATTTTAACAGGTTTGGTATTCCTGCATATTCTTTATAGCTCGAATATATTGATCTTCAACAAAGGATAGCTTTATAGTGACATTCAATAATGCTATAACTTGTGTGGTTATTAGAATGAATACTAATGTCTGTGTTCTTATTCACAGATATATACTTTATATGATATTTGTGCACTGTTTTTTCAAAAGCAGTATATTTTTTAACTGCTTGTCAAATTAGAGACTGAGATATTTTGAGCGTCTATATTTAGTTGGTTATGATTATTTATTCTGATATCCTTTATAGCCTTATATTTGGCTTATCAGACAGTTAGTTTTTAACAACTAGATACATTTTTTAACATATTTGGTATTCTTGCATGCTGTTTATAGCTCTAATGTATTGGTCTTCAACCAAGGATAGCTTTATAATAACTATTCAATATTGATATGGCTTGTGTGATTTTCAGAGTGAATTAATGTCTGTATGCTTAGTCTCAGATAAATACTTTATATGATGTTTGTCCACTGTTTTTCAAAAGCAGTGTGATTTGTTAACTGCTTGTCAAGTTGCAGGCTGAGATATTTTGAGCATCTATAATTCACGCTATTCCATTGCTAGATATTTGCTTATTCAATGGTGATCAATTATTGCTTAATTTAGAAAATTAAGTTTTAGCATATATCAGGATTATATCACAATTCCTCTTATTGTACCAAGCTGCTTTATTAAACTCTATGTACTCTGGTATCACTTAGTAGAATCAATGCAACACTGCTGATCTTGATACAAAACTTTGTATTTATCTGTTTGTGAGTTGCAGATATTTTGCTATTTTTGTATATCAATAGGTAACAAAAAACGACATAGTGCTTAAAGCTTCTTAGTTTAAATTGTAGTTATGTCATTTGCTCTTAGTGAGCATTAGTATTAAATAAAGAGCTGATTATATATATATATATATATATAGTTCTTGGTTGCAGTATATAGCTGCTTTATAGCTTCAAAAGAAGGGTAACTTAAAGGGCCACTAAACCCAAAATCTTTCTTTCATGATTCAGATAGAACATACAAATTTAAACAACATTACAATTTACTTCTATTATTTATTTTGCTTCATTTTTTAGATATCCTTATTTGAAGAAAAAGCAATGCACATGGGTGAGCCAATCACATGAGGCTTCTATGTGCAGCAACCAATCAGCAGCTACTGAGCATATCTAGATATGATTTTCAGCAAAGAATATCAAGAGATTAAAACAAATTAGATAATAGAAGTAAATTAGAAAGATGTTTAAAATGCATTCTCTTTCTAAATCATGAAAGAAAAAATGTGGGTATCATGGCCCTTTAAGGGAACCAATAATGCTCTTATAATAACTTGGTTCTATATGGTATATAATTCTTGGCTTTCAGCTTGTTAAAAAATGTATCTAGTTGGTAAAAACTAACTGTCTGATAAGCCAAATATAAGGCTATAAAGGATATCAGAATAAATAATCATAACCAACTAAATATAGATGCTCAAAATATCTCAGTCTCTAATTTGACAAGCAGTTAAAAAATATACTGCTTTTGAAAAAACCGTGCACAAATATCATATAAAGTATATATCTGTGAATAAGAACACAGACATTAGTATTCATTCTAATAACCACACAAGTTATAGCATTATTGAATGTCACTATAAAGCTATCCTTTGTTGAAGATCAATATATTAGAGCTATAAACAATATGCAGGAATAACAAACCTGTTAAAATATATCTAGTTGGTAAAAATTAACTATCTGATAAGCCAAATATAAGGCTATAAAAGGTATCAGAATAAAGAATCATAACCAACTAAATATGCTATAAAAACTTATAGCTCACATAGTTACATCCAACTGGAAAACTAATAAACCATGAATATGGACATAAAGGAGATGTGTTTTTAACCAAATGTGAGAACAGCAAAACACTTAAAAATTGCTGTCTTTTAAACTATTATTTAATAAAAGTTATATTTTATAACTCAACCTTAATCTCACACGTGTGTTACAGTGTATAGAAGCATACCTTTTCTGACATAACTCACGATTGTGTGTCTTATGTCTTTCCAGTAATAATTTACACTTTATGCTTAAGCACTGCTCCTATAGAGTACCCATATATTAAGACTAATTCCTTTTTTTTTTTTTTTTTTTATTAAATGTTTTTTATTAAGGCAAAAGAAAAAACAAAGATAACAATCAGGGATGAAAGGGTAACATCTCCATAGTAATAATACAGATCAATAGTCTCATACAGTAATACAACATTAAGCAGAACGTTAGTTGAGGCAAGGTATCACCCTTTATCTATGCCTCTTTTTGTGATATTTAAACACTCTGGCGTCTTCAATGTATTAGAGATCCGCTCATGGGATCTGGTGGCAGGGGTCAATCGGAAGACATCAACAGAAATTCAGAGAGTCCTCATCATATGCTAGCTTGTTTTCTTGGCATGAATTCACAATGTCCCCTAACCAAACAGGTCCAATCAAGGGACCAGTGATTGCATTGAACCATTGCTACCATTGGGGACAAGATGATGAAGTCAATAACAAAAAAAACAGTTTCATAGTATATAAATTATAGGCAAACTTTGAGTGAAATATACATACATACAA
Organism: Bombina bombina; assembly: GCF_027579735.1. Lineage (NCBI taxonomy): Eukaryota > Metazoa > Chordata > Amphibia > Anura > Bombinatoridae > Bombina > Bombina bombina. Next base: position 655,126,778 of record NC_069503.1, on the reverse strand, counting down.
ATAAAGTACAAAACAATGATGTCAAAATTACTCTACTAGTTGGTATCAGTGATGTACCAGAACTGATCTCAGTTGCCACTATAGAGATAGACTGGCATTCATATTGAACATTAATAGAAACTTGAACATTAGTGAAACTATAATTCCAAAACTCTTAGATAAACCAAAATACAATAAACAAAGGAGAATTTCCTATATTAGAGCCCGAAGAACCTTTTCACGTGTATGCAGGGGAAAACTGAGGCCTATGTCTTCAGACTGGGTAGAGACTGCTTAACTCTACCAGAAGGGAGTGCAGAGGAGAAAATATTCGTCCCTACCGCACAAGAGTGATAGGGGGCGGAAGATAGTCCAGTATTAAATTACTTAAATATTGCTGGTTAGCATACTCAACGGTTATATATGTACTAATATTGTGGATAGGATTGTAAAGAGGTTTCAGGTACAACCAAATCCCACACGATGCACGGTAGACTATCCGTAGTGCGCATTAATAGTTATAGAGAAGTGTATATTTTGAACACAAGTTGATAGAGAGAATAACCAGATGCTAGAATATACTTATTGTCTGATGTAGGGCACCATAGTGGGGGTAATGTCTTCTACATTTACTATTAGGGACATAGGATTAAATATTAACAGTGTTTAGCAGGTGTGCACAAATCTAGATAACCAGGTAACAACATCTTGTAAAGCAATATATATCAGACACATGAATTAAAGTAATAAACATCTTATATACAGGGAAATGACCGTGAGGACCAGATCACAAATACAGGAAGCTATTAGTACAGGGGTCAGTTGGGAAAGCATAATGTACATCTCTTGGTTACAAATCAGCAGGAGGCAATCACTATTTCAAACCCCCTTTGCGCAGAGTATGCTAATATACTGTCTAGAGCACATATGAGATGGCGGTATTTAGAGTAAACAATTCACAGCAGACACACAGCATACATAAAGAAAATGGAAGGAATACACCGTACGCTGTACCACAAAATATTCACTGAAAGTCTATATTATGAGTCCATTCATATATATCCACCCTTTATGATGCATGTGTAAAACAAAGCCCTCCCAATCATTAAGTAGCTGTCGCGATCATCTGCATCAGGGTGATGCAGAAAACAGTCCCACAGTGTCTCTCAGCGTCGACATTCTGGAACCCAGAGATCAGCGCCACTACCCCACACCTACCCTCTCGGCTATGACAGCCATGATTCTGAGGCAGGCACCAATATAGTCCATGCTGTACTGAGTGTGCACGGAGGCGACCCCTGCATATGAGGTATTAATGACTAGAGAGGTGTATTGCAAGTCTCTCGTCGCCCCCATAAACACCCCAGGCACTTCCAGGCAGCAGTTCAGGGAGCCCGTCATGTCTCCCCAGTTAACCAACCAGGTATCTCTCCAAGCATCTTCCTCCTCAGATCCAACCCGCCGCCCGGCATCCCACGGCACACAGGGATTCACCGCCACCGCCAGGCTAGATCTCCGAGGGGACGGATCAGCGGGGGGCTGCGACTCGCATAGCTGTTCTCGCAGGTACATGGGCTCCCTTCTCCCCTCCTCATCTGTTGTCGGTAAATGAGTGGATGTGTGGGAAGAAGGTCCTGTAAGGATCGTCTTTAGGGTCAGTGTTGCGCCTGCTGCCTTTCTGTTCCTCACGTCATCTCTAACTTGGTTCACCGCCTCAATGATGGTGTCTATTCTCTTGCAGAATGTCTTCTCAAATTCCGCTAAGTAGATCTGAAACACATTATAGATCTCCCCCATGGCGAAGAGTCTATCGTAGTGTGCAGCTCAGAATCCACTTATCTGCCGCAGTAGATTCATAGATGCATGTTTCTTCCGTAGTAGGCCGCAGCCGCGGTCTTTCCTACTGCCTTACCGATGGTGCTCAGGAGGAGACTGCTGTGAACTACTATACAGCCTTGTGGGTGCTAATGCTGGTATCCCGGAACTCTCCTGGCCACTTAGTACTAGTTTTCAAGCCTTCATATTTAGTTTAAATAACATGTTTCTATCATTTTTTAGCAGAGCTCTGAACTTGTGCGACTGCTCTGCACTGCAGTTGGCTCCGCCCCCCACTAATTCCTTTTTTGACAAGGTATCTAAGGAGAAAATAAATTCCTGAGTAATAAAGAATAATTATATTTTCTGTCTTTGTTCCGAAACTTTCTGATAATTTCTACTCTACAGGATAAAGTAGAAGACCTAGAGAACAGGAGCAGGAGGGAAAATATAAGGATAAGAGGGGTCCTTGAGTCGGTGAAACCAAAAGAACTCCCGAACTATCTAACAGCACTTTTTGCTTTTGTACTAGGAGATCCTGCATTATCAAATATTAAATGGGAGAGAGCACATAGAGCACTGAGGTCAAGACCATCAGACTCAGCCCCGCCAAGAGATATAATTATAAAATGTAAAAGTTTTTAAAAGAAAGAGGAAATCATGACAGCCGCCAGGAAGAATCAACTGGTTAGATTTAGAGGTCTAGAATTACAATTTTATGCAGATTTATCCCCAAGAACTTTACAGAAAAGAAAAGAGTTTGCATCTCTTACTAAGCTGTTAAGATCAAAACAAATAAGCTACTGATGGGGATTCCCGTTCCATATCTCAGTGATACATGAAGACAAGAGAGTTACTTGCTCTAAATTGGCGGAGATACAAGATTTTTGCAAAACTTTAGGAATAGAACAGCCAGAACTACCCTTAAACCCACAGGCTAAAAGCAATACCGACAATGGAAACATTAGGAGAAAGTCACAAGAAGAATGGAAAAGGATTCCGATTAAGAAAAAGGGGACTACTCTTATTCCTGATACACCAATGAAGAGTCTAAATACTAAAGATGTGGGGAGCCATATCATATGTGGAAAAAGATGGTTGGAAATGAATAAGTTTATAGCTATGGAGAAATATAACTATTTCTTTTCTGTCTTCTCCTTTTTCTTTTTTTTTTTTACTGTTTTTAATTGTTTTTTGCTCTGTGTATTCGTTTGTACATGTTTGATCTTTAGGGCAACACGAGTTATATACCCTTATATATCCACATTAAATATATATTTTAAAGATAATATAATTTACTCAGCTTGTTACTTCACATATATTTAGCTGCAGTTTGCAGCACAAGTAAATTTTCTCTGTGCCTGTGAGGTACTGAAGTTCTTTCCCTTATATAGTATTTCCTAATTAAGGATAGAGGGATTCCTTAATTATATGTACCTCCGTTATATGTAATTTCCTGCAGTATATCAACCTATTTGGTACTTCTCTGGGATCTGGTTACAAGTACCCTCCTAAACATGACCTTTTTTGACACTTAGGGGCCAATTTATTAAAGTACGGGCGGACATGATACGATGTAGCGTATCATGTCCGCCGCACATCGATAAATGCCGCCAGTTGTGAACTGCAATAAATGCCGCCCCCTACAGATTTGCATCCAATCGGCCACTAGCAGGGGGTGTCAATCAGCCTTATTTTATAGGATCCGACGGATTGATGTCCACAGCTTCAGGGCAGGCGGACAAGTTATGGAGCAGCGGTTTTTAGACCGCTGCTTCATAACTACTGTTTACGGCGAGCCTGAAGGCTCACACAGAAACAAGGGCATCAAGCTCTATTCAGAGGTTGATAATTTGCCCCTTGGAGGTGATAAATTATCAGCTCTTTTATGGACAATTTTTTGGTCCACTTTCCTCACTATTGTCTTATATACCTATATATGTAGATTTCAATCTAGTTTCACTTAAAGCTCCATCCTCTCTCTGTAAATTATAATGCGGGAGTAGGTAGCACCAGGTGAGTAGGTAGCACCAGGTGGGTTTATTTTATTACCTACTGTAGCTGTAATTTCTAATGGTACACTTAACAATCCTGTTAGCCAACTAAATAGTGCCACTATTCTTTATTCAATTTGTATGGCCCTTATCTGCTGTAATACTGTATTGTTTATTAACCTTCAAATCCTCTGAAAGTCTGTTTGACTTCTATTCCAATAGAAACAGTTTAGAAACTATTCTAGCAAGTGTATACACTCTTCTTAACCAGAGATAAGTTATTTACTTGCAGTAGTAAGCATACATGTTGGCTTTGACATAACTAGGAATAAGTGGGCTGAAAATTCAATATATTATTCTATGGGTGCCACTAAGTATAAATCTAGCCCTGCATGGGTAGGTAGTTTTTGAGCACAAAACAAATACATACTTTTATTTAAATAAATATTATTGTCATTCAATACACAGATTAATTTTTAATTTAGTAAAATGTTATATATGTTAAGTATATATGTTGAGTGCTTAGAAGAAATGTAATGCAGAAACTATAGAAAGAAAGAAAGACTGAGCAAAGACAAGCCAATGATAGAGAGTGATAAATAAAGAGATATATGTTGTAATAGCTACACACATTTTAGACATTTACAGATATAGATAGAAAATGCAATTTTAAGCCACTTTCTATTTTATTCCTGTTATCAAATTTTCTTCCTTCTCTTGGTATCTTTATTTGAAAAGCAGGAATGTAACCTTAGGAGCCAGACCATGTTTGGTTCAGCACAAATGTAGCCACCAATCAGCAAGCACTTCCCAGGTTCCAAACAAAAAAGGGGGCCTGCTCCTAAGCTTACATAATTGCCTTTTCAAATAAAGATACCAAGAGAATGAAGACAAATTGATAATAGCTATAAATTAGAAAGTTGCTTAAAATTGCACACTATATCTGAATAATGAAAAAATAGTGATATTGTCTTGGTCTATATTTTATTAAATGTATGTTTATACTAGCTTGGGTTATCATTAGTATTTTGTTACTTTAAAAGCATAACAATTGCATATTCTTTGTATAAAAATAGATCGGAATAAAAATTATTGAAAATATATCATAATTAATTATTAGAACTTAAATTGCTTATAATTCATTAATGCATGAACTATATTCAAATTAAATAAAATGGTATATTGCTATTTTATATTTATGCAAAGTATTAACTTAAAGGTACAATAAAAGCATGTATTTTTATAAATTCAATGTTAAATGCTGTGACTATTGATGCTTTCAAATGTCATGCTAATCAAGATGTGTCCATATTCAAGAATGATGTGTGGAAGCTGTCCTTATCAGCCAGCTTTTCAAAGTGATGAGGTCTTCAAAATCATGTATTTCCTATTAGTTTCTAAATTTATATTAACAGTTTCAACTTAAACCTTTTCATGTATATTTGTAATATCTTTAACTGATGTGATTTCATATGCATTCAAAACCTACATTTTTAGGTTCCTATAATGTTTATGTTAAATAAATAAATATGAGACTGGAGCACTGGACAAACTGTTGTAGATTCAAAAATAGTTTAGTTATTATTGTAAATAATAGTTCCTGAACATTTATTTTTTCACATAGAGAGTGGAGACTGTGGCTGGAACCTTGGTAGCCAAAGCTATCTGAGATGATTAGGAGTGTGGTCTAAATAGACTTGTAGCAACCCAGTGTGGTCCAAGGATGTAGTTGGGCAGTTCAACAGCATAGGACATTTCAGGGACCAGGGTTTATCCTTATAAAACAGACATGTTAAGGGAATGATATGTGGTGGGAGGCACACCAGAAAAAGGAGAGCCACAATATTTGGGATGGTTGGGACCAATGAAAAGTTAAAAATGTAATTAAAGTTTCCATTATACCTTACTAACCATAATTTAAAAAAATAACAGGAATTGGGAATTATTAGTTCAGTATATATTTAAAATGTTGTTATCAATTCAGTAGTTTGCAGGTGAAGCCTGCAGAATACGTGTTTGCCTTGTAAGAGGGATAAGCAGGAGACAAAATAAGCTTCATATGGCACTTTATAGATCATACGGTAGACAATATATTGAATATTGTACACAGTTCTTGGGACTTGCACCTCTAAAAGGATAAAGAGCTATTAAAATGGTTTATGGTCTAAAAAAGTAAACCATAAAAAAAAAACTTTATCATATCAATATTAACCCTTTCGCTTTCCAGGAAATTCAGAGAAGAACCTCCCCTCTCCAGCTATCATTAGTTAAAGTCTCCACCTCTCAATCCCACCTTTTTTATGCAGTGTAGCTCCCCATCCCTCTCTTTCCCCTCATTTTTTCCTGCAGTGTAGGGCCAATCCCACTCTCTCCCCGTTAGGCCAATGGGCCACCCACTTCCCGCTTTCCCTCCAACTCCTCCCTCCTGCACTAGCAGATGATCGTTACAGATGATGAAAAACACAATGTCCCCATCTGTATTGGTCTAGCATCTGCCTTCATATGCTCCAGTTCCATATCCAGACAGATGCCAGGAGCTCAAGAACTCCAGCTCTCAGCTGAAACTTTACAGCCAAGACTGCTGGCACTTCCTGCAGCTCAGATAATATATATATATATATATATATATATATATATATATATATATATATATAGGTAAATATACATTATATGTTAAGCATATTGATAAGCTTCTTACCTCATGTGGTATATATATATATATGTCACATTGGGTCAAGGGGTTAATATTTAGGAGAGAGAATGATAGTATAACAACCTTTAAACAGATTTATTTATTTATAAAATATTTTACCAGGAAGGATACATTGAGATTTCTCTCGTTTTCAAGTATGTCCTGGGATCACAAAACATTGCAATTGATACAATAGGGTACAATAAAATACAAAAACAATAATAATACACAATATGTGCAAAAATTAACATAGAACAGGTAGTAAATATATAATCAACCATGACAGGTGCATTCTGTTTTGATATATAGAGAGGGATCTCTTAAAGGATATTAGGCTTGGGGAAGGTTTGAAAGTATGCGGGAGGTCATTCCACAACTGTGGAGCTCTGTAGGAAAAGGAGGATTGAGCTGCTTTCTTTTTGTATTTAGGCAAGCTAAATAATGTGCTGGTACTGGATCGGAGGTTATAGGAGGTGGGAATAGCAGGGCAGAGCATTCTGCTCAGGTAGGGTGGGAGCTTCCCAGAAAGGCTCTTAAACACAAGGCAGGAAAGTGGAGGGTGCGTCTGGATTCCAGCGACAGCCAGTTTAGTTATTTTAGCATGTCACAATGGTGGGTCCTGTAGTTACATTGTAGCACAAAGTGGCAAAACGAGTTATACAACGTATTACGTTTATTAAGGTGAGTTTGCGGTGCAGGTGCGTATACTACATCCCCATAATCCATGATAGGCATCAGCATTTGCTGTACAATCTTTTCATTTACTGTAGGGCTGAGGCAAGATTTGTTTCTGTACAGGGCACCCAGTTTTGGATAAAGTTTAGATGCAAGTTTTCTATGTGGAGGCCAAAAGATAGATTAGGGTCTATCAACATACCCAAGTATTTGAAAGAGTGGACTGCGGTCAGCGTGCAATTGGATTTTGTTTTGATGTGTAGATGGGAATTTTGTAATTTGTGTAATTTAGGTCTCGTTCCAAAGATCATTGTGTTTTGTCAGTGTTTAGGAAGAGTTTGTTTTTTGAGATCCACTTTTCTACCTCTGTGAACTGGTCTTGGAGCACTGTTTCAAGCTGCTGCAGATCGGAATTGTTTGCATAGATTACCGTGCCATCTGCATACATGTGTACAGTTGAGGATTTTCAGACATTAGGCAGATCATTTATATATAATGTAAATAGTAGGGGGCCAACTGGAACCTTGGGGAACACCACACATGACTGGGAGAGGGAGGGAGTCACTGCTAGAAATGGAGACATATTGTGATCGATCCGATACATATGATCGAAACTAGGTTAATGGACGATCAGCAATACCAGAGTTTTTTAGTTTGAGCAGTAGTATGTCATGGTCTACTGTGTCAAATGCCTTTGCAAAATCAAGGAAAATAGCTCCAGTTAGTTCTCCTTGTTCCATGCCAGTTTGGATGTCGTTGCAAACTTTTAGGAGGGCAGTTGTATTGGAGTGATTCAGGTGAAAACCTGATTGATTAGGGGTCAGATAGTTAGAAAGTTGGTAATACTCGCATAATTGCGTATGGACGCATTTTTCTAAAATTTTTGACAATACTGGGAGCAATGATATAGGGCGATAGTTAGAAACCAAGGTTAACTCCCCACTTTTATGAATAGGCACTACTCTTGCAGTTTTCCAGAGTTTGGGTATGTATCCAGACATCAAGGATTCATTAATTAGGGTTGTGACAGGCTTAGCAATTGCCGGCGCACTGAGCTTCAACAGCATTGCTGGTATTTGATCAGGTCCAGACTGTTTTTTTATTTTCAGATAATTAAGGTGTTTCTTAACGACATTTATGGGTACAGGTCTAAAATTGAACTTCTCTATATTGGGTCTTTGCTGTTTTAGTGGGGCTTGATCCACATTTCTAGTTTCAAGATGCGTGCCATTAATTAGTTTGTCAATCAGGGTGGTGGAGCATCCGACAAAATAATTATTAAAGGCATTTGCTACTTTTAAGGGGAGTTGCAGGGTTTGGTTATCCACATTGACAGTGGAGGGTTGGGAGTGGATTGGTGGTAAGTTTTGTAAGTTATTTATGAGTTTCCAAAACTTTCTAGGGTTAGATATGTTATTGTTCAGATTTTCACAGAAATATTGGGCCTTGGCCAATTTTGTTTGTTTAGTGCATATATTTTGCCATTGTCTATATACACAGTGATAGTTCATAGAGCCAGTTTGAACTTTGACCACAATGAATCCCGAAACTGGTACATTTGAATGAGGTCAGCTGTGATCCAATTTAAGTGTGCTCCTTTTACTCTCACCTTACGCAGCGGGGCATGTAAATTCCAAACTAGTAGGAGTTCTGACTGAAAGAATTCAACTGCAGAGTCTAGATCTGGGATCAGGTTTAATCTGTGCCAGGGGAGGTTCTTGATGTCATTTAGAAATGATTGAATATTACATTTTTTGAAGGACCTGGTGATTTTAACCTTGGGAGGGGATTTAGTTGAATTTATTTTGCGCACGCAGTACACTATGCAGAGTGGTCACTGAAATTGTTAGGGAGAACACCTGCCTCCTGTATTCGGTCGGAAGAAGTGGAGAGAATCCAGTCGAGCAGGGTATGATTATGACTTTTGATGTTTATGCGAGTTGGGGAGGAGATTAATTGTGTTAGCTGCAAAGATTTAAATAGCGTGCGACAACTGTTATTTTTTGGATTCAGCCAATCAATATTAAAATCTCCGAAAACAAAAAATTCACTTTTTGGGTTTTGAGCTATGGTTTCACTAAGGAGATGAGCTATGTCAGAAATGGAATGCACAGGAGAGCTAGGTGGGCGGTAGATTCCTGCAACAATGATTGATTTACTGCACGGGATCTCAATTTTGCCAGAAAGGAAATCAAAGGTGGCAGGAGAGCTAGATTTTTGTAAGGGGGTGAACTTTGTGGAATTGTCAACATAAATTACAATGCCGCCTCCTCTCTTTGCTCTGTCAATTCTATGGCATGAACAATCTTCCAAAGGCTACCTGTAGCAGAGGGCTGTGTCAGCTGATGTAAGTTGCTCTGTGAATTTTCTTTAGACTGTGACTTTCTTTAGATTAAAGGAGTTATTAGCATCCAGGATGAAAGCAATTTTTTCTTTATTTCTAGTTTGAGTTTGGTGGGCTCATGAATCATTTGTATGTGCAGTAATTTATATAAAAGATGGATAATTTATGGAAACGACTCCCAGTAGAGGTGGTAAGGGAAAATTATGTAAGGGGCTTGAATATACAGTACCTAAAGCTATGACAAAAAAAATAGCTAACTGCTTCAACATTTATTTCACATTTGTTATCTCTGTTTTAATATGTTTTTAATTGGACTTACACGGAAAATTATGTTTATTGTTTACGTGATATAATTATACCGCAAGGTATTTAATTTAGAAGAAAATACTATTCATTATCATGTCAGCCATACCTATTTTTCTGAAAACAATTCAACATAATGCTTTTAGTTCCAATTAACTTCTTAATGAAGAAATAAATCTTGATGAAATCCTGTCTGCTAAGAAAACAAAACAATAAGATCATATTTTAAAAAAGTAAAATAATAGAGAGGGGAGTACTGATGGAAAACCTTTTTAGTCCTAAAAAAACACAAATGGTCATGCTTTTTATATCCATGGGATTTATAGATTGGTCTGTCAATAGAAACCCATATTACTTCCCTCACTATCCCATCAGTGATGACCAACTTCTTGACATTAGGGCCACATATACATATTTTAGAAGCCTTAAGGGTCACATTTGCATTTTTTTTTTAAATTGAATCTGGTCCTCAATGTGTCATTTTTAGATTTGGAGCCACCTCAATAAATTAGTTTAAACCGGTTTTCTTACATGTTTTTAATGACTATGGACAGCATTATCTTATCAGAAACATAAACAATTATATTCCAATCTATTAGAAAACACAGTTTAAATAATTTTGCATGCTAGGATTTCAAATAAATAATTCAAGACTATCACCTTATTAAAATAAAATCTAGGTTTTATATAGAAGTTCCATTTTTGCCCTCAAGAAAGCATTTAGTAGAAAACACCACCCTATTTTTCTGGGGTCTATTTAAAGGCAAGTTTAATGATTCTGCTAATGTATTAGCTCTGCAAATGATCTCCCCTAAAGAAGGATCTCATCTATATAAGGGTAACATTAAGTGCAAGAGTTATTTCATTAGGTATTTTCAATATTCCATATACGTTGCTGATTTTTTAATACTTTGCTTTAATAGACTACTTTTAGAAGCACTTTATTTTAATTCAGTTATTTTTTTACAGAAAGCAGAATATTCACAAGCATTCTTCTTGTAAATTAGATTGTAGTTCTGCAACTGTACAGTTCAAAGGTAAAGTCACGTAGCATTTTGTAAAATAGGGGCTTTGTAGTTTTCTATTGGTAAGCAATTAGGATAATATTGGTACGCACTTAGGTGAAAAACCCACTGTAACTTTCTGAGGTCTATTTAAAGAAGGAAGATTATTAGCTCTGTTAATATATTAGTTCTGCAAAGGATCTCCACTAAAAAAAGGATCTCTTCTAAATTATGATAGCATTAAACAGTCTAGTCAAAATTAAACTTTCATGATTCAGATAGGGAATGCAGTTTTTAACAACTCTTCAATTCACTTTTATCATCAAATTTGCTTTGTTCTTGTGGTATTCTTTGTTAAAAGCTAAACCTAGGCAGGCTCATATGCTAATTTCTAAAACCTTGAAGGCCACCCCTTATTTCAATGCATTTGGCATTTTTCCAAAGCTAGAGGGTGTTAGTTAATGTGTGCCATACAGATAATATTGTGACCACGCCTATGGAGTTACAAATAAGAGGGCACTGAGTGGCTAAAAAGTCAGTCAAAAAAACTAAAATAAGGGGTCATTCTGCAAAGGCTTAGATACAAGGTAAACACAGAGGTAAAAAGTATGCTAATCTAATTGTGTTGGTAATGCAAAACTGGGTAATGGGTAATAAAGGGATTATCTATATTTTAAAACAATAAATATTCTGGTGTAGACTGTCCCTTTAAGTGCAAGAGTTATTTCAGGAGTTATTCAGAGTTAATCAGAGTTAATCCACCAGGAAGTTAAAGGGACTGTATACACCAATTATATTATAACTGCATGTAATAGACACTACTATAAGGAAGAATATGCACCAATACTGATCTAAAACTCCAGAATAAAACCTTTTAAGAATCTCCCAGTTTAGCACAGTTGATGAGATTAGGTTGGGACACCCAGTGAAAGGGTCTGGGAAAACAAGAACAGCAGACACTACCCCCTTCCCTGCATATGAGAAAAGCCAGATTACATAAACAGTAGCCAGCAGGAATCTGTAAACACATGTATACATTAAACACTTTGGGGCTTGGTTAGGAGTCTGAAAATCAGCACGTTATTAAAAAGTAAGCAAAACTATACAAAAAACACTATCTTTTATTTATTTAATTGATAAAGTATCTATAAATATATTTAAAAAATGTCTCAGATTCAGTGCAATGAATGTCTTGCTTTTTTTTTATTGTGTCTATTTGCTCCAAGAATCCTCCTAAGGTAGTTCAACCTCTACCCCAGAAACTAAGAAAAAGGAGATGGACAACTGTTGGCCCAGGAAGGGTAAGAATAGTAGAACAAAGGCATAATCCTAATCATCTGCCTTTGAAAAAAAATCATGATGGGTGACTGCAGGTATCTGTGATGAATAGAGCACAGCTGCTAGTGGGATAGGCACAGACAAAGGCAGTGGCGGACATTTTCAAAATTACAGACCTTAGTGAAGGACACCAAGGTACATTTGAAATTAAAAACATTATTTTATAGTGCTTGGTGTTATTATACTGATGCAGATACCACTAATCCTATAACCAGCCCTTCTCTGGCTATACCCATGTGCCAGTGTCACTACTGTGTCATTATATAGTGCTAGGTGTTATTATACTGACACAGATACCACTGATCCTATAACCAGCCCTCCTCTGGCTATACCCATGTGCCAGTGTCACTACTGTGTCATTATATAGTGCTGGGTGTTATTATACTGATGCAGATACCACTGATCCTATAACCAGCCCTCCTCTGGCTATACCCATGTGCCAGTGTCACTACTGTGTCATTATATAGTGCTGGGTGTTATTATACTGATGCAGATACCACTGATCCTATAACCAGCCCTCCTCTGGCTATACCCATGTGCCAGTGTCACTACTGTGTCATTATATAGTGCCGGGTGTTATTATACTGATGCAGATACCACTGATCCTATAACCAGCCCTCCTCTGGCTATACCCATGTGCCAGTGTCACTACTGTGTAATTATATAGTGCTGGGTGTTATTATACTGATGCAGATACCACTGATCCTATAACCAGCCCTCCTCTGGCTATACCCATGAGCCAGTGTTACTACTGTATCATTATATAGGGCTTGGTGTTATTATACTGATGCAGATACCACTGACCCTATAACCAGCCCTCCTCTGGCTATACCCATGAGCCAGTGTTACTACTGTATCATTATATAGGGCTTGGTGTTATTATACTGATGCAGATACCATTGATCCTATAACCAGCCATCTTCTGGCTATACCCATGAGCCAGTGTCACTACTGTGTCATTATATAGGGCTTGGTGTTATTATACTGATGCAGATATCACTGATTCTATAACCAGCCATCCTCTGGCTATACCCATGAGCCAGTGTCACTACTGTGTCATTATATAGTGCTGGGTGTTATTATACTAATGCAGATACCACTGTTCCTATAACCAGCCCTCCTCTGGCTATACCCATGAGCCAGTGTCACTACTGTGTCATTATATAGTGTTGGGTGTTATTATTCTGATGCAGATACCACTAATCATATAACCAGCCCTCCTCTGGCTATACCCATTTGCTATTGTCACTACTGTGTCATTATATAGTGCTCGGTGTTATTATACTGATGCAGATACCACTGATTCTATAACCAGCCCTTGTCTGGCTATATGCATGTGCCAGTGTCACTGCTGTATCATTATATAGTGCCGGGTGTTATTATACTGATGCAGATAGCACTGATTCTCTAACCAGCCCTCCTCTGGCTAAACCCATGTGCCAGTGTCACTACTGTGTCATTATATAGTTCTGGGTGTTATTATACTGATGCAGATACCACTGATCCTATAACCAGCCATTGTCTGGCTATACGCATGTGCCAGTGTCACTACTGTGTCTTTGTATAGACCTGGGTGTTATTATACAGATGCAGATACACATCCAGTATTTCACTCAGGCTTTATTTATTCCATAACTTAGCACACAATATCGCTAGCAGTCTATTGACAAGCCACAAACTTTATTTACACTACATATTTTTTTTATTCATATTATTTAATCAGAAAGAAAAGATATACTTAGGTTGTGGCAGACACTGCAAGGGCTAGTCACGGACACTAGTGTCCGTGTATGGACACCTTTGCCTATCCGCTGCTAGTACTTCTTCTGACAATGTAACAGGTAGGTCTGAGTTTCTGGTGTCTGAATCTTTAAGCAAGAAAACCAAGGCAAGAGCTGCAAATTTACATTTCTGTAAGACAGTGTTAATAGATGACTCTATTTTAATAAATGTACAGATTGGTGATGATAAAGTAGATTTGAGAAAGGTTAGATGTCTTTCAAGTGCTACTGCTGATAGAGATTTAAATCATATTTCAAAAATTGTTAAGGCAGCTAGAAAGCACAGGGAGTAAGATGTAAATGTTCGCAAAGGTACAAATGATCTGGCAAGTAATGATGTTGTTGCAGTGCAAAAGGGAGTATTTTTAAACTAGGGAATTGTTTAGATCATCTGGCTTCATCTATGTCGTTTTCTGCTATTTTACCTGAGTATAGAAAAGAAGAAGGCAGAATGCAGTGTATATAGTTTAACATTTTTGTTACACAAGTGGCACAGAAAAGGAGAATCCGGTTTTGTTAGCCCTCAAAGCCCTGTTTGGATTGGATAATAGATTGCATAAGAGAAATGGTTTGCATTTGGGTGTTAAAGGGACAGGAGTTCTGAGTAGAGTATTTAAAGAATTCATTAGTGGCAATTTAATCTAGAAAAGAAGAGTAGTGTTAATATACTCAGCTGTCACCCAGAGCAAGAAAAAAACGTTAACTAAAGTTTACATTCTATTGTATTTAATGATGAAAACACTACATTTAGGAGTAAGCCTTTTATTTATATAAGAAGGGGTATATAGATCATTCAAAAGGATCAAACAATTTTAATACTGATCTTTGTGGAATGTGCACAAATGCTCACAGTTTAGTAATCAAATTACCTGAACATACTGCAGTAATGATTTGTGATATAGTGATGTCGCGAACATAAAATTTTCCGTTCGCGAACGGCGAATGCGAACTTCCGCAAATGTTCGCGAACGGGCGAACCGGGTGAACCGCCATAGACTTCAATAGGCAGGCAAATTTTAAAACCCACAGGGACTCTTTCTGGCCACAATAGTGATGGAAAAGTTGTTTCAAGGGGACTAACACCTGGACTGTGGCATGCTGGAGGGGGATCCATGGCAAAACTCCCATGAAAAATTACATAGTTGATGCAGAGTCTGGTTTTAATCCATAAAGGGCATAAATCACCTAACATTCCTAAATTGTTTGGAATAACGTGCTTTAAAACATCAGGTATGATGTTGTATCGATCAGGTAGTGTAAGGGTTACGCCCGCTTCACAGTGACAGACCAAACTCCCCGTTGATGTGGAACAAGACCCAGCAGCAGAAGAGGACTCAGCCAAGGAGGTTATGGAAGAGGATGGAGTAGGAGGAGTAGAGGAGGTGGCAGCAGGCCTGCCTGCAAGTCGTGGCGGTGTCACCAACTCCTCTGCAGAGCCACGCATTTCATGCTCGGCAGCCGTCAGCAGGTTTACCCAATGTGCAGTGTAGGTGATATACCTGCCCTGACCATGCTTTGCAGACCAGGTATCAGTGGTCAGATGGACCCTTGCCCCAACACTGTGTGCCAGACATGCCATTACTTCCTTTTGCACAATCGAGTACAGGTTGGGGATTGCCTTTTGTGAAAAGAAATTTCGGCCGGGTACCTTCCACTGCGGTGTCCCAATAGCTACAAATTTTTGGAACACCTCAGACTCCACCAGCTTGTATGGTAAAAGCTGGCGGGCTAAGAGTTCAGACAAGCCAGCTGTCAGATGCCGGGCAAGGGGGTGACTTTGTGACATTGGCTTCTTATGCTCAAACATGTCCTTGACAGACACCTGACTGTGGGCAGATGAGCAGGAACTGCTCAAGGTGAGAGACGGAGTGGAGGATGGTTGAGAGGGGGCAAGGAGGACAGCAGTGGTTGACATGGCTGAAAATGCTGGACCAGGAGGAGGATGGCGGCTTTGAGTTTGTGTGCTGCTTGTACTCATGTGTTGATCCCATAGGCATTTGTGATGTGCGATCATGTGCCTTCGCAAAGCAGTTGTACCTAGGTGGGTGTTGGATTTCCCACGACTCAGTTTCTTTTGGCACAGGTTGCAAATGGCATCGCTGTTGTCAGAGGCAGACACACAAAAAAAATGCCACACTGCTGAGCTCTGCATTCTGGTGGTGGCAACAGCATGCGTTGATTGGCGTGCTGTCTGGCTGACCCCGGGTGCCGATGCATGCTGTCTGACTGTGCCACTAGCTCCTTGTGATGACCTCCCCCTGCTTCCAACTTGTCTCCTCCTCCTCTCTGTCTCCCCATCTGAACTTTCCCCCTGTTCTTCTTCTCTTCTAGTGGGCACCCACGTGACATCCACGGATGCATCGTCATCATCAACCGCTTCACTTGTATCTGACAACTCAGCAAAGGAAGCAGCAGCGGGTACAACATCATCATTATCACACCGTAAGTCCATGTGTGTAATGCTGCCTGACTGAGACATATCCCTGTTATCTACATCCTCTGGCAATAATGGTTGCGCATCACTCATTTCTTCCAACTGATGTGCAAATAACTCCTCTTACAGATCAAGTGAAGTGGCTGTGGTGCTAGTGTTGGTGGTGGCGGCAGGCGGGTGAGTGGTAACTTGAGAGGTGCCCGAAGATAAGCTGGAGGAGGATGGTGTGTCAAGGTTCTGAGCGGAAGCTGTAGAAGATTGGGTGTCCTGTGTTAGCCAGTCAACTATGTCCTCAGAACTTTTCGAGTTCAGGGTACATGGCCTCTGAACACTGGGCATTATTCTAGGGCCAAAGGGAATCACAGCATCACGACCACGACGGCCCCTGCGGGGTGGCCTGCCTCTGCCTGTCATTTTTTTTCGTTAAGTGGTACTATGCGTGCAAGCTACTGTGACAACAGATATGAGTGGCACTGTGCACTGGCAGAAGTTGGCAGAGTAGATGCTGTAGGCCTGACACACACGCTTGCAGACAACTAACTGCTATTCAATCTATTACAGTCAAAATTGTATTTTTTTTTTAAATGTACCCTACTGTTACACCAGATATGAGTTGCACTGGGCAGGCCCTGAAACGCACACGCGTGAAGGAAACTGACTGCTATTATTTCACAGTCAAATTTCTAGTTTTTTTTTAATGTACACTACTGTTACACCAGATATGAGTTGCACTGGTGTGATACTGTGCCCTGGCAGGCCCTGAAACGCACACGCCAAATTTCTAGTTTTTTTTTAACCCCTTAACGACCGAGGACGTGCAGGGTACGTCCTCAAAAAAAAGGCAAATAACACCTGAGGACGTACCCTGCACGTCCTTGGTGTGGAAAGCAGCTGGAAGTGATCCTGCTCGGTTATTCCGGTTATTGCAGTGATGCCTCGATATGGAGGCATCCTGAAATAACCTTTGGTAGCCATCCGATGCAGAGAGAGCCACTCTGTGGCCCTCTCTGCACCAGAGATCGTGGCTTTCCTCGTTGGTGGATGGGAGCAGACTATGGAGGCGGGTGGGGGCCATCGATGGCCCTGGTCATGTGGAGGTGGGCGGGATCGTGGGCGGGGATGGCCGGGGGCGCGCACGGGGAGGGAGCGGGTGGGAACCGCTACAATACAGAAAAATCTGGAATAAAAAATGTTGAAAAAAGGGATAGTAAATTAAAAAAAAAAAAACGATCAGTAAGGTGGTGGGGGTTTGTCTATGGGGGGAAGCTACACTACAGAAAAAAAAAAAACTAACAAAAAAATACCTTTTTTTGGCAAACTGGGTACTGGCAGACAGCTGCCAGTACCCAAGATGGCCCCCAATATGGGGAGGGTTAGAGAGCTGTTTTGGGGGGATCAGGGAGGTTGGGGGCTAAGGGGGGATGCTACACCACAGCATATGTAAATATGCTAAAAATAAATATTTTGTTTTTTTTAAAAAAACTTTTATTTTAGTACTGGCAGACTTTCTGCCAGTACTTAAGATCGCGGGGACAATTGTGGGTTGGGGGAGGGAAGGGAGCTGTTTGGGAGGGATCAGGGGGTCTGATGTGTCAGGAGGGAGGCTGATCTCTACACTAAAGCTAAAATTAACCCTGCAAGCTCCCTACAAACTACCTAATTAACCCCTGCACTGCTAACCATAATACACGTGTGATGCGCAGCAGCATTTAGCAGCCTTCTAATTACCAGAAAGCAACCCCAAAGTCATATATGTCTGCTATTTCTGAACAAAGGGGATCCCAGAGAAGCATTTACAACCATTTGTGCCATAATTGCATAAGCTGTTTGTAAATGATTTCAGTGAGAAACCTAAAATTGTGAAAAATGTAAAGTTTTTTTTAATTTGATTGCATTTGGTGGTGAAATGGTGGCATGAAATATACCAAAATGGGCCTAGATCAATAATTGGGGTTGTCTACTACCCTACACTAAAGCTAAAATTACCCCAAAAAGCTCCCTACATGCTCCCTAATTAACCCCTTCACTGCTGGGCATAAAACACGTGTGGTGCACAGTGGCATTTAGCGGCCTTCTAATTACCAAAAAGCAATGCCAAAGCCATATATCTCTGCTATTTCTGAACAAAGGGGATCCCAGAGAAGAATTTACAACCATTTATGCCATAATTGCACAAGCTGTTTGTAAATAATTTCAGTGAGAAACCGAAAGTTTGTGAAATTTTTTTTTGAAAAAGTGAACAGTTTTTTGTATTTGATCGCATTTGGTGGTGAAATGGTGGCATGAAATATACCAAAATTGGCCTAGATCAATACTTTGGGATGTCTACTAAAAAAAAATATATACATGTAAATGGATATTCCGGGATTCCTGAAAGATATTAGTGTTCCAATGTAACTAGCGCTAATTTTGAAAAAAAGTGGTTTGGAAATAGCAAAGTGCTGCTTGTATTTATGGCCCTATAACTTGCAAAAAAGCATAGAACATGTAAACATTAGGTATTTCTGAACTCAGAACAAAATTTAGAAACTATTTAGCATGGTTTTTTTTTGGTGGTTGTAGATGTGTAACAGATTTTGGGGGTCAAAGTTAAAAAAAAGTGTGTTTTTTTCCATTTTTTCCTCATATTTTATAAATTTTTTAATAGTAAATTATAAGATATGATGAAAATAATGGTATCTTTAGAAAGTCCATTTAATGACGAGAAAAACGGTATATAATATGTGTGGGTACAGTAAATGAGTAAGAGAAAAATTACAGCTAAACACAAACACTGCAAAAATGTAAAAATAGCCTTGGTCCCAAACGGACAGAAAATGGAAAAGTGCTGTGGTCATTAAGGGGTTAATGTACACTACTGTTACACCAGATATGATTTGCACTGGTGTGACACTGTACCCTGGCAGGCACTGAAACGCACACGTGTGTAGGAAACTGACTGCTATTATTTCACAGTCAAAAAAGTGTTTTTTTTTTTAAATGTACACTACTGTTACACCAGATATGAGTTGCACTGGTGTGACACTGTGCCCTGGCAGGCAGGCAGGCACTGAAACGCACATGTGTGAAGGAAACTGACTGCTATTATTTCACAGTCAAAAAAGTGTTTATTTTTTTAAATGTACACTACTGTTACAACAGATATGAGTGGTGGCACTGGGCAAATGGGCACAGTATACGCTGTGAGCCTGACACACACGTTGGCAGGCAGGCAACTGCAATTAGATTACACAGGAAAAAAAAAAAGCAGACTGATGTTCTAGCCCTAAAAAGGGCTTTTTGGGGTGCTGTCCTTACAGCAGAGATCAGATGAGTCCTTCAGGACTGTAGTGGACACTGAATACACTAGCCTAGCTATCGATTTCCCTATTAAATCCTCAGCAGCTACACTGTCCCTCCTCTCACTAAGAATGCAGCTTCCGAATGAATCTAAAATGGATGCTGTCCAGGAGGTGTGAGGGTCTGGGAGGGAGGGTCTGCTGCTGATTGGCTGGAATGTGTCTGCTGACTGTGAGGTACAGGGTCAAAGTTTACTCAATGATGACGAATAGGGGGCGGACCGAACATCGCATATGCTCGCCCGCCGCGGCGAACGCGAACAAGCTATGTTCGCCGGCGAACTATTCACAACATCACTATTTGTGAAAAATTATATTTGGAAGATGTAACAGAAATATGGTACAATGAGTCTCATGACTGGGACACAGTCATACCTGATTACATTTTGTTTAAAAGGGAGGGAGTGGCTTTGTATGTGAAAGAAAATATTAATGTAACTGGAAATGTAGAAACTGTTTGGTAAACTATAGATACTGAAGGGAAACAGGTGTTTAGAATAGGGGTAGTATTTAGGCTTCCATTACAGAATGAAGTACCAGATCAACTATTAACTGATGAAATTGCCAAAATTACAATAAAGGGCAAGGTTATAGTAGTGTTGGACGGTAATATACCTGTTGCTAAATCAACTAGAATTATTTTTGTTATTGGTTATTTGTAGAGCTAGAAGTAAGTATATATTGTAATCTGTTCAAGGGGAATCTCTTGAACAAATGGAAAAATAACCAACATGTAAAGGAGCTATATTATATTTAGTAGAATTTAGGATTTAGTAAATTACAGTATGTATGGTTTGATATTCAGGCAAAGGTATTATAAAACCATAGTAGAACAAAAGTTTTAGATTTTAGAAAGGCTGATTTTTCTTACATGGGAAAGTGTGCTTGTTTGCTGATGATAAAAAAAAATGTAATAGAGTTGATGTTTCAGGAAGAGTGGATCACATAAAAAGTGACTCCTTGCCCAGTGTGCTTAGAGGAATGTGACTGCACCTCACTGACAATGCCCATAAAAGGCCAAAACAATCATTTGGAGTTGTCATGTTCATTGTTTAGAGGAGAATTGCCTGGTATTTTGGGGCTGGACTGACATTACTTGGTGCAATCAGACTGATATACTTCAGGAAAAGCACACTAGTCTAAAAGTGGCTGCTCCTCGGTGGTAAATTGCAATAGAACTAGCTGATGAACTGTTGTTCATTCTTGGTAGAGTGCTTCTCTCTCTGTATACATTTTTTATTATGACCCTAGGGAGGTCTCCTTAAGGGTGATGTGGGAAACCATATGTGGACTCCTTACCCAGTGTTCTTAGAGGAATGTGGCTGCACCTCACTGACGAGGCCCATAGAAGGACGAAACAATTGTCTGGGGTTTTCATGTTCCTTGTTCAGAGGTTAATTTCCTGGTATTTTGGGGCTGGACTTACCTTACTTGGCGGGATCAGACTGATATGCTTCAGGAAAGTCTTCCTCTGTGCAAAGCACACTGGTCTAAAATAGGCTGCTCCTGGGTGGTAAATCGCCATAGAATTAGCTAATGAGCTGTTGCTCATTTCTGGTAGAGTGCTTCTCTCTCTGTATATATATATATATGTATATATATATATATATATATATATATATATATACAAACACATTAAAGACCTTTCCATTAAAATGTCCCATAAACATTTTGTTTAATGCAACTTTTTTTAGCCCTAACCCTTTATGCAAAGTCTTCAGTCAAGCTAAACCGATGAGTGCAAATTTAGTTTGTGCTTGTGTGGTTGCATTTACTTTCAACTAGTAATATGCTCTCTACAAACTTTTGTAGGAGCTAGGTGCATGCTTCTCATGTGCACACTGAGTGCTGGTAACCTAATAAAATAACCCTGAAATGCTGACACTTTGGGGTCAATTTATTAATGTGCAAGCGGACATGATACGATGTAGCGTTTCATGTCCGCTGCACATTGATAAATGCCAACAGTATACACACCAGCAGTTCTTGTGAAATGTTGGTGCAGTTCCGCCCCCTGCAGATTTGCGGCCAATCGGCCGCTAGCAGCTGGTGTCAATCAACCCGAGCATATTCGATCGGGTTGATTTCTGTCTGCCGTCTTTAGACCGCTGCTTCATAACTTCTGTTTTTGGTGAGCCTGAAGGCTCGCCGGAAACAGTGGGCATCAAGCTCCATACAGAGCTTGATAAATTGACCCCTATATATTCTATCAAACTTAAAAACTTATCTAAAATATTATAGCTAATTACCATGTGCTAACATCATTGCATTTCCTATCATTTATATGCACACTGCTGCTAATCATAATGCAGAAGAGGGTTATTTGTACATTTGAAACTGTAATTTGAAGCTGATACGACTGTGCAACATTTAGCACTGTGTCATACGTTGCACATTTTCCTTTGCTTATCACTCTGGATTCATTGTTTGTCTATGAATATACCTTTTAAGGCTTAGAGGATCCATTTTACCTCCCAATCATAACCCATACACCAATGCCATGTATATACCCCCATTCCCACCAATCCCCTTTTTCTTGTTAACCTGAAATAAATACACAACACCAGTATTGCCAATAAAAAATGGAAAGGTCACTTTAATTTGTTTCGATTTTGCTGTTGCAGCCAAAATCCGATAAGAGAGTCATAAATCAATTTCCAGCAATTTCAACGCCACAAATCAACATAATGCCCAAGCATTTCAATGAACATGGGTCCACATATCGGAGGAGGACCACAAAAACCCCTGTGGCAAAGCCCGATGAATTACAAGAGAACCCGCTGCATAACTTGCCCAGCAGCTAGACCACCAGATCATTGCCCCAAGCCGAGTGTGCAGTGGAATCCCCCGCATCCTCGATGCCCTGCCCATGTGCCAGACCCATTTTCTCCACCAACAAAGGCTCTCTTTCCACCAACCTAACATAGTGACCTTTCCTTACCTTGATCAACTCCTCCACCATACCTCTTATGTCTTCTAGAAACTGATCATTTCCAACCTCATTCAGGTGGACTCCGTCCGCATGAAACAGCTCCTCTTTCTTGGCTGCTATCAACGGGTGCTCCAATACCCTACCCCCTGTGTCCCTTACTATCTTTTCCGCCACTTGGTTAATTCTCCTACGCGATCTATATCCCGCCTTCTGTGTATCTGTGTTGCGCCAGTGTATTCTAGATATTATGTTAGACCACACGACTCGTACCTGCGGCCATGCCATCTTTAACCAACTGATTACCTCCTTTATCCTGTCCTCTATCTCCCTTAATGGAAATGTGCCTATGTCGTTCCCCCCAAGTGTATTATCAATATATCCGGGCAACCCCACCTTCTTCTGGCCTGCTGTATCGTCCCGACTAATTCCTCCCATTTCATAGCCCTCTTTCCTAACCACCTGATATTCACCTCCTTATGCGAAAAACCTAGGTGTGTCCCTACACCCACTGCCGCTGCCCTCATAAGCGCCCAATGTAGGTACGAATGCCCTACTACCCATACTCACAATGCTCCATCTGTAAGATAAAAACACAAAATATATCAAACCTTGAACTCAAAATGCAGTCAATAATTCACAGCCAGTAAGCACGACCCCTTCCTATTCATTCCCCTTTTAGTCTAATGTCAGATCTATAGGCTTGGAATTTCCATCTCCTCAAGTTTTTTATCTTATCTTTGGAACAACCTTTCTTGGCCGCGCTAGTCACAGCCCCTATCCTGAATGAATGTGGCGTGAAATGCTGTTGCTCCCATCCCAGCTTTTTTATGACCATTCCGAGCACTTTTTTAAATTGGAATCTTGTCAAATTGGACCCGTCTACAGTATATGTCTCAGGAACAATCTACCTTTCTCGCTCTTTATTCTTAGCATCTCTTTTACCCTCGCCGCTGGACATGTCACGCTTCATGTTTCTTTCATCGACACCCAAGCCCCATTTCCCTCTCTGTCTGTTTTTTATTTTCTAATTCGCACCATTATATTATCCTCGTATACCCTCACATCGATTCCCTTTTATCCGTCCTTCTTTCCTCACCCACTTGCCACGCTCTGAAAACCTTTCTAACTATAAATGATTTTGTCATGTCCTCTTCGCCCCTGAGTTTTGTAAAAAATTATACCCCCGCTAAGACTATGCCAACCTGACCTTTCTTCATGCCCCACATTTTTAGAGACCATAACCATTCTAAAAACCTACTTTGCTCACCCCTTATTTCTGCGCCTCTAAATTGTAACCACTGTTTCCAATATTTATTGTATGTCCTCCAGGTTCTTGGGGCCACAGAATTCTCAACCAGCTTCTTTATTCCATCTATGCACTCCCAATCTGCCAAAGAGAGATAGGGCAGCATTCACCTTCTTTTTCTGACGGCAGGTGTGACCCTCCTAAATACCTCCTAAACCTTGACATCAGCTACTACATTTCTGTAACCCGGGATGTGCCTAGCTTTAAAGTAAATATTCAACTTTAAGCATTTCAACACTAAGTATCTCAAATATCTTATCACTGGCATGGAAGAGGCAGATAAGTTGTTAATCGCGTCCACTACACCTTGATTATCCGACCAAAAATATAATACTTTTTGATTTCCAATAAATGCCCCCACAGTTCCACCGCCACAAAATGAGGAACAATTCTAGTAGTGCTAAGTTCTTCACCCATCCGTCCCTTTCCCATTCTACTGGCCATTTTCCCACACACCATCTACCCTGTAGGTATGCACCGAAACCAGCACTCCCTGCCGTGTCTGTGTATAGCTCCAACTCATTTGCTGATGCCACTCTTGGCCATATTCTCACTCCGTTAAATTCCATTAGGAATGTATCCCAAACTCTCATGTCCTCCCTCATAGCCCCTGTTAACCTGATCATGTGCTCGGGCTTTTTTACCCCTGCTGTCCCCAGTTCCAGCCTTCTCTTAAAAATTTGCCCTGCGGGAATAACCCTGCATGCAAAATTAAGCACCCCCAGCAACTTCTGCATTTCCCTGAGTGTAATCTTTTTTCCTTCCCAGCATTTCCCTTATCAACTGTCGCACTTTATCTATATTTTTCCTCCGGCAATTCGCATTGCTCCTTCACTGTGTCAAATATTATGCCTAAAAACAACAATCTCTCGCAAGGCCCTTCAGATTTTTCCGCTGCCACCGGTATTCCTAGCTCTTCTAACATATTAAGCAAAGCTGCCTTCAAATCTGCGCATGAGCTAGCCCTGGCTGGGCCCACCACCATAAAATCATCCAAATAATGTATAATTATCTGAGCCAGTTCTTACTGCCAGTAACCAATGCAAAAATGTACTGAACTTCTCAAATATGGAGCATGATACTGAGCAGCCCATCGGCAGACATTTATCTACGTAAAATTGCCTGTTAAATCTACACCCCATTAGCCTAAAGCTCTCCAGATTTAGAGGTAACAATCTAAATGCAAACTCTATGTCGACCTTTGCCATTAATGCGCCCTTTCCCACTCCCTTTACCATATTTACTGCTGTTTCGAATGATTGGTATTGTACCGAAGTGTACGCGGAGCATCCTCTTCCATTGACATCCAACTGAAGAATGAAGGTTCCTTTAAATGATGTCATCAAAGATGGCGTCCCTTGAATTCCGATTGGCTGATAGAATTCTAGGAATCTTCATTCTTCAGTTGGACTTCGATGGAAGAGGATGCTCCACGTCGGATGTCTTGAAGATGGACACGCTCCACGCCGGATGGATGAAGATAGAAGATGCCGCCTGGATGAAGACTTCTGCCCATCTGGAGGACCTCTTCTGGCCGCTTGGATGAAGACTTCTGCCCGTCTGGAGGACCACTTCGCCCGGCTTTGTTGAGGACTTCGGCCCGGCTGGGTGAAGACTTCTCACGGTAGGGGGATCTTCAAGGGGTTAGTGTTAGGTTTTATTAAGGGGGTATTGGGTGAGTTTTAGAGTAGGGTTGGGTGTGTGGGTGGTGTGTTTTAGTGTTGGGGGGTATTGTAATTTTCTTTACAGGCAAAAGAGCTGATTACTTTGGGGCAATGCCCCACAAAAGGCCCTTTTAAGGGCTATTTATAATTTAGTATAGGGTAGGGCTTTTTATTATTTTGGGGGGCTTTTTTATTTTATTAGGGGGATTAGATTAGGTGCAATTAGTTTAAAAAACTTGTAGTTATTTTATTATTTTCTGTAATTTAGTGGGTTGTTTTTTCTGTACTTTAGATAATTGTATTTAATTGTATTTAATTGTAGTTAGTTTAGGTAATTAATTTAATTATAGTGTAGTGTTAGGTGTAATTGTAACTTAGGTTAGGTTTTATTTTACAGGTAAATTTGTCTTTATTTTAACTAGGTAGCTATTAAATCGTTAATAACTATTTAATAACTATTATACCTAGTTAAAATAAATACAAAGTTGCCTGTAAAATAAAAATAAACCCTAAACTAGCTACAATGTAATTATTGGTTATATTGTAGCTATCTTAGGGTTTATTTTATAGGTAAGTATTTAGTTTTAAACAGGAATAATTTAGTTAATGATAGTAATTTTATTAAAATTATATTTCAGTTAGGGGGGTTAGGGTTAGACTTAGGTTTAGGGGTTAATACTTTTAATATAGTGGCGGCGACGTTGGGGGTGGCAGATTGGGGTTAATAAATGTAGGTAGGTGTCGGCGATGGTAGGGCAGGCAGATTAGGGGTTAATAATATTTAACTAGTGTTTGCGATGCGGGAGTGTGGCAGTTTAGGGGTTAATATATTTATTATAGTGGCGGCGATGTCCGGTTTGGCAAATTAGGGGTTAAAAAAATTATTTTAGTGTTTGCGATGTGGGGGCCTCGGTTTTGGGGTTAATTGGTAGTTTATGGGTGTTAGTGTACATTTTAGCACTTTAGTTAAGAGTTTTATGCTACGGCATTAGCCCATAAAACTCTTAACTACTGACTTTTAAATGCGGTACCAGGCTTGACAGGAGAGGCTGTACAGCTCACTTTTTGGAAGACTTATAATACCGACGTTATGCAAGTCCCATTGAAAATATAGGATATGCAATTGAAGTAAGTGGATTTGCGGTATTTTGAGTCTGACCAAAAAAGTGAGCTGTACACCTGTACCTGCAAGACTCATAATACCAGCGGTAGGAAAAAAGCAGCGTTGGGACCTCTCAACCCTGCTTTTTAAGGCTAACGCAAGACTCGTAATCTAGCCGATTGATATTAGGTAAATGTACGAGTCTCTTTTTAGGAGCTGTGTCCTGTATTGCCCTATATTAGGATAGATAAGCCACTTTACACAAAATATGCTATAAATCCCTTCCCCATCCTTCCCACAATATGTCCCAAATGTTACAACAAAGTTACAACAACAAATAAAAATATCAATTAGTAGATAGTCTGAAAGTGCAGGTAAAATAAACACAAAGCCCCTGACGCGGTCGTGTTTCACTTATACCCTTCCTCAGAGGAAGTTTTTTTTTCTTTCTTTGATTTAAAGTCTCCTTACCAGACTCTCCCTCTGTATTCAGGGAAAGTTCCAAACATTTTCTATATATATATTTTCTGAACAAGTTATGTGCAGTTGAGGTCCAAACATTTAAAGTTACACTACTCCTTTTTTTCTAGGGGTTCAATTCTTGACACACTGACACCTTTATGATAATATTTAAGATCCCATGTGCTCTTCTATGATCACAACTAATTAATAGAATAAGTAACAGAAATACATTCTTATGTAATTTTATTTCATGTCAAAAGTATACTGTATTGCTTAAATTAAATTTGCTTATATTTACAGTGAGCTTAGAGTAAAATTGAGCAATTAACATATTGAATTGTTTCTTACTTTCAATTATCTGTAGCTTGTTGTATTTAAAGAAAGCTGATTTATATTAACTTAATGTAAGTTTTATAGCTAATTAAAACTGCTGCATTCATATGATTTTTTTTTCTTTTCAAAACTCTAAACCTGGATTTCTAGAGATTATGGTAGGAGCTGCTTTTTTTTCTGTAAATAAAAGGACTTGTGTGGGTTGAATTCACAGGAAAACCTGATCTAATGTGAGATGTCAAAACCATTGTTCATCAACATAGTTGTTTTTATTAAATGTAAAATATAATTTAAAACAAATGTTCTAACTTCAAACCTACTTAAACTTGGAATGTAAACTGGCACCTTCCAGCCTTCTGATTTACTCTGAACTGATTTAACGTTGCCATATTAATGTCAAGAAATATATATATCATTAGCCTAAATTTACAAAATTATATTACTATTATGACAGTCTGCAATTCCTCTGTTTCAAGGTGGTAATTCAGTATTATTTAAGGAAGCACCACTCACTTTTATGGATTTTATATAAAATCAAAGCAGAGTTTTTGGAAGCTCATTATGGATGTTACCAAGCCTAAAATATTTACCCTCTTCTAAGTTCATGTTAATATATATGGGATTCATATAATTAGGCCTATTTTAATAAATTGTGGAAAAAAATAATCAAAGGTTTGTTTGTTATCAATCATTGTAAAATGAATATCATCCATTCTAGGTCCTCAGAATTCTTATACAAAGTGACCATCAGCTTTATGAGGGTTTTTCAAAAGTCCAACTAATTACAATATATATTTATAACTCCATGACCAATAATTTAAAATAAGGTTTTCAAATAACAAAACCAAGTCCTGGAAGACAAAAAAGAGAGGCGCCCTTGGTGCAGAAAATCCTGAACAACGTAAATCCAATATCAACAATAAGCGATTCGATACTCACAAAGAAATTTGCACATCCAGCGCAATAATACACAAGCCAAAACTTTGCAGCTGTGATCAGCTGTGTACAGGGGCAGGAACTCCGTCAGCGTCACAATCACCAGTGAGGCTTGTAGATTCTATACGCCTGCAATGGCTTCTAAGAATTGCTAAGAAGATGAGCAAAGCTCCTACAAAGTAGCATCCAACAAAGGGAGATCCAAAGAGCCTAGTAATACAACATGTACAATGCTCCCATCTTGCCACCTTAGAATAATCCAAATTACTGAACCCCCCACAGCAGTCCAACTGTGCAAGTGCTGCAGAATATGCCAGAGTGTCCCAAGTCACAACAACTGTATTGTGAAATTTAAATCACTACACAGAGGGTCACTGTCACAGGACAAAGTTCCTTGATGACAACAACACATGCCACAAGGACGCTGACGGAGTTCCTGCCCCTGTACACAGCTGATCTGCCTGTGGGGAGTCAGCCGAACGGCTGCAAAGTTTTGGCTTGTGTATTATTGCACTGGATGTGCATATTTCCTTGTGAATATCGAATCGCTTATTGTTGATATTGGATTTACGTTGTTCAGGATTTTCTGCACCAAGGGCGCCTCTCTTTTTTGTCTTCCAGGACTTGGTTTTGTTTTCTCGATCATAAGGTGGAGAGAACTGCCAATCATCTGGTTGATCGTTTCGTGTTAGAAGATTATATGGTTTCTGGGAGAATATTATAGTGGACACATAGATTATCTTGGACAGTCTAATGGACTATTATTCTCCATAAGCACTTTATACCTAAATGTTGATTTTTTATTTGTAGACATTGCCAATTTATTTCTTATTTGTTGATATCATTACTATTTTATCAATGTTGTGATTTTACATAGAGAGTAGTATAGGACTGGCGCACCTCCCCCTTTGTTTTGGACACACAACAACACCACTTTTGTGTGTGGTCAAATTTGTTTTTTTTTTTTTGTTTTTTTTTAACATAACATAACATAAAAACTCCTGATACTTTACATGAAGATAGTTTGTCATATCCAATTTGTCAGAAAACTGTTTTTTAGCATGTCTTAATTTTGGTTTTGCTACATATTTTTTTTGCTTCTGTTAAGTTCTGTAAAGACTCATTTTTTATCTGCATAAAACTTTGTGATACCTTTGCTTTATAGCTTTTATTTTTGGGTGGATTCAATTAATTTTCAAAGTATATTGCTTACTAATTCATGTAGGTCTAGTAAGGTAAACAGCAACTCTTCTAAGAGATAGTATAGATTACATGGATTGTTTGGCTTAGAGATGTCTGATTTTAAAAATCTTTTTAGTAGCATATTCATCTATGATATTCTCCTTCAATGTTTTCAACTCTAGTGCATCACTAAGAGTTGCTGTTAAAGCAGGTATTTTAATATAACCCCTCTTTAAGAGTGTTTTGTATAATGTATTTCATATATTTAAATTAGCTTTAATCATACTGGGTCTTATGCTGGTCATTCCCCCAATCATATATATGCCAGTTTGAGTGGACTTTTGGTACTCTTTAGAATCTTATTATACAGTATATAATGCCACATACTAAAATCAATAAGTTTGAAGTGACTAGTTAATCACATAAATGCATGTGTGTCAATGACATTATTGCATGCTGCTATACTATTGCATCTCCTATCAGGATTAATTTACTCCATTAAAATTAACTGACAAATATATGTGTCCTTGTCTTAATCCCAATAAAATTGATGCCTAAAAAAAATAGTATAGATAGAACACTGAATCCTATCTGATGTGATAGATTGAGCAATCTCAATTTTGACAGCTCACTAGAAGAAGAAGTGAGTATTTGAAAGAAGAAGGTAAGTACACAAGATGACAAAAGTCCAAAAAGTTCTATATAGCAGATACTATTATAAAAAGAAGAGTCTTCTGCATGAGGTACTTCAATGCTTAAAGGGACATTAAAAACGTTCAAATGGTAAATCAAACTGTTCCTAATTGGCCACAACAGAGAAAGTAACCTGTAACCTAAGTTACAACATATCAACTCCTATTGTTATAGACACTAAGGGGTAGATTTACCACTGTCTGTCCGACATGATACGCAGCAGACTGCTGCTTCATAACTGCTGTTTCCGGCGAGCCTGAAGGCTTGCGCGGAAACAAGGGGAACAAGGGCCATTTGGCCCTTGTTAAATCTACCCCTAAAACTTTACACTTATTTTGTCAATATTCTAATGAATCTTTAAAAAATACAACTGCATGTTATTCTCAGACTATTTTTTTCTTTTAATGCATTATTCTGTCTAGCATTTATTTAGTGTTTAGTGTCCCTTTAAGACTTATCTGAAATTTGCCAAACTTACAATCTATCTGCTTAAAGTTCACATCCTTATTTCAGTGATACAAAGCTGTCTCCTAACAAACTGTAACAACAAAGGTACAATTGTGTAGCAGCTTAAACAGGACAGATTCAGCAAAAACTAAAAACTGGAGAGAATGTGATACAAAACCATCACAAGCCATTGCCATTTTTGTTCCTCCCCTTTATGGGGGTGGTGGTTCAAGAGCTTCATCAGGCTTGTTAGTTAAGAAAGAAAAATAACTATATACACAAAATAACATTCAGTTATCCAATCACTGCAAACTTATTAATGATCTGTTTATTTGCAAAGAAGAAAAAGGCTAACACAATATATATATATATTTGTTACTCCATACATTACCAAATAATTTAAACTTGCACAAATTGTATCAGTCAGTAGAATAACACATATCAAAAAGAAAAACATCAAAAACAATCACCATAATGGAATTAAATAATAAGTCAATACGAATATAAGGCTAAAGGGATGTATATTGGTTTTTTTTAATTATTATTATGCACTAATAACGTATCTTATTATAGGCTTATTAAAGGGACACTCAGGTCAAATTAAACTTTCATGATTCAGATACAGCATGTCATTTTAAACAACTTCCAATTTACTTGCATTAAAACAAATGTGCACAGTTTTATATTTGCAGTTTTTGAGTTACCAGCTCCTACGGAGCATGTGCAAGAATTTACAGACTAAACGTATATGCATTTGTGATTGGCTGATGGCTGTCACATGGTACAGGGGGAGTGGAAATATACATAACTTTGAAATTTGTTAGACAAAAATCTACTATTCATGTGAAGTTCAGACTAAGTGCTATTGTATTGTTTTTTTATCATGTATTTGTTGATTATGCGAATATATATGGCAAGATTACGAGTTTTGCGGTAATGTGAAAAAGCAGCGATAACAGGTCCTAACGCTGTTTTTTACGCCCACTGGTATTACGAGTCTTGCAGGTTTAGGGGCACCGCACATTTTTTTGGCCTTACTGCAAAACAACTTACGTAAAGTTCGTAAACCCTTTTTTCTATGGGACATCCATAGCGCTGGTATTACGAGTTTGTCCTGGAAGGCCAAAAAGTGAGCGGTACACCCTCTACCACCAAGATTCCTAACGCATTTTAAAGTCAGTAGTTATGAGTTTTACACTACAACGCCGTAGCATAAAACTCATAACTAAAGTGCTAAAAAGTACACTAACACCCATAAACCTATTAACCCCTAAACAGAGGCCGCATCATAAACACTAAAATACAATTTTTAACCCCTAATCTGCCGCTCCGGACATTGCCGCCACTAGAATAAACATATTAACCCTTAAACCGCCACACTCCCGCCTCGCAAACACTAGTTAAATATTATTACCTCCTAATCTGACACCCCTAACATTGCCGCCACCTACATTATACTTATTAACCCCTAATCTTCCGCTCCGGACATCGCCTCAACCTACATTATATTTATTAACCCCTAATCTGCTGCCCCCAACATCGCCGACACCTACCTACATTTATTAACCCTTAATCTGCCGTCCCCAACATCGCCACCACTATTCTAAATTTATTAACCCTTTAAACCTAAGTCTAATCCTAACCCTAACACCCCCTAACTTGAATATAATTTAAATAAATCTAAATAAAATTACTATCATTAAATAAATTATTCCTATTTAAAACTAAATACTTACCTATAAAATAAACCCTAAACTAGCTAAAATATAACTAATAGTTACATTGTAGCTAGCTTAGGGTTTATTTTTATTTTACAGGCAAGTTTGTATTTATTTCAACTAGGTAGAATAGTCACTAAATAGTTATTAACTATTTAATAACTACCTAGCTAAAATAAATACAAATTGACCTGTAAAATAAAATCTAACCTAAGTTACAATAACACCTAACACTACACTACAATTAAATCAATTCCGTACATTAAATACAATTAAATAAATTAAATTAGCTAAATCACAAAAAAAACAAAACACTAAATTACTGAAAATAAAAAACAAATTACAGATCTTTAAACTAATTACACCTAATCTAAGAGCCTTATCAAAATAAAAAAAAATAAAAAAATAAAAAAAACCCTAGCCTAAACTAAACTACCAATAGCCCTTAAAAGGACCTTTTGCGGGGCATTGCACCAAATAAATCAGCTCTTTTACCTGTAAAAAAAATAATACAAACTACCACCCCAGCAGCAAAACCCACCACCCACACAACCAACCCCCCAAATAAAAGCCTAACTAAAAAAAACTAAGCTCCCCATTGCCCTGAAAATGGCATTTGGATGGGCATTGCCCTTAAAAGGGCATTTAGCTCTATTGCTGCCCAAAGCCCTAACCAAAAAAATAAACCCACCCAATACACCCTTAAAAAATCCTAACACTAACGCCAGAAGATTCACTTACCGGGGGAAGTCTTCATCCAAGCAGCAAGATGTCCTCAACGAAGCCATCAGAAATGGTCCTCCAGATGGGCAGAAGTGGTCCTCCAGATGGGAAGAAGTCTTCACCCAGACGGCATCTTCTATCTTCATCCTTCCGACACGGAGCGGCTCCATCTTCAAGACATCCGGCACGGAGCATCCTCTTCAAACGACGGCTTCTTCTTCTGAATATCTCTTTAAGTGACGTCATCCAAGATGTCATCCCTTCGATTCCGATTGGCTGATAGAATTCTATTAGCCAATCGGAATTAAGGTTGAAAAAATCCTATTGGCTGATGCAATCAGCCAATAGGATTGAACTGGCATTCTATTGACTGTTCCAATAGCCCTTAAAATGGCCTTTTGCGGGGCATTGCCCCAAAGTAATCAGCTCTCTCACCTGTAAAAAAAAAATACTGGCCGTATCTGATGAAGACTTCTGCCCCTCTGGAGGTCCACTTGTGCCCGGCTGGGTGAAGACGGCTCAAGGTAGGGTGATCTTCAAGGGGGTAGTGTTAGGTTTTTTTAAGGGGGGATTGGGTGGGTTTTAGAGTAGGGTTGGGTGTGTGGGTGGTGGGTTTTAATGTTGGGGGGGTATTGTATTTTTTTACAGGTAAAAGAGCTGATTACTTTGTGGCAATGCCCCACAAAAGGCCCTTTTAAGGGCAATTTGTAATTTAGTATAGGGTAGGTAATTTTATTATTTTGGGGGGCTTTTTTATTTTATTAGGGGGATTAGATTAGGTGTAATTAGTTTAAAAAAATTGTAATTCTTTTTTTATTTTCTGTAATTTAGTGTTTGTTTGTTTTTGTACTTTAGTTTATTTAATTTAATTGTAGTTAATTGTAGGTAGTTTTTGTAATTAATGTAATGATAGTGTAGTGTTAGGTGTAATTGTAACTTAGGTTAGGTTTTATTTTACAGGTAAATTTGAATTTATTTTAACTAGGTAGCTATTAAATAGTTAATAACTATTTAATAACTATTCTACCTAGTTAAAATAAATGCAAAGTTGCCTGTAAAATAAATATAAATCCTCAGCTAGCTACAATGTAACTATTAGTTATATTGTATCTAGCTTAGGGTTGATTTTATCAGTAAGTATTTAGTTTTAAATAGGAATAATTTAGTTATTTATAGTAAATTTATTTAGATGTATTTAAATTATATTTCAGTTAGGTGGTGTTAGGGTTAGGGTTAGACTTAGGTTTAGGAGTTAAAAAATTTATTATAGTGGCGGCGGCGTTGGCGGCGGCAGATTAGGGGTTAATAAATTTAATATAGTTGTGGCGATGTTGGGGGGGGGCAGATTAGGAGTTAATAAGTATAATGTAGGTGTCGGCGATGTTGGGGACAGCAGATTAGGGGTTAATAAGTATAATGTAGGTGGCGGTGGTTTCGGGGGCAGCAGATTAGGGGTTAATAAGTGTAATATTAGGGGTGTTTAGACTCGGGGTTCATGTTAGGGTGTTAGATGTAGACTTAAAATTCCTTTCCCCATAGGAAACAATGGGGCTGCGTTAGGAGCTGAACGCTGCTTTTTTGCAGGTGTTAGGTTTTTTTTCAGCCAGCTCAGCCCCATTGTTTCCTATGGGGAAATCGTGCACGAGCATGATTAGCCAGCTCACCGCTACCGTAAGCAGCTCTGGTATTACAGTGAGATGTGGAGCTAAATTTTGCTCAACGCTCACTTTTCTGAGGCTAACGCCGGCTTGCAGAAAACTCTTAATACCCTCGTTGTCTTAAGTGAGCAGTGAGAAAAAAAGCCTTGTTAGCCCCGCACACCATTACCAACAAAAACTCGTAATCTAGCCGTAAGATAGCTACAATGTAACTATTAGTTATATTGTAGCTATTTTTGAGTTGATTTTATAGGTAAGTATTTAGTTTTAAATAGGAATAATTTAGTTAATGTTAGGAATTTTCTTTAGATTTCTTTTAATTATATTTAAGTTAGGGGGTGTTAGGGTTAGACTTAGATTTAGGGGTTAATACATTTAATATAGTGGCGGCCACGTTGGGGGCGGCAGATTAGGGGTTATAAGTGTAGGTAGGTGGTGGAGACATTGGGGGCAGGAGATTAGGGGTTAATAAATATAATGTAGGTGTCTGCGATGTTGGGGGCAGCAGATTAGGGGTTAATAAGTATAATGCAGGTGGCAGCGATGTCGGAGCGGCAGATTAGGGGTTAATAAATATAATATAGGTGTCGGCGATGTCGGGGGCTGCAGATTAGGGGTTAATAAGTGTAAGATTAGGGGTGTTTAGACTCGGGGTTCATGTTAGGGTGTTAGGTGTAAACATAACTTTAGTTTCCCCATAGGAATTAATGGGGCTGCGTTACTGAGATGCTTTTTGGCAGGTGTTAGACTTTTTCTCAGCCGGCTCTCCCCATTGATATCTATGGGGAAGTCGTGCACAAGCACTAAGGACCAGCTCACCGCTGACTTAAGCAGCGCTGGTATTGGAGTGAGGTATTGAGCACAATTTTGCTCTACGCTCACTTCTTGCCTTTTAACGCCGGGTTTGTAAAAACCCGTAATACCAGCGCTGCAGGTAAGTGAGCGGTGAGAAAGAACTGCTGGTTAGCACCG
This sequence comes from Bombina bombina, assembly GCF_027579735.1. NCBI lineage: Eukaryota > Metazoa > Chordata > Amphibia > Anura > Bombinatoridae > Bombina > Bombina bombina. The sequence goes on along the minus strand of NC_069503.1, from coordinate 655,090,953 downwards.
CACATCTCAGAACGCAAAACTCGTAATCTGGCCGGTACTGTATTTACTGGCCTTTTAAGAGCCATATTACATGTGGAGCTTTTTTAATGCTCCCGCTTGAGCATTAACTGCTCTAGAAGTAGGCTTTTATCCTGAGTCAGGCTGCCCTCGTATTAGTTAAAACAAAAAGTTATCACTCCCACGCTATCCTAATGAGTGTAAAAAGGCAAATTTAGAATATTGCGCAATAACACAAAGCTAGATTACAAGTGGAGTGCAATTAATTTTTCAAATGTTTTTCGCAATCGTTTACGCTCTATTTAAATTGCACTCATATTTTCGTGATCTCAGAACCTTGAACCCCCCAGGCAAAGGCAAAGGCAAAAAAGATAGTGAAGATATGTGAATTACAGTGCATCATATATGTTTGATGCAGTGACTCAATACACTCTTAGAAGATTTATCATGTGACCTAGAGCTTTACCCACAGCCACTTGAATAATGCCAGGTTTACCTGGGTAATGCTAGGATTACCCAATTTCTTACTTTACCTGCAAAATATATATATATATATATTTACACACATATCAATCTATCAACCAATGTGTGTTAACTTCAATTTCACTCAAGTGATTGCATTTACTTTCAACTTGTATTACAAGCAGAAAACCTGACGCGCACAAACACCTGAGATAAACTCTATTTTGCTTGTGAGTAATATAGCCCTATATTGGTTAGTTCAATAGAATTAAAAAATACCCTTTTACTTAATACTAAAGTCATATATATAGTACTGTATATCCAACATGAGGTAAAAAAACAAATAAACATTTTGGCCTGACACTGAAGTCAATCTATTACCACTCAATTTCCATTTTCTTTCTCCTTGCACTCAGTATAACCAAAATATATACAAATGGTACAAAAAAAGTTTGTGAAGCACAAAAGCAAAAAACAAAACATCCACTTTGTTTTATTTTCTAAAAATAGATTAAAAATAACGTTTACATTTCTCTGTTTTCTTATCATTGATAGATTGTATAAATGCATGTCAGCATTGAATGTGCGATCCATGCAAGACAATACAAAGAATACACAAGTTCTGTTATAGTTTCTAAAACTGCTTGAGTAAGCAAAGTGTACTTGCGAAACGCGTCAAGTATTTATTTGGTTTTAACCACATTTTAAATAAATGTTATATCCAAGTCAAGCTTCATCTGTTTATCCAGCCTGTCACTAATCCTGTATAGTATATGTTGTTTGCTGTGGGATTTGGTGATAGATTGACTGCTGACAGTAAGCGGTGTGAGCTAGCTGGGGAGCTCTTGAGGATCCAGACTGCACTATTTTGCACTTTGTGATAAGTGATGCTACTCTGTGAGTATTCTGCACAAAAGTTACTATGCCATTGGAGCGCCTTCTTTTTTTTTTCTTTTTTAGTTTCTAAAATTATTGATTTTAAAATTAGTTGTAAGAAAATCACAATAGACACAGGACTACATTACAAATGATAAAATATAAAAAAACAATAGCACTACTATATTGTATAATTAACCCTTATTGTCCTTAGTATACAACTTGTAATAGTTGCTCTGTAATGTGGATGAAGGCGCTATGTAGTTTGTTACAAATGGCAAAGAAATAAAGATAGGTAAATAAACCTGTTCGTTAAGGAAGACTACGTGTACAGCACTCAAGGAGTTAATTTTAGTTTAACAATTTTGACACTGATGGTGTAACACACATGCACTTTAATATTGTAATTTTAGTTTGTACCAGGAAGAAATTGGCAGCAATGTGAAATATGGAGGGATTTTGCTAATTTGCTAATACACTTAGGTAAATTTAAGTAAATATATTAGGCGTAATAAGCGGAGACAAGTACTTGGAATATTCAATTAAAAAACACAACATGGATATTGTGTAGTTAAATAGCAGGAGACTGAAGTCTTGCAGTCTCTTATAGTACAGTAAACTACATATAATACCTGCTCAATAGGTTTTCACATATATTACAATAGTCAATGGTAAATAAAACCAGTTAAATGTGATAGCTGTAAAGTTAGTTAACTATCACCTGGTTCGTAACCTAAATGTGAGCGTTGTTTAACTAAAAAGTAACGGCTAGATTACGAGTTTGGCATTAGCTTTAAAAAGCAGCGTTAAGGGGTCCCAACGCTGCTTTTTAATGCCCGCTGGTATTGCAAGTTTGGCAGGTACAGGTGCACCGCTCACTTTTCTTCCGCGACTTTTCCATACCGCAAATCCCCTTACGTCAATTGCGTATCCTATCTTTTTAATGGGATTTTCCTAACGCCGGTATTACGAGTCTTGGAAAAAGTGGGCGGTACACCCTCTCCTGTCAAGACTGTTACCGCATATAAAAGTCAGTAGTTAAGAGTTTTATGGGCTAATGCCGGAACATAAAGCTCTTAACTACAGTGCTAAAAAGTACACTAACACCCATAAACTACCTATAAACCCCTAAATCGAGGCCCCCCACATCACAAACACTATAATAAAATGATTTAACCCCTAATCTGCCGACGGACATCGCTGCCACCTACATTATACCTATGAACCCCTAATCTGCTGCCCCTAACATCACCGACACCTGCATTATAGTTATTAACCCCTAATCTGCTGCCCCCAACATCGCCACCACCTAACTACAATTATTAACCCCTAATCTGCCGCTCCCAACGTCGTCGCTACTATATTAAATGTATTAACCCCTAAACCTAAGTCTAACCCTAACCCTAACACCCCCCTAACTTAAATCTATTTTTAATAAATCTAAATAAAATTACTATAATTAAATAAATTATTCCTATTTAAAACTAAATACTTACCTATAAAATAAACCATAAGATAGCTACAATATAACTAATAGTTACATTGTAGCTATTTTAGGATTTATATTTATTTTACAGGCAACTTTGTATTTATTATAACTAGGTACAATAGTTATTAAATAGTTAATAACTATTTAATAGCTACCTAGTTAAAATAATTACAAAATTACCTGTAAAATAAATCCTAACCTAAGTTACAAATACACCTAACACTACACTATCAATCAATTAATTAAATAAATTAACTACAATTATCTAAAATAAAATACAATTAAATAAACTAAACTATATTACAAAAAAACAAACACTAAATTACAAAAAATATTACAAGAAGCTTAATCTAATTACACCTAATCTAATCCCCCTAATAAAATAAAAAAGCCCCCAAAAATAATAACATTCCCTATCCTAAACTAAATTACAAATAGCCCTTAAAAGGGCCTTTTGCGGGGCATTGCCCCAAAGTAATCAGCTCTTTTACCAGCCCTTAAAAGGGCTTTTTGCGGGGCATTGCCCCAAAGTAATCAGCTCTTTTACCTGTAAAAAAAAGAAATACAATACCCCCCAACATTACAACCCCCCACCCACACACCCCTACTCTAAAACCCACCTGATCCCCCCTTAAAAAACACTACCCCATTGAAGATCACCCTACCTTGAGCCGTCTTCACCCAGCCGGGCACCGATGGGGCAGAAGAGGACATCTGGACCGGCAGAAGTCTTCATCCAGGCAGCATCTTCTATCTTCATCCTTCCGGAGTGGAGCGGAGCCATCTTCTACCCAGCCGACGCGGGGCCATCCTCTTCAATCGAAGTCCTAACGAAGAATGAAGGTTCCTTTAAATGACGTCATCCAAGATGGCGTCCCTCGAATTCCAATTGGCTGATAGGATTCTATCAGCCAATCGGAATTAAGGTAGGAAAAATCTGATTGGTTGATTTAATCAGCCAATCGGATTGAAGTTCAATCCGATTGGCTGATTGGATCAGCCAATAGAATGTGAGGTCAATTCTATTGGCTGATCCAATCAGCCAATCAGGTGGAACTTTAATCCGATTGGCTGATTAAATCAACCAATCGGATTTTTCCCACCTTAAATCCGATTGGCTGATAGAATCCTATCAGCCAATCGGAATTCGAGGGATGCCATATTGGATTACATCATTTAAAGGACCAGCCATTCGTCGGATAGTCGTCGGCCGAGAAGGATGTTCCGCGCCGGAGGTCTTCAAGATGGAGCCGCTCATCGCCGGAAGGATGAAGATAGAAGATGCCACCTGGATGAAGACTTCTGCCGGTCCGGATGTCCTCTTCTGCCCCATTGGTGCCCGGCTGGGTGCAGACGGCTCAAGGTAGGGTGATCTTCAATGGGGTAGTGTTAGGTTTTTTTAAGGGGGGATTGGGTGGGTTTTAGAGTAGGGGTGTGTGGGTGGTGGGTTGTAATGTTGGGGGGGTATTGTATTTCTTTTTTTACAGGTAAAAGAGCTGATTACTTTGGTGCAATGCCCAGCAAAAAAGCCATTTTAAGGGCTGGTAAAAGAGCTGATTACTTTGGGGCAATGCCCAGCAAAAGGCCCTTTTAAGGGCTATTTGTAATTTAGTTTAGGATAGGGAATTTTATTATTTTTGGGGGCTTTTTTATTTTATTAGGGGAATTAGATTAGGTGTAATTAGATTACATTTCTTGTAATATTTTTTTTATTTTTTGTAATTTAGTGTTTGTTTTTGTAATGTAGTTTAGTTTATTTAATTTTATTTTATTTTAGATAATTGTATTTAATTTATTTAATTAATTGATTGATAGTGTAGTGTTAGGTGTATTTGTAACTTAGGTTAGGATTTATTTTACAGATAATTTTGTAATTATTTTTACTAGGTAGCTATTAAATAGTTATTAACTATTTAATAACTATTGTACCTAGTTAAAATAAATACAAAGTTGCCTGTAAAATAAATATAAATCCTAACATAGCTACAATGTAACTATTAATTATATTGTAGCTATCTTATGGTTTATTTTATAGGTAAGTATTTACTTTCAAATAGGAATAATTTATTTAATTATAGTAATTTTATTTAGATTTATTAAAATAGATTTAAGTTAGGGGGGTGTTAGGGTTAGGGATAGACTTAGGTTTAGGGGTTTATACATTTAATATAGTAGCGGCGATGTTGGGGGCGGCAGATTAGGGGTTATTAAATATAATGTAGGTGTCAGCGATGTTAGGGGCAGCAGATTAGGGGTTCATAGGTATAATGTAGGTGGCGGTGGTGTGCGGAGCGGCAACCTTGATGCTTGTTTGTATGATGGACCCTGCAAAGAGAAAATAAAGGTCTTTTAACTTTTTTACTGGAGGCTGGAAAATTATTTATTTGGATATTGAATTGGGATTTGGCTGATCCTTTCCTGTGCCCCAGGACTTTACCAAAGGTGCTGTCTTTAATCTTAAATATTTAAAGTATAACATGACATTTCAAATACTCAAAATAAAAGGGTTTATTATTGATTTATACAACTATTTAATAGGTCCTAATCTTGTTTTCTAAATAATCATTCCAGGACCGGATGTAAATAATTATTTAAGATTATAAAGAGCTGTGTATGTGTGAACCTTAATGGTAACAATTAATGGTAACAACACAACTTGAGTGTTGATATAGGTAAAAGTGAAATGAAAAATAAAATATAAGAATTGTGTTAAGTGTGATATTATTCAGAGTCAGACTACTGAATTAAAAAATAATGGTTCATACAAACTGTGTGGCTATATAGTAACAGGTACCACAATTATAATGTGTGACCATGTGAAATCAAGTAAGGAGAAATTAGTTGGAAGAAAACAGACTATGGATCAAGAAATGAAGTGTATTATCCCGTATCTGATGATTAACATCATTTTGATGAATTGTGCATAAATGGAGTAACTGACCACATAAGTTTTAGTCCTATCAATCTACTTTTAAATTATATATACTTTTGTATGTGAAGTGTGTATATTAATAGGATGAGCTTGAGCTGTGAAAGGAATAGAGATTGTATGCTCATATAACTCATTCTGGAAATGAAAGCTTCTGGTTACTACAGAAATCCTAATTGGGTTTAACTTTACGTTGTTGTGGTAGTGTATATATTTAATGCTTGGACTTTAATTCCTTATACATAGATGTAGTTTATCAAGTTTAAAGGAAATTAGCAAAATAGTTTTGTTCATTTAGTCTATAAGGGTATACTGTATTTAGTAAGAAAATCCATCTACTTTCTGCTTTGAGTAAGATTTTCTCTAAATCACCACCTCTTATCCCCAACTTTACTTTCTGAATGCCAAAGCATTTTACATCACATTGTTTAGAGTTGTTTTTATTGTAAAAATGACTGGTTACAGATTTAAGTTGTTTTCCTGCTTGTAAGTCATTTGACGCATTTTTAATGTTTTTTTATGTGCTCTTGTAGTCTTGTCCGTATTTTTCTGGTCGCCATGCCCACATAGATTTTATCTCATTTACACCGTACTGCATATATGACCCCCTCTGTTTGGCAATTAATGTGAGCATAAATTTTGTGGCATTTGTTAAAGCGGTCATGTATTTTGTGTATTTTTAGCATAAAATGACAGGTGCTGCAAGTGCCGCATTTGAATGAGCCATGTATGAAAGCACTTGCTGTTTTGGGGCCCTCTAGATGGCTGGCACTTACAGGATCCTTCAGATTGCGTGTTCTTCTGTAATTTGTCTCCTAAAATGCGTGACAGTATAGGGTCTGATTTCAGAATATGCCTACTGTCCTGTAGAATTTTTTAAATGTATGGACTTGCTGGATTGTAGGTTGTAATGAACCGTATCTGTTCTTGATTAGACTTAAGTTTTTTTGTTTAGTAGTTCTTGTCTGTTGGTAGACTTTGCGATGTTCTGCTCTTTTAATAGCCCTTTTGCTGTAGCATTTTACTAAGAGTCTTTCTGTTAGTTTCTTTGCTCTCTGTGAGTAGTTCTGATCTGATGAGCAATTTCTTCTCATCCTTAAAAATTCTCCTGTAAGTAAGGCTTTGATGGTTTTGGGGGCATGTGCACTGGAGCTATGTAGTACACTGTTAGTAGCTGTTGGTTTTATGTGGACTTCTGTGGATAGCCTAGATTACAAATGATTTTGCGAGGGTTTCCACGATTATTTGCACTCCGTTTAAATTGCGCTCATATAACAGCAGAGCTGTGGTTAACTGTTTTCCGAAAATAAAGTGTCACAAAAAATACATTACAAAATATATTTACACTCATATTACATACTGTATTACATACTGTATGTATATGTATAAATATGTCTTAATGTATATATATATATATATATATATATATATATATGTGTATATATGTATTTACAGACATAGATACACATATAAAAACATTAATATATATGTATACATATATAAACATGCATTTATATATAAGTGCATTGGAATACATTTCCCGTTAGATAGATAAAAACATGTAAAAGCATATTTATGCAATATTCATTTTTAATAAAGGTTTTAACTATGTATTTACTGTAAATATGTCACATTCTAACGTTCTGCACATAGCAGAATATGTTGTAAGTATTTTTAATTAGATATTCCTATATATATTGCCTATTTACAGACAATAACAAATTGTCTGATATATTAAGATCGATCCTTTATGTGCATCTTTATCAGTCTTTAACTGATTTAGTTTAGGGCTTGATGATCTAAAGATATTCATAATATTGCTTTGGTGTAAATATATCTGCATTGTAAATCAAAAGTGCATGTGAAATGTTATAAAGTGATGTTCTTGTTTGAAGGTCGTCTTGCAAAGAAACATTTTAGTACACTTCACTGCATGATGAGAGGGTTCTCTTCCATTTCCAAAATGATCAATACTTCAGCCTTGCCATGTAAAGTGAGGGCTAGTGTAATTAATCCCTTTGTACAGTGTGTAATGTTGTTTAAAAAAACAATAGGACAACTTGTAGATTAATCATTGTTTTCAGCTGGAACGTTATTGGTATACTGTGATTGTGTTACAGTATTTGGTGTATTTTTTGTATGCATTACACTGTAAACATTCTTATTATATCATTTTAGTCACTTTGTATATTGTAAAATATAAACTTTTTCATTTTAAAATAGCTTTACAAAGTATGCACAGTGTAAATAATTAGTTTTTTAAGTAGATTTCTATTATAGAGCCTATTGAGCCAATTCAATCACATTAACCCTTTATAATCACAAATAATAATGCTGGTGACTGTGTGGGACTAAGGCAACCAGCACAGGCACAAAATTGGTCCTGGCCTATTGGGTAAATGCCCTGTATGCCCTGTGGTCAGTCCGTGCCTGATGTGTGGCCGCTCTATAAAAACAACACTGCAAATCATATGTAAAGGAAGGAAAAGCCCACCTTTTTAGAACATTCACCTGGTGAGACTGCTGAGACAGAAATTAACATATATCACTAAACAAAATGATCCTTCATCATCAGGCCCTCAAAGTGAATGTCACATTGTATTATAAAGCCATTATTTGCACGAATGCCACAAGGACTTAAAGGGACATAAAACCCAAAATGCTTATTTCATGATTCAGACAAAGTTTGCAATTTTAAATAACTTTCTAATTTATTTCTCTTTTCTAATTTGTTTTGTTCTCCTTTATCCCTTGTTGAAATGTATCCATATATAGGCTCAAAAGTTGCTGATTGGTTCCTGCACTTATATGCATTTTGTCATTTTTAGTGCATTGCTTCTTCTTCAACAAAGGATGCCAAGAGAAGAGAATGAAGCATATTAGATAATAGAAGTAAACTGGAAAGTTGCTTAGAATTGCATCTATCTGAATCATGAAAGATCATTTTTGGGTTTCATGTCCATTTAAACCATGATCCAAACCAATAAATTGAGGATTCATTTTGGTGTTTAAATAGTTAAACTCTCAAATTCTCTCTAAACCTTAAAGGGACAGTCAACACTAGAATTTTTGTTGTTTAAAAAGACAGATAATCCCTTTATTACCCATTCCCCAGTTTTTGCAAAACCAACACTGTTATATTAATATACTTTTTACTTCTGTGACAAACTTGTATCTAAGCATCTCCTGACCGCCCCTAATCACATGACTTTTAGTTATTATCTATTGACTTGCATTTTAGCCAATTAGTGCAGTGTCTGCCACTAGCCACGGGCGTGATCACAATGCTATCTATATGGCCTACATGAGCTTGCTCTCCCCTGCTGTGAAAAGTAAATAAAATAGAGGCGGCCTTCAAGGGCTTATAAATGATCATATGTGCCTTCCTAGGTTTACTTTAAACTAGAATACCAAGAGAACAAAGCAAAATTGTTGATATAAGTAAATTGGAAAGTTGTTTAAAATTACATGCCATATTTGAAAAATGAAAGGTTTTTTGCACTTGACTGTCCCTTTAAGTGAAAACATTGGCTATTTGTATTTTCCTTTTCATATGCCAAATTGTTACCGTTTTAATTGCGTCTTGTTGGAAACAGCAACTTTTGCAGATTTTGTGTTTCTGAAATGAGGATGACTGTACCATTGAGTTCATGTTGACAATTAGGCACAAATGTAAACTCTTGCAGACTGCAGTTCTCTTTAAACTGCAACTCCTTTCTGGTATCTGCGAATAGTGCTGCTAATCCTGGAAGAAATGGGATACATTGGAACCATGCTCAATAAATACTGTATGTAATAGTGCTTCCTAACCTTTTTTTGTACAGACATTATGATTATATATTGCATTATAGGGACACTAAACCCACATTTTTTTCTTTAATGATTCAGATAGATCATGCAATTTTAAGCAACTTTCTAATTTACTCCTAGTATCAATTTTTCTTCATTCTCTTGTGATCTTTATTTAAAAAGTAGGAATGTAAAGCTTAAGAGCCGGACCATTTTTGGTTGAGAACCTGGGTTATGCTTGCTTCTTGGTTTGCTAAATGTAGAACCAATAAGCAAGCGCTATCCATGGTGCTGAACCTAAAATAGGCTGGCTCCTAAGCTTTAAATTCCTGCTTTTTAAATAAAGATAGCAAGAGAACAAAGAGAAATTGATAGTAGGAGTACATTAGAAGGCTGCTTAAAATCGCATGCTCTATCTGAATCATTAAAGAAAAAAAATTGGGTTTAGTAACCCATTAAGGTTGCTTCTAGTGTAATGTTGGCATTAAGCAATGATTTGCTGCATTTGTATTTATTGTTGGCTTTATGCCACAATATACTAAGGAGCTTCTTAAAGTGAACTACATAAAATAGCTTGAACTTTATTTGTGATTATTGTATAGTTCTTGTTTTTTATGTTTGTTTTATTATTAATTATTTATTTTATTTATGTTCTTACTATGATAATCACTACCTACTCTTCATGCTTAACCAACATATTCATTGAGATTATATTAATTAGTAATAATACTATGACATTCAACAATAACGTAAACCAATTAGGATTGGTATTAATAAGAAATTAATTATATAAAATTCTATGTAATTGATTTCAAATATATATATATATATATATATATATATATTTGCATTTAGTAAATATATATATATATATATATATATATATATATATATATATATACACTCATTTTAAGGACACATTTTACATATTTAGGTAAATATGTATGTTTTCCTTATTAAAAATATATTTCATCCAATTAAAATAAACTTAATGGCAGCTACCTGAAAGTCTTTACTAATCTACATATAACTTAATATCTCATTTAGATCTGATACCATTTGGTTACAGATCTTTAAACTAATTACACCTAATCTAATAGCCCTATCAAAATAAAAAAGCCCCCACCCAAAATAAAAAAAAACCCTAGCCTAAACTAAACTACCAATAGCCCTTAAAAGGACCTTTTGCGGGGCATTGCCCCAAAGAAATCAGCTCTTTTTCCTTTAAGAAAATTACAAACATCCCCCCCATGTTAAAACCCACAACCCACACAACCAACCCCACAAATAAAATATTAACTAAAAGGGCATTTGGATGGGAATTGCCTTTAAAAGGGCATTTAGCTCTATTGTGGCCCAAAGTCCCTAATCTGAAAAATAAACCCACCCAATACACCCTTAAAAAAATCCTAACACTAACCCCTGAAGATTCACTTACCGGGAGAAGTCTTCATCCAAGCGGCAAGACGTCCTCAATGAAGCCGGCAGAAGTGATCCTCCAGACGGGCAGAAGTGGTCCTCCAGACGGGCAGAAGTCTTCATCCAGACGGCATCTTCTATCTTCATCCTTCCAGCACGGAGCAGGTCCATCTTCAAGACATCCGACACGGAGCATCCTCTTCAAACGACGGCTTCTTCGTAATGAATATCTCTTTAAGTGACGTCATCCAAGATGGCGTCCCTTAGATTCCGATTGGCTGATAGAATTCTATCAGCCAATCGGAATTAAGGTAGAAAAAATCCTATTGGCTGATGCAATCAGCCAATCGGATTGAGCTGGCATTCTATTGGCTGTTCCAATCAGCCAATAGAATGCAAACTCAATCCTATTGGACCTGTTAACGCTGCTTTTTTACCTTAGCGCACAACTCGTAATCTAGCCGTAAGATTACAAAATACAATAAACAAAATTATCAAAAATAAAATCAATTACACCTAATCTAATAGCCCTATACAAATTAAAAGGCCCCCAAAATAAAAACACCCCCTAGCCGACAATAAATTACCAATAGCCTTTAAAAGGGCCTTTTGTAGGGCATTGCCCAAAGTTAAACAGCTATTTTACCTGTAAAAAAATACAAAGTCCCCAATAGTAAACCCACCACCCAACCAGCCCCCTCCAAATAAAAAATCTAACTCTAAAAAAAATCCTAAGCTACCCATTGTCATCTAAAGGGGCATTTGTATGGGCATTGCCCTTAAAAGGGCATTCAGCTCTTTTTCAATGCCCTTAAAAGGGCATTCAGCTCTTTTACAATTGCCCAAAGCCCTAATCTAAAAGAAAACCTACCCAAAAAATTAAAAAATAAATCCTAACACTAACCCCATTAAATCTACTCACGATCCCTGAAGTCCGGACATCCATCTTCATCCAGGCATCTCGTGGACGTCTTCTATTTTCATCCCAGCGGCGCTGAGCGGAGCTATCCTGGAAGACATCCTAAGTGGAGCGTCCTCTTCATAAGGTCACCGCCGTACACTGTAGTTGAATTCAAGGGAGCCATTACAAAATGGCGTACCTTGCATTCCTTTTGGCTGAATTGATTCTTCAAATTAAAATCAGCCAATAGGATTAGAGCTTCTGAAATCCTATTGGCTGTTCAAATCAGCCTATAGCACTTGTTAAATTAGCTTTTTATAACAAATTATTTTTGTGTTAATATTTTCCTTTTAAAATAACTGTTTTTTGTTTAATATCTTTTCTGTTTGTAACCCTAAGTCTTTGTTATTAACACATCCTGTCTACAGTGTCATTTAGTATATAATAGCAATACCTGTCCCCTTCCAAATGCCAACCTCTTAACAGTCTATCAATCAATTAGCCCATGTACTTTTTTAATTGACTAGCATACAGCATTTAAGAGTACCTGGAGGGACAGGTATCTATCTATAAGGAAACAGCAATGGTCTGAGTATGGAACACAACTGCAGATCCTAAGTATAAATATTGGTATGCCTCAACTAGCTGTGTAAATCCTCTATGAGAGAGAGGGATTCTTCCAGACAAGTGATTTTACTCAGGCAAGGTAAGACAGTGAGACAAACTCACACAGTAGGTGACAGTAGGGGAATAAGAGGGGCGGTAGCTTATGCAGTAGATATCTCAGGAGTTATAAAGACAAGGCAAGAACTCCTAAACAGAGATAAGCACAGTTCTTAACTTGGTAAATGAGCAGTTGTAGCGGAAAGCAGAATTAGGTAGAAAGGCAGAGTTCATGCAAAGCGTATTTCGTATATGTCAAAGAATGCAGCTAAAGACTTATAACTTCACAGAGGAGATGCGTTTTTTTCATACAATAAGTACCTGAAATAGGTCTAGGAGCGGCAGGGTCTGGCGTGTAGCTCCGGTGCTCCTGTTACTGAGTTCTGTCTGCTGTCCGTGCGGAAGATGTGATGTCACGCTGCAGCGGAGTCGTCCAAGAAACTGACAGGCAGCTTGCAAGAGAGTTTGCAAAACACAGGAGCTGCAGATTGATTAAAATTGTGGAAACAATTGAATTAAACGTATGAGACAGTATTACCCCACTGAAACTTTAGTGTATCCTGATGATAGATAGAACTCCCTGATAGGGCTGAACTGACACAGGAGTTCCTCAGATGATAGTAGATTCCTAGGCAGGAAAAGTATAAGTTAGAGATCCCTTGCAAAGGGTGAGAGATGGCTTTGTAATCCAAGTGTAAGGTTTACAATCTTCAATACTAAGCACAGACTGATTTGTGAACAGGTGTCTTAAAGGAGTTTTAGCCAATCAGAAGGAGTGGGTGTAGCTGATAGAGACAGAGTAGAGAACACAGAACCTGACACTATCTTGGATGAAGCTCATGTGCAAATGCACAAAATGCGTCAGTTAGCAGGAGCCTTACCTTTGTGTTGGATGTTTCCTTACCGAATAAACTTTGGACTGCAAAGGCTATTTGTCTCCAGTATTTTTGTTACCTTGTTTCTTGTTCATATGCCACAATATTGCTACTCAAATTGAGTGCACGTGTCAGTTTGAGCACAAAAATTCAAACTTAGAATATCACAAGCGCAATAACATGTTCCCCCATAGAAGTCAACGGAGCAAAAAAAGTGGAGGAAAATAACATCCAATGCACACGCAAATGTGCACTAACCCAAAATTAAAATACAAATATTTCACATTCCAATGTTTATTCTGAAATGCCTATTTCTATTTGTGTACACATATATATATATATATATAGATAGATACACATCTCTCTCTCTCTCTCTCTCTCTCTCTCCCTCCCTCTCTCTCTCTCTCTCTCTCTATATATATATATATATATATATATATATACACACACACACACACACTCACCAGCCACTTTATTAGGTACACCTGTTCAATTGCTTGGTAACACAAATTGCTAATCAGCCAATAACATGGCAGCAACTCTGTGCATTTAACATCTAGACGTGGTGAAAACGACTTGCTGATGTTTAAATCGAGAATCAGAATGGGGGAGAAAGTGGATTTAAGTGACTTTGAATGTGGCATGGTTGTTGGTGCCAGACTGGTCTGAGTATTTCAAAAACTGCTGATCTTCTGTTATTTTAACACACAACCATCTCTAGGGTTTACAGAGAATGGTCCGAAAAAGAGAAAATATCCAGTGTGTGGCAGATAGTGGTCGAAAATGCCTTGTTGATGTCAAAAGTCAGAGGAGAATGGGCAGACTGGTTTGAGATTATAGAAATGCAATAGTAACTAAAATAACTACTCATTACAACCAAGGTATGCAGAATACCATCTCTGAATGCACAACACATTGAACTTTGAAGCAGATGGGCTACAGCAGCAAAAGACCACACTGGTTGCCACTCCTGTCAGCTAAGAACAGCAAACTGAGGCTACAATTCACACAGGCTCACCAAACTTTGACAATAGAAGATTGGAAAAAGTTGCCTGGTCTGATGAGTCTCTATTTCAGCTGCGACATTCAGATGGTAGGGTCAGAATCTGACATAAACAACATGAAAGCATGGATCCATCCTGCCTTGTGTCAACAGTTCGGGCTGATGGTGGTGGTGTAATGGTGTGGGGGATATTTTCTAGGCACACTTTGGGCCCCTTAGTACCAATTGAGCATCATTTAAATGATGAATTAAGAATTATGGCAGTTCTGAAGGCAAAAGGGGGTTCCAACTTAGTACTAGCAAGGTGTACCTAATAAAGTGGCCGGTGAGTGTGTGTGTGTATATATATATATATATATATATATATATATATATATATATATATACAAAACACGGAAGGGGACTGCACTCTCAGACTGGACTGGGTACACATCCCATGACCCTGCAATATGCTCAGCCCTGGGTGCTCAATGGCACTCACAGGAAGCTGTGCTGTCCCCAGAGTCACAGGCAGTTAACCCCAGACAGGTCTGGGTGCAAGACCCATAGGGAAAATTACCAAACAAATTAATATAACACACAGAGAAAGTCCAGCACTCACTTACAAGCTCTCAGCTAAGATTAAAAGCAAAAATGGAAGGGTCAGTCACCGTATCTGGCCAAATGGGACAAGCCCAGGTACCACATCAAGGTCCCTTCTAAAAACCTGGGTCCCTAAAACAGCCACACAATGCAAGCTCTCAATCCAACAAACTGGGAACAAGGGAATGGTGCACAGGCTTATGTAATCACCCTAGACATATTCAAAACACGGAAGGGGACTGCACTCTCAGACTGGACTGGGTACATAAATATATATAATTCATTATATATAGGTATAGATATATACAGATATATATAGGAATATCTATTTAGAAATACAAAGAACATATTCTGCTATAGACAGAACATAATAAAGTGAAATATTTACAGTTAATACATTGTTAAAACCTTTATTAAAAATGAATATTGCATAAATATATTTTTCATTTTTTTATCTTCTTAAAGTGAATGTAAATTGTTTACATATTGACAATAAAAATCGATTCTTATTTACTGTTTTATTAATACTGCATAGTTATTTGCTTCAAATATCTAAAATTTAACATTATATTCAAGTTTGTAACTTAGCTCCGTTTTGATTCCGAGCTCCTCCCATCCATAACTTCCCTTCTTTTCCTCGCATAACATCTAGAGCGGTCCCACCCGCTCTATGACGTATTAGCAATGCGCGCTCACGATTGCTCCTTTTTGTGTGCATGCGTTTCAAATTTGTTGCCGTCTATGCGCATGCGTTCAAGATATACTTCGGCAATTGCGCATGCGTTTATAAATAAGGGTGTACTCGCGATCGTGACAGCTAATTTTTGTGCGCATGCGTAGCGAGCGGGTATGTTCTCAAAGCAACATAGTAGTCTGGTTGTGGCTGCGGGCTTTATATGCGCATGCCTCAAGCGTGAACGCGCAGCGCTTCGAAATCCAGCTGAAGTTGATTTACGCATGCGCATATAAAAGACGCATGCGCATAAATTCATGAGTGACGTTATTAAAAAGGGGCTGGACGCCACGGGGTACAGCAAATTATTAGTTTAGGGAAATGTCAATCAAAGTTATAAACGCGGAACAAAATGGCGGGCGGAGGGAGAACGCAAGACGTTTGGAATTATCTAAGTATATAAATGGATATAATATTATGTATTTTAAAAAATCATGACTTAAACTTATGCTATTTTTGGATGATACAGCAGTTATGATTGTCGGCTATCAGTGACTTTACATCCACTTTAACTACAAAGGGTACATTTGTATTTATGTGTTTATATGTGTATATATGTCTGTATATACATATATACACGTATAAATGCATAAATGCATATGCTTACATATATAGACATATGTACTGTATATATATATATATATATATATATATATATATATATATATATATGTATGTACCTGTAGGTTAAAGCCCTTTGCCTGTCTTTGAGTCTTTGAGACTTCATATCTTTTAGCCTTTATAACTTTTTTGTGCAATTTTTTGCTTTTATTATTTTTCATCAGATAGTTTTATTATGAATGCATCTGTACTTTGTAATGTATTTTTGATGTCTTTTATGAAACTTTTTTTTTTTCATGGAACAGGTAACCAGAGGTAACCAGGGGGTCGATCCAATAAAAATCGTCGCCCGCAAAAGCTGGCGACGCCAATATTTGCGCGGGTTTGGTATCCTATATACGACGTAACCTAGAAGTTACGCGCGTATATTTCTGCCGCCTGTAGTTTTTTGGGCCATAGGCAGGTATACCAAACCCGCGCAGTTTGGTATCCAATATACAGCGTAAGGACTTACGTCGCGAAAATGGAGAAATCTTACTCCATTTTCACCTCGCCACAAAAAGCAGCCGTAAGAAGCCTTACGCTGACTATTGGAGCCCCGTAACTCTCTAAACTAGCTGCTAAATAAACCTAACACCTAACGCATGCGCAATGTCTATCTAACTGTCAACCGCGATCTGCTAAATAAAACCTAACACCTAACGCATGCGCAATGTCTATCTAACTGTCAACCCGCGATCTGCTAAATAAAACCTAACACCTAACGCATGCGCAATGTCTATCTACCTGTCAACCGTGATCCCCCGCCGCAATCCCTAATAAAGTATTTAACCCCTAAACCGCCACCATCTACATAAACTAACCCCCTACTGTGAGCCCCTAAAACCGCCGCCATCTACCTGATCTATCCCCTAATCTGACCCCTTACACCGCCGCCAGCTATATTAATATTATTAACCCCTAATCTAATATCCATAAAGTAATAAACTCTATTACCAGCCCTTAAAAGGGCCTTTTGCGGGGCTTTGCCCCAAAGTTAACAGCTCTTTTGCCCTATAACCTGCCCTCCCTACACCGCCGCACCTATATTAATGGTATTAACCCCTAATATAAGCCCCTTACCGCCGCCACTATCTATATTAAAATTATTAACCCCTAATTTAATCTACCTACCCCGCCGCCAGCTATATTATCTATATTAACCCTAAGTATATTATAGTTAATATAGTTATTACATTATATATATTAACTATATTAACCCTAATTATATTAGGGTTAATATAGTTAATATAGTTACTATAGTATTTATATTAACTATATTAACTCTATCTAACCCTAACACCCCTAACTAAATTCTTATTAAATAAATCTAATTTATATTATAAACTAAAATATTCCTATTTAAATCTAAATACTTACCTATAAAATAAACCCTAAGATAGCTACAATATAATTAATAATTACATTGTAGCTATGTTAGGGTTTATATTTATTTTACAGGTAAATTGTTAATTATTTTAACTAGGTATAATAGCTATTAAATAGTTATTACCTATTTAATAGCTACCTAGTTAAAATAATTACCCAATTACCTGTAAAATAAATCCTAACCTAAGTTACAAATACACCTACACTATCAATAAATTAAATAAACTACAAATATCTATCTAAAAATACAATTAAACTAAACTAAACTAAATTACAAAAAAAACAAACACTAAATTACAAAAAATAAAAAAAAGATTACAAGATTTTTAAGCTAATTACACCTATTCTAAGCCCCCTAATAAAATAATAAACCCCCAAAATAAAAAAAATTCCCAACCCTATTCTAAATTAAAAATAGTTCAAAGCTCTTTTACCTTACCAGCCCTTAAAAGGGCCTTTTGTGGGGGCATGCCCCAAAGAAAACTGCTCTTTTGCCTGAAAAAAAAACACAATACCACCCCCCCAACATTAAAACCCACCACCCACATACCCCTAATCTAACCCAAACCCCCCTTAAATAAACCTAACACTACCCCCCTGAAGATCTCCCTACCTTGTATTCACCCCGCCGGGCAGAACCCTTCATCCGATCCGGGCGATGTCCAATCAAGCGGCAAAGAAGAATTCTTCATCCCGGTGATGTCTTTCTCCAAGCGGCAGCAAAGTCTTCTTCCATCGGGCAGCATCTTCCATCAAGCGGCATCTTCAATCTTCATTCTTCGCTCCTCCAACGTGGAGCATCCATCCCGGCCGACGACTGAACGACGAATGAGGTACCTTTAAATGACGTCATCCAAGATGGTGTCCGTCGAATTCCGATTGGCTGATAGGATTCTATCAGCCAATCGGAATTAAGGTAGAAAAATCTGATTGGCTGATTGAATCAGCCAATCAGATTCAAGTTCAATATGATTGGCTGATTGGTTCAGCCAATCGGATTGAACTTGAATCTGATTGGCCCTTTTAAGGGCTGGCAAAAGAGCTGAATTCTTTGGGGCATGCCCCGCAAAAAGCCCTTTTAAGGGCTGGCAAAAGAGCTGTTACTTTGGGGCAATGCCACGCAAAAAGCCCTTTTCAGGGCTATTTGTAGGGTTAGACTTAGGTTTAGTGGTAGGGATAGTTTAGTATTTTAGGGGTTAAATAATTTAATATAGATGGCGGCGGGGTAGGGGGATTAGATTAGGGGTTAATAATTTTAAAATAGATAGCGGCGGGGTAGGGGCTCACTTTAGGGGGTAGGTAAGGTAGATGGCGGCGGTGTTAGGGGCTCACTTTAGGGGGTTATAGATTTAATATAGCTGGTGGCGGTTTAGGGGTTAATAACTTTATTAGGTTGCGGCGGGCTCCGGGAGCGGCGGTTTAGGGGTTAATACATATTTTATTGTTAGGCTAGTGAGGGGGGATAGCGGATAGAGGGGTAGACGTGTCGGGCTATGTTAGGGAGGCTTGTTAGACAGTGCAGATGATTTAGACTTTAGTCAGGTTTTGTAGGCGCCGGCAGTTTCTAACGTGGCGCAAGTCACTGGCGACGCCAGAAATTTGTACTTGCGCAGATTTCTGGACACCGCTGGTTTATCCGACTTACGGCACGTTAGCATATGACGGCGCCGTATATGGGATAGCTCGAGTTGCGAGCTGAAACTGCGGGCAACGCGGGTTCCCTCGCTTGCGCCGCAAACTACGATCTATATCGGATCGCGCCCCAGATCTCTGAGGACACAGTAATCATTCTAGCATACATGACGATTGTGCTCAAGTGATCGCATTAACTTTAAACTTGTAATACAAACGATAAACCTGACATGCGCAAAACACATGCAATATACCCTTTATCGCGCGCGTGCATATGTTAGCACTCCACTCACAATCTGGCTCTCAATGTTCTTAATTTTTTTCAAGACATTTTTTATCTTCCTTCCTTAAATTTGCGATTCAGATAGAGCATGCAATTTTAAGCAACTTTCTAATTTACTCCTATTATCAATTTTTATTTGTTCTCTTGCTATCTTTATTTGAAAAAGAAGGCATTTAAGCAATTTTTTTGGTTCAGACCCTGGACAGAACGTGTTTATTGGTGGGTGAATTTATCCACCAATCAGCAAGAACAACCCAGGTTGTTCATCAAAAATGGGCCGGCATCTAAACTTACATTCTTGCTTTTCAAATAAAGATACCAAGAGAATGAAGAACATTTGATCAAAGGAGTAAACTAGAAAGTTGCTTAAAATTGCATGTTCTATCTGAATTCTGAAAGAAAAAATTTGGGTTCAGTGTCCCTTTAACCCTATGGCTACTGCAACCCACACACCTGCTACAAGCCGCAGTCCTGAGCAATCATTTTAAAATCAGAACTAAAAACTTACATCCTTTGGCTAAACTATTATACAGACCCACATCTTAAGTAACATAAATTTCCATAAACAGTGTGTGGAAAGTGAGGGAGAAAACAGTGGGAGAACATCTTTGGTGTTGGAAGAATGCCTAAAGGGTGTGCAAGGGTGAGTCAGAGAGCACCTGCAAGTAATTGAGTACGTGTTTAATGGTAGTGTGTGTAAGACAGGAAGGCCATGTGTGTATTTGCCCAAGAAGGGAAGAGTAGGCTGGGTGTATGTGCCAGGAATCACCTGGTAGGTGTGCTTAAGAATAGAAGAGAGGCTATGGGTGTGAATACATGTGGGCATAATATCTGTGCATGTGAATATAAAGGTAGGTGATTGTTGGGCTGTATGTGTAAGGGTGGGATAGTATGTAGGTTGTAAATATAAGAGTAGAGAGTGTCTGTAATGCTTGTGCAAGACTTTTAAAATTGGAGACATGTTTTTTTTTATATGAGTAGAAAGCATCTAGGAAGTGTGTAAAGATCTAATGAGTGTTGTGTGTGTGCAAAAAAAAGGGTGATATAGTGCATGGGAATGTAGGATAAAGTGCCTTGTAAGAACAATAGCTCATCTGGAGGGTTTGCATAGGGGTAGGAAAAATCGGCATGTGCTTATAGGGCAGAAGCGCTCCTTGGCAAATATGTAAGGGTAAAAGAAAAATGGGCTGGAGGTGCACATTTGATTTGAAAAGTCCTCTTATAGGTCAATATAAAAGTTATGAGTAATTGTGGGAGAACATCTGGGGATATATGTATAGGTGGAAAAATACCAGGGAGATAGTACATAAACGTTGGAGAACATTTGGCTAAGTAAGTAAGTGTAAGGTTGGTAGAATCCATAGGGCTGTTCACACCAGGGTGAAAACAAGTTATTTACTTAAAGCCAATGACCTCCCCCACCAATTTAGAAGTGATCACAATATTTGGTATATAATTAAAAAAAAAAAAAAAAAAATATCTCCACCCCTTGTATCCCTTCCCTGGTTCTCCTGTCCCCACCACTTCCTCTAATTTTTTTATCCAGTCCCCTGTTTTGTCCACTTCCCCTGTGTGTAAGTTTTCATCTATCCCTGAACACCACTCCCTCTACTTCCCATTCCCTTCCATCTGCTCCCCATGTTGTGTGTGTGTCTGGTCCTGTTGTTTAGTCCTCTGCCTCTTCTGTCCTATATTCCTTTTCAATAGGTCCCCCTCCTCTCTGGTGCCTGTTCATTCCGCTCCGACTTCTCCATCTCTCTTCCTTCTTTCCCCTCCACCTTTTCCGCCTTTCGTCCCCTCCACCTCTCCTTCTTCTCTCCCCTCCACCTCTCATTCTTCTGTCTCCTCCACCTGTCCTCCTTCTGTCCCCCCCTCCTCTCATTCTTCTGTCCCCTCCACCTCTCTTTCTTCTGTCCCTTCCATGTCTCCTCCTTCTTTCTTCTCCACCTCTCTATCTTCTGTCCCCTCCACCTCTTTTTTCACTTCCTTCATTCTCTCCTTCTGTCCCCTCCACCTCTCTTTGTTTTGAAGTTTATCCTTTATCTGCCAGCAATGGTTGTTTCAAACAACAGCAAATTAGTATTTTATGATGTTGCTTTAAAATATTTTAGATTAATATCTATGGTTTGCATTTTTATTTTCAAACAGTAAACAAAACATGTTTTCATCCATTTAATCTAAAAGGGTAAGCATGGAACATGTTTTTTTTATGTAAAATCAATTGATTAACTCAGAGCTATCGTATCTATGACTCAAAGGCCAACATTTATAGAGCACCATGAAAAAGCTATTTTTCAGAATGTCAAGCTCACAACAATAGTTTTAATGTGTTACAAAACATATTTGAAATGTGTTAGATAACCATTAACATGTTAAAATATTTACATAAATCAGCCCACCGAATTCATTATTCAAGAGACATGAAACCCAATATTTTTGATGTGTAAAAAGATAAATGTGTAGCGCTGAACTTAAAACACTTATGCCTCCTTTATAATGTCCTCCTCCTAGACAAAGAAAAGATAAATATACAAAATTTAAAGGTATAAAGAAGGCGCTAAAAAAAGGCATTGCCTTTTTATCATTTGTTTAATTATACTGCATTTTCTGGGGCTTTAAAGTTACAGTATACTCAGGTATCTGAATTGGGTTCATAATAATGTGTCCTGCGTACAACAAGTACTAAGTGCAGGAAAGGAAGTCCGGTCCCTGAAGGTAACTTGCGCAAGTTCGAAGAAACCGGCGAGAGTCATACGTCAACCGCTTGTTTAGTGGAGGTCAGTCTGTTAGAAGAAGCCGCATACAGAAAAGGGTACGATAACCTGCACAGCAGGCAATATACAAAGTCTTCCCAAGGTACGGACTTGCTTTCTAAAGCTATCAGTATTGACCTGAACTTTCTCCCTACTGCGTGTCTAAAGAAATATCAGAAGTTCAATTGTGGTCGTTGGCCACTACTATTTTACTGACTATATGTACTGCACTAGGAGGGGTTAATTTATTGAACAAACTGACATTATACCCGTTCCGGAAAAGGGTGTATATATGAATACTGCCAATTACCACTTGCAATCTTATATGGGCTATATCATGAGAATTATTTATTGAGGAATATATGCGATTTGGTTTTTAGAAAGTATAATTTTTATATTTAGAAAGTGCAAAATTGTATGTTTGTTTTAGGATCACATATGAAACACTTTTATCTGCATTTATCTGATTTATGTAATTTAATGCATTATTGTTTGTTTTAAGATCAAATAGTAAAATATCATTTTTATATCTACATATCTGATTTATTTATTTTGGTTCCTAGAAGGTGGTTCCATTACGGATTTTAGATACATTTATATACATCTTTACAGGGTTCATGCGAGGTGTATTGCATATATATACAGTATCCAAATAAAGTAGAAAGCATAATAGAACTATTGCAGAAATGCTTTATTATCCCCATCATTACGTATGAAGATTTAGCTTTCTCGCTCTAGGTAGAATCCAGTTGGTACATTACAATATTTAGCTACTCTCGCAAAATTTAACCACTCTCCTTTTCTTTAACACTTAGAGCTTTTTTAGCGCCTTCTTTATACCTTCCAATATTTTTGATACATGATTCAGATAGAAAATACAATATAAAACAACATTCCAATTTACGTCAATTATTTAATTTGCTTAATTCTTTAGATATCCGTTGTTGAAGAAATAGCAATGCAAATGGGTAAACCAATCATACTAGACATCAACTGTATGTGCAGCAACCAAGCAGCAGCTTATGAGCCTATTTAAACATACTTTTAAACAAAGGATACCAAGAGTTTGAAGCTGATTTGATAATATAATTAATGTTGAGTAAAAGTGCATGTTTTTTTTAATTCATGATATTAAAAATATGAGTTTAACACAATGTAAAGTTCATTAATGTCTATTTACCAGTTCTATTTGAAATCCTACAATACAATGCTTACTACACTTTGATACACTGGCCCTTTAAAAAACAAGCAAACAGTGTGTTTTTCATTTCTGCACAATTAGTATTGCTAATTACATGAATAAAAAAAAAATAAAAACATGAAAACCATGCTGAGTACATAAACTGTTTTTAAAATATATGTGAGTTCATTAACCAAGATATATAAAAGGAGCTACTTAACTCTGAGCATCCAACATGCTATGAACTTGTTTCAATCATTCCACAAGTGCTATATAAACAGTGTTTAAAAACGACATTACACAACAGCCATATTTAGAGCATAATCATGATGTGCGCACACTCAATCAGAAATTAGCAAATGCATTGAAAGTATAGATGACAAGGTGGTCACTTCTTAATGCCATAGTAATAAATACAAATTAAATTTGGCCAAACAATAATGTGCACACAACAAGGTTCATTATAAACTCTGCTAAAATTAGAACCACAATTAAAGGGACAGATTACCTTTATTTTGAACTGCAAATTTTCATTTGACCTGCTTAAAAGTCATATGCCTAGATTTAGAGTTTGGCGTTAGCCGTCAAAGCAGCGTTAAGGGGTCCTAACGCTGCTTTTTACCGCCCGCTGGTATTTAGAGTCAGGCAGTAAAGGGTCTAACGCTCACTTCCTTACCGCGACTCTAGGCTACCGCAGATCCCCTTTCGCCAATTGCGTATCCTATCTTTTCTATGGGATCTTCCTAACGACGGTATTTGGAGTCTTTGAAGAAGTGAGCGGTAGACTCCTACCGACAAAAAAAGTCAGTAGTTAAGAGCTTTATGGTCTAACGCGGGAATATAAAGCTCTTAACTACTGTGCTACAAAGTACACTAACACCCATAAACTACCTATGTACCACTAAACCGAGGCCCCCCCACATCGCCGCCACAATAATAAAAGTTTTTAACCCCTAATCTGCCGACCGGACACCGCCGCCACCTACATTATACCTATGAACCCCTAATCTGCTGCCCCTAACATCACCGACATATATATTATATTTATTACCCCCTAATCTGCCCCCTCCAATGTCGCCGCTACCTAACTACAATTATTAACCCCTAATCTGCCGACCGGACCTCGCCGCCACTATAATAAATGCATTAACCCTTAAACTGCCGCACTCCCACCTCGCAAACACTAGAATAAATTGTATTAACCCCTAATCTGCCCTCCCTAACATCGTCGCCACCTACCTACAATTATTAACCCCTAATCTCCCGCCCGCACCGTCGCCGCTAATATAATAAAGTTATTAACCCCGAAAGTAAAGTCTAACCCTAAACCTTACACCCTCCTAATATAAATATAATTTAAATTAAATGAAATAATATTCCTAATATTAAATAAATTATTCCTATTTAAAACTAAATACTTACCTATAAAATAAACCCTAATATAGCTACACTATAACTAATAATTACATTGTAGCTATTTTAGGATTTATATTTATTTTACAGGCAACTTTGTATTTATTTTAAATAGGTACAATAGCTATTAAATAGTTAATAACTATTTAATAGCTACCTAGTTAAAATAACTACAAAATTACCTGTAAAATAAATCCTAACCTAAGTTACAAATACACCTAACACTACACTATCATTAAATTAATTAAATAAATTACCTAAATAAAATTGTGAATTCTTAACTACATGCTACTGTCAATCCATGTAAAAACAACTCTCTGAAAAAGTTTCACTCCCATTGTGAATTCAGACTTTTTTTTTTTTTAAATATAAAAAGCCACCATTTTAAATGGAAGTGGAGGGCCCTCTAGTGGGCCTGTAACAAAATTAAGGGATAACGGACTTGAAATCTGGAGTGTACTAGGTCTCTCACATTGTTGCAAGTGTGGGAGTGGGTGTTTCTGCTTACCTTTATAGGTTGTGGTTGCAGAGGATCCGGCCTCTTTTGTTCCAGGTTCCAGACTCCAAGGGAGCTTTCCCCGCCCATCCCTGGATGAAGAGGTGGTGGCTTGTAGGGTAATGTTAGGGGCCTACCTGGCGTGGGTAGGTTTATGTGAGCTAGCCCTCTAAGCCCAGGCTTTAATTATAGCCTTCCACCTGTTTCTAGCATGTGTTTATGACTCGTTAGATGAGGTTGCCTTACTAGGCTGGTTGTTTTATACCCTAGCTGGCAGTTGGTCAGGGCCCAGAGAGCGATTAGGGAGAGAGAAGAGTGATTCCTTAGGATGGGGGAGGTAACGCCCACTAGGTGCCGACCTAGGGGTTACTCCCCCCTACGAATCGTAGGCCAAATAGCTCTAATAATTACAGCTCTCTCTCTGCCATTGGGGAGCGTGCATCCGTGCCGCACTGCAGACACTGAATTTTTTGCTACAAACAACCCCCCCAACAGTAAAACCCACCACCCACACAACCAACCCCCCAAATAAAATGATAACTAAAAATAACTAAGCTCCACATTGCCCTGAAAGGGTTGGTTGTGTGGGTGGTGGGTTTTACTGTTGGGGGGGTTGTTTGTATTTTTTTTTACAGGTAAAAGAGCTTATTTCTTTGGGGGAATGCCCCACAAAATACCCTTTTAAGGGCTATTGGTAGTTTAGTTTAGGCTAGGGTTTTTTTTATTTTGGGGGGGCTTTTTTATTTTGATAGGGCTATTAGATTAGGTGTAATTAGTTTAAAGATCTGTAATTTGTTTTTTATTTTCTGTAATTTAGTGGGGTTTTCTTTGTGATTTAGCTAATTTAATTTATTTAATTGTATTTAATGTAGGTAATTTATTTAATTGTAGTTTAGTGTTAGGTGTTAGTGTAATTTAGGTTAGGTTTTATTTTACAGGTAAATTTGTATTTATTTTAGCTAGGTAGTGGGTAGAGGGTGGTGCTAAATGCCTGAGAAAGGTTATGGATGTAAATCTAATCAACAAATATAGGATGCCGAATACAATATAGATTACAAATTTATTATGCTTAATATACAAACAATATATGACACCGGTGTCTATACATATAAAACTGAAGGTAATATCAAAAAGACTCAATATTAGCACAGCAGTGTGACAACTATAAACTGCTAAATATATCAGGGAATAAAACGGATCTAAAAACAATTATGCTATATTAAAATGTTCAAAACATGTGCATAGGGTGATGTCGTAAATGAACAGGTGAAATGACACACGGATGTGTGAATGATAATATTTGTTTCAGTGTCTCTGATGGCTGATTCGTTGGAAGAACAAAAGTCCTCAGTTTATTGGCAGCAGATTTGTTGTTTTTAGGGAATGGTGTTTACACGGTTTTAAAACCAATTTATCCTTTGGTAGTTTCAAAAAGTGGATGATATATATGAGGAAGTTTATATTGTCCTATTTCATATATATATGGAAACAGTATTCCTATCTTTTGGGTGTATTACAGAAATGTCTTATTGCAACAAATGTATATACAAGTGTTGATTCTATCGAGATGTTGCTCATTTAAATCGTACCTGTTTTTTCAATGTAGGATGATGTTGGTGGTGGTCCTTATTTGGATGAGCTCCCCAACGGCTAACCCCTCCGGTTTTTATATTCCTGGGGTTCCGCTCCGCTCCTCTCATAGGCCCCAATTTTCTCAGTTGGACTTATATTACCCAATGGTGAGATAGAATCGGGTTGCTTATTAACCTGTATTTCTCAGTGTAGGATAAAAATGAATTCCAATTCTTTAACCCCTTAACGACCGAGGACGTGCAGGGTACGTCCTCAAAAAAAAGGCAGTTAACGCCTGAGCAGTTAACGCCTGAGGACGTACCCTGCACGACCTCGGTGTGGAAAGCAGCTGGAAGCGATCCTGCTCGCTTCCAGCTGCTTTCCGGTTATTGCAGTGATGCCTCGATATGGAGGCATCCTGCAATAACTGTAGATGGCCATCCGATGCAGAGAGAGCCATTCTGTGGCCCTCTCTGCACCGGACATCGATGGCCGGTATCGTTGGTGGGTGGGAGCCGACTTGGGAGGCGGGTGGGCGGCCATCGATGGGCCGGGTAATGTAGAGGGGGGGCGGGATCGGGGGCGGGGCCGATGGGGGAGCGCACGGGCCGCACGCGTGCACGGCGGGCGGTGGGCGGGCGCGTGCACGGGGCGGGAGCGGGTGGGAACCGCTACACTACAGAAAAGACAGCACTAAAAGTGTCAGAAAAAAAGTGTATATTAAAAAAAAATAACAATCAAAGATATCTAGGAGGGGGTGGGGGTTTGTTCTTTGGTGGGGGGGGGGAGCTACACTACAGAAAATGGGGAAAAAATAAAAAAGCAACTATTTTATTCTAAACTGGGTACTGGCAGACAGCTGCCAGTACCCAAAATGGCGGCCATTAAGGCAGAGGGGGAGGGTTAGAGAGCTGTTTGATGGGAGATCAGTCAGGTTGGGGGCTAAGGGGGGCTCCTACACAGCAGCATATGTAAATATGCTTAAAACCCCCCCAAAAAGCCTAAATATATCTTTTATTTTAGTACTGGCAGAGTTGCTGCCAGTACTTAAGATGGCGGGGACAATTGTGGGGTGGGGGAGGGAAGAGAGCTGTTTGGGAGGGATCAGGGGGTCTGATATTTCAGGTGGGAGGCTGAGCTCTACACTAAAGCTAAAATTAACCCTGCAAGCTCCCTACAAGCTACCTAATTAACCCCTTCACTGCTAGCCATAATACACGTGTGATGCGCAGCGGCATTTAGCAGCCTTCTAAGTACCAAAAAGCAATGCCAAAGCCATATATGTCTGCTATTTCTGAACAAAGGGGATCCCAGAGAAGCATTTACAACAATTTGTGCCATAATTGCACAAGCTGTTTGTAAATGATTTCAGTGAGAAACCTAAAATTGTGAAAAATTTAACTTTTTTTTTAATTTGATCGCAATTGGCGGTGAAATGGTGGCATGAAATATACTAAAATGGGCATAGATCATTACTTGGGGTTGTCTACTACACTACACTAAAGCTAAAATTACCCCAAAAAGCTCCCTACATGCTCCCTAATTAACCCCTTTACTGCTGGGCATAATACACGTGTGGTGCACAGTGGCATTTAGCAGCCTTCTAATTACCAAAAAGCAACGCCAAAGCCATATATGTCTGCTATTTCTGAACAAAGGGGATCCCAAATAAAAATTTACAATCATTTATGCCATAATTGCACAAGCTGTTTGTAAATAATTTCAGTTAGAAACCAAAAGTTTGTGAAAAATTTTGTGAAAAAGTGAACGATTTTTTGTATTTGATCGCATTTGGCGGTGAAATGGTGGCATGAAATATACCAAAATTGGCCTAGATCAATACTTTGGGTTGTCTTCTAAAAAAAAATATGTACATGTCATGGGATATTCAGAGATTCCTGAAAGATATCAGTGTCCCAATGTAACTAGCGCTAATCTTGAAAAAAAATGGTTTGTAAATAGCAAAGTGCTACTTGTATTTATTGCCCTATAACTTGCAAAAAAAGGAAAGAACATGTAAACATTGGGTATTTCTAAACTCAGGACAAAATTTAGAAACTATTTAGCATTGGTGTTTTTTGGTGGTTGTAGATGTGTAACAGATTTTGGGGGTCAAAGTTAGAAAAAGTGTGTTTTTTTCCATTTTTTTCTCATATTTTATAATTTTTTTATAGTAAATTATAAGATATGATGAAAATAATGGTATCTTTGGAAAGTCCATTTAATGGCGAGAAAAACGATATATAATATGTGTGGGTACAGTAAATGAGTAAGAGGAAAATTACAGCTAAACACAAAGACCACAAAAATGTAAAAATAGCTTTGGTCCCAAATGGACAGAAAATAGAAAAGTGCTGTGGTCATTAAAGGGTTAAAGTAGAGCTCCTCAGCCGGCTAGCCCCTCTGTGGTTATGTTACCTTGGGTTCCGTTCAGCTCTTCTGATGGATCCTGGTAATCCTGGTGTTACCTTCCAATTGTGGATTTTGCAGGGATACAAATAATTGAGTCAAGTCTGTGGCAGCTTTTAGCGTGGTGGTTATAAATCCGATCTGTAGGTTTACAGATGGTTGCCGATGTGTGCACACATGTAATCCAGGAGAGTCAGGTCAGGTGATCTACGTGTTTCGGCGGGTTGCCTTTCTCAAGAACGTTAATATCTATTTAATAACTATTCTACCTAGTTAAAATAAATATAAACTTGCCTGTAAAATAAAAATAAACCCTAAGCTAGATACAATGTAACTATTAGTTATATTGTAGCTATCTTAGGCTTTATTGTATAGGTAAGTATTTAGTTTTAAATAGGAATAATGTAGTTAATGATAGTATTTTATTTAGATTTATTTAAATTATATTTCAATTAGGGGGTGTTAGGGTTAGACTTAGGTTTAGGGGTTAATAAATTTAATATAGTGGCGGCGACGTTGGGGCGGCAGATTAGGGGTTAATAAGTGTAGAAAGGTTGCAGCAACATTGGGGGTGGGAGATTAGGGGTTAATAAAAATAATGTAGGTGTCGGCGATGTTGGGGACAGCAGATTAGGGGTTAATAAGTATAATAAAGGTGGCGGCAATGTCCGGAGCGGCAGATTAGGGGTTAATAAGTATAATGTAGGTGTCCCTAATGTCGGGGGCACCAGATTAGGGGTTAATAAGTGTAAGACTTGGGATGTTTAGACTCAGGGTTCATGTTAGGGTGTTAGGTCTAATAAAATGTGTTTCCCCATAAGGAATCAATGGGGCTGCGTTACTGAGATTTACTCTGCTTTTTGGCAGGTGTTAGACTTTTTCTCAGCCGGCTCTCCCCATTGATGTCTATGGGAAAATCGTGCACGAGCACGTACGACCAGCTCACCGCTGACTTAAGCAGCGCTGGTATTGAAGTGCGGTATGCAGCTCAATTTTGCTCTACGCTCACTTCTTGCCTTTTAATGCCAGGTTTGTAAAAACCTGTAATACCAGCACTGTAGGTAAGTGAGCGGTGAGAAAAAACTGTTCGTTAGAACCGCACAGCTCATAATGCAAAACTCTTAATCTGGCCGTATGTTCTTTAAATTCATTTTACATGTTATTTTGATAATTTTCAGTTAATACACTTTTTAAATTTTCTTTTCTACCATTTATGAACAGGTATGTTTTAAATCAAAATATAGAGATGGATTTCAAAACCAGAACACAAAAATGTCTTATGAAATCTTTTTTTTATTAACTATGACCTAGATTAAAAGTTGTGCGGGACGACTATACCTTTGCGTGCAGAATAGTCAGCTTACCCATATTACAAGTCCACTGGTACGGCTATACCGCTAGCGTGTTAGCCTATACCAGAATAATCCATTCCGCACTCAAAAAATGGCCTTTGAGTGTGGAATGTTAGGCTCAGTTCAACAATGATACAAGGAGCTGCAGCAAACTAATATAAAACCTAGCTTTTATTCAAACGAAGACAAAAACTAGGCTGTCACACAATCAAGAGTCCTCTGGCTTTGCACTATCCAGAGCACGTTAATGAATTTCCTGTGTAGCGGTTCCATGTCTGCACTTTGGCACTCACAATCTACAGCTGGGCAAGCTGTAGTGTATGGATACACACAGAGAAGAAGATAAGATCCAATAGGAGTGCTAGAACCACTACAACGTGGTGCCTGATCGTCAGGCCACTTTGACCGGAGGAGCTACATGATTGGCTGTAAGGTCGCTTTATGCACTGGGGCTGACCACGCCTACTGAAGATGGACCTGATTTCCGCTGGGTGCCATAAGCTGCTACATGCCAGAGAGAAGGTAAAACTTGCAGCCGGACCGGTGGTAAGCGACAGCCATAACTTGTAACACATTTGTGTAAACAGAACATTGTACTGGTATCACTTTGTCATATCATATACGGAAACTCTACTTAACAAACGTTATCACTGTGTTACACCATGTATGGAAACTCTATCAATAATTAATACCAATGTATGGAAACTCTATCAATAATTAATACCAATGTAAGTGCTCTGTTTGTCTCCTGTGGGGTTGGTCTGGCATAGTCATTCTCCCCAAGAGCTGGGAGTTATTGCACTTCATATTTCTCAGTATTCTCCCTACTTTGTGGTTATTTGTGTCGAATGTTAAGTTCATTCATATTACAAGTTGTGCAGTCAGGCTAGTCCAGTAGAATTATAGCTTATACAGTAATGATCCATTCCGCAATCAAAGACCAGTAGTTATGGATTTTGAAAAACAAAAATGTTACAAAGTACACTAACACCCATAAACTACCTATTAACCCCTAAACCGCCACCCCCGCATCGCAAATACTATAATAAACTTATTAACCCCTAAACTGCCACCCCCCACATCGCTACTACTAAAATAAACCTGTTAACCCCTTAAACGCCAACCCCCACATCACTAATACTAAAATAAACCTATTAACCCCTAAACAGCCGACGTCCCACATCGCTACTACTAAAATAATCCTATTAACCCCTTAACCCTTGACCCCCCACATCGCAACAAACTAAATTAAACTACACCTAACACCCACAAATCTTAAATTAAAGTTACAATATAACTACCTCAAAATAAATAAAAACTTACCTGTGAAATAAATAAAACCTAAGCTTAAGCTATAAATAAACATAACATCACTATTAAAAAAAGAAAAAAAGATATAAAAAAACGCATAAATTACAAAATAAAAAAATTCCTAACACTACAAACTATTTTAGTAAGAGCGATGCGGGGGTCAGTGATTAGGGGTTAATAGGTTTATTTTAGTAGTAACAATGTGGGGATTGGCGGTTTAGGGGTTAATACTTTAATTTAGTGTTGGCAATGTGGGTGGGCAGTGGATTAGGGGTTAATAGTTTTATTGTAGTGTTGGCAATGTCTGGGGGGCGGCAGATTAGGGGTTAATATCTTTATTTAGTGTTGGCGATGTTGGGGAGCGGAGGATTAGGGGTTATTAGATGAGGGGTTTATGTTAGGGTGTTAGATTTTAAAAAAAAATGTCTTCTGTGCATAGACATCAATGGGGAATTCGTTATAGCGATCGCCATTCCACAATCGCAGGTGTTACTTTTTTTCTAACACTTTTTATCCATTGATGTCTATGGGGGGATATGTGTGTTTTTTGTGGTATGGAGATTAACACACTATACCGCACAACACAAGAAAATGTTTAGCGTTATATACGCAACTTGTAATCTAGGTCTTTGTTGTCTGAAAAGTCTCATTTTGACAACTATGCAAAGTATGTAAGAAATGTATGCATGAATTACGTAATTAAAGTGACATTAAACTACAACACCAATTCTGAAAAAGTTGGGACAGTATGGAAAATGCAAAAATACTAAAAAAAGAGTAATTTGACACATTATTAACACATTATTTGATGTTTTACTTTGTGAATTTAATGTATTTTTGAAAATATAGACTCTTTTCAAATCTGATGACTGCAACATGTTACAAAAAAGTTGAAACAGTGGCAATTTAGAATAGAAATAATAGCAATGTGAAAACTTGAAATAAGAAGGTGATGTGAAACTGATGAGGCAATTGTGTAATCATAGTTTATAAGGAGCCTCCAAAAAAGGCCTAGACCTTCAAGAGCAAGGATGGGTCGAGGCTCACCAATCTGGCAATAGATGTGCCAGTGAATAATCCAACACTTTGAGAACAACATTCCCCAAAGACAAATTGGTAGTATTTTGGGCATTTCACCTTCTACAGTGCAAAATATACAGTAATTAAAAGATTCAAGTAATCCAGTCCAATCTTGATGCATAAAGGGCAAGGCCGAAAACCACTTCTAAATGCAAGTGTTCTCCGATCCATCAGATATCTCTGTCTCAAAAACCATCATGGGCTCAGGAATACTTTGGTAAACCTTTGTCAGTCAACACCATTCGCTGCTGCATTCACAGATGCAAAGTTAAGGCTTTACTATGCAAAGTAGAAGCCATACATCAACACTGTCTAGAAGCACCACCGACTTTTCTGGACTCAGTTTCATCTAAGATGGACAGTAGCACAGTGGAATCATGTTTTGTGGTCCGACGAGCCAACATTTCAAATATGTTTTTGGAAAAAACAGCCATTGTGTTCTCTGGACCAAAGAGGAAAAAGACCATTCAAGCTGTTAACAGCATCAGGTCCAAAAGCCAGCTTCTGTCATGGTATGGGGGTTTGTCAGTGTCCATGACATGGGTAACTTGCACATTTGTGAGGGTGCCATTAATGTAGAAAGATATGTATGCATTTTGGAGCATATGTTGTCATTCAGATGTCGTCTTTTTCAGGGACAGCCCTGCATTTTCCAGCAGGACAACGCCAAACTACATTCTGCCCAGATTACAAGAGCATGGTTGCGTAAGCAGAGTGTGGGTGCTTGCTTGGCCTGCCTGCAGTCCTGATCTGCCTCCGATTGAGAATTTGTGGCACATTATGAAGCGCAAAATAAGGCAACAAAGGCCCCCTACAGTTGAGCAGCTGAAGACATGCATAATGGATGAATGGGGACAAATTACACTTTCTAAGCTTAACCAACTGGTGTCTTCAGTGACCAAATGCTTACTAAGTGTTATTAAATGAAAAGGTGATGTTACACAGTGATAAACAGTCAACTGTCCCAACTTTTTGGAGTGTAATGCAGTCATTTGATATGTGTATATTGTCAAAAATACATAAGATTCACAAAGTAAAACTTTAAATAATGTGTTAATAGTGTGTTTTCAATATAGTACGGAGTGAATTTAATTTTCAAATTAATCTTTTTTTTTTGTTTTTTTTTTGCATTTTCCATACTGTCCCAACTTTTTCGTACTTGGGGTTGTAGATGTTTTACATGTTCATTATACAATAAAATGGAAACAATCAAGGGCAAGGTGGTGATGCAGGGGCTGCAGAAGTGCTAGAAGGAACCTTGAAGGTGCCTGCTGCGCCATTAGCTCCAAGATTCTCTGAGGATAATGTCTTACTTCTTTCTGGAGGCGTTGAAGCTTGTTGATCATTATGGTATCAAACCATCAGGCTCAAAAGCTCTGAAATCTTCACTGAATTGCCTCAGTATTTCAACCATTAGGATTTGTTGTGGAAGATCTTCTTGAGCTTCTGTAGGTGCAGTTGACTCTTTAGCAGGGGGTTCTCCTTACTATCTGAGGGCCCAGGATGCTCCATGGAGTATGCAGGGGATTGAACCAGTAGAGGAGCAGAAGTGAGGCCATTTAGTGTTAAATGAAGGGCCAGGTGGAGTATGAGGCTCATCCTTTGTTTCCTCGTGTCGTAAAGGGCACTAGTTGCAATTTGTCTCCTGGGTGGAGTGGCCCGTCTTTCCTCCTCCTTTGAGCTGGCCCTGGATTCCACTGAAGAGTCTGTATAGGTGTAAAAAAATAGATATGAGTAAGCAATTTATTATCAATAAACGAATGCACATTATCGCTATTTGTTAAATCTTAAAGTTTTGCTCATAATTTTAATCTTGACTCTTTAATATTGTAGTAATATACCTTAAATGTGTATTAGTAATGAGAAATCGCAAACCTCAATCATATATCAGTTTTCAGTATTCGCAAATTGGGTTTTATGTTAAATACACAATCACAGAATTATTACGCAATTGAATGTAAAACCCAATAATTATTTACAAACACAGCATCAGCCCTTTAATGCAACATTATTCATTATTAATGTGCTATTTCATTAATGTTTATCCAAAATGATGTGTTATGCAACACATGATTCTGCTCTCAGACTTTTGTTTTACAATAGTACATTTTGAAATTGTGAAGACTAATTTGCATTTGACAAAAGGTCTAGTATCTCACGAAATACATTGCACAATGTATGAAAACAAGGAAGACATATACAATTCCCCAGTATGTAAACTTGACCAAAAATGTAAAAGAAACTAAAGACTCTCAAACACCAATATCTGCATATTTAGATAGCATGATACATTTAAGTCCAATAATTGTGACAGTGTGATTGTGAGATACTTAAACATTTTGTTTAAAGTCTGAACTGTTAATATGTAATTATGGTCTTAAACGCAGGCGGATATATGTTATTTAAAAAATAAAATTATTTTTCCTTAGCAGAAGATTAGTGGCATGGCTCCACCTCCCCCGGTATATATCCCAACTGGAATACCAAGAACTGTGACCTTGGAAATATTCTGTTGTAGCATATCCTCCCAATGACAGTAGATGAAGACCTGTGCAGGACTTCCACCAGTTATATCTTGGCTTTTAAGCAAAAGTCCCACAGATCTGTTGACAATAATAACTTTATTGCCCCTTTAACAAAACATACATAAAAAACAAGCCAAGCACAGAAGTATAAACTACAACTTCTTCAAACATACATGCGTCTCCAAGGGCTTGCAAATGAAATATGTGTTTAACCCACAAACCATTTGGAATCATTAAGACTTTATTCAGCTATGAGTATTATATCATACTTGATTATGGCAGTTTTAATAAATTCTAGCTTTCTGTTAAATTTGAATACCAAAATTAATATTATTAATTAAGTACTATAACATTTATGGGTTGATTAGAATCTTTCTTCAGCTACTTTGTTTCTGGCCAAACATGCTACTTATCGATTTCGCGCAATCACAATAATGCGTTTTCAGCCAATTCCCACATTTACACATGGGGTTTCAGATCCTTTATAAAAGCTCTGTTTCTCTTTTTGGGCCAAAAAGATCTCTGCAATCACATTTAATTTTTGAGTCACTTTTCAATGGCAGCTTTGGCTTTTTGAATTTAAAACCTCTAGGTCCTTGAAAAAGCATTTGAGATATATTTAACACTATTGTATGGCTATTTCTAAACAGTCTATTATCTTGCTCATGTTCAAAACACAGGAAACATTTTAGAGGTCTTTTAACATACATGATATTGATTAATTAAAGCTCTATTCATCCCTATTGGAGGAGGTGTATACAGTTAAGAAAGCACACATTTATTTATGTATAGGATATAGGTACATAAACATATGTTTAATAAACAGAAAAAGCTCTTTCCTGTCCGAACATGCATCTACTTAGTGTCAGGTGGTCTGCTGTTATTAGGAAAGTAACAAACTGGAATTAATGTCTGAGGGGCTCAGCTTACCAAAAGCCCTTACTGATGCACTGAAAATTAAAACAGTGTTATCAGGGGTGTGTTTAGACA
The DNA here is from genome assembly GCF_027579735.1 of Bombina bombina. NCBI lineage: Eukaryota > Metazoa > Chordata > Amphibia > Anura > Bombinatoridae > Bombina > Bombina bombina. Next base: position 655,054,250 of record NC_069503.1, on the reverse strand, counting down.
GTGGCCATACTAGGATGTAAAATTAAGAGCTCCTTACATAGCATTAAAAATATGCCAATTATTATACCATTGCAGTGGCATTGCTAGCCTATCTATCATGAATAAGCTACAACAGAAACTATTGCATTGCTATATATAAATATTGTACAGGCTATCCTACGTGGAGCCCTAATCTGGACCATTGAAGACTTTGGTGACGGCCTCCATATTTTCTCTCAACGCCCTTCTCAAGTCGTGTAGATAAAGCAGTTAAAACTACACTACGATATCTACTTGCTACCAATTTGAACAAGGAGGAAGCCAATACTATTATACACCAACTAGTAATTGACTTTGAACAAAAGATGTGCAAGGGATTTGAAAGCCTTATGTCCTTGGGGGGATGCAAGTAAATAAAGGTGGTGGAGGGAGAACATTGACAGGTTCCTCTTTTTTTATACTTGTTGAGTCTCTCTACTTGCTTAACCCCTCGCCCCTAACTAATACCCTAGGTGTGTCTCTGGCATAAGCCTATTAGACCCTAATGAATACAATATTGTTTAAGACATGAGCTCTTGATCCTCTACATGTATGTTAATTGTATGCCACACACTTTAAATTCCCATCCTTTAGTTTGGTTTCAGTATTATTTTTTCACATGTAAATATATACTGAGAATAGTGGCTATTACAACTAACAGCTTAGGATACCTCTGCTACATCTTGAATCAATCACTTAAGTACCATGATCCTAACCTATTACTCGGCTAGAGTACAAGTGGGTGCAGTGCTAACTTGCATGTTATTGTCACCGCTCACTTCCCTACAGAGCTGGTATTACAGGTTTACAAAACCCCGGCATTATCAGGCAAGAAGTGAGTGTAGAACAAAATTGTGCTCCATACCGCACTCCAATACCAGCGTTGCTGAAAGCCGAGGTGAGCTGGTTTTACGTGCTCGTGCACGATTTCCCCATAGACATCAATGGGGAGAGCCGGCTGAAAAAAAGTCTAACACCTGCAAAAAAGCAGCGTAAAGCTCCGTAATGCAGCCTCATTGATTTCTATAGGAAAACAAAATTTATGTTTACACCTAACACCCTAACATGAACCCCAAATCTAAACACCCCTAATCTTACACTTATTAACCCCTAATATGCCGCTCCTGACATCGCCGACACCCACATTATGCTTATTAACCCCTAATCTGCCGCTCCGGACATCACCGCCACTATAATAAACATATTAACCCCTAAACCGCTGCACTACCGCATCACAAACACTAGTTAAGTCTTATTAACCCCTAATCTGCTACACCTAACATCTCCGCCACCTACCTATATTTATTAATCCTTAATCTGCCGCCCCAACATCGCCGCCACTATACTAAATTTATTTTCCCTTAAACCTAAGTCTAACCCTAACCCTAACACCCCCTAACTTAAATATAATTAAAGTAAATCTAAATAAAAATTACTATCATTACCTAAATAATTCCTATTTAAAACTAAATACTATAGTTACATTGTATCTATCTTAGGTTTTATTTTTATTTTACAGGCAAGTTTGTATTTATTTTAACTAGGTAGAATAGTTACTAAATAGTTATTAACTATTTACTAACTACCTAGCTAAAATAAATACAAAAGTACCTGTAAAATAAAACCTAACCTGAGTTACACTAACACCTAACCTTACACTACAATTAAATAAATTACCTAAATTAAATACATTTACCTAAATTACAAAAAAAATCCCACTAAATTAAACAAAATAAAAAGAGAAATTATCAGATACTTAAACTAATTACACCTAATCTAATAGCCCTATCAAAATAAAAAGCCCCCAAAATAAAAAACCTCTAGCCTAAGCTACCAATAGCCCTTAAAGGGGCCTTTTGCTGACCATTGCCCCAAAGAAATCAGCTCTTTTACCTGTAAAAAAAAATACAAACAAACCCCCAACAGTAAAACTCACCACCCACCCAAACCCTAATCTAAAAATAAAACCCACCCAATAAACTCTTAAAAAAACCTAACATTAACCCCCGAAAATCCACTTACAGTTTTGAAGACCGGACATCCATCCTCAATGAAGCCAGGAGAAGTCTTAATCCAAGCGGCAAGAAGTCCTCAACGAAGCCGGGAGAAGTCTTCATTCAAGCCGGCAGAAGTGGTCCTCCAGATGGGCAGAAGTCTTCATCCAGACGGCATCTTCTATCTTCATCCATCTGGCACGGAGCGGGTCCATCTTCAAGACATCCGGCGTGGAGCATCCTCTTCTTACGACGACTCTTCTAGAATGAAGGTTCCTTTAAGTGACGTCATCCAAGATGGCGTCCCTTGAATTCTGATTCAGCCAATCGGAATTAAAGGTGAAAAAAATCCTATTGGCTGATGCAATCAGCCAATAGGATTGAGCTTCAATCCTATTGGCTGATCCAATCAGCCAATAGAATTGAGCATGCATTCTATTGGCTGTTCCAATCAGCCAATAGAATGCAAGCTCAATCCTATTGGCTGATTGCATCAGCCAATAGGATTTTTTCACCTTTAATTCAGATTGGCTGATAGAATTCTATCAGCCAATCGGAATTCAGTGGACGCCATCTTGGATGACGTCACTTAAAGGAACCTTCATTCCAGAAGAGTCGTTGTAAGAAGAGGATGCTCCGCGCCGGATGTCTTGAAGATGGACCCGCTCCACGCCAGATGGATGAAGATAGAAGATGCCGTCTGGATGAAGACTTCTGCCCATCTGGAGGACCACTTCTGCCGGCTTTGATGAAGACATCTCCCGGCTTCGTTGAGGATTTCTTGCCACTTGGATGAAGACCTCTCCCGGCTTCGTTGAGGATGGATGTCCGGTCTTCAAAAAAAAAGTGGATCTTCGGGGGTTAGTGTTAGTTTTTTTTTTTAAGGGTTTATTGGGTGGGTTTTATTTTTAGATTAGGGTTTTGGGCGGAAAAAGAGCTAAATGCCCTTTTAAGGGCAATGCCCATCCAAATGCCCTTTTCAGGGCAATGGGGAGTTTAGGTTTTTTAGTTAGGATTTTATTTGTGGGGTTGGTTGTGTGGGTGGTGGGTTTTACTGTTGGGGGGTTGTTTGTATTTTTTTTACAGGTAAAAGAGCTGATTTCTTTGGGGCCATGCACCACAAAAGGCCCTTTTAAGGGCTATTGGTAGTTTAGTTTAGGCTAGGGTTTTTTTTTATTTTTGGGGGCTTTTTTAATTTTGATAGGGCTATTAGATTAGGTGTAATTAGTTTAAATATCTGATAATTTCTTTTTTTATTTTGTGTAATTTAGTGTTGTTTTCTTGTAATTTAGTTAATTGTAGTGTAAGGTTAGATGTTAGTGTAACTCAGGTTAGGTTTTATTTTACAGGTAAATTTGTATTTATTTTAGCTAGGTAGTTAGTAAATAGTTAATAACTATTTAGTAACTATTCTACCTAGCTAAAATAAATACAAACTTGCCTGTGAAATAAAAATAAAAGCTAAGCTAGCTACAATGTAACTAATAGTTATATTTTAGCAGGCTTAGGGTTTATTTTACAGGTAAGTATTTAGTTTTAAATAGGAATTATTTAGTTATTAATAGTAGGTTTTATTTAGATTTATTTTAATTATATTAAAGTTAGGGGGTTTTAGGGTTAGATTTAGGGTTAGGTTTAGGGGTAAATATGTTTATTATAGTGGCGGCGATGTCCGGAGTGACAGATTAGGGGTTAATAAATGTAGGTAGGTGGCGGCAATGTTAGGGGTGGCAGATTTGGGGTTAACAATATTTAACTAGTGTTTGCAATGCGGGAGTGCTGCGTTTTAGGGGTTAATATGTTTATTATAGTGGCGGCAATGTCGGAATTGGCAGATTAAGGGTTAATAATTTTAGTGTTTGTGATGCGGGAGGGCCTCGGTTTAGGGGTTAATAGGTAGTTTATAGGTGTTAGTGTACTTTTTTACACTTTAGTTATGAGTTTTATGCTATAGCTTTGTAGCGTAAAACTCATAACTACTGACTTTAGATTGCGTTACGAATCTTGCGGGATAGGCTGTACCGCTCACTTTTTGGCCTCCCAGAAAAAGCTTGTAATATCGGCGCTATGGAAGTTCCATTGAAAAAAGACTTTACGTAAATTGTGTAAGTTAATTTGCATTACGGCCAAAAAAGTGTGCGGTACAGCTGTACCTACAAGACTCATAATAGCAGCGGTAGTGAAAAAGCAGCGTTATAACCCATAACGATGCCTTTTCACTCATAACGTAAAACTCGTAATCTAGCCAACTGTTAATGAGTAACACATGTACATATACTTAACATTCAAAATATCCAAGCATAGTAAGGAAAATGGTGAGAGAATTATTCAGAATGATCTGCTATCATTTATAATATATAGAATAGTAGGTTCATTAAAATGCTCTGAATCCCATTCATTGCATCCTATAAGATTTCCTGAGCTGTCTAGATATAGAACATTTACTAGTGATATTTGTGTCTTAGTGTAACCCAATACTAGCAGATTTACTTATATGCTGATATTTAATATTATACTTAGCTAATATCTGGTACCCCTCTCAACATATGTGACACTGGTTAGCTGTATTTTTTCATCATAAATTAACATAAGATCTCGCCATTGCTTCATGTATTGTTATGAGCCATGTAGCTATCCAAAATCACAACTTTTCTTGTATACTTTAATATATACAGGAGTGAGGTATCTGACCTAATCAAGATAGATGGACATATTAAATATTTATTCTTAATGGTGATCTAACTATAATGGTTATATAGGAAAATACTTGTGTCTTCGTTACTGGTTTATATTATAGGCTTCCTCCTCCCTTTTAAGTTTTAAGCTTATATTTTTTCACAACTTGTTGTCTTTCTTACACATATTATCAGATGCGGATCTCTTCTAAATGTACTAAGGTCCATGAGTGGCCACTACAGATGCAAGCTTTCCTATCCCTTGCGCTACAAGTTTAACTAGGTCCAAGCATGACCCTCTGTGCATTGAGAGGCACATGTACTAGACAAAATGAGGTTTCATTTATATATGTTCAATCTTATTGCTGACATCCATGTTATTTATTGTAACTGTTGATGCTTTACTCTGTGCATCTTTTTAGCATGCTAACATTCTCTTATGATTGTGTTGGATGTCTGCATTTACTGTTTGTCACTTGGCTGCGATATAGTATATGCAATTATGAGGCAGTTTACTGATTTGCAGCTCGTGCTATCAGACCTTTTATCTTAAGAGATAATGTATTGTTTTGTGACTATTACACACTCAGTGGTGTACCTTATTATATTGGTTTAAAAATACACTGTATACCTGCTATCAGTGTGAAGGGACATATTTTTTTCTGTTGTTATTCATAAAAACCTCAATAAAAGATTATGATAAAAAAATAAAAATAAAATAGTGTTATCAACAGAGGTCAGTGGTAAGAGAGCAATGTAAATAAACTTAGTAGCTGAACTCTCTCTAGTACTTTAATCAGCTACAAAACAAACAACAAGTCAGTACTAGAAATTAACTATAAGTTTATAAATGTGAAAATCAAAGGAAGACATATCTTTGTATATGTATAATCTCATATGTATACTTACATCATCCAGATCTTCTGATAGCAGAGGTATCCAGGGTAAAGGTAAACTTAGTCAGACAATCCGGTCTAGGACTTACAGGGAACAAGCAGCACAGAATCATTTAACAAATGCAGACTCCACAAACAAGCCAAAGTCATAGACCAAGTCAGTCACAAACAAGGGGATAATGCAAAACATAGTCAAGAAAAGCAAAAAGTAAACCAGTATGAGCAAGAAGTAATTGCCATAGTAAGAGGTTCAGTAACTCAATACAAAAGCAACCACATGCTACAAACACAGAGCTAATAAAGACTACTGCAATTAAGGCATAATTTAGCTTCTTGGCCTCCTTAAAGGTACAGTATGCCTGACTGCAGCAGAGACAGAAATCACTCGTTTAGCCAATTATTGACTTCCCTTCAGGAACTAAACATCTACAAATGGCGTGTTTTTCTTTTAATATTTGATTAAAAGTCACATTCCCACTGTTGTTATTGTCACTAACAGTACTAGAGGTATTAAAATCATGTTTTTAAAGGAGAACACAGAGGGAACACAATTTACAGTTTAAGAAATGTTAAAATCCAATAAAAGATGATATCCTTTGCATATAAACTGTCTGAGTTCCCATTTTGTTTTCAGCTCCCCCCAAAATGGAAATGGTGCTTTAACAAATAATAGGAAAAAAATACTTGTCAAAGATGAAAAGCTTCCATATAACGATAGAAAATGGTGCACAGTCTGCCCATCCTATCAACATAAAATATGCATTCAGATGGTTTAGCAGTGGTAAGGATGGAAAGAGATTACAATAGGCTCCTATGAAAGTCGTGATTATGCAACCTTCATTAAATTTATGATTTTAATAATTCCAGTACTTTTAGTGACAATCAGGACAGTGCATTTAAGACTTTTAATCAAATATGAAAAAGGAAAACTAAAAACATGCAAACCTCCCCATCCAACTACCGCCCTATTTCCCTCCTCCCTCTTGCCTCAAAGCTTCTCGAAAAACTAGTATATGCATGCCTTTCCCATATCCTTACATTAAACTCCCTCCTTGACCCACTGCAATCTGGATTTCATCCCCATCACTCCACAGAGACAGCAATCTTTAAGGTTACCAATGACCTACTTACAGCAAAATCAAAAGGCCGCTTCTCTCTGCTTATCTTCCTTGATCTGTCTGCAGCCTTTGATACTTTTGACTACCCTTTTTTGCTCCAAACCCTCCAATCCTTTGGCATCAGTGACACAGGCCTCTCATGGTTCACCGTACCTTTAGTGTAGCCTACTCTGGGGCCTCCTCTGCCCCGTCACCACTTTCTGTCAGGGTACCGCAAGGCTCTGTCCTCGGTCCCCTACTCTACTCAATCTACACATCATCATTAGGTTCCCTAATAAAGTCCCATGGCTTCCAATATCATTTGTATGCTGATGACCCCCAAATCTACTTCTCTGCACCAGACCTATCTCCTTCCTTGCTAACCCGTGTCACTAACTGTCTTGCTCACATCTCTTCCTGGATGTCCTCTCACTACCTCAAGCTAAATCTCTCCAAAACTGAGCTCCTTATTTTCCCACCTTCTTCCAAAATATCCACCTCCAATCTCTCTATAAATGTCGACAAATCCATCATTACCCCTACCCCACATGCCCAAAGTCTTGGGGTCACATTTGAGTCAGATTTTTCTTTCACTCCTCAGAATCAGTTAAGCCTGCCGCTTTCACCTTAAAAATATCTCTAAAATTAGACATTTCCTTACACAAGACACAACTAAGAATTTAATCCACTCTCTCATCCTTTCCCGCCTCGATAACTGCAACTCTGTCCTCTCTCGTCTCCCCAGCTGCTGCCTAGCTCCTTTACAATCCATAATGAATGCCTCTGCCAGGCTCATCTTTTTTACACGTCGCTCTTCATCTGCTGCACCTCTCTGCCAATCCCTTCACTGGCTTCCTCTTACCTCTAGGATTAAACACAAAATTCTCACTCTGACATACAAAGCCCTCAACTGCACTGCTCCCCCCTATATCTCAGACCTTGTCTCTAGATACTCTCCCTCCCGTCCCCTTCGCTCTGCTCATGACCTCCTCCTCCTCTCTTGTTACCTCATCACACTCCTGTTTACAGTTCTTCTCCAGTCTGGCTCCCATCTTGTGGAACTCTCTGCCTCGCTCCACAAGACTCTCCCCTAGTTTTGAAAGCTTCAAGTGCTCCCTAAGACTCTACTGTTCAGGGATGCATACAATCTACGCTAACCTTTCTTTATGCCAGTTCCTCTCCTCCATTGCTATCCTCTGAACCCCTTAGCATGTTTGCCTAAGAGTCCAGCTGTTTGTAGATCACCTTCTTAAGAGCTGACTACAACAATGCGACTCTTGGCAGGGCCCTCTACCCATCTGTTCCCTATAATTGTTTTGTTGTACTCTAACTTTGTTGATAGCACTGCAAAATCTGTTGGTGCTCTACAAATAACCGATAATAATAATAAAAATAATAATAATTGTAGACATTGGGGTCCTGCAGTGACTATAGAAGCATGCCCATCATGCCAAAACACCTATGGTATTCATTTGGTTAATGAGTGTTGAGGATGTATTCTGATGACAATAGGTAAATGTAACACATGCAAATTAGTATATTCCTTGCAGAGTGAACAAAGGGGTTACATGAATATAACGTTCCTGTAACCTTAATAAATGTAAACAGACTATTTTATCAGTTTTGGAAAACCTTCCCATTTAGAAAAACAGGCACTTATCACATTAAAGTTTTTTTTGGGGGGACCTTTTCTGTTTAAAACTCATTTGTGGTAGCTGGTCATTAACAAATGAAACAATATAGCATTGTGATCACTCAAGAAAGCCTTTTCAGTAACAAATTGTCAATAGGTCGTAATCAAGGCCTTAATTTTATTTATAATGTTCTAGCATATGTGGCAGTCATTGTAATTAACAGAGGCTTCACATTTTTCCTATTCCATTTGCAAAATGTGAGATAAAGAGACAGCAAACTCAAAATTACACTTATATTTAACCAATAGAGTATGATAACAACATTTCAATGTTTTATATTATCAATTTCGCTAGATTCTCTTGGCATCCTTTGTAAAACAGTAATCATAGGTGAGTTCAGGAGTGTGCACGTAACTGGCCACAAAGTTTGCAACAATGTTTTGGACAACGGTACATTTTGTAGCAAATACTACTACCACAGAATGCTAAAGACACATACTGTACATGCTCCTAAGCTCCTTTTGGCTTATCTAGGTTTGCTCTTGAAAAAGAAATACCAAGGAAACTTGTTCAAAACTGCATGCTTCATTTGAATCATGAACTTTAAATTTTAACTTTACTGTCCTTTTAATGTAACATTAAACTGTAAGGGCTGTATTATGAGTGGAACATTACATTGCACTTCCACTCACATGTTAACTTTGCTAGACAGAGTATTTTTGAGCACATCAAGTAGTGTGCATATAATAAGATGAAAGAAAAAAATGTTTTTGCACAAGCATTAACCTGATGTGCGCAAAAATCTGAAGTTTGAAAATCGTGAACGCATTAACGTATACCTCCATAGACTTCAATGGAGCGAGTAAAGTATGAAAAAAAAACTAACACCATAACTTGCAGGCACACCCAACTGTGGGCTCTCTTCCATTGAGCCATTAAAAGTTGAGCCGTAAGCTACCGAAGCTGCCGACAGATAAAAGTAATTTACGGCTCCATTTTAGTACCAGGTTTCCATTAAAAAGGTTTCCGCTTTGCGAGCGTTCACTCTTTTCGCGTAGGTGTAAGTTAGTGTTGCGTTAACGCTTCCACCCGATACCGGATTTCTAAAACATTAATAGGTTACTATGGTAACCCAACCTTACACTACACTCAGTTGCATATACAGTGTGGTAACGTATATTTTACCCGTCGCTCACTGCTAAAATAAAATCAAACACCTAATGCATGCGCGATATCTACCTCTCAACCAAAACCCCCACCGCAATAACTAATGTATTAACCCCCAATTCGCCAACCCCCATACCGCAAAGTATCTATCAAAGTTATTAACCCCTAAACCGCCATCCCCCACAACGCAAATGATCTATTAAATCTCTTAACCCCTAATCCACTATGCCCCCACAATGCAAACTATCTGTTAAATCTATTAACCCCCTAATCTGCAATGCCCCCACAACACAAACTATTTATTAAATCTATTAACCCTAATCCGCCATGCCCCCACAACGCAATCTATATATTTAAACTATTAACCCCTAATCTGCCATTAACCCACATCACAATTAACCTAATAAATCTATTAACCCCTAAACCGCCAAATCCCACAACGCAAATAACTAATCACTAAGCCCCCTAACCTAACACCCCCTAAATTAACCCTATTACGTAAATTAAAATAATTCTAAATTACAATTAAAATAAAAAAGCTTACATTACTTAAAAAATAAAAATACTAAATTTAAACTAAGCTAAAATTACAGAAAATAAAAAATTAAACCTAATCCCTATGAAAATAAAAAAGCCCCCAAAATAAAAATACCCCCTAATCTAATATGAGCGAATCATTAAGGTTGGTATTGCAAAATGCTGACAGTATACACTGTAGGCATTTATCATTGCACAAGCATTTCTAGTGAAATGCTTGTGCAATGCCACCCCTTGCTCAATGGTGGCCAATCGGCCGCTAACAGGGGCTGTCAATCATACTGAAAATATCTTATGACCGATGCTTTAAACAATGGGCCTCTGAAGCACCATCCGTTGCTTAATAAATGGAGCCCATAATTGTTTTGCTGGTGGTGTGTATATATAGATGAATGCAGGTGTATTTATTATTTTATATGTGTATATATTTTGCAAAAATAGCGCCAACAGACTTGCTCGACACAGGGTTGCCAAAAATGAAAAAGAGCAATATCTATACACATATTTTAAAAGAGCAATATCTATACACATATATATATATATATATATATATATATATATATACCTATTCATATTTAGGCATGTATGTATGTATCTCTCTCTCTATATATATATATATACAGGGAGTGCAGAATTATTAGGCAAGTTGTATTTTTGAGGATTAATTTTATTATTGAACAACAACCATGTTCTCAATGAACCCAAAAAACTCATTAATATCAAAGCTGAATAGTTTTGGAAGTAGTTTTTAGTTTGTTTTTAGTTATAGCTATTTTAGGGGGATATCTGTGTGTGCAGGTGACTATTACTGTGCATAATTATTAGGCAACTTAACAAAAAACAAATATATACCCATTTCAATGATTTATTTTTACCAGTGAAACCAATATAACATCTCAACATTCACAAATATACATTTCTGACATTCAAAAACAAAACAAAAACAAATCAGTGACCAATATAGCCACCTTTCTTTGCAAGGACACTCAAAAGCCTGCCATCCATGGATTCTGTCAGTGTTTTGATCTGTTCACCATCAACATTGCGTGCAGCAGCAACCACAGCCTCCCAGACACTGTTCAGAGAGGTGTACTGTTTTCCCTCCTTGTAAATCTCACATTTGATGATGGACCACAGGTTCTCAATGGGGTTCAGATCAGGTGAACAAGGAGGCCATGTCATTAGATTTTCTTCTTTTATACCCTTTCTTGCCAGCCACGCTGTGGAGTACTTGGACGCATGTGATGGAGCATTGTCCTGCATGAAAATCATGTTTTTCTTGAAGGATGCAGACTTCTTCCTGTACCACTGCTTGAAGAAGGTGTCTTCCAGAAACTGGCAGTAGGACTGGGAGTTGAGCTTGACTCCATCCTCAACCAGAAAAGGCCCCACAAGCTCATCTTTGATGATACCAGCCCAAACCAGTACTCCACCTCCACCTTGCTGGCGCCTGAGTCGGACTGGAGCTCTCTGCCCTTTACCAATCCAGCCACGGGCCCATCCATCTGGCCCATCAAGACTCACTCTCATTTCATCAGTCCATAAAACCTTAGAAAAATCAGTCTTGAGATATTTCTTGGCCCAGTCTTGACGTTTCAGCTTGTGTGTCTTGTTCAGTGGTGGTCGTCTTTCAGCCTTTCTTACCTTGGCCATGTCTCTGAGTATTGCACACCTTGTGCTTTTGGGCACTCCAGTGATGTTGCAGCTCTGAAATATGGCCAAACTGGTGGCAAGTGGCATCTTGGCAGCTGCACGCTTGACTTTTCTCAGTTCATGGGCAGTTATTTTGCGCCTTGGTTTTTCCACACGCTTCTTGCGACCCTGTTGACTATTTTGAATGAAACGCTTGATTGTTCGATTATCACGCTTCAGAAGCTTTGCAATTTTAAGAGTGCTGCATCCCTCTGCAAGATATCTCACTATTTTTTACTTTTCTGAGCCTGTCAAGTCCTTCTTTTGACCCATTTTGCCAAAGGAAAGGAAGTTGCCTAATAATTATGCACACCTGATATAGGGTGTTGATGTCATTAGACCACACCCCTTCTCATTACAGAGATGCACATCACCTAATATGCTTAATTGGTAGTAGGCTTTCGAGCCTATACAGCTTGGAGTAAGACAACATGCATAAAGAGGATGATGTGGTCAAAATACTCATTTGCCTAATAATTCTGCACTCCCTGTATATATATATATATATATATATATATATATACAGGTAGCCCTCAGTTTTCACCAGGGTTAGGTTCCAGAAGGAATGGTTGTAAATCAAAAACGTTGTAAATTGAAACCCAGTTTATAATGTAAGTCAATGGGAAGTGAGGGAGTTAGGTTCCAGGCCCTTCTCAAAATTGACATAAGTAACCTATAATACATTATTTTTAAAGCTTTGAAATGAAGACTTTAAATGCTAAACAGCATTATAAACAGTATTAAATAATCATACAACGCAGAAAATATAATCAAACTAAGTTTAATGAACAAAAACATTTGCTAACAGCATCAAATAAAATAATTACACAATAGCCTGCATCATCATCAAACCAAGTTTAATGAGCAAAAACGTTTTTTTACTTGCATTTTTCTGCAAACAGTTCTCTGCTTGTTAGCATGTTAGATAATATTTGATCTGCACCTATTATATGCATTTCAATCTGCAGTGATTAATAGGCAGTTAGGCACCCTCACCTCAAGCTGCTGGACAGGAAGATAATAGGGAAGTGACTGCTAGATCTTGCTCGATAGCTCTAGTCTGATTTGTGTACACAGATTCATTTCAGACCTGCTAAGCCTGCTTAACTTTGCTGCAACACAAGCTGACAGCTCCACCTACTGGATATTTTAATTAGTGCACTGCTTTTCAATGCATTTCAATAGCAGTCACATGACTGAAAAAAAAGGTTGTTATTCTGAAACTGCGCAAATTGAACCGGTGTAAACCGAGGGCCACCTGTATATATATTTATATATATATATATATATATATATATATATATATATATATATATATATATATATATATATATAAAAAAAAATGTGTACGTTTTTGTGTGTATATACATGTGTTTTTATGGATATAGATGTGTATTTATGTGTTTAATATATGTATATAGGTATAGATAAACAGACAGACAGGCAGACAGACAGACAGACAGACAGACAGATAGATAGATAGATAGATAGATAGATGCACTTTGAAACCCTTTCCCCTCAAATACATTTAAACATGAAAAATCATTTTTAAATAATTAATCTTCAAATTCAAATGAACCAATAGAATGAAAAGAAAAAGTTATAAAAGGGGTAGCTCAAATTCACTATTTAGTGTGCGGCTTGAGACTATATGAAGTGGACCTCCATGTTGAAGCTCGCAAGATTAGGACCACTGCTGCCACCACCTAGATGAAGAAGATGGAGCACCACCATCATCATTATCGGCGAGTACCTTTATGGCGTTAGTCTTAGTTGTTTGGGGTTTTTTTGGGGTGTTTTTTTTTTTAATTGATAAGGTGTTTTTTGTGCATCAAAAGAGCTGAATGCCAATCCAAATTCCTTTTTATGCAATTGGTAATTTAGGTTTCTTTAGTTATTTTTTTTTTATTTTGGGGTGAGGGGATGGTGGAATGTAATGTTAGAGGGGTTAGTGTTTTTTTTTAAATAGCTTATCACTTTAAAAAGGTATTTTTAAGGGCTATTAATAGTTTAGTTTCAGAAAAGGGCTTTTTTATTTTGAGGTGTTTTTTTGGGGTTAATAGTTCTATTTAGTGTTTGCAATGTAGGGGGATAGTAGTTTAGGGTTTAATAATTCTATTTAGTGTTTGTGATGTGGGAGATTGTGGTTTAAGGGTTAATAGTTCTATTTAGTGTTTGCGATGTGGGGGTGGCGGTTTACGTGTTAATAGATCTATTTATGAGTATAACAGTACTTTGTAATGTATTTTCAATGTGTTTTCTGCAACTTTTTAGTTTCAGAAAACAGTTAACCACAGCTCTCAAATTGCGGTAAGGATTGAAGCGTAAAAGGCAATTGCGCTCAACTTGTAATATCAACACATTGAAAATGACTTGTGAAAACCATTTGCGCCTCACACTAGCACGCCTTGCACTAACTTTTTTTTTCAACTTGTAAAATGCTTCAAGTGCAGTTAGCGTGCAAGCAAAAAATGTGTTAGCACGCCACTTTGAATCTAGCCCTATGTCTTTAAACGGTTATATACTTTTAGGGTGTTAATTCATGTGCATACTGAGTCAATATCCTTGTAAGCATAAAATGTTTTTTTTGTAATGTGCACTGAATTACAATGTAATAAATGTCCTATTTTACTACTATTTCTCATAAATGTAAAGGATTCTTGAAGTGTTTTTTTTTATGGTTGGGCAAAGTCACTGCTCAAAGTGTAATTGTAACTATTTGGTGTCACATCAAATGCAATGACAAAAAATGACAGGTATTTTGTTACCGTTAAATAAGAATATCTTCTTTTTCCAGACAGGTGACAATCACACTGCCTGGACAGAATCCAACTCATCAGCAGGATATTTGCCAGTTTGACAATAATTCAAATATGTCAAGTTTGAAACCAGAAATATGTTATATCCATTACATTAGGACACAGTGAGGCATGACATTTTATATTGATTCATGTCATTTCGCATTGCATACCTTTGCATCAAGCTGTGTCAAAGGAAAACAGCATCTTCTGTGTGATAAAACATCTGAAGAGCAAATGTCACACCTTAAAATAAATAGATAATTATGTAGATTGATTTTGAGGGAAAATGTTCCATGAGTAAAGATATAATAATTCCAACCCATAAGAACCTCTGAGATTGTAAACTGTTCAAATATTTCATTTGTGCATTTACATATAAAATAGCTATCCTTGGCCATTAAAGCTTATATGCTCTTTTAGTTTAGTACTTTAATACAACTTATTTCTGTCAACTACAACATTTCTTACTACTAGTATTTTTTAAGACATTGAGGCCTATTTATTAAAGGTCTTGCAGACCTGATCCGACAGTGCGGATCAAGTCCGCAAGACCTTGCTGAATGCGGAGAATCATGAAAACTCTGCTAGAATTCTCATTCTTGTGCTTGTCGGGTTGTGTTTGTATAACAAGTTCCAAAAAAACTTATTTTGCCCTAGCTTTAATCCTAATAGCGCGAAAAACCTAACTTCATTTTTTGCATGTGCGTGCATTTTCGCATTCCCTATAGAAGTCAATAGAGAAAAAAAAATGTTGGAAAAAAAAAACATTGTGCAAACAACATAGCATATTCACATGATAAAATGGGAAATATTAAAAGTAAATACATAGTTAAAATCTTTATTAAATATGAATATTGCATAAATATGTTTTATCATGTTTTCATATACTTAATGGCAACGCAATATAATGCACTTATATACTGTATATGACTATATATGTGTACATATATATTAATGTTTTTATATGTGTATATATTACTGTAAATTCATATATACACATATAAATACATTAATATATATGTACACATATATAAATAAATAAATAAATAAATAAATATATATATATATATATATATATATATATATATATATATATATATACACATAAAACAAGAAATAAAAAATAAAAAATAAAAATATGGTGCTGCACAATTAATCTGGTGCTAAGAACAACAGTGCTGGCAGTCCCAATGAATAATATGAACCTTAGTTTAAAAGTGTAGGATTGATCAAAATGTTTTCAATCAAAAAAGGACCAAGGTCGCACAGAGTTCTAAATGCTTTTATTACTAAAAAATTGTTACACAGAGTTCCATCCCAATTACAGGACGTCTATGCTCCACCCAAATCCCAACAACACCCCTTACACCATAAAAAAGAGAGTAAAAGCAGGAGGAGGTAGACAAACTACCTTGAAACAGGATACTATAGTAGGCTAACTCTATGTAAAAAATAAAAGCCCATATAGGCTGGAAAAATAAAGCTAGGAAGCACCATATGTACCGCTATCTAATGTAACCGGTTACAGCTGAGTTATAATACTAGCGGAGCCCCGGAGAGACTGAAGTGTGTAAAAGTTACAAAAGATATCCAATTCCCAGGCACTTAGTGCTATATGTACGCTCTGGTTTAGATATAATTCAATCTCCTAATGGCAGTACATACTTAACAGATGCATTGATGTTTAAACTACGCCTGGCACACAAGTGTTTATAACACGCTCAGGCATAAAACTTAACAGTCCACCAGAATGTAAGAATGTTGCCACTTGTATTTCATCTGTGTGTTGTTAGATATTCACAGTTCAATTTAGCTCAGCATAAACTTGCATGCAATGTGTCAGGTAGCTGATACACTTGATTGGTAACAATTTTTGCCGGATACTAGGTCCCTTGTAATTTTAAACATGAACGGTAAGCAAGAATTAAATCTCTCCTAATCTCACCTCTTATCCGTTTGCATATGTCACTTATCAATGCTGCAGTGAAAGAACATACCCGCATCACCAGAGTCCATGTGAGAGTGTGGGTTGGCGTCTTCACTTGCGTTACCGTATAGAGGGATCCTGACGATTGTTTCAATGATAAGTTTGAATCCTCCGCTCAAAGCTCCTACATCACCAGTGACTGTTCATGACGCGTTTCGCCCCTCCCACTGCAGGTTCAAGATCGGGGCTTCATCAGATGTACTCAAAAGAGGCCATTCCCTGCTTATATCAGGTAATCCATTAACTGGTTCCACCTCCTCTTACTGGCACATATTTGACAAGGCTATATTAACAACTTTGCAGCCTGTCTATTGTTGGTGCATAGCGTGCTAATGTTGGGACAGGTTGAAAAAATACTACTACTTTACTAATCTATATAATGATCTAAACATTTAGATATATACGAAAACATTATTTATTTACAATGTAATTCATAGCCTATAACATAAGTAAAAAGGATAAGAACACAAGAGTAGGACCAGCACACCTGAGTTCATCAATGATCCATAGATTTCATGGTAGGTGCAATCATACAGAGTCCAACCCCATAGACTCCAAATAGGTATCCAAAAGCAAATGATGATGCACTCAATGAAGTGAAAGGGCTTTTATTTGCTTTTGGATAAGTAAAAAGGATATTTAGCAAACTTTATTATATTTTCACACTTTCATTTCGAAGCAATGTTGTACAGAACATTAGTTAGCATAGAGATATCACAACTTTTTTTTTCTACTCCCTACTACTCCACTATCTTGCATTGGATAATACCATTACTGCACCTATTAGGACATTGCGTCCTTTGAAGTTTCACTTATGACTTTACTGCCCTCTATGGCATGCTTCTCAATACATCCTGCTAATTCACAAAAGACCACTTTATTTTCCCAGAAACCTAAATGCAGGCATGCATAAGTGGGTGCACATGTTGCACCCATTGTAGTGCCCCTCAGTTGTCTATATAGCTTTCCATCAAAGCAGAATATATTGTTTTTAAGAATGAAATTCAAAAATTCTAGTACTAGGGTAGTGTTTTCCTCATATTCTTTTCCTCTTAGTTCTAAAAAATATTTGGCTGCATTTAAGCCAGCTGCGTGGGGAATAGAGGAATAGAGGGATTCAACATCCATGGTTACTAATAACAAATCTTCATCTACTGTGATTTTGTCAAGTTTTTTCAAGACTTCCCCAGTATCCCGAACAAAAAAAAACAATGAAAAAGACAGTCCGGTAGCAAGACATTTCAAAGCATTTCATAATTCAGATCATAGCAAACTACAGATGATGGGCATTGAGCAGTTAAAAGAAAGTAGACGAGGAGGTAATCTGGATAGGATTATTCTACAGCATGAATCAAGATGGATTCACAGGCTAAATACACTAAGTCCAAATGGCCTGAATGAGAAGATTGAATATTCATGCTTCCTATAAATTGCCATATGGTATCTTGTTTATTTGGAAGTGAAATGTTGTGCACCTATTTAAAGTTTAAAATTAATACTTATAAATTTACCTTAATATCTAACCCCTTGGTTTGGAATTAGCTTCCTGCATGATCAGTTTAGTAAAATGAATGTGAGGATTTAACTGTAAGCAGTTGAAAGCATTTCAATCAATGTAAGGGTTGGAGGTATTTTACTGCTAGGCTATGAGTGTATGCCATAGAGGGAAGTAAAGTCATAAGTGAAACTTCAAAGGACAGAATGTCCTAATAGGTGCAGTAATGGTATTATCCAATGCAAGATAGTGGAGTAGTAGGGAGTAGAAAAAAAGTCATGATATCTCTATGCTAACTAATGTTCTGTACAACATTGCTTCAAAATGAAAGTGTGAAAATATAATAAAGTTTGTTAAATATCCTTTCTACTTATGTTATAGGCTATGAATTACATTCTAAATAAATAGTGTTTTCGTATAAATATCTAAATGTTTAGATCATTATATAGATTAGTAAAGTAGTAGTATTTTTTCAACCTGTCCCAACATTAGCACGCTATGCACCGACAATAGACAAGCTGCAAAGTTGTTAATATAGCCTTGTCAAATATGTGCCAGTAAGAGGAGGTGGAACCAGTTAATGGATTACCTGATATAAGCAGGGAATAGCCTCTATTGAGTACATCTGATGAAGCCCCGATCTTGAACCTGCAGTGGGAGGGGCGAAACGCGTCATGAACAGTCACTGGTGACGTAGGAGCTTTGAGCGGAGGATTCAAACTTATCATTGAAACAATCGACAAGATCCTTCTATACAGTAACGCAAGTGAAGACGCCAACCCACACTCTCACACGGACTCCGGTGATGCGGGTACGTTCTTTCACCGCAGCATTGATAAGTGACATATGCAAACGGATAAGAGGTGAGGTTAGGAGAGATTTAAGTCTTGCTTACCGTTCATGTTTAAAATTACAAGGGACCTAGTATCCGGCAAAAATTGTTACCAATCAAGTGTATCAGCTACCTGACACATTGTATGCAAGTTTATGAACTGTGAATATCTAATAACACACAGATGAAATACAAGCGGCAACATTCTTACATTCTGGTGGACTGTTAAGTTTTATGCCTGAGCGTGTTATAAACACTTGTGTGCCAGGCGAAGTTTAAACATCAGTGCATCTGTTAATAATGAACTGTCATTAGGAGATTGAATAATATCTAAACCAGAGCGTGCATATAGCACTAAGTGCCTGGGAATTGGATATCTTTTTGGAACTTTTACACACTTCAGTCTCTCCGGGGCCCCGCTAGTATTATAACTCAGCTGTAACCTGTTACATTAGATAGCGGTACATATGGGGCTTCCTAGCTTTATTTTTCCAACCTATATGGGCTTTTATTTTTTACATAGAGTTAGCATACTATAGTATCCTGTTTCAAGGTAGTTTGTCTACCTCCTCCTGCTTTTACTCTCTTTTTTATGGTGTAAAGGTGTAAGCATTTAGAACTCTGTGCGGCCTTGATCCTTCTTTGAATGAAAACATTTTGATCAATCCTACACTTTTAAACTATGGTTCATATATATATATACATACATATACATCTTCAGCAATGTATATGTATGTGTCTCAATGTTAAGCCATTTACCTGCCTTTTTTTCTAACACCCAAGATTTCCAATCTTTGAGTCCTTATAACTTTTTTGTGCAATATATGAGTGTAATTATATTTAAAGGGACAGTCTACACCAGAATTATTATTGCTTTAAAAGATAGATAATCCCTTGTTTACCCATTCCCTAGTTTTGCATAACCAACACAGTTATGTTTATATATTTTTTACCTCTGTGATTATCTTGTATCTAAGCCTCTGCAGACTGCCCTTTTATTTGTTCTTTTGACAGACTTGCAGTTTAGCCAATCAGTGATGGCTCCCAGGTAACTTCACGTGCACGAGCACAGTGTTATCTATATGAAAAACATGAACTAACACCCTCTAGTGGTGAAAAACCTGTTAAAATCCATTCTTAAGAGGCGACCTTCAAGGTCTAAGAAATTTGCATATGAACCTCCTAAGTTAAGCTTTCAACTATGAATACCAAGAGAACAAAGAAAAATTGGTGATAAAAGTAAATTGGAAAATTGTTTAAAATTACATGCCCTATCTGAATCATGAAAGTTTTTTTTTGGACTAGACTGTTCCTTTAATAATGTCTTTACGATGTGTCTTGTGCAACTTTTTTTGTTACGCGAAACAGTTAATCTGAGTTCTGAAGTTGCGATAAACTGTCTAGCATAAATCACGATTGCACTCAAGCAATCGCATTTACTTTCAAATCGTAATACCAGCGGTAAGCCTGATCAGTGCAAACACCTGCAATAAACCCCTTATCACCTTTGATCTCCACTAGTAATCTGACCCATAATGTATTGCTGCCCCTGAATGGACTGTATTTATGTTCAACCTTTTAATAAGATAAAACACTTATTCTTAGTGCCATAATAAAATGTTCTAATGTATTAGATAATGTTAATAATGTACTACCTAGTATGTCCCTATGTAAGGTCAGATTACACGTGGTGTGCTAATGATACTTCACACAAAAAACAAAATAAATTGCTTGACAGCACTACCATTATCATGCAACTTTGATATTACAAGTGCATGGTAAGGTGTGTTAACCAGAGAAGGGTTAGTGTGAATGACTACTTTAGCACAACCTATACTTGCAATGGATATTGCGAGTGCACTAATTTGCTCTGGTATCACAAGTTGAAAATTATAGTTTGTGCTAGAGAGCAAGCTGAAACTGCACTAGAATATTTAGCCCAACTTAATGTGTATTTATGTGTTTATATGTGTAAATATATATGTGCACACATACATACATATATACACATATATAAACACATATATGCACATATGTACATATATATATATATATATATATATATATATATATATAAACATGTGGAGATAGATGCACTCCCAATAACAAGCTTCATATGCCAGGGTGCTAAGAGTAGTAGATAGAGCTGAAGGACGAATCACTCTCTGGTCTTATCAAGTGTACAACACAATTTTATTTACAGTGACGTTTCGGGGTGTTCACCCCTTCATCAGACCAACAAGAGTGAGAAGAACAAACAATCATTTCAACCAAATCTGATCCCTCCCCCAACACAAAAATGCGCCAAAACGGTTGCCATGGTGATACCCAGGTGTTACAAACTATGCAACATCAAAAACCATCAAAAAACATAGTATCCACATTGATAACATGAAACATTGCAATACTGATTGTTTCTTAAGTGAGCGTAGCTAAATTGATAATGCTAATAATATCCCTAACCTGAAACATGTGTGTGTGTGTGTCTAAGAAAATTACACCCAGTAAAAATCACTACAATGGGACATATCGTATACGAGATATAAGATATGTTTTTGCATTGTCTGATACATGCAAGACAGCAGCCATAGTATATAAGTTATCAGATTGTGCTGTTGATGCTTACCGTTATTGTTTCAAAGGCTGATCATGTTTTAAGTGGCATCTGTCACATACGGCATGTATTACAATAAAGCCATGGCAGTGTAAGAATCGGGTCAGCTTGGCCCCGCCCATATGGGGGCGTGTATTAATGTGTCATAGACATTACGGTGTTTAACTTGCATATCAAACGACTAATTGTGTCATGGTCCTAGCAATAGTATGTCCCTATGGCATAAAGGGTGGATTGCTAAGAAATAAGAATTAAGTGACAATACAGAGGCACGCTAGATACATGGCACATCGATGATAGAGCCACAAGATAACGTCTGACTGAATTAGGCTCAAAGATCAAAGAAAAAAAAATGTATATTTTTTTTCTTTTTTTTTCTTTGATCTTTGAGCCTAATTCAGCCAGACTTTATCTTGTGGCTCTATCATCGATGTGCCACATATCTAGCGTGCCTCTGTATTGTCACTTAGTTCTTATTTCTTAGCAATCCACCCTTTATCTAAAGTAAGGGAATTATAAAAACACTTTATTTAACATATATGCAGAAATAGACGAACAATAACAAATTAGATCATCAGAGAAATGGGTATATGTCTTCCATTACTCTATATTGCACAAATGGATGATCTAAAAGAAATTTAAAAACAGGCTTAAAAATTGGGCAAGTGTGGTCGGACAGAGCGTGTGGGTACCCAAAGATTCAAATGTGGTATGTGATATAGGTAGCAGCACATTCATTCAATACATACAGGTCTATGCGTCAAAGGCGTCCTCCTACCTGCGTACTGCTGGGATTGAACCCAGTCAGCTGATTGCTAGCTAGAAACCCTATATCGTAATCACAATACCATGCACATCAAAGTCAAGAAATATATCATATTAGTATCATACTGTTAAGCATACCATGCACATCAAAGTGAAGAAATATATCATACTCATCTCTTATAACTTGAGCATACCATACACATTAAAGTGAAGAAATTAAACTTGTTTGTATCATACTATATGACACTAGCATTCACGTCTCAGATCTCAAATCGCTAATTATTATGTTCACGCATACACTATATGTCTATACTTGGATATCCACATACATAATGTTACTAAGTTCACTCTCAGTGTATTGCGCACTGAGATAGTTGGTTTGAACAACCATATACTTATAACATTCATCCAAAATGGGCGTAAGCAGATATTGAGCCAGTATCAGATTTTCTGTCTTTCAGTGTAGCGTTATAGATAAAACTTAAGTCATGATGATTAATTATTTCTAATAGATTAAATTCAATATCGGCAGCTCAGCAGCGTAAAAACCACTACAAATAGTCAGTTATAGCATTAATTGTGGTGCTACAAAGTATCTTATACAGATATTGTTAGTCAAAGGTTCCAGGGCCCACACGCTCGTGTCAAGGCCACGCCCACCCATCCACCCTTTATGCCATAGGGACATACTATTGCTAGGACCATGACACAATTAGTCGTATGATATGCAAGTTAAACACTGTAATGTCTATGACACATTAATACACGCCCAATATGGGCGGGGCCAAGCTGATAATAAGTCAGCACGGTCGCAATATCAGAAGTTAGCTGGCATTTGTCTTTTGCTCTTGTGCTATCTTTTTATTTTCAACTTTTAATAAACGTGTAAACCTGGTCATGATAAATTTTTACTTTTAGCACTGTAGTGTGCAAGTGCACCACTTGTAATCTAGCCCATAATCTGTAAGTTTTTCTCCATTCGATTAATTAGAGAACTGAAAAATATCAGAAAATAATAGAATATTAAAGGGACACACAAATCAAAATTAAACTTTCATGATTCAGATAGAGTATGCAATTTTAAACAACTTTCCAATTTACTTCCATTAACAAAATGCCCACAGTCTTTTGAGCATGTGCAAGAATTCACAGAATATACGTATATGCATTTGTGATTGGCTGATTGCTGCCACATGATACAGGGGAAGAGGAAATAGACATAACTTTGAAATTTGTCAGAAAAAAAAATCTACTAATCATTTGAAGTTCAGACTAACTGCTACTGCATATTCTTTTTATCATGCATTTGTTGATCATATAAATCTTCTGTATTTACTGGTCTTTTAAACTCTATATTAATTATTATTTTTTGCTAAATCAAAAAGGATCCAAGCACGTTAAAAAGGATCTAAGCACGAATTACTTTTCAACTGAAAACGTCCTGATTAGGGGCCAGATTACTTGTGGTGGGCTAACAGTTACTCTCAAGAGCTATTGGGTTTATCGAAGCAGTATGAGAACTTCAGATGTAGCACTCATATTACAAGTTGAAAGTAAACACGATTGTTTTAGTGCAATTAAAGTTAACACTCGTTGTTATAGTGCGATCTCAGAGCTCTTGTTAACTGTTTTGCAAAACAAAAAAGTGTCACAAAACACATTAAAAATAAATTTAAAAGTACAGTTATACTCATAATAACACAATCAAATAAACATTATTTTAAAAAATTATTGCCCAAAAAAGTTATAAGTGCTCAAAGAAATGAGGTCTCAGGTGTTAGAAAAAAAGGCAGGGCAGGGGGGTTAGTTTTTTTTCTTCTTCTTTCTTTGCTCCATCGACTTCTATGGGGTTAAATGTTAATTCTGATTGTGACATTCCAAGTTTGGATTTTTGCGCACATCGGTTTAACGCAAGAGCGAACAACTTTTTACTTTTAACTTGTAATACGAGCACTACCCAAAGCACACAAAAAATTATATCTTCTTTTATAACAGGATTTTAACAGTTTTCATACTGTAAATCGTGAAACCACTAATGTTTAATCCATTGAAATAATTTAGCTGCTAAAATATCTCAAAAAGTTCCAAACCTCACATTATATAATAATAACTAGTATTTATATAGCGCCTTTCTCCTAGTGGGACTCAAAGTGCTTTTTCAGCGCTCGCTCTCGGAATGAACCAAATAGGCAGCTGAATAGTAATAGTTTTTATTATTACCCAATTTAATGGTACCCATTTTATCGACCTCTGAAGGCTGAAGGGCTGATTCGGCCCTGCCAGGATTTGAACCTCTGACCTTGGATTTTTTAAACAGGCTTTTTTGTAGTGAGGGCATTTACCAACTGTGCTACCTAACAGAAAGTGTTTTTTTTTTTAATAATGGCATCATTATTTAATATAAATGTCTCTTTTACAGATATAAATGTTTTTTTATTTTAAAGGGACACTCAAGTCAAAATGAAACTTTCATTATTGAGATAGAGCATGCAGTTTTAGACAACTTTTCAATTTTCTTCCATTAAAAAAAAGTGCAGTCTTTTTTTATTTAAACTTTTTGAGTCACCAGGTCCTACTGAGCATGTGCAAGAATTCAACGAATAAGCATTTGTGATTGGCTGATGGCTGTCAAATGGTACAGGGGGAGTGAAAAAAGACATATCATTTAAATTTGTCAGAAAAAAAAAACTACTATTCATTTGAAGTTCAGACTAAGTGCTATTGCATTGTCTTGTTATCTTGCATTTGTTGATTATGCAAATCTACTGTGTTGACTGGTCCTTTAATCAATAAATAAAAATATTTTAAGCACCTTGTAATATTTATATTACTGTAAGGAACTTGTGACACAATGTTCTGAATACTGTAAATTCTAATTATTAAAAACACGATTTTTAGAAATTTTGACCATTTTAAAAACCTGTACAAAAGATCTTGGTCACCAACAACTAAGATAAAAAGCAAATGTTTAAAGGGATAGTCTAGCCAAAATTAAACTTTCACGATTCAGATAGAGCATGCACTTTTAAGCATCTTTCTAAGTTACTCCTTTTATCAATTTTTCTTCCTTCTCTTGGTATCTTTATTTGAAAAAGCAAGCATGTAAGCATAGGAGCCGGACCATTTTTTGGTTCAGCACCTGGTTAGAGCAGGCTGATTGGTTTCTAAATGTAGCCACCAATAAGCAAACACTACCCAGGTGCTGAACCAAAAATGGTCCGGCTTCTATATACACAAAGTGAGTAAGGTGCACTCTCACAAACAGTCTTTCCAATGCCAGGGTGCTAGAATAAGGGTAAGATACAGCAAGTGATAGACAACACTCTCTGGACTTTATAGTAGCAAACAAAGTAGTTTATTTAGTGACGTTTCGGGGAATGCTCCCCTTCATCAGACGGTCTGATGAAGGGGAGCATTCCTCGAAACGTCACTAAATAAACTACTTTGTTTGCTACTATTAAGTCCAGAGAGTGCTGTCTATCGCTTGCTATACATATATATATATATATAAATATTTATATTTATATATATATATATATATATATATATATATATATATATATATATATATATATATATATATACAGTGGATATAAAAAGTCTACACACCCCTGTTAAAATGTCAGGTTTCTGTGATGTAAAAAAATGAGACAAAGATAAATCATTTCAGAACTTTTTCCACCTTTAATGTGACCTATACACTGTACAACTCAATTGAAAAACAAACTGAAATATTTTAGGTAAAGGGAAATAAAAATAAAAAACTAAAATAATATGGTTGCATAAGTGTGAACACTCTTTTATAACTGGGGATGTAGCTGTGTTCAGAATTAAGCAATCACATTCAAAATCATGTTAAATAGGAGTAAGTACACACCTGTCATCATTTAAAGTGCCTCTGATTAACCCCAAATAAAGTTCAGCTGCTCTAGTAGGTCTTTCCTGACATTTTGTTAGTCGCATCCTACAGCAAAAGCCATGGTCCGCAGAGAGCTTCTAAAGCATCAGAGGGATCTCATTGTTAAAAGGTATCAGTCAGGAGAAGGGTACAAAAGAATTTCCAAGGCATTAGATATACCATGGCACAGTGAAGACAGTCATCATCAAGTGAAGAAAATCTAGTGCAACAGTGACATTACCAAGAACTGGATGTCCCTCCAAAATTGATGAAAAGACGAGAAGAAAACTGGTCTAGGAGGCTGCCAAGAGGCCTACAGCAACATTAAAGGAGCTGCAGGAATATCTGGCAAGTACTGGCTGTGTGGTACATGTGACAACAATCGGCCGTATTCTTCATATGTCTGGGCTATGGGGTAGAGTGGCAAGACGGAAGCCTTTTCTTACAAAAAAAAACATCCAAGCACGGCTAAATTTTGCAAAAACACATCTGAAGTTTCTCAAAAGCCTTTTGCAAAAGGTGTTCTGGTCTGATGAAACCAAAGTTGAACTTTTTGGTCATAATTCCAAAAGATATGTTTGGCGTAAAAAAAAAAAAAGCATATCACCAAAAGAACACCATACCCACAGTGAAGCATGGTGGTGTCAACATCATGTTTTGGGGCTGTTTTTCTTCAGCTGGAACTGGGGCCTTAGTCAAGGTAGAGGGAATAATGAACAGTTCCAAATACCAGACAATATTGGCACAAAACCTTCAGGCTTCTGCTAGAAAGCTGAACATGAAGAGGAACTTCATCTTTCAGCATGACAACGCCCCAAAGCATACATCCAAATCAACAAAGGAATGGCTTCACCAGAAGGAGATTAAAGTTTTGGGATGGCCCATCCAGAGCCCAGACCTGAATCCAATTCAAAATCTGTGGGGTGATCTGAAGAGGGCTGTGCACAGGCGATGCCCTCGCATTCTGACAGATTTAGAGTGTTTTTGCAAAGAAGAGTGGGCAAATCTTGCCAAGTCAAGATGTTCCATGCTGAAAAACTCATACCCAAAAAGACTGAGTGCTGTAATAAAATCAAAAGGTGCTTCAATAAAGTATTAGTTTACGGGTGTTCACACTTATGCAACCATATTATTTTAGTTTTTTATTTTTATTTCCCTTTACCTAAAACATTTCAGTTTGTTTTTTCAATTGAGTTGTACAGTTTATAGGTCACATTAAAGGGGGAAAAAGTTCTGAAATGATTTATCTTTGTCTCATTTTTTTACATCACAGAAACCTGACATTTTAACAGGGGTGTGTAGACTTTTTATATCCACTGTATATATATATATATATATATATATATATATATATATATATATATATATATATATATATGTAGAATTTACTTTGTGCACATTTGCTAAACGTTGTTATATATTTTATTTTAACTGCATGGTAATGCTACGTGAAGATATATAGGGGCCGATTTATCAAAGTGCCAATCGGTCCCAATGCATCTGTTTCCGGGCGAGCCTTCAAGCTCGCTTGAAACAGGAGTTAAGAAGCAGCAGTCTTAAGACTGTTGCTCCTTAACCCATCCACCACCTCTGAGGCGACAGACAGCAATCAGCCCAATCAAATACGATCAGGTTGATTGGCACCCCCTGCTAGCAACCGATTGGTCGCAAATCTGCAGGGGGCGGTATTGCACAAGCATTTCATAAGGAATGTTTGTGCAATGATAAATGCGGATAGCGTATGCTGTTAGCATTTATCGATGTTGGGCAGACATGATACGCTACAGCGGATCATTTCCGCCTGAAGATGATAAATTGGCCCCATATTGCTAGTAGAGCAGTGTTGTGATTTATCCTTATGTTTTCCTATTGGTATAACTGGTAGTGAGTCACAAGTAGTATATTATGTTCTGGCAATATTGATATATGGAATTGCTATTGGTTTTGTTACTTATAATTTCCCAACTGGTGTATTTGTAATGTAATATGCACATATAGGGCTCTATTTATGCAGATTCAGAGCCCTTACAATTCAGGCTCACTCATACAATGCAGCCTGAAACTGTGAATTAAGAAGCAGTGGTTGTAAGAGGTAGCAGAAATAAACCTCACCAGACTGATCCAGGTTGTGTGAGAAAAGGGGGCAGGGTGTTTGCTTGTGCAATTTCAAATTCCAACAGCCGATGCTGCCTTGCTGGCTGAGAAACACTGGCAGACAAGTTCCCTGTCTGGAAACATTGTCCACCCACACTTTCATAAATGGAGCCCATAATGGTATCAAAGAAGAAGGCTATTAAACCTATCTACTTCTCTTCTTATTTGTTTATAATTAAATTTTCAGTCAGAAAAAAAGATGAGCTTTAGCAATTATTATTTTTTAACCTAAATTGTTTAATCTCCTATTTTTTTCATTGTCTGTAGTTATTTAATTACGAATCATAAACTCTTTGATATTAATATATTGAAAGTTAACATTTTAAGATATCAGCATACACCACCACCTCTAGACATAATAATCCCCTCCTGTGGAGTGGAAAATATTTCTATTGTTAAAAAAACAAAAACAAAAACTATCCCCCTAGTCCCCTAATATAAAAATGAAATTAAAAAAAATGCAGTAATCACTAGGTATTTAATATATAATATATGCCTATTTGTAAAATAGTAATCAGGTGTTTTCCTTGGTAAATTTCAAAATCAAAGTGTTGTTTTATATTGTTACATTCTCTCAGGTACAGCAACAAAACTATTCTCGGTCACTGTACTTATACACTGTATACTTATTGAATACTGTAATAAACCTGAGAACATTATAAGTTATGTGAGGTGTCCAATATGTTATATATTTTGCATACCAATAGCAATATGAAAAACAATAATTACCTCTACAACACTTTGGAAACACAATGGCAAATTATTTATGGAAATGTTTGTAGCCGTAAAATATTCCTGTGTCTGTTTAGTTATGGTAAAGTAGACTCTTTGGATAGATTAAAAAATGTCTCTGCAATCTCACTGGAACAATGAAGGGGCAGAGCTTGCGCTCTCCAATGCACTCTAGAGGCATCGCTGGGATTTGTCAAATACACTTAGGCCCAACATGCAGAATTTAAGGATTCTCTTTCGTCCTTATGAAGTATTTTGCTTCCCAATTGTAATGCGCTATTTCAAAGTATTTTGTGATTCCAGTAACCTTCAAAGTAGAACTATGCACCAATATGTGTTTGTAGATGTGTTGAGGGGTGTGTATGACTCTTTATGAGTTTTGTATTTTTCTAGTTGCGATGTAGTGTGAATGCTAGTTTCCCTAATGTGTTTCATTGAATCTAGCCCATAATTTCATTCAAAGTATTATCCATTTCCCCTGAAATCATTATGGTATCAATCTCCACATGTTTAAGTGCATTTCTGTATTTGTGTATAAACCTGCACCATCTATTTTTCTTTTTCTGAATAGAGTATAGAGAACATTTCCATAACACATACACCATTAATTTCTTGTAAGAAAACACAGTAAATCGATTGGAAGTTGGCCCTGATATTTATTAGAAACATTTCTCTTTATAGTGCAATAAAGGTAGAGCTAAGCAATTAAACACTCTCCACCTGTATATTTTAATTTGAAAGGCATAATACCTAATACATATGTAATTACCTTCATATCTAAAGGAATAAATAAGCAGAACATACAGTATGATAATGTCATTCAGCACACATTTAAAAGCAATGCTATAAAATAGGTCATACAAGAGCATTTCAATGCTTGTTTATATCTGAGGCTTTTTAATAATACATAGCACATTAAATTCTAATATTTAGCAGCTTGCAGATTGCTGATAATGAGGAA
Source organism: Bombina bombina (assembly GCF_027579735.1). Taxonomy (NCBI): domain Eukaryota; kingdom Metazoa; phylum Chordata; class Amphibia; order Anura; family Bombinatoridae; genus Bombina; species Bombina bombina. The sequence goes on along the minus strand of NC_069503.1, from coordinate 655,024,301 downwards.
GACAGATTTTGCGATGATTTTCAATAAATTGTACAAATATGTTCTTTAAATACAGTAATCTACACAAAACTATTAACTAATAAAGGTATTTAGAAAAAAAACAAAAGATTAGGCAGATTTGCAAACTAGCAGATTTTTTTTAAGTCAGGTCTCTTATAAGAAATGGTGAACTATAAGAAATATTTTATTAGGAACATTTTGGAACTTTTTTTAGTGGAAAAGCTATGGTAGGATTCTAAATGCTGTATTTATTACACTACAGGTAGGCAATTTTATACTTTCCTTTCAATATTTGAGGATGATTACAAAAGCAATCTTGAGCTCAGTCCTCCTGTTGATAGACAGGCTAGAAAAAAAATCATAGATACAAATGTAATAAAACAGAATTTCTGAATTATCTATCTATCTATCTATCTATCTATCTATCTATCTATCTATCTATCTATCTACTGTATATACTATATATATATATATATATATATATATATATATATATATATATATATATATATATATATATATATATATATTGTTTGTGTGTGTATATATATATATATATATATATATATATATTATACAGTATATTGCATTTATTTACTTAATACTTGATTTTATATGACAATTGGCTAGAAAGCTTGTCACTTCAAAAATATATCTTTTTTTTTTTCCACATTAGAGTACTCTCATTGAAGAAGCTAACTGGAATTACTTTAACATATCAGGTTACATTAATGTGACATTACTTGTGAAGTAGTACATTTTGTAATCTCTTTGGAGGAAATATTATGCAAATTATTTATAAATGTGGCAGCCTCAGGAGCAAGGCTGAATTAACATATCCTATTGTGAGAGTATAGTCAATACGTTTCAGTTCATAAGATATAAGATTGGGTTTTCATCTTTTTTTTTTTTTTATGAAGTACATTTTTATTCGGAAGAGAAACATTGCCATCTGCTGGAATACTTTGGGTAATGACTGTAGTTGTCTTTTCTATAGCATTATATGAAATAACATTAAACCAGAATATGTATGTTTAAAATGATCCATTTTTTTAACAGAAGAGCCTTTTGCAAATATTTTAAATTTATCTCTGTGAGTGTGTGTTTATGCGTGTGTACTTGTGAGACAAATAGATAGCTAGATAGAGGGAGAGATAGATATATATATATAGACAGACAGACAAACATGCAGACAGACATAGACTTTAACTTTACATCTTTATAGGAGTTAAATTATTATAACAATTATCCATTTGTGAAATGTATACATTTAATTGTTTTTAACATTTAAATAAATATATACAACTACAATGTGGGAATGTATGACATACAGTAAGACAAAATTATGTAATGCATCAAGGTGAAAACTAAACAGTTGTTGGAAATGTTAATTATTAATTCTATAAAAAAACATTTGCTGCTTCTAAGATTAAAAAAATATAATTAGCATGTGCTAGATGTTATAATTTGCATAAATAAAAAGAGAGAAGCGCTCAACCTGAGAACGAACAATAGCATAATAGCTTGTTCTATGGCTAGTTACCACCCTAGAAGCAGCCTCTTTTTGCTCAATATGTGCCTTTCACAGAGAAGAACTTTCCTGTAGCATATCAGTCTGATCCTGACTTCACAGTACAGTCCAGCCCCGAAATACCAGGCAATCCCTCTCGGAACAAGAGAAACAGCAAAACCCCAGACGTACGTTTCGGCCTATTGTGGGCCTCGTCAGTGAGGTGCAGCCATATCCCTCTAGGCACACTGAGCAACGGGTCCACATCTGGATTCCCGCATCACACTTAGGGAGACTTCCCTAAGAGCCATAATTTGCATAAATAAAAAGAGAGAAGCGCTTAACCTGGGAACGAACAATAGCATAATAGCTTGTTCTATGGCTAGTTACCACCCTAGATGTGTGCTAGATGTTAGCTACACAGTGACATGTAGATATGTCATTTTAAACTTATTTTTATTTTACAACAAATATTATGTGCATATTGAATTTGAATACTTCTAAGCACTGATAATTAATAGTATTAATGAGTGATTGGCCTAGTTTTCCTGTAATTTAAATATCAAAATTGTAGTGTTTAAACTACACTCCAGAAAAGCCGAAGTGGATTCAGTGAATTCAGAACTCTGACCATGTTACGTTTTGCACAGGAAATACAGACAGGAACTCTTTATTTCTGTATCTTACTGGCCAAAGTAAAGAAAATAAGCTATCAATCAAAAAGGGGTGTGATAGTTTTAAATTGTTTAAAGTATTTGTTTTGTCAGCAGGTTTTTTACATCTAAGTAAATTTCTAATGTGTATACAAAAAAGGACTTAAATGTCCTTTTACCATTTTTAATATAAAATGATCTCCTATATAACTATTTTTTTAATAATAAAGGAATAAGAAAGCAAGGAAAGACAGGAGCGCTATAGATTACGAGTGGAGCACTATTTATCGCTCCAGATCATGTGCTAACTACACTCGACTTCAGCTTTTTGTACGCATTCGATACCGTGCGTATTACAAATTGAAAGTACATTTTTTTCGCTTGCGCGCTAACTCAATGCATGCAAAAAGCAAAAGTTACAATATTGCAACTGCGTTAATGTATTCTCCCATAGACTTCAGTGGAACGTGAAAAGTGGAATACTCGCAAACCCAATACTTTTTTTTTTCAACTGCACTATCCAGACTTGAACTATTAATATTTCACATTCTAATGTTCTTCACAAAGCAGAATATGTTTTATTTATTCATAAATACATATTTCCATATGTAGCTGATGTTTTTTTGCTAAAATACATATCTATACCTTTATTTACAATATATTATTAAATATAGGAATAGATATATACAGATATATATATAGAAATATATATTTACAAATACTTAGAACATATTCCCCTATGTATAGAACATTGGAATGTAAAATATTTACACTAAAGAGACATATATATATATATATATATATATATATATATATAAAATACTGTTAATAAAAATTACATATCTATAACTACATATTTATAGGAAAAGATATGCAGGCATTTACACACACACACACATATATATATATATATATATATATATATATATATACTGTATATTGCATCTATATAGTATATCCAATAGAAAGGCACTCCCCGATATTTTAAAGCAATACATTTTCTTTATTGTGACGTTTCGGGGATTTTAACCCCTTCTTCAGACCATAAAAAACATATTGAATTTAACATATATATACAGTAAAAGCATACATTTCGAGAAAACTTCTTAATAAAATCATAAAAACTAACGGCTAGATTACGAGTTTGGCGTTAGCCTTAAAAAGCAGCTTTAAGGGGTCCTAACGCTGCTTTTTAACACCCGCTGGTATTACAAGTTTGGCAGGTACAGGTGTACCGCTCACTTTTCTTCCACGACTTTTCCATACCGCAAATACCCTTACGTCAATTGCGTATCCTATCTTTTTAATGGGACTTGCCTAACGCCGGTATTACAAGTCTTGGAAGAAGTGAGCGGTACAGCCTCTACCTCCAAGACTTCTACCGCATTTAAAAGTCAGTAGTTAAGAGTTTTATGGGCTAACGCCGGAACATAAAGCTCTTAACTAAAGTGCTATAAAGTACACTAACACTCATAAACTACCTATTAACCCCTAAACCGAGGCCCCCCCACATCGCAAACACTAAAATAAAAAAAATTAACCCCTAATCTGCTGACCGGACATCGCCGCCACCTACATTATACCTATGAACCCCTAATCTGCTGCCCCTAACATCGCCGACACCTACATTATGGTTATTAACCCATAATCTGCTGCCCCCAATGTCACCGCCACATACCTACAATTATTAACCCCTAATCTGCCGACCGGACATCGCCGCCACTATAATAAATGTAGTAACCCCTGAACCGCCGCACTCCCGCCTCGCAAACACTATAAAATTTGTTATTAACCCCTAACCTGCCATCCCTAACATCGATGCCACCTACCTACAATTATCAACCCCTAATCTGCTGCCCCCAACGTTGCCGCTACTATGTTAAATGTATTAACCCCTAAACCTATGTCTAACCCTAACCCTAACACCCCCTAACTTAAATCTATTTTTAATAAATCTAAATAAAATTACTATAATTAAATAAATTATTCCAATTTAAAACTAAATACTTACCTTTAAAATAAACCCTAATATAGCTACAATAAAACTAATAGTTACATTGTAGCTATTTTATGATTTATTTTTATTTTACAGGCAACTTTGTATTTATTTTAACTAGGTAGAATAGTTATTAAATAGTTATTAACTATTTAATAACTACCTAGATAACATAAATACAAATATACTTGTAAAATAAACCCTAACCTAAGTTACAATTACACCTAACACTACTCTATAATTAAATTAATTACCTAAACTACCTGCAATTACATTAAATAAAATAAATTATGAAAAAAAACAAACACTAAATTACAGAAAATAAAAAAGAAATTACAATATTTTAAGCGAATTACACCTAATCTAATCCCCCTAATAAAATAAAAAGCCCCCCAAAATAATAAAATTCCCTACCCTACACTAAATTACAAATAGCCCTTAAAAGGGCCTTTTGTGGGGCATTGCCCCAAAGTAATTAGCTCTTTTACCAGCCCTTAAAAGGGCCTTTTGCGGGGCATTGCCCCAAAGTAATCAGCTCTTTTACCTGTAAAAAAAAATACAATACTCCCCAACATTAAAACCCACCACCCACATACCCCTACTCTAAAACCCACCCAATCACCCCTTAAAAAAACCTAGCACTAACCTCCTGAAGATCACCCTACCTTGTGCCGTCTTCACCCAGCCGGGCCGATGTCTTCATCCAAATCCGGCAAGAAGAGGTCCTCCAGAGGGTCCAAAGTCTTCATCCTATCTGGGCAGAAGAGGACATCTAGACCGGAAGAACTCTTCATCCAAGCGGCATCTTCTTTCTTCATCCTTCTGGAGCGGAGCAGCACCATCTTGAAGACCTCAGACATGGAACATCCTCCTTGACCGACGACTAGACGACGAATGACGGTTCCTTTAAATTACATCATCCAAGATGGCGTCCCTCGAATTCCGATTGGCTGATATGATTCTATCAGCCAATCGGAATTAAGGTAGGAAAAATCCTATTGGCTGATCCAATCAGCCAATAGCTATTTGTAATTTAGTATAGGGCAGGGATTTTTATTATTTTGGAGGGGTTTTTTATTTTATTAGGGGGATTAGATTAGGTGTAATTAGTTCAGGCAATCAGCCAATCGGATTGACCTCACATTCTATTGGCTGTTCCGATCAGCCAATAGAATGTGAGGTCAATCCGATTGGCTGATTGGATCAGCCAATAGGATTGAACTTCAATCTGATTGGCTGATTGAATCAGCCAATCAGAATTTTCCTACCTTAATTCCGATTGGCTGATAGAATCCTATCAGCCAATCTGAATTTGAGGGACGCCATCTTGGATGACGTAATTTAAAGGAACCGTCATTCGCCGGGAAGTCGTAGGCCAGGATGGATGTTCTGCGTCGGAGGTCTTCAGGATGCTGCCGCTCCGCTCCAGATGGATGAAGATAGAAGATTCCGCTTGGATGAAGACTTCAATTGGATGGAAGACCTCTTCTGCCTCGCTTGGATGAAGACTTCAATCAGATGGAGGACCTCTTCTGCCCCGCTTGGATGAAGACTTCAATCGGATGAAGGACCTCTTCTGCCCCGCTTGGATGAAGAATTCGGCTCGAGTGAAGACAACTCAAGGTAGGGAGATCTTCAGGGGGTTAGTGTTAGGTTTTTTTAAGGGGGTTTTGGGTGGGTTTTAGAGTAGGGGTATGTGGGTGGTGGGTTGTAATGTTGGGGGGGGTATTGTATTTTTATTTACAGGTAAAAGAGCTGATTACTTTGGGACAATGCCCTGCAAAAAGCCCTTTTAAGGGCTGGTAAAAGAGCTGATTACTTTGTAATTTAAGATAGGGTAGGGCATTTTATTATTTTGGGGGGCTTTTTTATTTTATTAGGGGGCTTAGATTAGGTATAATTAGTTTAAACTTCTTGTAATTTTTTTATTTTCAGTAATTTAGTGTTTGTTTGTTTTTTGTATTATAGTTTAGATAATTGTAGGTAATTTATTTAATTGGTTTAATGATAGTGTAGTGTTAGGTGTATTTGTAACTTAGGTTAGGATTTATTTTACAGGTAATTTTGTAATTATTTTAACTAGGTAGCTATTAAATAGTTATTAACTATTTAATAGCTATTGTACCTAGTTAAAATAAATACAAAGTTGCCTGCAAAATAAATATAAATCCTAAAATAGCTACAATGTAACTATTAGTTATATTGTAGCTATATTAGGGTTTATTTTATAGGTAAGTATTTAGTTTTAAATAGGAATAATTTATTTAATGTTATTACATTTATTTTGTTTAATTTAAATTATATGTAACTTAGGGGGGTGTTAGGGTTAGGGTTAGACTTAGGTTTAGGGGTTAATAACTTTATTATAGTAGCGGCGACGTTGGGGGCAGCAGATTAGGGGTTAATAATTGTAGGTAGGTGGCGGCGATGTTAGAGAGGGCAGATTAGGGGTTAATAAAATGTATTATAGTGTTTGCGAGGTGGGAGTGCGGCGGTTTAGGGGTTAATACATTACATAGTGGCGGCGATGTCCGGTCGGCAGATTAGGGGTTAATAAGTGTAGGTAGGTGGCGGCGATGTTGGGGGGGGCAGATTAGGGGGTAATAAATATAATATAGGTGTCGGAGATGTTAGGGACAGCAGATTAGGGGTTCATAGCTATAATGTAGGTTGCGGCGGTGTCCGGAGCGGCAGATTAGGGGTTAATAGTATAATGCTGGTGTCAGCGATAGCGGGGGCAGCAGATTAGGGGTTAATAAGTGTAAGGTTAGGGTTGTTTAGACTCGGGGTTCATGTTAGGGTTTTAGCTGTAGACTTAGAGAGTGTTTCCCCATAGGAAACAATGGGGCTGCGTTAGAAGCTGGACGCTGCTTTTTTGCAGGTGTTAGTTTTTTTTTTCAGCCAGCTCAGCCCCATTGTTTCCTATGTGGATATCGTGCACGTGCACGTTTTTCCAGCTTACCTCTACCGTAAGCAACGTTGGTATTGAGGGTTGAAGTGGAGCTAAATTATGCTCAACACTCCCTTTTCTGAGGCTAAAGCAGCCATTCAGACAACTCGTAATACCAGCGTTGTCTTAAGGGTGCGCTGGAAAAAAAAGGCTCGTTAGCACCGCGGGTCTTTTCCGACAAAACTCCAAATCTAGGCGTTAGGTTCCATACAATATGTAGTATACAGAATAGCATATATTAAGTTTTAGATATGTTAATGCCTATTCACGTGATATATCTATTTGCCTTCAAATTGTTTTCTCAATATAGTGACCTATTAGTCTAGGGATAGTTCAATTTCTCTATTTTAGAAGATGAAGGCTCATTTTTATTATTATTATTATTATTATTATTATTATTAATAATAATTTATTTCTGAAAAAAAACATATAATTAACACCAATGAGTTTTGAACAACTATTACTAATTATTTTTTAATGATTTTTATATGTAGAATTGCTAATTGTTTTTAGAATATATTATTATTCATTCATAATTGAGTATGACTTCCTGTTCACAATGTATGTATTATTTAACGTATTATTGTTTATAATCACTATCTTATATGCAGTTGTTTTTTCGGTCAGCATATCTATGTATTATTTTATTACATATTTATGAAATAACCAAATTAATTGTTAGCAACTGGAAATTTGTACATAGATTCTATCAGATTATCAATTGTATCTTTTTAAACTGTTATTGTTATCCCCTTTTTTTATGCCTCGCTTCCTTTAAGTTACTGTATAGTACTGCAATTAATTAAGGTATGTAGTGACGTAAGGAGGCGTGACCTGATCGTTGTCCTGAAATTGACAGCTTGTAAGGTTGGCGTTCATCAAGCCTCTGACGAAGCGGACGAGTTCCGTAAAACGTGTAAGGCCACGCCCAACTTACGTCACTCGCTCATCACACGCTAAATAGTGCTCTCCGCTGGTCTGTGGATTCTGAGCGTTTGTGTTGCTTATCGCTTTTTGAAAATAGATCCATAGTATTGGACTCAGTGGTGCCTCAGGATATAGGCCATGGGTCTTCTCGGACTCAGATGAGATTGAACCGCTACTGACAACTGCAGCTTTAGCTGTCCGAGTGTGGACACCTTTACCTCAATATTTAAAATGTATACCTTACCTCATACGATTGAGGTCACATCTTTTGAGTAGGAATTACTCAGGGAGATTGTGTTTTATGTTTTAAATTGCTAAATTGGATTAAAACTTTTCTACACTATGAGAAGTGTTTTTGTGAGCTTGTTTTACTAGGTCCCAGCATATATATATACATATATATATATATATATATATATATAGAGAGAGAGAGAGAGAGAGAGAGAGAGAGAGAGAGATATGTGTTTAGAATAAAAAGGACATTATCCTGTAAGTAAAGAACATTTGAATGTGAAATATGTACAGTAAATATACAGTAAAATACATAAATACATATGTGCACACACAAACACACAAATATATACAGGTATATATATAAATATAAATATATATATATATATATATATATGTATATACAGTATATATTATATATATATATATATATATATATATATATATATATATACATATACATATTTAGACATGTCTATATATGTATCCCTATTTTAAAGCCCTTTAAAGCTGTCCTTTTATTTTCTAACACCTGAAACCTTATATCTTCGAGCCTTTATAACTTAATATATGCAATCTTTTTTAAAATAATTTTTATTAGATAGTGTTATTATGAGTGTAACTGTACTTTTAAATGTATTTATCATGCATTTTTTAACACTTTTTATTTAAGCGTAACAATTTTACCAGTGCTCTGAAGCCGCGCTTTCCAGACATGATGTTAATTTCAATTGTGCTTAAGCGATCTTGTTTACTTTCAACCTGTAATATGTGTGCTACTTAGAAAATAAATGTGTTCAGAGCGCCTCAAATGGGCTAGGTGTTGTACAATGTGTAGAGTGTGTATTTAAAAATATTTTAATTGTAAATCTAGTACTTTACACAAGAATAAAACATGCCATGGTGGGTACAGTGGTAATAAAAGACAATAAAAACAATAAGATGTGGATCCACTCTTGTACAAATTAAATATTGAATATATCTATATAAAAACACCGAATATAAAATGATGCGGAGGCAATAATAATAGTAGCCCCAATAAAAATATGAGAAAGTTAAAATTCCAAATAAAGTCTGAAAGAAATCAATCAAATGTGTGGATTAAAAAATGCAGTAAATAAAATGAATGGATTGCTGATATCGACTAGGAGGAGGATACCGTAAGAGATATTATGTACCAGTGCTGGTGGTGATAATGTGTATAAAAAAGGGAGTGAAAAATTATCCTTAGTGACTGCAAATATAAAGAAAACAGACAGTGTCAACTTGCTTATTCAAAAGTGAAAAAAATTATGTGAAAAATTGAAAAAATTACAAAGGAAAAAAATGAAAAAATGCTGCTCAAAAATGAAAAAAAGAGAACAAAGTCAGTGATCAAAGAAAGGTGGATCCACATCTTATTGTTTTTATTGTCTTTTATTACCACTGTACCCACTGTGGCATGTTTTATTCTTGTGTAAAGTACTAGATTTACAATTAAAATATTTCTAAATACACACTCTACACATTGTACAACACCTAGCCCATTTGAGGCGCTCTGAACACATTTATTTTCTTAGTACATTTTCCAAGCTAGCTAGTTAGCCTACTGTTCAGAGCTATAGGTGCTCGTCTTTGGCGCTACACCCCATCGAAATCCATATGTGTGCTACTTCACATGTATGCAAACAGTCTCAATAAACCTAATATCAATCGCGCACCACTCGTAATCTAACCCTAAGAAGGGGAAGAACTCCTTAATTTCCCTAGTCTCTAGCCTATGATACTTAGTGAAGGACACTGCTATATTTAAAAGAATACTGTTTTTCTATTTTTCTTTACTCTCTTAAGAAAGTTGCCTAGGGATGTGCATTCGTATTCTTCCTTAGGATCTGAATGTGAAGGAAGGTGGCCGCTCTCAGCATTCGGCTCTTTTCGGTGCCGTATTTCTTCTTGTGAAAGTATAACACACTTTGCATAAATCTTAGTGTGTTGAACTTTCACAAAAATTAAATTCCGGCTTTGAAAAGAGTTGAATGCCACGAGCGACCAAAAAGAAACCATTTTACAAAAAGAGTGCAAACTGTTTAAATAGCTGAGTATAAAAAAGATAAACAACACCGCTAACAGTGCAATGAAAAACTAACCAGATGATGCCCAGATATCTAACCTGTACTTTTTAATAATAGCAATTAGTAATACCACACTGCTGTTTTAAAAATAACTGAACTAGTCTTTAGCTTCTGTTTACCAGGTAGTAGAGATTGCTTTTTAGATTGTGGGATAAAGAAACCAAGGGGGGCCAATGTTTTTGCACTCACTAAACCTTAGTAATCATAGCCCAACCCATGTTGCAAGGTATATTTGGTTGGAGCTGTCCACTAGACATATTAAAAATGTATTGTGTGAAATAACAATTCACAAAACAAGGCTAATTCATGCCCACCAAATATGTTTACCATCTACTTGCTTGCAAACTCAATTGTAAGCAATAGGGGAAGGAAAAAAACAACTCAAAGGCCAACACATACACAAAAATCTATATATGTGTTAAAGCACCTAGGGCGAGATTACATATACGGTGTAGGTTTCAGTGCAACTGCTGAAACCCATACCGCCCATACGTTCACCTTGCACATTGGGTGAATCACATAAACTGCGCTGACAGATGATATACTGCCATAAGTATAAACTGGCGTGTTACAGAAATGTTCATAAATACACATTTCTGGAGTCGCCAGTGACTTACGGCAATATATGAACTGGGATGAAGATAAAAGATGCCGGTCCCGCGATGGATAGAGATGGAGTCGCCTGGATGAAGATGCTTCATCGCTGGGATGAAGATCTTTCGCCAGACTTCAGCAACTGTGAGCTGAATGCACTTTTAAGGGCAATGCCCATATACATTCCCTTTTCAGGGCGATGGGTAGATTAGTTTTTTTTAGTTAGGTTTTTTTTATTTTGTGGGTTTGGGGGGTGGGGGTTTGTAATGTTAGGGGGTGTTTGTTTTTATTTGTTTGCAAAAGAGCTGTTAGCTTTAGGGCAATGCCCTACAAAAGGCCCTTTTAAGGGCCCTTGGTAGTTTATTATAGATTAGGTTTTTTTTATTTTGGGTTTTTATTTCTTTCAAACGGGGTATAAGAATAGGAATAATTTTTATTATTTTCGATAATTTCGTTTGTTATTTTTTGTAATGATAGTTGTTTTTTTTTTTGTAATTTTAGTGTTTATTATTTTTTATAATTGTAGTTTTAATTTTTTAGTAATCTTAGTTTTTCTATTTTTAGTAATGTTAGTTTTTTTATTTTTTAGTAATGTTAGGTTTCATTAGTTTAAGCTTATATTTTATTTTTATTTCACAGGTAAGTTTGTATTTATTTTAACTAGGTAGTTAGTAAATAGTTATATGGTAGCTAGCTTAGGTTATTTTTTTTATTTCACAGGTAAGTTTGCATTTATTTTATCTAGGTAGTTAGTAAATAGTTATATATTGTAGCTAGCTTAGGTTTTATTTTTATTTCACAGGTAAGTTTGTATTTATTTTTAAATAGTTAGTTAGTTAATAATTTGTAACTTTTAGGTCTTTTTTAATTATGTTAAAGTTAGGGGGTGTTAAGTTTAGGGGTTAATGGTTTAATTTAGGTTGTTGCGATAAGGGGGCCAGAGATTTAGGGGTTAATAGGTAGTTAGTGGAGGCAATGTTTGGGAATGGCAGTTTAGAGGTTAAAAGGTTTGTTAATGATGGTGATGTTTGGGAACGGCGGTTTAGGGGTTAATAGGTTTATTTAGTGTTTCAGTTAGTGTTGGCAATGTCAGGGAACTGCGGTTTAGGGGTTAATAGGTTTAGTTAGTGTTGGCGATGTTTGGGAATGGCAGTTTAGGGGTTAATAGGTTTAGTTAGTATTGGCGATGTTGGGGAACTGTGGTTTAGGGGTTAGTAGATGTATTTAGTGATTTAGTTACTGCGGTTTAGATTAGCACAATGAAAAATTACTAATATGAATAAAGAATGGATCCAAATATTCAGAAACTGATTTAATTATTTTTGGAATTTTTGGGGATTTTAGTTATGGTGCCTATTCGGAAATTCAGATATATTCGAATCTTTGAATCAGCCAAAATTCATCTGAAAATTAAATACAGCCGAAACAAATTGCAAATGTCTAGTTGATACATTTATTAGTTATTACGGTGTGGGGGTGGCGGTTGAGAGGTACATATTTTGCATGCCTTAGGTGTTTGTTGTCTTTTAAGGAGTTACGGTGCTTATATACTCAGCGCAAGGCTTGCTTCACCTGCCTATGTTTGGCAAGGTGAAAATTGAGTAAAATTTCTCCATTCTCACCGCGTAAGTCCTTGCACTGAATATATAATACCAACTTGCGACGCTGGTTCTATGTTAGCTTATGGGAGTAAAAACCGCGGGCGACGTGTAAAATATACACCCCGCATTTGTATGCGGTGCAGTATATAATATGATTGCTAGATTCGCAAAATAATTGGCGACACCGACTTTTGCGGGCGACGCCACATATGTGATCAAGCCCTAATTCTTTATATTTTTTTATAACAAATCTCATAAAATGAGAAAATACTAACTTTCATGGAGTTTACATGCAAAGATGTACACATTGATGTGGTTCACAGTTAAATATACAAGCATTTACTCAAGTTGAACTTGTACTGCAATATATCCTTTTAGAGTGCAATTTGCTTTTAAAAAATAAATTTTAAAAAATGATGTTTTAAAGCTGAATCATAAGAAAATACGCTTGGAAATATGTAGCATATCATTTTGAATCTGTCTGTTTATCAGAACTATTTAAATTAAGAAAGGTAGATCATTAGAAATCTTTTGATATCCCACAACATATTTGTTCTTTAGATAAATAATTCAAAGGGTATGAGAACTGACATAGAGTTCCACATTGAGTACCTAGCTTGAGTTTATGGAATATCTTGATAAAACAAGTATGTTTTAGAGGCTTCAACCCTTCTAGCTGGAGTTTTAATTGCTTACAAAAACATATCATTCAATGCTATATTTCAGACATAATAATTCTGCCACTGTTTGAAATGATGCAGAGACAGGCCATATATAATCTAGGCAAATCTCAGAGACTCCTAAACAAATGTCTTAGTCTCATCATCTCATAAAAGAACTAAATGATTATTGGAGATGCTGTCAGTTTAGTTCCAAAGACAATTAAACATGTTGAAATCTGTATCTTCAATGCACTGATAACAAAACCTTACAGAAATCCATCTTGAAAAACATGAATAGTCTTAAATAATACTTTATTTTCTTATACATAACTGGGACAAATACTGACACAGTTTTTCTCTAAAAAGGAGAAATATAGAACAAGTTGAACGCATTAAAACAACACGGAAGTAATCATTAAATTTTTTGAGCCTAAGAGTAATTTTAATAAAAATACATTTCTCTCTTGCATCAGGTCAGTAAATGTTCTGACACAGAGCAGGAAAAAGTAGAACCTTTAACATTATACACAGCGGGACAGATTTGGAGTGGAGTGCTAACAGTTACGCGTGATCGAAAAGGGGTTTATTGCAGGTGTTTGTGCACTTCGGATTTAGCACTCGTTTTACAAGTTGAAAGTAAAAGCGTGTGCGCAGTTGCCTCTCGCAATTATGTGAGGCATTCCTGTAGATTTACACGTATAACTAAAATACAATAAATAAATAAAGTGCAATTAAACATTTGTGAGAGATTAATAAACTAATCGTATTCTATTTTTTATTATATAGTTAATTTCCCATTAACTATAGGAAGTATTCATTGTGAGAGATTAATAAACTAACTTTATTCTATTTTTATTATATAGTTAATTTTCCATTAACTATATATAAATAAAACAAGACAAGTCACTTGTTGTGCATTAATGTGACAATATAAATATGATGAACCTTATTAACTTATATAAAACTCAATACTATTAATTGACATTGTGCAAAATGTGATTGCTAGTGCTATTTGTGCAGTTACATAAATGCTGCGACCCTAATGTCTTTGTTCAGACGCCAATGGCCATACGTCCTCAGTTTATAGATCCACCATAGTTCTCTCTTATTTATTTATGGACTATTTTGAACACACAAATGTGGTATCATGGTCATCTGGGGGCGATCCTGGTGACATGACAGAGATACATCAATGATGTGATGTGCATTTGGAGGGGGAGAAACAACCTTTGCTTGATTTCATTTCTCATTTAACTTCCAATTATATGTCTATTGTTCTAACACCAGAAATTAACAATCCATCCAAAATTAAGGTGCAATCAGCCAATAGGATTGAGCTCGCATTCTATTGGCTGTTCCAATCAGCCAATAGAATGCGAGCTCAATCCTATTGGCTGATTGGATCAGCCAATACGATAGGGTTTTTCCTACCTTAATTCCGATTGGCTGATAGAATTCTATCAGCCAATCAGAATTCAAGGGACGCCTTTTCACATCCAAGTTTCACCGGGTATTTCATCCTTTTGTTATTCCCCTCCTTCAAGTCACCTAGCGTCCTCGAACTCTGTGTGAGCACATATCGGTTGCGTTTGCAGACACATCTCCTTTTTCATTGGTTGAGTGGGTAAGCAGCCTCCATATATGTCAAGATACAATATACAGATAAAAAAAATACAAGATACAATATACAATATACAGACAGTTTGTAAGATGGTATAACAAAACAGACTGTAAGCAAAGGTAGAACAAAATACTCCCCTCAAGGTACAACCGCTACCTTCCCTCAGTATCGCCCAATGGGACTGTAAAGAGGATATAGCTTCGGTAGTGGGTGGCGCAGGTTAGGGTTCTTTCTTTACAGATGAAGAGATGATTCTCACGACCCTTCAGTAGTAAAATCTCACAGGTGCACTAGGACTAGAAAACTTCCATGATGTATATACACAAGATTCATGTGTATAAGTGCAATATACTCACAAGTATATATTTCTGGTGTTAGCGATGTCACAAAAAGAAAAACAGCAGTCCTTGTGTCTTAGGAACAGTGTTTAATATGTACAGTATATGTATTTATATACAGTATATATATATATATATATATATATATATATATATATATATATACTGTATATATAGGAATGTCTATTTAACCCCTTAATGACAAAGGACGTACCAGGTACGTCATATAAAAAACTTCCCTTAATGACAGTTGACGTACCTGGTACGTCCTCTGTTGTCTGAAGTGCTGGAAGCGATCATGATCGCTTCCAGCTGCTTACAAGGGATTGTAGTGATGCCTCAATATTGAGGCATCACTACAATCCCCCATTTTACAGACAGCTGCCAGTACCCAAGATGGCGGCAAATAGACAGAGGGGGAGGGTTAGAAAGATGTATGGGGGGATCAGGGAGGTTGTGGGGTAAGGGGGGATCTATCACTGCAGACTTTATGCCAAAAAATAAAAAAAAATAAAAAAAATATTTTTATTTCAGTACTGGCAGACTTTCTGCCAGTACTTAAGATGGCGGTGACAATTGTGAGGTGGGGAGGGAAGAGAGCTGTTTGAGGGGGGTCAGGGGGGATCAGGGGGTGGGATGTGTCAGGTGGGAGGCTGATCTCTACACTAAAGCTAAAAATTAACCCCACAAGCTACCTAATTAACCCCTTAACTGCTGGGCATATTACAAGTGTGGTGCGCAGCAGTATTTAACGGCCTTATTATTACCAAAAAGCAACACCAAAGCCATATATGTCTGCTATTTCTGAACAAAGGGGATCCCAGAGAAGCATTTACAACTATTTGTGTCATAATTGCACAAGCTGTTTGTAAATAATTTCAGTGAGAAACCTAAAATTGTGAAAAATTTAAGTTTTTTTTTATTTGATCGTATTTGGCGGTGAAATGGTGGCATGAAATATACCAAAATGGGCCTATATCATTAATTTGGGTTGTCTACTACACTACACTAAAGCTAAAATTAAACCTAAAAGCTCCCTACAAGCTCCCTAATTAACCCCTTCACGGCTGGGCATAATACACGTGTGGTGTGCAGCGGCATTTAGCGGCCTTCTAATTACCAAAAAGCAATGCCAAATCCATATATGTCTGCTATTTCTGAACAAAGGGGATCCCATAGAAGTATTTACAACCATTTATGCCATAATTGCACAATTTGTTTGTAAATAAATTCAGAGAGAAACCTAAAGTTAGTGAAAAAAATTGTGAAAAAGTCAACATTTTTTTTTATTTGATCGCATTTGGCGGTGAAATGGTGGCATGAAATATACCAAAATGGGTCTAGATCAATGCTTTGGGATGTCTTCTAAATATAAATATATACATGTCAAGGGATATTCAGGGATTCCTGAAAGATATCAGTGTTCCAATGTAACTAGCGCTAATTTTGAAAAAAAGTGGTTTGGAAATAGCAAAGTGCTACTTATATTTATTGCCCTATAACTTGCAAAAAAAAGCATAGAACATGTAAACATTGGGTATTTCTAAACTTGGGACAAAATTTAGAAACTATTTAGAATGGGTGTATTTTGGTGGTTGTAGATGTGTAACAGATTTTGGGGGTAAAAGTTAGAAAAAGTGTGTTTTTTTTCAATTTTTTCCTCATATTTTATATTTTTTATAGTAAATTATAAGATATGATGAAAATAATGGTATCTTTAGAAATTCCATTTAATGGCGAGAAAAACGGCATATAATATGTGTGGGTACAGTAAATGAGTAAGAGGAAAATTACAGCTAAACACAAACACCGCAAAAATGTAAAAATAGCCTTGGTCCCAAACGGACAGAAAATGGAAAAGTGTTGTGGTCATTAAGGGTTTAAAATACAGAACATATTCTGCTATGTGCAGAACACTAGAATGTTATTATGAATGTAACTGCACTTTGTAATGTATTTTTATGTGTTTTGTGTGACTTGTTATTGTTGGGAAACAGTTAACAATAGCTCTGAGATCCTGGCAATGTTACTAATGTAAATCTCGATTGCGATCATGCTCAACTTGTAATATGAGCACAATTTAATCTGCATGCAAACGATAGCGCAAACTTTTGCACCATACTTGTAATCTAGCCCTTTATAGGCAATTGCATTTTAATAATCTTATTCTGATTATTTTTTCTATTGCTTGTTTAACAGATTTTTTTTTAATAAAATCTGCTTTTTTTTTTGTTTTAGTTCTTGCATTTCTTAATATAAAATGTTTTTCTGCCTTGACCTTGTCTTGCTGTAAATATGAAATGTGGATCAATTTAGAGCAGTGACACAATGTGCCAACTTCAGCATATAGTCACCTAATGTAATGTCTCAGCTTCCATTTATAAAATATTAACCTCAAACATTTGTCAGTCAGACCCAGGACTAAGGACTGCAATACTGCACCATAAGCTAGTAAGTTGGTTTTGTCTACCTGGAACAGTTTCTAGTGTGGGTTTCATATTCTGAGAATTCTGTCCATGCTATGTACCAAGTCAACTATGTGAGTAGGTTCCCTTACTTGACTTGACCCCCCCCCCCAGGTTTTATTGCTTGTAACATGAGCAGCCTCACAAATGTATCTTTTCAGCATAGTTAAAAATCAGCAATTTGTAGGTTACAATTTGGACCCAAAAACTGAAGATACCTTTTAAGGGCATTTAGCTTTTACTTTCTCCTGACCAGGAGCTCTAACAAAATCCTCCATTATATTATTTCAGCATTTGCTGCATTTTGATATTTTATCCCAAATGTGATTGTCAGTTAATTTATTTCAATAATTTGTAATTGTAGTAAACACCTAGTGGTGTTTCAACTCATTCTGCTCTGAGCATACTACCATGTCACCTATCTTGTTCTGAGGGTGTTGCCACCCATAATATATATGGACCTATTTAAATCAGGGCAGAGTCTGTGTTTGGTGTAATTATAGAGTCCTGGTGTCTAGGCTCTTTATTTAAAATTTACCTTAAAAGTGAATAAACTAGTGACATTAGTATTAGTTATTATTTTGTTTGTATTGTTTCATGTTTTATTGATTTTGAATCCTTAGAGAGAATTTCATAAATTACACAGAGTATAAAATAAATAAGACAGTTAGAATTGAGCATTGACAATGGATTTTGAAGAACTATGTGAACATGAACTAGCAGTAGCCATATATATGAAAGATATAAAAATAGAAACAATAAATTTGAAGTGTTTATGGGGAAAATAGATGAAGCATGTAACAAAGTTTTCTTTTGTTAAATAAGAAAAGTTGTGAGTAATCAAAAATAGAAACAAAGTATAAATGTTAAAATACAAGGCAGCAATAACTGCACAGGTTAAGATGTTTTCAATGTGCAGAATGAATTGGTAAAAGTGATAAATGTTATTAGAAAATGTTTGAGTAAGTTTGAGTAAGTTAGGTAAAAAAAAAAAAGATTGTAATTTAAGCTAAAATTGAGCAAATGGAAGAAAATGAAAAGTATACAAGGTTTTTCTTTAGAAAGACATTTAAGGAAAGGAGTGAAATATTTATTATATTAGATAAAAATGGGAGTGAGGAGTGAGGTGAATGGAAAAGATAGAGTTTAAATGAAGTGTGTCAGTTTTATTGTGAGTTGTATGGAGAAAAAGATATGGATGAGATATTGCAAAAGAAATTATTAGATGAGATTGCTGTGAAATTAGATTGGGATGATTGTTTCTCATAGTGAGAGATGCATGTATGAAAGTGATTGAAGAGATTGTGATGAGTTCCAAGACAGGGAAGTTTCTAAGAAATGACAGGCAGCCTATTTAATATTACTAATGTTTATGTCATATTATATTTTGATAAATGCAAAGATGTTTTGTTAATGAATTTGATGCTTATGTTTATAAGAAGTCATTATAAGAAGACGTGACATATTCAAAGGAATTGTCAGTCAGTACCAATGATTAATTCTGAATATTCTGATTATAATATTGTTAAAAGAAATAATAAAGGGATTTGTGTGTTTCGTAAAAAAAAAAAATGTATGGAAAAGGAAAAGTGCATTTTGTTTCTGGATGCTTTTGAGATGCCTTCCTTCCAGCTGTTCTGGATCTTGCAGGATTTGCAGGCCATACCACTGTCTGTCATAACAGATGTTTTGCAAGGAAGGTGTGGGTTGTACTTATATATATGTATATTATACAACTATTTGATAACTATACAAAATAGAAAAAATATGCAGTAATGTGCCCTCACTGCAAAAAAAAAAATTCCCCAACAGAGGCCTCGCTTCCATTGAGTCGTAATTCAGTTTGCGTGCACTCGCAAACCGATAAATATGCTGTCAGAAGCAATATTGTTTATCGACTGTTTCCAATGGCACGTTATACCTCAATATCGGCAGCCGGACTTCGGCTGCCGAAAAGATCTTCGCGTCCCATAGAAAGTAATAGAAGCCATTAATTGATAAATTATACCAGGATTCCAATGAAAGCGATAACCGTTAATACACTGTTGGAGGCTGTCGATACATTGAGAAATATTACACCCAGCTCAACTAGGTGTAAAAGAGGAAAATTGTGCTTTTTGAGACCTATTTTCTATTGAAATTATAAAACTTGAAAATAATGCAAATGTTTTAAGTAATATTTATTGTTGTCTCATGTATAGAAATAGTTGAACTTATATTCTAATAGAAATATCAGTATATATTTAAATATCATAATATATGCAAGAACATATCTACAGAATGCAAACTAGACCTATGCCTAGGGCAGCAATAAATATTACTTATATTTATGAAGTGGTAAATATAATTATATTAGAAAATAGTATTTGATTATTAAAAATATGGATAAGTGTTTCTTTATTTTTCTTGAGAGGTGATCACCGGTAAGGAGCACGGACGTTAAACGTAAATTCTATAGCGTAAGGTCGGGTTACCTTAGCAACTAATTGATTTTCAAGAAATCCGACATCAGATGGAAGCGTTAACACAACGTTAACTTACAGTTACACGAAAAGAGCGACTGCACGCTATTCGCAAAATATTTCATTGGAAACTTGGTACTAAAATGGAGCCGTAAATTACTTTTAGCTGTCGGCCGCTTCGGTAGCTTACGGCTCCATTTTTAACGACTCAATGGAAGCGAGGCCAAAGGCGGGAGACCTACCAGTCCCAGCTATGCCCACACTGCAATATAAAATGTGCAGCCAGTGTGATTCATTAGCTGCAAGGAAAAAAATGATTCTGCACATAAAGGCATCTATTTATTAAGCTGTCAACTTACTTGCATATGAGGGCACCAATACGCTCATCTATGTTCGCCTAACATCGCTGCCGCGGACCTGAATACGTTCTCTAAAATTATCAAAAAAGCTGTCAAAAAGCCATGCATCAAGTACGAAGCGATGAGTCATTGATCTTGCTGCTCTTCGGCTTTTTCGCAGCTTTATTGGTACCCTGTCACTAAACTCCCACACTATACAAAACTGAATAACCCCTAAACCGCCGTTCCCGGTGCCCACCGCAACTCTAATAAATGAATTAACCCCTAAAGCGCCGATCACGTACTCCGCCGCAACTAAATAACGTTTTTAACCCCTAAACCGCCGCTCCCAGAGCCCACCGCCACCTACATTATATTTATTAACCCCTAATTAGCCCCCCCTACACCACCGCCACCTACATTATATTTATTAACCCCTAATCTGCCCCCCTACACCACCGCCACTATATTAAATTTATTAACTCCTAAACCTAAGTATAACCCTAACCCTAACACCCCCTAACAAATATAATTTAAATAAATCTAAATAAATATTCCTATCATTAAATACATTATTCCTATTTAAAACTAAATACTTACCTATAAAATAAAGCCTAATCTAGCTACAATATAACTAATAGTTACAATGTAGCTAGTTTAGGGTTTATTTTTATTTTACAGGCAAGTTTGTATTTATTTTAACTAGGTACAATAGTTATTAAATAGATATTAACTATTTAATAACTACCTAGCTAAAATAAGTACAAATTTACCTATAAAATAAAACCTAACCTAAGTTACAATTACACCTAACACTACACTATAAATAAATAAATTAACTAAATTAAATACAATTAAATAAATTTAAATAAAATTATCTAAAGTACAAAAAACCCCACTAAATTACAGAAAATAATAAAAAAATTACAAGATTTTTAAACTAATTACACCTAATCTAATCCCCCTAACAAAATAAAAAAAGCCCCCCAAATAAAAAAAGCCCTACCCTACACTAAATTACAAATAGCCATTAAAAGGGCCTTTTGCAGGGCATTGCCCTAAAATAATCAGCTCTTTTACCTTTTAAAAAAAGTTAAAATCCCCCCCAACATTAAAACCCACCACCCACACACCCAACCCTACTCTAAAATCCACCCAATACCCCTTTAAAAAAACCTAACACTAACCCCTTGAAGATCACCTTACCTTGAGAAGTCTTCACCCAACCGGGTCGAAGTCCTCAACAAAGCCGGGCGAAGTGGTACTCCAGATGGACAGAAGTCTTCATCCAAGCCGGGAAGAAGAGGTCCTCCAGACGGGCAGAAGTCTTCATCCAGACGGCATCTTCTATCTTCATCCATCCGGCGCAGAGCGGCTCCATCTTCAAGACATCCGACGCGGAGCATCCTCTTCATCTGGAGTCTTTTTGAACAATGACGAGTCCTTTAAGTGAAGTGATCCAAGATGGCATCCCTTCAATTCCGATTGGCTGATAGAATTCAATTAAGTTAGGAAAGATCCTATTAGTTGATGCAATCAGCCAATAGGATTGAAGTGTAATCCTATTGGCTGATCAAATCAGCCAATAGGATTGAGCTCCCATTTTATTGGCTGATTGGATCAGCCAATAGGATTGAACTTCAATCCTATTGGCTGATTGCATCAACCAATAGGATTTTTCCTACCTTAATTTCGATTGGCTGATTCTATCAGCCAATCAGAATTGAAAGGACGCCATCTTGGATGACGTCACTTAAAAGACCCGTCATTGTTCAAGAAGACTCCGGATGAAAAGGATGCTCTGCATCGGATGTCTTGAAGATGAAGCCGCTCTGCGCCGGATGGATGAAGATAAAAGATGCCATCTGGATTAAGACTTTTGCCCGTCTGGAGGACCTCTTCTGCCCGGCTTGGATGAAGACTACTGCTCGTCTGGAGGACCACTTCGCCCGGCTTCGTTGAGGACTTCGGCCCGGTTGGGTGAAGACTTTTCAAGGTAAGGTGATCTTCAAGGGGTTAGTGTTAGGTTTTTTTAAGGGGGTATTGGGTGGGCTTTAGAGTAGGGTTGGTTGTGTGGGTGGTGGGTTTTAATGTTGGGGGGGATTTGTACTTTTTTTACAGGTAAAAGAGATGATTACTTTGGGGCAATGCCCCGCAAAAGGCCCTTTTAAGGGCTATTTGTAATTTAGTAGGGTACAGTTTTTTATTTTGGGGGGCTTTTTTATTTGTTAGTGGGATTAGATTAGGTGTAATTAGTTTAAAAATCTTGTAATTTATTTATTATTTTCTGTAATTTAGTGGGGGGGGGTTTGTACTTTAGATAATTTTATTTAATTGTAATTAATTTAGGGATTTAATTTAATTGTAGTGTTAGGTGTAATTGTAACTCAGGTTAGGTTTTATTTTACGGGTAAATGTGTACTTATTTTAGCTAGGTAATTATTAAATAGTTAATAACTATTTAATAACTATTCTACCTAGTTAAAATAAATACAAACTTGCCTGTAAAATAAAAATAAACCTAAGATAGCTACAATGTAACTATTAGTTATATTGTAGCTATCTTAGGGTTTATTTTATAGGTAAGTATTTAGTTTTAAATAGGAATAATTTATTTAATGCTAGGAATATTTATTTAGATTTATTTAAATTATATTTAAGTTAGGGGGGTTAGGGTTAGACTTAGGTTTAGGGGTTAATAAATTTAATATAGTGGCGGTGGTGTAGGGGGGCAGATTAGGGGTTAATAAGTATAATGTAGGTGGCGGTGGGCTCTGGGAGTGGTGGTTTAGGGGTTAAACACTTTATTTAGTTGCAGCGGGGTCTGTGAGCGGCGGTTTAGGGGTTAATAAGTATAATGTAGGTGGCGGCGGTGTAGGGGGGGGCAGATTAGGGGTTAATAAGTATAATGTAGGTGGCAGCGGTGTCTGGGCGGCAGATTAGGGGTTAATAAGTATAATGTAGGTGGCGGCGGTGTAGGGGGGCAGATTAGGGGTGTTTAGACTCGGGGTTTATGTTAGGGTGTTAGGTGTAAATGTTACTTTTATTCTCCCATAGAAATTTATAGGATATCTGGCAGCATCGAACATGAGCTTTCGCTGCTTTCAGACTCCCATTGATTCCTATGGCATCCGCCGCCTCCAGGGCGGAGGATTGAAAACCAGGTACGCAGGACCGGAAAAGTGCCGAGCGCACCTGCTAGTTATATGATAACTAGCAAAAGTAGTCAAATAGTGCCGAATTTGCATTCAGAACATCTGGAGTGACGTAAGCATCGATCTGTGTCGGACTGAGACCGGCGGATCGTATGTTACGTCACAAAATTCAATTTTTGCCGGTTTGTAGGGTTTGATAACTAAGGGGAATCAGGCTTGCCACAAATACGCTGCAGAATTCCAGCGTATTTGCGGTTGACAGCTTGATAAATAGATGCCAAAGGGTTAAGGTTAAATTCCCCCTCCCAACAAAGGCAGGAGACCTACATACCACTCCTAAATATTTACAGTACAGGATTGTGATCCATGTAACATATAAGTGATTTTTCCGCTTTCTGATGGGATCTAATCTAAACTTTTCCCAATACAGAAATTGTGTCACTGCTTGAATTGTGATAATTTAGAACTTAAAAAAATACTGATCAGGTGCCACAAAACCAATAAAAACTAGGATTAGAATAAACGCCAGTGTTAAATGTAATATAAATACAATGTTCCAACATTTTACTACATTTTAATTTTGCATTGTTATAGCCCTTTAATGCAGGATAAATAATGAACCTCCTCCTCACCTCCCTTACCTCCTCTCCAGCACATTATTGGCATATGAAGAATACCTTTTCACCAAGCACCAAAGTAAGCAAGCCAAGGTTTAATTATCAACTCTTCAGCATCTGTATAAAAAGACACCACAAAGCACCCTAGTTTACATAGATGTTACATAGCCTAAAATTAGTCAGTGATATTACCTCAATATGTTTAACTCTTAAAATTAATGTCTAGCGGGTGCTGTCATTGAGAATATTATATGTAGATATGTTGAGGACTTGTTTTTATGCTTTTATTGTGCTAAAACTCAATTGAAAGTTTCACAACTAGGTAGGCATTTTATGAGGCCCAGATTCATCTCTGCTACAGCGATTGAATAAATTCAGAAATGCCCAGTAAATCTGGAATTATTTTTGTAACAGAAGAGCATAGATAAAGAAAGCTACAGAAAAACTTACATACAGTAAGAAAAGAGACTAGGGGGTATATTTATTAAAGTGCAAGCGGACATGATACAATATAGCGTATTATGTCCGCTGCACATCAATAAATGCTGACAGTGTACGCTGTTGGCATTCATCATTGCACAAGCAGTTCACCAGAACTGCTTGTGCAATACTGCCCCTGTAGATTTGTGGCCAATTTGGGTGTCAATCGGGGGTGTCAATCAACCCGATCATATTCAATCGGGTTGATTTCTGTCCGCCGCCTCAGAGCAGGCGGACAAGTTATGGTGCAGTGGTCATTAGTTCGCTGCTTCATAACTTCTGTTTCCGGCGAGCCAAGGGGCATCAAGCTCCATTCGGAGCTTGATCATTCGGCCCCTAGTAATGAAAATAAAATGAAATCAAAACTCCAACAACCTCTTGCAATGCAATGCAATATTATTAAACTAAACAAAGGACAGACTTTAAGGGAAATGAAACCCAATTTTTTTCTTCGTGATTTAGGTAGAACATACAATTTTAAACAACTTTCCAGTTTACTTGCACTCATTTGCTTCATTCCCTTGGTGTGCTTTGTTGAAGGAACAGCAATGCACTACTGGTTTCTAACTGAATAATTGGAAATTAATAGATGTGTGAAGGAGCCCCCCAAGAGAGGATTAAGTATACTAAAGAAAGTAGAAATAAAAGGGTACTAAGATAACGGTGTCCCACATGTTATAAAACTCTCATAAGGTAAGTAAATAGTATTAGAAAGTGTCCCAGCCTAAGAGAGGATAGAGACTGGAAAAAACCTCAAAGAGAAAAAAAGGGGTACTAAGAAATTTAAATAAGCGCGTATAGATATAAAGTCTATAACAAGTGTGTTAAATACAATACAATGGGGGGTAGTTATCAACGTGTCAACTTTCCTGCCTTTGCCAGCCCAATACGCCCGCCTAAGCTCGCCTCACATCGCCGCCGCGGACCTGAAAAACTTCGCCTAAGTTATCAAGTAAAGCTGTCAAAAAGCCGCGGGGCGATGAGCAGCGGACTGTGAGAGTTATCACTCATCCGATCTCGCTGCTCTTCGGCTGTTTGACAGCTTTCTTGCTAGCCTGTCACTAAGCACTCACACTAAACTACACTGTTCTACCCCCTATACCAGCGCCCCCAGAGCCCCCTGCAACTAAATAAAGTTACTAACCCCTAAACCGCTGCTCTTAGATCCTGCCGCAACTCTGATAAATGTATTAACCCCTAAACCGCCGCTCCCGGACACCGCTGCCACCTACATTATACCTAGTAACCCCTATCCTGCCCCCCCTATACCGCCGCCCTCTATAATAAAGTTATTAACCCCTATCCTGCTGATCCCGCACCTCGCCGCAAATAAATAAATAGTTTAACCCCTAAACCGCCGCTCCCTGAACCCGCCGCAACCTATATTAAAATTATTAACCCCTATCCTGCCCCCCCTACACCTTCGCCATCTATAATAAATTTATTAACCCCTATCCTAACCCCCACTACACCGCCGCCACTGTAATAAAATTATTAACCCCTAAACCTAAGTCTAACACTAACCCTAACACCCCCTAACTTAAATATTAATTAAATAAATCTAAATAATATTTCTAATATTAACTAAGTTAATCCTATTTAAAACAAAATACTTACCTATAAAATAAACCCTAATATAGCTACAATATAAATAATAATTATAATGTAGCTATCTTAGGATTTATTTTTATTTTACAGGTACCTTTCAATTTATTTTAACTAGGTACAATAGCTATTAAATAGTTATTAACTATTTAATAGCTTACCTAGCTAAAATAAAGAGAAATGTACCTGTAAACTAAAAACTAACCTAAGTTACAATTACACCTAACACTACACTATACTTTAATAAATTATTCCTATTTAAAACTAAATACTTACCTGTAAAATAAACCCTAAGATAGCTACAATATAATTAATAATTACATTGTAGCTATCTTAGGATTTATATTTATTTTACAGGTAACTTTGTATTTATTTTAGCTAGTTAGAATAGTTATTCTGATAAATAGATGCCGACGGACTAGCGACGAATGAAGGCTCCTTTAAGGGACGTCATCCAAGATGGCGTCCCTTCAATTCCGATTGGCTGATAGGATTCTATCAGCCAATTGGAATTAAGGTAGGAAAAATCTGATCCAGTCAGCCAATCAGATTGAGCTCGCATTCTATTGGCTGTTCCGATCATCTTGGATGACGTCCCTTAAAGGAGCCTTCATTCGTCGGTAGTCCGTCGGGAAAGAAGGATGTTCCGCGTCGGCGGGATGAAGATTCAAGACCCGGCTTGGAAGATGACCTCGCCTGGATAGAAGACTTCTTCAGCGCCTCTTGGACGATGATCTCGCCCGGATGGAAGATTTCTTCAGCGCCGCTTGGAGGATCACTTCATCGGATGGAAGATTTCTTCAGCGCCCCTTGGATGATCACTTCTGCTGCTCCGGATGTCCTCTTCGGTTCCATCGCTGCTCAGTTGAGTGAAGACGACTCAAGGTAAAATGATCTTCAAGGGATTAGTGTTAGGTTATTTTAAGGGGGGTTTGGGTTAGATTAGGGGTATGTGGGTGGTGGGTTTTAATGATGGGGGGGTTGTATTTTTCTTTTACAGGCAAAAGAGCTGAATTCTTTGGGGCATGCCCCCACAAAAAGCCCTTTTAAGGGCTGGTAAGGTAAAAGAGCTTTGAACTTTTTTAATGTAGAATAGAGTAGGGCATTTTTTTATTTTGGGGGGTTTGTTATTTTATTAGGGGGCTTAGATTAGGTGTAAGTAGCTTAAAATTGTTGTAATATTTTTTTAAATGTTTGTAACTTATTTTTTTTTATTTTTTGTAACTTAGCTTTTTTTTTTTTTTGTACTTTAGTTAGTTTATGTAATTGTATTTAATTGTAGTTATTTGTAGTTAATTTATTTAATTAATGTAATGATAGTGTAGTGTTAGGTTTAATTGTAACTTAGGTTAGGATTTATTTTACAGGTAATTTTGTATTTCTTTTAGCTAGGTAGTTATTAAATAGTTAATAACTATGTAATAACTATTCTAACTAGCTAAAATAAATACAAAGTTACCTGTAAAATAAAAATAAATCCTAAGATAGCTACAATGTAATTATTATTTATATTGTAGCTATATTAGGGTTTATTTTAAAGGTAAGTATTTAGCTTTAAATAGGAATAATTAAGTTCATAATAGAAATATGATTTAGATTTATTTAATTAATATTTAAGTTAGAGGGGTGTTAGGGTTAGTGTTAGACTTAGGTTTAGAGGTTAATAATTTTATTACAGTGGCGGCGGTGTAGTGGGGGGAAGGATAGGGGTTAATAAATGTATTATAGGTGGCGACGGTGTAGGGGGGGCAGATTAGGGGTTAATACATTTAATATAGGTTGCGGCAGGGTCAGGGAGCCGCGGTTTAGGGGTTAAACTATTTATTTATTTGCGGCGAGGTGCGGGATCGGCAGGATAGGGGTTAATAACTTTATTATAGAGGGCGACGGTATAGGGGGGCGGGATAAGGGGTTACTATGCATAATGTAGGTGGCGGTGGGCTCCGGGAGTGGCGGTTTAGGGGTTAATATGTATAGAGTAGCTTGCGGTGGGCTCCGTGAGCGGTGGTTTAGGGGTTAATCATTTTATTTAGTTGCGGCGGTGTAGGGGGGGACAGATTAGTGGTGTTTAGACTCGGGGTACATGTTAGGGTGTTAGGTGCAGACAGCTCCCATAGGAATGAATGGGATGTCTGGCAGCAGCGAACTTGTACTTTCGCTATTGTCAGACTCCCATTGATTCCTATGGGATCCGCCGCCTCCAGGGTGGCGGTTTGAAAACCAGGTACGCTGGGCCATAAAAGTGCCGAGCGTACCTGCTAGTTTTTTGATAACTAGCAAAAGTAGTCAGATTGTGCCGCACTTGTGTGTGGAACATCTGGAGTGACGTAAGAATCGATCTGTGTCGGACTGAGTCCGGCGGATCGAAGTTTACGTCACAAAATTATACTTTTGCCGGTCTCTAGCCTTTAATAACTAAGGCGAATCAGCCTCGCCACAAATACGCTGCGGAATTCCAGCGTATTTGAGGTTGACGGCTTGATAACTACCCCCCATAGTCTAGGATGTGATGTGACGGTTTATCAAATGAGGAACGGGCATCAACTTTAAGCACTTTCACCAAAATTAACCCCACTAAATAACTAAATTAACCCCACTAAATAAATTAATACTCATAAATTACAGTTAAAATAATAAATCCTAAATTGCAATTAAAATAAAAAAAAACTAACATTACTTTAAAAATAAAAAAATAAGTTTAAATTAATCAAAAATTACAAAAAATAAAAAAGTCTAACATTACATAAAATAATAAACCAAATTATCCAAAATAAAAAAATTATACCTAATCCTTATGAAAATAAAAAAGCCCCCCCTCAAAATAAAAACACCGCCAGATCTAATACTAAACTACCAATAGCCCTTTAGGGCCTTTTGTAGGGCATTGCCCTAAGTTAAACAGTTCTTTTACCTTTAAAAAACTGAGTTCCCCCTAACAGTAAAACCCCCCCACCCGCCAAACCCCCCAAAATAAAAAACATAACACTAAAAAAACCTTAACTACCCATTGCCCCTAAAGGGGCATTTGTATGGACATTGCCCTTAAAAAGGGCATTCAGCTCTTTTACTGCCCTTAAAATCAGCTAATAGGATGAGAGCTACTGAAATCCTATTGACTTTTCAAATCAGCCAATAGGATTTCAGTAGCTCTCATCCTATTGGCTGATTTGAATTTGAAGAATCTAATCAGCCAGTAGGGAATGCAAGGGACGCCATATTTAAATGCGTAACTTTCATTTAATATTCAGTGTACGGCGGTTGTCATACGAAGAGGATCCCCCATGCTCCATGGCTCCGCGGTCGCCGGTCTTCAGTTCCTTGGTCGCCAGTCTTCAGTTATTTGCGATACGGGGGCATGGTGGTTTAGGGGTTACTAGTTTAAATAGCTAGATTGCATTGTGGGGGCATGGCGTATTAGGGGTTAATAGTTTAAATAGATATTTTGCGATATGGTGGCATGATGGTTTAGGGGTTAATAGTTTAAATGGCTATAATGCATTGTGGGGCATGGCGGATTAGGGGTTAATAGTTTACATAGATACTTTGCAATATAGGTGTTGGCGGATTAGGGTTTAATGGTTTAAATAGATACTTTGCAATATGGGGGCATGGCGGATTAGGGGTTAATAGTTTTAATAGCTTGTTTGCGTTGTCAGGCATGGCGGTTTAGACATTAATACATTTATTATAAGTTGCGATGTTGGGGGTGGCAGATAGAGGGGTTTTGACTTGTCGGGTTAGATTTCAATGGGAAAAAGTTTTCAAATAGCACCTTTTTTCTGTTTTACACCTAGTTGAGCTGGGTGTAATTTTTGTTACTGTATCGGAAGCCTCCAACAGTGTATTAACGGTTTTCGCGGGCATTGGAAGCAGGGTATTATTTAAAGATTAGCGGCTTCTGATACTTTGTATTGGTCACGATAATGTTTTTGGCAGCCAGAGACCGGATGCCGAAATTGAGTTAAAATGGGCCATTGGAAGTAGTCGATAAACTATATTGTTTCCGACAGCATATTTATTGGTTTGTGAGTGCACACAAACCAAATTACAGCTCAATGGAAACAAGCTCTCTAGTCGTGCAGAACCCAATATGTGGATTCAATCGTAAAGAAACAAGTAACATCTTTCGGACAAATATGACTGAATTAGAAATATAAACATAAACATTAACATTGGTGGACCCCTCACGACCAGTGAGAATGATCCGGAAAGAATTGTGGAATCAGCATGATATCTTAAATCTGTAGTGTCAAAACAGTTCCTCTGAAAAAGTGGACTCATAAAAGTTAAAAAAATTTAGAAAGTCCCAATTTGGTTGACTCTAATCAACACCAGGTTGGGCTCTCTGATCCCTGGCTGTTTCTTTGTGTTTTCCCATTCTTGTGAACTGGTGTTCATGTACGTGCTGTTGCTTTGCATTGAGGTTTAGGAGACTGGTTCTCAGAAGGTATAGCTTTTTCAATCTGTAGTTTATCCAAGATAGACTGTCCCTCTGCCACTGAAAAACAGGAAACATAAGTCTTGTACACTATAAAGGACAGCCAGAATGGGAATTTCCCATCTATATTTTATCTGGGCTTTGGTCAATGCAGGAACAATTGGTTTGAATTCCCATCTCTTCTTGAGAGTTATAGGAGAGAGGTCTGCAAATCTTTTAATCTTGTGGCCCTCAAGGGTGATTTCTGTAACTTTCCGAACAGCTTGCATAATCTGCTCTTTAATATGATAGTAATGTAATTTTGTTATTACATCTATGGAGGTCACTGGGTTTGGTGGATTGGCCAAAACTCTATGAACTCTATCCATTATGAAGAGCAACTTATCTTCTTCTGGGAGCAGTTGTGATATAATTTCTGTCAGATTGTTGTATTTTTCGGGTAAGTTATGTATTCGTATATTGGATCTTCTAGATCTAGTCTCTAGATCCTCTAGATGGTCTTCCAGTTTCTGGATTTGGTCTTGTTGGGTTTTCACAATAGATTGTAATTCTGTAATATCTTCATATATGTCGTCCACTCTTTCTTCGAGTGATGCTGTTCTCTCACCAATATCTGAAATATATTGTTTTAGATCTGAGAGGGCAGCTCTCATTTCTTCATGAAACATCTGTTTTATTTGCTTTAAGAGTACATCATTGGAAGAAGATGTCTTAGGTGAAGAGGGGGAATGAGATATTACTTCGTCTTCTTGTTCCACATCTTGTGATGACTCCAGAAGTGCTTGTTTCTTCTTTTGTTGATATTTTGAGAAACACTCCTTAACTGATTGAGTGCAGCTCTTCATGTTGGTATTATTGCTCAGCACTTTTATTATGAGACTTCTCCTGAAAAGTTTACAAATAGAGATGTATGGCTTTATCAGATAAACTCTCCCTTGAATATAGACTTATGTGTTCTATTGAATCCACTTCTGTCATAAGTGTTAGTCAGTATGAAATTATTAGTGATTAGGTCATTTGAAGTTGTAGAACATCTTCATGTGTTTAAGAATGAAAATGAGATGGTTGTGTTAAATAAGGCCTGCTGTATGGTCTTCTCATGTAGTCCCTTTCTCCCAGTAATTTCTAGATTACAGGATGATAAGAAAGCAAGTGTTGAATGCCTTTATAAATAGTGCACCACCTAATTAAAAGTTTGTTTGCTTTCCAGGTCACATATGTTATATATTTAATGTGTTGCCTAAGCTATATTTAAAATACTATTGTAAAAACACAAATACCTACATTTAACTGCTTCCTTTGAGTAATGTATGCTAATTAAAATCTATAAAAGAACATTTCTCATTTTATGAAACTATAGCTTGTTCTGCCTCTGCAATAAAACATATAACACACACACACACACACACACACACGCATATACATATATATATATATATATATATATATATATATATATATATATATATATATATATACACACACACAATATATATATATATATATATATATATATTATATATTTATATATTTATATATTACTGCTTAGGTTTTACATTTATTGATAATATAAATGTCACCCAAACACACCATCCGCCACTGCAAATCCACATTGAGGCTGTGTGACGTGTTGGAGCAGTGACTGGAATAGTCCATCCAGACTTGGCTACGGGGGTGCTAGGCTGTAAAAAAAGCTAAAAAAGCATCAGGGAGAAGGGCTGGTAAAAACAAAAAATGTATTGGAACAATTTAAAATCAGGTACGTGGCAGGCAAACATCCTGACTAGTTTCGTGCTCTCAGGAGCACTTAATCATAGGATGTGTTTGCATGTTCAAAACCCCTATTTAAAGGGACAGCATAAACAATCAAATAAATTCTAAATTAAAAACATAAGTACAAAAGTGCGTAAAAGTTGACTACTTCATATTTGTAAATCAATTACATTACTTAGGAGAAAGGAGAAACACTTGAAGGACATAAATAATTGTTTGAGATGGAAATAACATTGCTTTCTCTCTATTCATCTACAATACAATTAATGGATTATTTTCTATTGTTGACTCTGTTTTTGTTTTATTATGAATCATTTATTCTTAAAGTTCTGAAGGATGATTTATCATGATAACCTTCATAAGGGGATAATGGATAAGTAGTAGAGGCATATGATTACCCAATAATTCTGATAATGCTGAAAACTGGAATACATTTAAGATAGTACTCCAATATCATATATTGGCATTAATTAATTAATAAAACAATTATTATCCCTATTCATAAATAATAGTCTACAATCATTTACACATATGTCAAATATCACAAAACATGTAGAAGTATTCAATAGGGAAACCAATGCTTATTCAATGAAATAGCTCAAATCCCATTGACGGTTAAGACCTAAAGGAGATAATGATTTTAATCTGTATATCCAATACAATTCCTGCTTTAACCTGTAATTATCTGTTAAAGAGCTTAAAACAGAATCATATTTAAGCATATTCTTTGGGAATGGAATTCTGTTTTAAGCTCTTTAACAGATAATTGCAAATTTGTCTCTAAAAGACCATCTACATTATCAACAAGTTTATCTCCTAGTTTAGTATGTGCTGAAAGGAGTGATAATAGTGATTGGATAAAGAAAAAAGGTACCTATAGATGTGAATTAGGCCCTTGTATCACTTGTAATGTACTACATATTGGTAGCGGTTTCAAAAGCACAGTGACAGGAGAAGAGTTTATAAGTACATTCTATGCTAATTGTTGGACCACTTATGTGGTTTATCTCTTGGAGTGCAAACTATGTTCCCTACAATACACAGGTCAAACTACTAGGGAGTTGAGATCTAGGATAAGAGACCACATAAGGGATACAAAAGATTATGTTAAGGAGTCTGCCATTGCACGACACTTTAATCTGACACACATGAGTAATGTATTTAGCATGGAAGTTTGTGTGATTGATAGAGTTTTTCATCTGGTGAGAGGGGGTGGTTAAAGCAGGAATTGTATTGGATATACAGATTAAAATCATTATCTCCTTTAGGTCTTAACCGTGAATGGGATTTGAGCTATTTCATTGAATAAGCATTGCTTTCCCTATTGAATACTTCTACATGTTTTGTGATATTTGACATATGTGTAAATGTAGACTATTATTTATGAATAGGGATTATAATTGTTTTATTAATTAATGCCAATATATGATATTGGAGTACTATCTTGAATTTATTCCAGTTTTCAGCATTATCAGAATTATTGGATAAAATCATATGCCTACTACTTTTCCATTATCCCCTTATGAAGGTTATTATGATAAATCATCCTTCAGAACTTTAAGAATAAATTATTCATAATAAAACAAAAACAGAATCAACAATAGAAAATAATCAATTAATTGTATTGTAGATGAATAGATAGAATGCAATGTTATTTCCATCTCAAACAATTATTTATGTCCTTCAAGTGTTTCTCCTTTCTCCTAAGTAATGTAATGGATTTACAAATATGAAGTAGTCAACTTTTATGCACTTTTGTACTTATGTTTTTAATTTAGAATTTAATTGATTGTTTCTGCTGTCCCTTTAAATAGGGGTTTTGAACATGCAAATACATCCTATGATTAAGTGCTCCTGAGAGCACCAAACTAGTAGATACATTGTATCTAGCTTAGGGTTTATTTTTATTTTACAGGCAACTTTGTATTTATTTTAACTAGGTAGAATAGTTATTAAATAGTTATTAACTATTTAATAACTACCTAGCTAAAATAAATACAAATTGACCTGTAAAATAAAACCTAACCTAATTTACAATTATACCTAACACTACACTATAATTAAATTAATTCCCTAAATTAACTTCAATTAAATAAATTAAATACAATTATCTAAAGTACAAAAAAACCCAAATACTAAATTGCAGATAATAATAAAATATTTTTTTTAAAACTAATTATACCTAATCTAATCCCCCAATAAAATAAAAAAGCCCCCCCCCCCAAATAATAAAAAGCCCTACCCTATACCAAATTACAAATAGCCCTTAAAAGGGCCTTTTGCAGGGCATTGCCCCAAAGTAATTAGCGCTTTTACCTGTAAAAAAAAGTACAATATCCCCCCAACATTAAAACCCACCACCCACACAACCAACCCTACTCTAAAACCCACCCAATACCCCCTTAATAAAACCTAACACTAACCCCTTGAAGATCACCCTACCTTGAGAAGACTTCACCCAACCGGGCCGAAGACCTCAATGAAGCCGGGCGAAGTGGTCCTCCAGACGGGCAGAAGTCTTCATCCAAGCCTTGAAGAAGAGGTCCTCCAGATGGTCAGAAGTCTTAATCCAGACGGCATCTTCTATCTTCATCAATCTGGCGCGGAGCGGCTCCATCTTCAAGACATCTGTCATGGAGCATCCTCTTCTTTCTTCATCCGACGACTGAATGAAGGTTCCTTTAAATGACGTCATCCAAGATGGCGTCCCTTTAATTCTGATTGGCTGATAGAATTCTATCAGCCAATCGGAATTAAGGTAGAAAAAATCCTCTTGGCTGATGCAATCAGCCAATAGGATTGAGCTTGCATTCTATTGCCTGTTCCAATCAGCCAATAGAATGCGAGCTCAATCCCATTGGCTGTTCCAATCAGCCAATAGGATTGAAGTTCAATCCTATTGGCTGATTGCATCAGCCATTTGGATTTTTTCTACCTTAATTCTGATTGGCTGATTATATATACGCTGCTTTTTTGCAGGTGTTAGGTTTTTTTTCAGCCGGTTCTCCCCCATTGATTCCTATGGGGAAATCGTGCATGAGCACGTTTAGCCAGCTCACCGCTAATGTAAGCAGCGCTGGTATTGAGGTGAGATGTGGAGCTAAATTTTGCTCTCCGCTCACTTTTCTGCGGCTAACGCCGGATTTGTAAAAACCCGTAATACCAGCGTTGTCTGTAGGTGAGCGGTGAGCATAAACTGCACGTTAGCACCGCACACCATTACCATCAAAACTCGTAATCTAGCCGTTTAATAGTTGTTTTTCTGCTGCATATGCAAATATCCCATGTACCAGTAATGTGTATTCTTTCTAAATACATAATTTGTGTCATACAAGCTACTGTTATTTTTATTTTTAGTTGTCCTAAATAATATAAAAAGAAAAATCTATTGTTTTTTCACTTTTTTTGGGGGGGGGGGGCGGAACAGCGGGGGGGGGGGGCACTTCAGGATTTTGTGCCTGAGATGTAAATCCGGCCCTGTCTATGATGTTCAAGTCAGGTGACTGTGATGGCCAATTTAGAATCTACCAGGACTTCTGCACCCAAGCCTTGGTGGAAATTGAGATATGCTTGGGATCATTATCCTGTTCCAATGACACCCATGCCTCAGCTTCCTCCCAGATGGCATGACGTTTTCTCCTAATATTCCCTAATACTTCAATGAATCAATCTTGCCTTCCACACTCTGTAGGTTTCCAATGCCAGAGGATACAAATCAGCTCCAGAGCATCACCATACCACCAAAATGCTTAACTGTAGACAGAGTATTCTTTTCAGTGTATGCTTCATTATTTTTCCTCCTGCCATACCATACATCGGAAACACAAGTTCTAGTTTTGTTTCATCGCTCCACAAAACAGAATCCCAAAACTTCTGTGGCTTATTTAAATGATTTTGATCTGGTGCTTTTAGATCAGTAGTGGTGTAGGGAGTTCTGGCATGGAAATCTTCTGCGTTTAGTAAGGGCCTTACTGTGCAAACTGAAAACTCAGTGTTTGCTGCTGGTCTTTTTAAGCCAATTGAGGGTTTTTCTATTCCTGCCTTTTCAGAAATCTTGTTGAAGCTATTGATAGCTTCCTTTTTCTGCCCTGTCCAGGTAGTGTAACCACTGTTCATTTAACTTTGAATTTCCGAACTATGCTTCCAATGGTGACTCTATGAACATGCAGTGCCTTAGCTATCTTTTTGTATTCTGTTCCTTGTTTTTAAAGGGAGATGATCTCTTCTCTCAACTTTTTGGACCATTCTTTTGACTTATTTCTAACATGCAGTCAAACCCCTAGACAGTTCAGGTATTTCATGTGTTCTAGCTCAAGCACACCTGGTGCAACTAATGAAGCCCTTAATTAGTTGCAACAGGTTTGCTTGAGACAACACTTGGTTTGCATATTTGTGCGGTTGTCAGGGATAATATTCATGGGGGCCGATTTACCATTGTGCGGGTAGACATGATCCGCCATAGCATATGCTGTTGGCATTTAACATTGCAAAAGCATTTCTCGTGAAATGCTTGTGCAATACTGCCCTCTCCAAATTTGCAGCCAATCGGCCGCTAGCAGGGGTGTCTATCATCCCGATCGTATCTGATCAGGATGATTGCTGTTCGCTGCCTCAGAGGTGGTTGATAAGTTAAGGAGTGCTTCTTAACTTCTGCTTCAGATGGACATGAAGTGGAGTGGGTCGGAAGCAGCATCAGCTGCTTCATAAATTGACCCCTTGGGGTTGAATCATTTTGAGACTGCAAAACTCATTAAAAATTGCATTTTCAGTTGAAGCATTCATTGTGTTGAGCTATTTCAATTGCTTTTGTTTGATTTGTTCATTGCAAACAGCTGAAAGCCTGTAAATTTTGACAATAAACCTAATTTGCAATGGGGGTTGAATAATTTTGTATATATATACTGTATATACAGCTGTTCATTGCAAACAGCTGAA
Source organism: Bombina bombina (assembly GCF_027579735.1). Lineage (NCBI taxonomy): Eukaryota > Metazoa > Chordata > Amphibia > Anura > Bombinatoridae > Bombina > Bombina bombina. The sequence continues at coordinate 654,986,839 of NC_069503.1, read as the reverse complement.
AGTCTGTAAATGTTGACAATAAATAAAGAGTGCACAGTTCCACACACAAGGGTGATTATTCCAGCAGCTCACAGGTTAAACTATCAAGTAATTCAGGTACTTTCAAATTATATCCATCACAGCTGCATATAACTTGACACCTCTTTGTAGTCAAACCTGAAGATTTTGTAAGGGTACTAAACAACTCAGTGATAGATGTGTCACATGGGCGATGAGGGTCTACTGTCATGTTGTTCTTTAGCAGGACAGGAAACCAAAACTTTTCATTAGTAGAGATAGAGCATAACATTTTAAACAACCGCTGCTTCTTAACTTACATTTCCGACGAGCCAGAGGGCTTTGACCGCTTCATAAATCGTCCCATAAAGCTCTGTATATACACTCAGTCCTGAGTGTCAAAGAGTATCCAGTGAAGCATGCTGTCCATTTGTACTTACCACTCATATTGCTGCAGATTTCTTTATATAAAAATATGTTACAGGTGGGGGCCTTATGGAAAAAAAATGTGATCAAGGCTATAAGCAGGTGATTGTAAATACAAGTCAAGTGCCCTAGTTAATGAAATAAATTATGCCAGGCTTTATTTAAGTTTTATCTCAACTGCTAAAGACACCTGCAACAAACATGCTACACTTCTTTCAGGAAGCTAAAAAGTAAAAAGAATAGTTCCCTCCAAAATATCCACAAAAGGAGGCATGCTGTGTGGTATTACAGGGTGTGCATATGCCAAGCTAAATACATGGTTTTTACTATATGGTCACACTTTATTTTACCCAATATTTTATTTAACAAATGAGGCAAAAGCCATCACAGTATGGATATAAAACAATACTATCAATTCCAAATCTACAGCACATGCAGCAATAACCTGCAAACAAGTCTGATAGCTTCCAAACCACTGAGTACTATATGAACTAACCTAGTAATCATTCTTCAGCTTCTGTAACAAAGAAATTACATAACTACTGTTTAGTAAATTACTATCTTGTCAATATTGCAGCTTTACTGTGCATTACATTCTAATAATCAACACACTTTCAGTAATTATTGCCAGGAGTTGTGCACAATGTAAGGCATCCTGATAGCAGTGGGAAAAAGATTGCACTAGTGGCAGAGTGGGGAGGAGCGATCCCCTGCTAGTAATCCTGCTGTAATCAGACAGAGAGTACTGTCTCATGATCTCTAATACGTCTCTCACCTCCTCTAGTCTCTACAGCAGAAACACAGAACTCCGCCTTGAGCTAGAGTCTGAGTGACAGTCTGTGAAGAGGTCCCTGAGCACTACTGGCCCCAGCATTAACCAGTATGTAAACATTTTCGGCAAAAGCTAAGGAAAGCAAAATACCGGCATTTCCTGGAAAATACTGGCCAAATGGGAACCTTACTTGCACCCTGGGCAGCTGCCTGGTTTGCCCGCTCCTAGAAACTGACCTGATTCCAATCTAGGAGAAACCACATTTCAAGCAAATGATTTTGGAGTTTTCTATTTCAATAGCCTTAACCTCCTTTAATACTGTAACAGTTCTGGTAAAACTATCCCCATCTGCAAAGAAATAATTAAATAAGGCCATGTATAGTAAAATATAATTTAATGGGCAAAAAATATTTAATAGCTACCTAGCTAAAATAAATACAAAATTACCTGTAAATTAAATCCTAACCTAAGTTACAATTACACCTAACACTACACTATCATTAAATTAATTAATTAAATAAATTAACTACAATTACCTAAAATTAAATACAATTAAATAAACTAAACTATAGTACAAAAAAAACCAAACACTAAATTACAGAAAATAAAAATGTTTTACAAGAAGTTTAAGCTAATTAAACCTAATCTAAGCCTCCTAATAAAATAAAAAAGCCCCCCCAAAAAAATAAAATGCCCTTCCCTATACTAACAAAGTAATCAGCTCTTTTACCAGCCCTTAAAATGGCTTTTTGTGGGGCATTGCCCCAAAGTAATCAGCTCTTTTACCTGTAAAAAAAATACAACCCCCCCAACATTAAAACCCACCACCCACATACCCCCCTACTCTAACCCACCCAAACCCCACTTAAAAAAACCTAACACTAACCCCCTGAAGATCACCCTACCTTTAGCCGTCTTCACCCAGCCGGGCCGAACTCTTCATCTAAGCGGGGCAGAAGAGGACCTCAATCTGGTAGAAGTCTTCATCCAAGCGGCGTCTTCTATCTTCAATCATCCGGAGCAGAGCCATCTTCCATCCAGCCGACGTGGAGCCATCTTCTTCCAATGACTTCCTAACACCGAATGAAGGTACCTTTAAGGGACGTCATTCAAGATGACGTACCTCAAATTCCGATTGGCTGATAGGATTCTATCAGCCAATCGGAATTAAGGTAGGAAAATTCCAAATGGCTGATTCAATCAGCCAATCGGATTGCAGTTCAATCCGATTGGCTGATCCAAACAGCCAATCGGATTGACCTCGCATTCTATTGGCTGTTCAAATCAAAAAGCCCTTTTAAGGGCTGGTAAAAGAGCTGATTACTTTGTAATTTAGTATAGGGTAGGGCATTTTATTTTTTGGGGGGCTTTTTTATTTTATTAGGGGGCTTAGATTAGGTGTAATTAGTTTAAACTTCTTGTAAAAAAAAAATATTTTCTGTAATTTAGTGTTTTTTTTTTTTTGTACTATAGTTTAGTTTATTTAATTGTATTAAATTTTAGGTAATTGTAGTTCATTTATTTAATTAATTTAATGATAGTGTAGTGTAGGTAATTTTGTATTTATTTTAGCTAGATAGCTATTTAAATAGTTATTAACTATTTAATAACTATTCTACCTAGTTAAAATAAATACAAAGTTGCCTGTAAAATAAAAATAAATCCTAAAATAGCTACAATATAATTATTAATTATATTGTAGCTATCTTAGGGTTTATTTTACAGGTAAGTATTTAGTTTTAAATAGTAATAATTTAGTTAATAATAGTAAGTTTTATTTAGATTTATTAAAATAATATTAAAGTTAGGGGTGTGTTAGTGTTAGTGTTAGACTTAGGTTTAGGGGTTAATAAGTTTAATATAGGTGGCGGAGGGATCCGGGAGCGGCGGTTTAGGGGTTAAACATTTAATTTAGTTGCGGCGGGGTCCGATATCTGCAGGATAGGGGTTAATAACTTTAATATAGGGGGCGGCAGATTAGGGGTTAATAGGTATAATGTAGGTGGCAGCGGGGTCCGGAAGTGTCGGTTTAGGGGTTAATATATTTATTATAGTTGCTGCGGGGTCCAGGAGCGGCGGTTTTAGGGAGTAATAACTTTATTTAGGTGCGGGGGGCTCCGGGAGCAGCGGTTTAGGGGGTAAAACAGTATAGCTTAAGGTGGGTGCTTAGTGACAGGCTAGCAAGAAAGCTACGAAGAAGCCGATGAGCAGCGAGATTGATGACTGTCAGTTAACAACAGTCCGCTGCTCATCGCTCCGTACTTGGTGCGCGGCTTCTTGACAGCTTTCTTGCTAACTTTGGCGAACGTATTCAGGTCCGCGGCAGCGATAGTAGGCGAGCGTATTGGGCCGGCGAATGCAGAAAAGTAGACGGCTTCATACATAGAGGCCATAGAGTTCAAACAAAGAACCCAGTTGTTAATTTTTAGAGAGACTATCTTCCAATCAGGATCAAAATCACATTGGCAAATTGAGTGTAAGCAAACCACAAGGGTTAAATCAGTGGCACAGTCAATATCCTAGCTGAAGTCAAATTCCAAAGGCCGACAGAGTCCAAGAAGGGCACTAAGATTTAACTAGAAGTTTGGTTAATGCCCACTCAGGAGTTTGATCTAGTTATTGATCCAAGCAGAGCACAAAGAGTAATCTTACAGATATTAAAAAAAGCCTAACAAGGACAACTTTTTTGAAAAAGAAAGGCAGTGATCTTTCATCGCATATTAAAGAACTGACAGAAATCTCATTAGTTAGACTGGGCATTAATGTGCATACCGGAATGCAAAATAGGCAGAAAGACTTGGAACTCTCTGAAGGTAAATATAAAAAAACAAAACAATGTTGATACCTTTCGGTTTTGACTACATATAATTTGTTCTCTGGTATGGGTGAAGAATAAACTTGGAAACACTGTAAAAAAAGAAAACACTAAAAAACCTATTTCCTATAGAAAAAAGGATATTCATCCAAATACAGATTTAAGAAGTATATATTTTTGTATTTGTTATTCAGACAGTGGCCTCTATTTATCAAGCTGTCAACCGCAAATGCGCTGGAATTTCGCAGCGTATTTGTGGTGAGCCTGATTCGCCTTAGTTATCAAAGGCTAGAGACCGGCAAAAGTAGAATATAGTGACGTAACATACGATCCTCCGGACTCAGTCCGACACAGATCGATGGTTACGTCACTCCAGATGTTCCGAACGCGAGTTCAGCACAATCTGACTACTTTTGCTAGTTATCAAGATCCTACAGGTACGCTCGCCACTATTCCTGCCCAGCGTACCTGGTTTTCCATCCACCTCTGGAGGCGGTGGATGCCATAGGAATCAATGGGAATCTGACAGCAGCGAAAGTTCATGTTCGCTGCTGCCCAATATCCCATTGATTCCTATGGGAAATGTCTACAACTATCACCCTAAAATGTACCCCGATTCTAAACACCCCTAATCTGCCCCCCTCCTTAACCGCCCCCACCTACTTTATACTTATTAACCCCTAAACTGCCGCTCCTGGTCCACTGCCGCAACTCTAATAAATGTATTAACCCCTAAACCGCCACTCCCAGACCCCACCTCAACTCTAATAAATGTATTAACCCCTAAACCGCCGCTCCCGGACCCCGCCGTAACTAAATAAAATGCTTAACACCTAAACCACCGCTGCCGGACCCGCCGCCACCTACATTATATTTATTTACCCCTAATCTGCCCCCCCTACACCGCCGCCACTATATTAATTTTATTAACCCCTAAACCTAAGTCTAACCCTAACCCTAACAACCCCCCTAACATAAATATTATTTAAATAAATCTAAATAAATTACTATTATTAACTAAATTATTCCTATTTAATACTAAATACTTACCTATAAAATAATCCCTAAGCTAACTACAATATAACTAATAGTTACATTGTAGCTATCTTAGGGTTTATTTTTATTTTACAGCAACTTTGTATTTATTTTAACTAGGTAGAATAGTTATTAAATAGTTATTAACTATTTAATAACTACCTAGCTAAAATAAATACAAAGTTACCTGTAAAATAAATCCTAACTTAAGTTACATTTACACCTAACACTACACTATCATTAAATTAATTCCCTAAACTACCTACAATTATTTACAATTAAATTAAATAAACTAAAGTACAAAAAACAACAAACACTAAATTACAGAAAATAAAAAAATTACAAGTTTAAACTAATTATACCTAATCTAAGTCACAGTTCCAGAAAGAAGTCTCCCGTTTAAAGAGCTACCAGGCATTAATGTGTTAACGGATAGTGTTGCTTGTAACCGGAGTTAGCAATACAGTTCAAGTTACCCACACATCCAGATATGTGACTTTGATTGCTCGTGCGGTCAGGGCTGAGTAACAGATATGAGCGTATGAGTAGTGGGGATAATATAAGAGAGCCTCTTGGCACCAAATAAAGCAGGTATGTTTAATATAATTGAAATCTCTTATCACGATGTACCTTCCTGATTCTGCTTTGCCGTCCACAGCTCCTCTGTAAACCCCAGACACTGCTCTATTCGTCTGTTAAGCCCAAACTTTGCTCCGCTGACCAAGTCGCTCCGTTCCTCGTTGGGTCCGTCTAACGTCACTTCCGGTGTGCGGCTCCATGTGGATCCAAGCGGCTGATAGGTCCTCCTCATTTAGCCGACTGCCCAACTCGCTGCTGGTGCCTCTTGGTAGTGCCAAGTCCCGCTTGGTAAGAAAATCAGTCCAAGGCAAACGAAAGACCAGGCAGGACTACAAGGCATTACATGAAATCAAGGTGCGTGCTTTATTGGAAACAACTTAAAAACATCCATAACAGAGCCTGACAGCTCCAAGACAAAGTATCTTACGCGTTTCGGCTTAGATTAGCCTTACTCATAGACATAACTATGACCCGAACTACCGGCTTAAATAGCTGGCGCTCAGGGTCATAGATTAATTGCAGCTGTCAGTGTAAATTAGATTCAACATCACAAAACTGGTAATGGGCATAGAGAGATTAATTGTTACTACACACATTATGGAGACAATAGAGTTAATATATTAAACAATAAAGACTAATACATCCATAAGTGAATACATATCTGAGCCGTTTTCTAACATGACCACTAACCTATACTGGAACTCGTGGCACTATCTCTGTTAGCTGAAATATTGTGGATCTGTCCATGCATTTAAATCTGATTCAAATATCTTACTCATGTGTAGATTTAGGCTAGAAATAAAAATATATATGACATGTTAGTGTTATGGAAGCGAACAACTTGTACATAATTGGAAATAATAATAATATCAAAAGAATAAGCAGATAGTGAGTGTGCAGCAAGTACTTTGGATTTAGGCTAACAACTGGCAATGGAAAGGGGATGTAATAATAAATATTAGAGACATTAAATGTACCCCTGAATCTCGGTTAGCACTGTTTGTTGGTAGCCTTAAATAAAAGTTTTTGCAAACTACTAAATATAATTACAAATTGTGCAGATTGACAAAAGATTGAAAAACAAGAAGAATACACAACCAAAAACCACTATATAACCAGCTCAAAAAGACGTGTAAGTGAGAAATTGGTATTAAAACCAAAATAAGCATGGATATTCTGTAACATAAAATTCTATTTCTTAGCTCAAAAATAACTCTTGTATTCAGTTATGTATGGGAGACCCCTAAATTCACTAATATGTAATGAATATATATCCAGGACTATTTTACCTGTATAAGTACTTGGTAGTGAGCCTGAATAGTATTAGTGAATGGGTATAAATATTTGTTAGTTTAATATCTTTTGTTTATTTTTCTCTCTTCCAAAAATTGATAACATCTCCCTCGATGTTAAACCCATAGGGTTTTCTAGTTTTTAACTGGAAAATCCAGAAAGCTTCTTTGTACAGTAATTTACTTGTGGTATCCCCTCCTCTCTCTGGGGATCTGATATGTTCAATTACCTGCCAAACAAAGCTCTTAACATCTTTCTCATGCACATTGATGAAATGTCTTGCCAAATCAGAAACCTCAGCTCCATTGCCAATGTTGTTGAGGTGCTCCCTAATACGTGAGCGTACCTCTCTGGTGGAGCACCCAACATATTGCTTGTTACATAGTGTGCACTCCACAAGATAGACAACATTAGAAGAGCGACAATTAGTGCAGCTGAAGAGATAAAACACTCTCTGAGTTACTTTTGATTGAAAAGTTTTGGTTCCTCTGGTGTGACCACATGCAATGCACTTAGAGAAATGGCATTTATAATGTCCTTTGACACTGAGCCAGCTACTAGATACTGATGTCTGTTTTTTTAGCATGTTAGGATCATGTTCCATTCTTTCACAAATTCATGGTCATCTACTTGAAAAGTAGGATATTTATTAAGTCTCAGTCCCCTAGGTATTAAGTCCATTAACAAATATTTTTCTAAAGCATGCTTATCCCACCAGGCTTTGTACTCCTTTAGCAGGATCCTTTCCATTTGTAAAAATGCTTCACTGATTGAGAGAGTCTCTATTTGTTTTGTAAAAGTGTCTTCCAAAGAGAGTCTTTCTATGTCCATGTCTTGTAACGATTTTAATGAAAATAAATCAGTGGTTTCCATAGTTAAGCAGCTTAATATCTCTTAGGGTGCGTAACAATTAGACCCTTAGGTAAATACAAAAATGAATAAGAAGCACCTTCTTAAGAGCCCTAGGGAGAAAAATATACATTTCAAGTTACCCACACATCCGGATATGTGACTTTGATTGCTCGTGTGGTCAGGGCTGAGTAACAGGTATGAGCGTATGAGTAGTGGGGATAATATAAGAGAGCCTCTTGGCACCAAATAAAGCAGGTATGTTTAATATAATTGGAATCTCTTACCACAATGTACCTTCCTGATTCTGCTTTGCCGTCCACAGCTCCTCTGTAAACCCCAGACACTGCTCCATTCGTCTGTTAAGCCCCAAATTACAAGAAGTTTAAACTAATTACACCTAATCTAAGCCCCCTAATAAAATAAAAAAGCCCCCCCAAAATAATAAAAATCCCTACCCTACACTAAATTACAAATAGCCCTTAATAGCTCCTTTTGCGGGGCATTGCCCCGAAGTAATCAGCTCTTTTATCTGTAAAAAAAGAAATACAACCCCCCAACATTAAAACCCACCACCCAAACACCCAACCCTACTCTAAAACCCACCCAAACCTCCTTAAAAAAACCTAACACAAACCCTACCTTGAGCCGTCTTCAACCAGCCGGGCACAATTGGTCCTCCAGAGGGTCCGAAGTCTTCTTCCTATCCGGGCAGAAGAGGACCTCCAGACCGGCAGAAGTCTTCATCACAACTGAATGACTGGTCCTTTATATGACGTCATCCAAGATGGCGTCCCTTGAATTCTGATTGGCTGATAGAATTCTATCAGCCAATCGGAATTAAGGTAGGAAAAAACCTATTGGCTTATGCAATCAGCCAATAGGATTGACCTTGCATTCTATTGGCTGAATGGAAAAGCCAATAGAATGCGAGGTCAATCCTATTGGCTGATTGGATCAGCCAATCGGATTGAACTTCAATCCGATTGGCTGATTGCATCAGCCAATAGGATTTTTCCTACCTTAATTCCGATTGGCTGATAGAATTCTATCAGCCAATCAGAATGCAAGGGATGCCATCTTGGATGACATCATTTAAAGGACCAGTCATTCAGTCGTCGGCCATCGGATGAAGAGGATGCTCTGCGTTGGATGTCTTGAAGATGGACCCGCTCCGCTACAGAAGGATGAAGATAGAAGATGCCGCCTGGATGAAAACTTCTGCCAGTCTGGAGGTCCTCTTCTGCCCGGATAGGATGAAGACTTCGGACCCTCTGGAGGACCACTTGTGTCTGGCTGGGTGAAGACGGCTCAAGGTAGGGTGATCTTCAGGGGGTTAGTGTTAGGTTTTATTAAGGGGGGTTTGGGTGTTTTAGAATAGGGTTGGGTGTGTGGGTGGTGGGTTTTAATGTTGGGGGGGGTTGTATTTCTTTTTTTACAGGTAAAAGAGCTGATTACTTTGGGGCAATGCCCCGCAAAAGGCCCTTTTAAGGGCTATTTGTACTTTAGTATAGGGTAGGGCTTTTTATTATTTTGGGGAGCTTTTTTATTTTATCAGGGGGCTTAGATTAGGTGTAATTAGTTTAAACCTTGTAATTTTTTTTATTTTCTGTTATGTAGTGTTTGTTGTTTATTGTACTTTAGTTTATTTAATTTAATTGTAATTAATTGTAGGTAGTTTAGGGAATTCATTTAATGATAGTGTAGTGTTAGGTATAAATGTAACTTAGGTTAGTATTTATTTTACAGGTAACTTTGTATTTATTTTAGCTAGGTAGTTATTAAATAGTTAATAACTATTTTTTTTTTTAAATATAAATTTTTATTGAGACAAATAAGATATAAACAACAAGAAAAAAAAACAATTGCAAGTCATTACAGTTACATACTTTCACATCATTATGAACACGTAAGATTGTTAATGGTGGGATTGTTCTTGGATGGGCCTAAGTGTTCCTTGATTACAGTAAGGTAATGTTACTTGCCTATAAGTACCATGTCTCTATTTTATTATATTAAAGAAAGTAATAAATGTAAGGAATACGTACAATGTGATATACAGCTCTCGAGTGTTTTAGGATCAACAGGTCCATGTATAGATGAACACATTTTCAGAGATATAAACAGTAACATTGGTCTAGACATGGATATCAATACATAGTTGGATAATCATAAATATATATGGGTTTGTATGTTTGCGTGCGTCCAGAGGTGAGGTGGGGGGATAGGACAAGAAGAGGGGGAGGAGAGGGGATGAGGTTCCCTGATAGTTAGGATACATTAATGTTTAAGTACGGTGTAATCTGCAAACAGCTATGATATACCTGGCTTGAAGATCGATTTCAGTGTGTATGTGCTCTACTTGTATGTCTGTATTGAAAAGAATAGCAACTCCTCTAGATTTTGAGGTAAACGAAGCCTCTAGTACTATTGGATACTTCTTAGTTGTGCGGCTAGCATGTGGTGCGCTTGTGCAATGGGTTTCTTGGAGCAGGGCTATGCTTATTTTATTTCTTTGAAGATAGTTAAAGAGTAAGCTGCGCTTTGTTGGGGAATTCAGACCTTGTGTATTAAGGGATAGGATGTGGAGTTGCTCCATATTTTATTATATCTAGGTATGAGCGGGGTAGTGCTGAATGAATGGGAGGAAATACAAGGGGTTCTGTTCTCTGGAATTAGGCAACTATGTTGTCTGAATGTTTAACTCTGTATAGTTTAGTAACCTGTGTTATAGGTGGAGCTGTATATATTTGGAGTGAATAAAGAGGTTAAAGAGTGCAGCGGACAAGAGCCGCTTGAAGTTGAAACATGGGTGAAGGACCCATGGGGGGGGCGGAGCTTTAAGTATGGAAGGAGTAATGTTGGGGTGTCAGGGTATCAGGACCCTCCAGGTTAACAATTTGGAGGGATGGTGTTAACACATTAAGGAACTCAAGTATTCTGCGGAAAGAGAGAAAGATAATCTCATATGTTATGTTTAGAAAACATTTGTATCAGTGGAGCAAAGAATCGCTAGGGTCTTACTGTGCGAAAGTAGAGAAGAATCAAAATATATATACATGGCAATGTGAACATCATTACAATAAGCTATAAACAACAGTAAAACATATTAGAGCAGCGGGCATTCCGACAACCCCGTCTGCTGGCTAGGAGCATGAAACGACAAAACTAAATAACAATTAACTTTCGTACTGCAAGTATATATCTAAGGGCAAACCATATGCAACATATCTAAACATCTACATATACCGTCAGACATACACCTGCAATGTAAGAGATATTCTTATACCCAGTAAGCAATATAAACACACTGTAGTAAGACAGATAGCTTCACCTGTTCGCCCTCTGTGTGAGGACAAAATCCGGATGATCTCAGAGTGGTATATAAGTTCTGGTAAGTATCATCTGATCGGGTTAACAGTAGTTCTCAAAGATAAAGATGATGTGTCTTTCATATCTTGACTCTTTACTGTAGTTGAGAACCTATGAAGTCAGCTCTCAGTGAAAGTGGGGACTTGGAAGAGTCAGTCCGACTGACCGCTGGTGAGGATATGTGTATGTAAGCCAATGAGGGGTAAGATATGTACCCGTGTGTGAGCTCACATAACACCTACATAAATAGGTGGAGTTTTGATGAGTAAAAGAATATGGGGTGGGATGGAACTTGAGCTTAGATAGGAGTAAGATATGTACCCGTGTGTTAGCTCACCATCTTATTTTGCAGGATAAAGGATACCAGATGAAGAAGAGCGAGGGTTCCACTCCGGAGCAGAAGTGTCAAGGGGTGCTGGGCTATCTTCTGAGTTTTGATTCTTCTTCTGGGAAAGGTCAAGTCCTAGAGTAAGGAGGAGTTTCGTTCCCTGATCTGGTGTGGAAATCACGTAGGACCTGTCCTGATGTTGGAGAAAAAGCTTTACAGGAAATCCCCATCTGTATTTGATGTTGTGGTGTCTCAGGACTCTTGTAAACTGTTGGAAGGATCTCCTCTTTGCTAAAGTATGCTGGGACAAATCTGGGAAAATTTGTATTCCTTGATGTGGGTCTTTTAGCGTCTTGTTAGCAAATGAAGCTCTTAGTATTTTATCTCTGGTTGTGAAGTAATGTAATCTCAGGATAACATCCCTAGGGGTATCTGTTGATGAGTTTCGAGGTTGTAAGGCTCTATGAGCTCTATCTAACATCAGTTCTTGTGGTTGGAGAGTCTCCAATAATTCTTTGAATAGTCCCTGTAGATATTTTGGGAGGTCTGCTGTGGCAACGGACTCTGGTATGCCACGTATCCTCAGGTTATTACGACGGGACCTGTCTTCGAGGTCTGCTAATTTGCCTTCTAATTCTGTGATCATTTCTATTAGATTTTGGAAATAGGCCAGGAGATTGGAGTGGTCAAGAGCTAAATCTTCGTGTTTCTTTTCTAGGGTTTCAGTGCGTTCATTCACTGATGATATTTCCCTTTTCAGTTCAGCCACAAATTGTCTAAACTCGTGGCGTAAAGAGGTGTGATGTGTATCCATTTTGTCAGACAGGGTCTGTATGGTATCTAGAAAAGTCATCTGGGAGAGGGAGGGGCCCTCTCTATGGCGGCTGTCTGTTTTATGGAGTCTATTGAGTGATGAAGGTGAATCTCTGGAGTCATCTTCTGAATTTTCTAGGTCAGAAGGATGTTTGTTGTGAAAATGATCCGTTAGTGTCCTTTTGGGATTTTTCTGGGATTTTTGTTTTTTCCCCATTATGTTGGCCATGATAAGTTGTGTGGGTATTGGTAGCTGTAGCCGATGTAGATAGATCCCAAAGCTGGGTCCTTAATTTAAGAGGCTCCTGGAGGGAATCCCTAATCCTGCACCCCTACTTGTTTGCCTTTAGCCTTGCATTATGTTGCAGATATGCCAATGTATGGATTGAAGATGATACTGATATAAGTGAAGGTGTAAGCTAGACCCAACTCTCAGGGGCGTGCCACCTACTTGGCGAAGTGGGGAAAAGGAAGTCGGTTATGACCTGCTGATAAGAACAGCGGGAAAGGAAGAGAGGGGGTCTAGGGAAGAAAACAAGCTCTTTATAATGACCCTCAAGGTATTTGGGTTAGAGAGAGTCAGATAATGCAGGGATTAGAAGAAAAACTGTAATGCAGCTCTGTCTTGCTTAGATAGCAACCGTGGTGGGTTTGAGCAATTTATTAGCAGGTGTCTAGGATATGCTGCAGCTCCCACTATACAGCAAGATGTAATTATATTTTATTTAGCCAGTCTGGGTTTCCTTAATGTACATGTAAAGTGAAAGGAATCTTCACTGCTCTTGCAGCAATCTATAATGTGGCTCTGGTTGCAAAAAGTACTGTAGTTTGAAAGTGTAGGACAGTTTCTTTTATTATGTGTAAGTCAGTCCTGGCGGTTAGTACTATTAGCAGGATAATATGTTTTATAGAATTCCCTGCATACACCAAATAGCAGTAAGCCCCCGAGTCGTTATACTGCAGTAGTGATAAGCCCAGACACCCTTCCTATATACCCTTATCAATCAGAGGTAGTAGTCTCCAGCCATCACTTATAAATATCAAAGTTCAATGAGAGGGCAGACTGAGCTCAGTAAGCGGTTTATTAATATAATTAGCAATTGTTGCTTATATATCTATCTTACCCTCTGTATAGCAGTAGAAGCTTGCAATGGTAGATTGTAGTAGTATATGCCTCCTGTCTCCTGCTTAGGTCTGCTTGAGATCCGGAAGATGGCGGTTGTTCGCGCCAAAGTTGTGATGGCGCACTTGCAAATTTTTAGATGTTAGATTGTGGCTAGACTGTACCTCCACTTGCCGACCCTCTCTGTGCAAGTCACCAGCCGGCAGTTAACCCCTAAGCCTGAAGGTTGATCCAGGGAGCCCCGGTTGGAATTGCGGGTAAGCGCTCAGGTTCGTGACAGCAAATATACCTCCTGACCTGGTTGTTAATCCAGCTGGCACCTGTAAATACTATAGTAACACTCCGGAGCGGAGCCCCGACCCTCCGGAGTGAAGTTAAACTAGTAAGCTAGCCCTCGGCGGTATTGATAGTTCACCAGGCCAGCTGCTCTATTTAACCGACATAGGATGTGCGCACGCCAGCTGACAGGAGTGTTTCAGAATCCGCTGCTTGGTCTCACTGGCTTCTCAGAATATTCCACATATAAGGGGTCCGCAATAATACTCATGGGCAACTATCTCTCTCCTTTTTTTCACTGTTTTTGGTCCCAATTTTAAGTGCTTATAGGTAAAAGTGAAGAGGAGCTCCTGTATAACACTTCCTCTCGCTCTGGTGGTTAGCTCCGCCCCCAGTTAATAACTATTTAATAAATATTCTACCTAGTTAAAATAAATACAAAGTTGCCTGTAAAATAAAAATAAACCCTAAGATAGATACAAGGTAACTATTAGTTTTATTGTAGCTAGCTTAGGGTTTATTTTATAGGTGAGTATTTAGTTTTAATTAGGAATAATTTAGTTAATAATAGTAAATTTATTTAGATTTATTTAAATAATATTTAAGTTAGGGGGGTGTTAGGTTTAGGGTTAGACTTAGGTTTAGGGGTTAATATGTTTATTATAGTGGCAGCGTGTAGGGGGGGCAGATTAGGGGTTAATAAATGCAATGTAGGTGGCGGTGGGCTCCGGGAGCGGCAGTTTAGGGGTTAAACATTTTATTTAGTTGCAGCGGGGTCCGGGAGCGGCAGGATAGGGGTTAATAACTTTATGTAGGTGGTGGCGGTATAGGGGGGCAGCAGATTAGGGGTTAATAAGTATAATGTAGGTGGCGGTGGGCTCCGGGAGTGGTGGTTTAGGGGTTAATACATTTATTAGAGTTGCGGCGGGGTCCTGGAGAAGCTGTTTAGGGGTTAATAACTTTATTTAGTTGCGGGTGGCTCCGGGAGTGGCGGTTTAGGGGGTAAAACTATATAGTACAGTGTGGGTGCTTAGTGACAGGGTAACAAGAAAGCTGTGAATAAGCCGAAGAGCAGCGAGATTGATGACTGTTAGTTAACAACAGTCCGCTGCTCATTGCCCCGTACTTGGATTGTGGCTTTTTGACAGCTTTTTTGATAAATTCGGCGAATGTATTTAGGTCTGCGGTGGCGATGTTAGGTGATCTTAGGCGAGCGTATTGGGGCCGTCAAATGCAGGTAAGTAGACAGCTTGATAAATAGAGGCTAGTGTTTCTAAATGCATTAGAAAGTCATTGCAAAGAAAGGCAAAAAAGGGGAATTGATCACAATCTATTGTTTGATCATTTTTGATAATTAGTAACACATTAATAGCTGCCAATTAATATATTTCTATGCATACAATTAAAATGTCTGATTGCATTTGTGTTAAGTAGAAGCACTTTTTACCATTCTGATTTCTATTAAACATTATCCTATACTTAACAAACGCCGTTACTGTCTCTTGGGTCACAATCCAAATAATTAGCAATCAGTCCTGTATTGGGTATAGGGCACACACAACATTTGCCAGGGATCAGAGCCAGTTGCCTTATTGCCACCCAGGTGCAAGAATTTTTATTTGTGCATAGTAAAGAAATAGCACTGCCCTGCCTCAATTTGACTTGCTGTGTCGATAGGCCAGTTCATGACTGGTCCTGCCCCTGCCCATATCTGTGAGCTGGCTAAGCATTACATCAAAATGGTCCTCTAAACATGACTGGCACTAAATTCTGCTAAATTGCTTCCTACAGAGCTGTCTTCTCTGATGGATGATTTACATTCATTGAAGAATTGGTCTGTGACCTCTTCAGGCAACCTCACACTTGGAAAGGAATGGAGTATGCATGGATTATTGGTACTCATCTCATAAGGTGTTCTTGGGGTCTGCAGGTGTTTGTCATCTAGTGTCTGCCATTTGAATGTCCTCTAGTACTGTATTTCTATAAAACAGGGCTGCAACGGCCCTGCTGGTGGGCAGTCACCGTTACTGGACATTACCCTGCGGTTCTCTCTGAAAGGCTCACTGCCACACACATCTGAAAACCAGACGGGTCTGCCAGAGTATCATTGCACATGAGTGTATTAGCTGTGTGCATGTAGGCAGTTCAGTGGGAGGACAGCATGACAAGGAGCAGAAAGGCCAGACCACAATTAAGTAAGCGAGTAAGCCCACTGTCCCCAATGATACCAGCCCACTGATACCAATGAACTCCACTGAAACCAATGCATTTTGCATTTTAATTAATATATATTATATATATACTGATGGTGTCTTTTGATTTTGACTGCATATATTTTCGTATCTGGTAGGGGTGAGGAATGAACTTGGAAACACTGTGAAAAAGAAAACACTAAAAAACCTCTTTCCTATTTTATTTTTTAAAATATTTTTAAAGATACAAACTTAAGAAGTATATATTTTAGTATTTGTAATTCAGACAGTGTTTCTACAGTAAATGGTGGAACATGTAATGCATTAGAAAGTCATTGCAAAGAAAGGTAAAAGGGGGGTTGATCACAATCTATTGTTTGATGTTTTTTGATAATTACTAACACATTAACAGCTGCCAAATATTTTTTTTTTTTATGCGAACCATTAAAATGTCTGATTCTGTTTGTGTTAAGTGGAAGAACTTTTTACCATTCTGATTTCTGTGAAAAATTATCCTATACTTAAAGGGACGCTAAACCCAATTTTTTTTCTTTCATGATTCAGATAGAGCATGCAATTTTAAGCAACATTCTATTGGCTAGATTATGCATTTTGCGGTAAGAGCTGCTCGGTGCTAACTTACAAGTTATTGTCACCGCTCACATCCCTATAGCGCTGATATTACAGGTTTGCATAAACCCGACATTAGCAGTCAAGAAGTGAGCGTAGAGAAAAATTGAGCTCCATACAGCACTCCAATACCAGCGCTTCTGTGAGCTGGTTTTATGTGCTTGTGCACGATTTCCCCATCAATGTCGAGAGCCGGCTGAAAAAAAGTCTAACACCTGCAGTAATGGAGCGTTAAGCTCCGTAACGCAGCCCCATTGATTCCTATGGGGAAATAAAAAGTTATGTTTACATCTAACACCCTAACATAAACCCTGAGTCTAAATACCCCTAATCTGCCGCCCCTGACATCGCTGACACCTACATTACACTTATTAACCCCTAATCTGCCACCCCCGACAACTACATTACACTTATTAACCCCTAATCTGCCACCCCCAACACTGCCGCCACTTATCTACACTTAATAACCCCTAATCTGCCGCTCCAACATCCCCGACACCTACCTACATTTATTAACCCCTAATCGTCTGCCCATAACATCGCCGCCACCTACCTACATTTATTAACCCCTAATCTGCCGCCCCCAACGTCACTGCCACTATACTAAAGTTATAAACTCCTAAACCTAACCCTAAGTCTAACACTAACACTCCCTACTTTAATATAATTAAAATAAATCTAATAATAAATTCCTATCATTAACTAAATAATTCCTATTTAAAACTAAATACTTACCTGTAAAATAAAACCTAAGCTAGCTACAATATAACTAATAGTTACATTGTAGCTATCTTAGGGTTTATTTTTATTTCACAGGCAAGTTTGTAAAATTAACCCTAAGCTAGCTACATTATAACTAATAGTTACATTGTAGCTAGTTTAGGTTTTATTTTTATCTCACAGGCAAGTTTGTATTTATTTTAACTAGGTAGACTAGTTAGTAAATAGTTATTAACTATTTACTAGCTACCTAGCTAAAATAAATATAAATGTACCTGTAAAATAAAACCTAACCTGTCTTACACTAACACCTAACCTTACACTACATTAAATAAATTACATTAATTAAAAACAATTAACTAAATTACAAAAACCAAATTACACTTAATCTAATTGCCCTATTAAAATAAAAAAGCCCCCCCAAATTAAAAAGAAACCCTAGCCTACACTAAACTACCAATAGACCTTAAAAGGGCCTTTTGCGGGGCATTGCTCCAAAGAAATCAGCTCTTTAACCTGTAAAAAAAATACAAACAACCCCCTAAAAGCAAAACCCACCACCCACACAACCAACCCCTCAAATAAAATCCTAACTAAAAAACCTAAGCTCCCCATTGCCCTGAAAAGGGCATTTGGATGGGCATTGGCCTTAAAAGGGCATTTAGCTCTTTTTCAGTGCCCAAACCCTAAGCTAAAAATAAAACCCATCCAATAAACCCTTAAAAAATCCTAACACTAACCCCCGAAGAATCACTTACAGTTTTTGAAGACCCGACATCCATCCTCAACGAAGCGGCAAGAAGTCCTCATCGAAGCCAGCAGAAGTCTTCATCCAAGCAGGCCGAAGTCTTCACCTAAGCCGGCAAAAGTCTTCACCCAGACGGAATCTTCTATCTTCATCCATCTGGTGCGGAGCAGCTGCATCTTCAAGACATCCGACGCAGAGCATTCTCTTCTTTCCACGGCGACTGAAGAATGAAGGTTCCTTTAAGTGATGTCATCCAAGATGGCATCCCTTGAATTACGATTGGCTTATAGAATTATATCAGCCAATTGGAATTAAAGGTGAAAAAATCCTATTGGCTGATGCAATCAGCCAATAGGATTGATCTTCAATCCTATTGAATGATCCAATCAGCCAATAGGATTGAGCTTCAATCCTATTGGCTGATCCAATCAGCCAATATGATTGAGCTCACATTCTATTGGCTGATTGGATCAGCCAATAGGATTGAAGCTCAATCCTATTGACTGATTGCATCAGCCAATAGGATTTTTTCACCTTTAATTCAGATTGGCTGATATCAGCCAATCAGAATTCAAGGGATGCCATCTTGGATGACGTCACTTAAAGGAACCTTCGTTCTTCAGTCGCCATGGAAAGAAGAGGATGCTCCACGCCGGATGTCTAGAAGATGGAGCCGCTCCACGCCGGATGGATGAAGATAGAAGATGCTGCCTGGATGAAGACTTCTGCCAGCTTGGATGAAGACTTCGGCCCGCTTGGATGAAGACTTCTGCCGGCTTCGATGAGGACTTCTTGCCACTTTGTTGAGGATGGATGTCGGGTCTTCAAAAACTGGAAGTAGATCTTCGGGGGTTAGTGTTAGGTTTTTTTAAGGGTTTATTGGATGGGTTTTATTTTTAGATTAGGGTTTGGGCACTGAAAAAGAGATAAATGCCCTTTTAAGGGCAATGCCCATCCAAATGCCCTTTTAAGGGCACTGGGAACTTAAGTTTTTTATTTAGGATTTTATTTGGGGGGTTGGTTGTGTGGGTGGTGGGTTTTACTGTTGGAGGGTTGTTTGTATTTTTTTTTTATAGGTAAAAGAGCTGATTTCTTTGGGGCAATGCCCCGCAAAAGGCCCTTTTAAGGGCTATTGATAGTTTATTGTAGGCTAGGGTTTTTCCTATTTTGGGGGGGTGGGGGGCCTTTTTATTTTCATAGGGCTATTAAATTTGATGTAATTAGTTTAAATATTTGATCATTTCTTTTTTTTATTTTGTGTAATTTAGTGTATTTCTTTTTTTTTTGTAATTTAGTTAATTGTATTGAATTAATGTAATTTATTTAATTGTAGTGTAAGGTTAGGTGTTTGTGTAACTCAGGTTAGGTTTTATTTTCATTTTACAGGTAACTTTGTATTTATTTTAACTAGGTAGCTAGTAAATA
The DNA here is from genome assembly GCF_027579735.1 of Bombina bombina. Taxonomy (NCBI): domain Eukaryota; kingdom Metazoa; phylum Chordata; class Amphibia; order Anura; family Bombinatoridae; genus Bombina; species Bombina bombina. The sequence goes on along the minus strand of NC_069503.1, from coordinate 654,967,446 downwards.
GTTAATAACTATTTACTAACTAGTCTACCTTGTTAAAATAAATACAAACTTGCCTGTGAGATAAAAATAAAACCTAAGCTAGCTACAATGTAACTATTAGTTATATTGTAGCTAGCTTATGGTTTATTTTACAGGTAAGTATTTCGTTTTAAATAGGAATTATTTAGTTAATGATAGGAATTTGTTATTAGATTTATTTTAATTATATTAAAGTAGGGGGTGTTAGGGTTAGACTTAGGGTTAGGTTTAGGGGTTTATAACTTTAGTATAGTGTTGACGATATTGGGGGCAGCATATTAGAGGTTAATAAATGTAGGTAGGTGGCAGTATTGCTAGGGACAGCAGATTAGGGGGTTAATAATATTTAACTAGTGTTTACAATGTAGGAGTGTGGCGGTTTAGGGGTTAATATGTTTATTATAGTGGCAGCGATAACTGGAGCTGCAGATTAGGGGTTAATAATTTTATTTTAGTGTTTGTGATGCGGGAGGGACTCGGTTTAGGGGTTAATAGGTAGTTTATGGGTGTAATTATACTTTTTAGCACTTTAGTTATGAGTTTTATGCTACGGCGTTGTAGCATTAAACCCATAACTACTAACTTTCAGTTTATGTTATGGATCTTGTAGTTTTATGCTGTACCGCTCACTTTTTGGCCTCCCAGGCAAACTCATTATATCGGCGCTGTGAAAGTCCCATTGAAAAAGGACTTTTTAGTTACATTGCGTTCTGGCCAAAAAAGTGTGCGGTGCAGCAAAACCTGCAAGACTCGTAATACCAGCTGTAGTGAAAAAGAGCCATAACACTGCTTTTTCACTCATACCGCGAAAATCGCAATCTAGCCGTATGTTACTTCTATTATGAATTTTTCTTCGTTCTCTTGCTATCTTTATTTAAAAAGCAGGAATTTGATGCATAGAAGCCGGCCCATTTTTGGTTGAGAACCTGAGTTAGGCTTGCTTATTGGTGGATATATGTAAGCCTCCAATAAGAAAGCTCTATCCATGGTGCTGAACCTAAAATGGGCTGGCTGCTAAAATGTAATTCCTGCTTTTAAAATAAAGATAGCAAGAGAATGAAGGAAAAATGATAATAGGAGTAAATTATAAAGTTGCTTAAAATGTTATGCTCTGTCTGAAAAAAGAAAAATTTGGGTTCAGTGTCCCTTTAACAAGTGCCAGTCCTGTCTCTTGGGTCACAATCCAAATAATGAGCAATTCATCCTGTATTGGGTATAGGGCACACAAGACATTTGCCATTGATCAGAGCCAGTTGCCTTATTGCCACCCAGGTGCAAGAATTTTTTTTGTGCATAATGAAGGGCTTGCCCTGCCTCAATTTGACCTGCTGTGCCGATGGGCCAGTTCATGACTGGCCCTGCCCTTGTCCATTTCTGTGAGCTGGCTAAGCATTACATCAAAATTATTGCTACTCATCTAATAAGCTGCAAAGGCCCTGCTTGTGGACTGTCACTGTTACTGGACATTACCCTGCGGTTCTCTCTGAAAGGCTCACTACTGCACACATCTGAAAACCAGATGGGTCTGCCATATATATATTAACTGTGTGTGTATATAGATAGATTGCCGTTTGACCCTTCATTCAGTAGTTGATTTCCTATAGGGGGATGTGGTGTTATATGGACTTCACCATCATCATAAATAAAAAGAGAGAAGCGCTCAACCTAGGAACAAACAATAAAATAATAGCTTGTTCTATGGCTAGTTACCACCCAAGAAGCAGCCTCTTTCTGCTCAACTGGTGCCTTTCACAGAGAAAAACTTTCCTGAAGCATATCAGTCTGAACCTGACTTAACAGTACAGTCCAGCCCCGAAATACCAGGCAATCCCTCTCTGAACGAGAGAAACAGCAAAACCCCAGACGTACGTTTCGGCCTAGTGTGGGCCTCATCAGTGAGGTGCAGCAATCTCCCTCTAGGCACACTGAGAAATGGGTCCACGTCTGGATTCCCGCATTCACTTAGGGAGACTTCCCTAAGTGTCATAATTTACATATATAAAAAGAGAGAAGCGCTCAACCTGGCAACGAACAATATTATTATTATACTTTATTTATTAAGCGCCAACATATTCCGCAGCGCTGTCCATGGATACAATTCATTTAAATAAAACAATACAAGACTTGTAAGATACAGGACAAAATTTACAAACACATACAGGAGGGATTGAGGGCCCCATTCCCGTGGGAACAATGGGGGTTTCATGTCTGTTTAAGCACTATTACACTAATAAAAAAATAGTCTAATATATAACCCTTCAAATAAATGCGGGCAATCTACTTTTAAGAACCCTATTCAATTTTTTTTAAAAATACATACACATATATACCTTTAGTTTAGGTTAGGTCAATATCAACTAGTTTATTGCAAACATTTTGCCTATTAGCATATCTACACACCATTATAAATGATTAATCAACAAATAGGTCCTTCATCCTGTGATGTAATCACTTAGGGCTCGATCAAATATACGGCGCAGGTTTCGGCGCAAGCATGGGAACCTGCACCGTCCATAATTTACCTTGCACATCGGGGTATTACATAAACCCCGCCGGCAGTTCATAACGTGCCGTAAGTCTGATAAACTAGCGATGTCCAGTAATGAGCGTAAATACAGATTTCTGGAGTCGTCAGTGACTTACGGCACTTTAGAAACTGCCGGCACCTAAGAAAAGTAAAGAAAATAACAAATCTCCCATAAAAGTCAAACACGCCTCCCAAAAATAAGCCCGACACGTAAAACCCCTATATCCGCAACCCCTTTCTCATTGCTAATATTAAATGTATTAACCCCTAGAACAACAACCCCCCACAATGCAATATGCCTATTTAAACTATTAACCCCTATATCCGCCATCAAACCCAATCCGCCAACCAACATCGCAAACTACCTATTAAAACCATTAACCCCTAATCCGCCATTAACCGACAACGCAATAAACCTAATCAAGTATTAACCCCTAAACCGCCATAGCCCACAACGCAATAAACCTAATCAAGTATTAACCCCTAAACCGCCATAGTCCACAATGCAATAAACCTAATCAAGTATTAACCCCTAAACCGCCATAGCCCACAACGCAATAAACCTAACCCCTAACCTAACCCGCCCTAACCAACCCCCCCTAACCTAACACCCCCTAAATGAACTAAAATTACCTAATTTACAAAAAAACTAACGTTACTATTAAATTAAAAAAAACTAACACTAAATAAAAAGTATAAATTAAAGGGGCAGTCTAATCAAAATTCTGGAGTAGACTGTCCCTTTAAGCAAGAATTACAGAAAATTATAAAATCTAAGATTACAGAAAATAATAAATAAAATTAAAAATTTTTAATAAATTACACCTAATCCCTATGAAAATAAAAAAGCCCCCCAAAATACCCCCCCCAATCTAATAAACTACCAGTAGTCCTTAAAAGGACTTTTTGCAGGGCATTGCCCCAAGATAATCAGCTCTTTTGCACAAAAAATACACACAGCCCCCCCTACCAGTAAACCCCCCCCAAAAAAAAACTAACACTAAAAACGATAAACTACCCATTGCCATGAAAAGGGCATTAACCCATTAAAAAAGCCTAAGTCTAACCCCCAAGTTGTCCTCACCTGTCCTGAAGTCCAGTGGAGAAGGTCCTGTTCCAGGCGGTGAAGTCTTCTTTCAAGCGGGGACCTCTTCTTTCTCCTTCCAGGAACCAGCCGGCGCGGAGCGGAAGGCGGAGTTGAAAACCTGCGACTCTGGAACTGAAGACCGGCGACTCTGGAACTGAAGACCGGCGACCGTGGAGCCATGGAGTGTGGAGGATCCTCTTCATACGATCTCCGCCATACACTGAATAGGAATTCAAGGTACACAATTAAAAATGGCGTCCCTTGATTTCCTATTGGCTGATTTGAGACTTCAAATTCAAATCAGCCAATCGGATGAGAGCTACTGAAATCCTATTGGCTGTTCAAATCAGGGTTAGGCTTAGGCTTTTTAAAGGGGTTTTTGGGGGGGATTTGTTTTATTTAGATAGGGTGGGCAGCAAAAGAGCTGAATGCCCTTTTAAGGGCAATGCCCAACAAATGCTCTTTTCAGGGCAATGGGTAGTTTAGCATTTTTAGTGTTAGTTTTTTTTTGGCGGGGTTTTGGTGGGTGGGGGGCTGTGTGTATTTTTCGTGCAAAAGAGTTTATTAGATTAGGGGGTATTTTTATTTTGCGGGGGCTTTTTTATTTTCATAGGGATTAGGATTAATTTATTTTAAAAAATTTAATTTTATTTATTATTTTCTGTAATCTTAGATTTTATTATTTTCTGTAATTCTTGCTTAAAGGGACAATCTACTCCAGAATTTTGATTAGACTGCCCCTTTAATTTATACTTAGTTTATTTTTATTTTTTAAGTAGTGTTAGTTTTTTTAAAATTTAATAGTAACATTAGTATTTTGTAAATTAGGTAATTTTAGTTCATTTAGGGGGTGTTAGGTTGGGGGGGTTATGTTAGGTGGGGTTAGGTTAGGGGTTAGGTTTTTTGCGTTGTGGGCTATGGCGGTTTAGGGGTTAATACTTGATTAGGTTTATTGCATTGTGTGCTATGGCGGTTTAGGGGTTAATACTTGATTAGGTTTATTGCGTTGTGGGCTATGGCGGTTTAGGGGCAGGAGGACAGGTTATGGAGCAGCTGTCTTTGTGACCGCTGCTTCATAACTGCTGTTCCTGGTGAGCCTGCAGGCTCGCCAGAAACACAGGGCATCAAGCTCCATTCGGAGCTTGATAAATATGCCCCATGGAGTAGATTTATCAAATGTCGGGCGGTCATGATCCGCTGTAGTGGATCATGTCTGCCAAACATCGCTAAATGTCGACAACATACGCTGTCTGCATTTATCATTGCACAAGCATTTCTGGTGAAATGCTTGTGCAATGCCGCCCCCTGCACATTTGTGGCCAATCGGCCACTAGCAGGGGGTGTCAATAATCCTGACCGTATACAATCGGGATGATTGCAGTCTGCCACCTCAGATGTGGCGGTTGAGTTAAGGAACAGCGGTTTTACAAACTCTGCTTCTTAACTTATGTTTCTGGCGAGCCAGAAGGCTCGCGCAGAAACAGCAGCATACGCTGCTTCATAAATCTACCCCATAGTCAATAATGGCCAAAATTCGGAAATTGTTGTCTATACTTTTTATCTATTTACTATAAGGTTGACATTTTTTGTATAATAATAATAATAATAATAATAATTTTTATTCCTATTCCTATTAATAATAATAATCATACATGTATCATCCAGCCCTGTATATTGTAAAGAACAAAGTATCCTTGCTATGTTATAATAATTCAATTTATAGACACTGGTGTCAGTTTTTATCTACAGCTTATGTAATTGATTTTGTAAATTAATAGAGAAATATCACTAAGAGACTAATGTTAACAGAATAAATGCAAGTAAATCAAGCTAAAGTGATTACAGAATCACAATATATAAAACTATTTTCTGATGTTTAATAGAGAATAAAGATTTTATGCAGAAATACCTCATTTTAAATTCCAAGGTTTTAAGATTCAGCTTTGAAAGTGAAACATAAAACAAATAAAAAATGTGTCACTAAAATCTAATAAAAATCAGTTTAATTTTAAACTACAAATTCCTTGAAGCAATGTAATATGTCCTTAAGGATAACATGCGGAATATACTTTTTAAAGTTTTGACAGTTAAAAAAATGAGAAGAAACATACACTTTTTATCTATAGATAAACAATATATGTGTGTCTGTGTGTGTGTGTATGTATGTGTATGTATATCCCAGTTCCCCCATAAACAAAATGTTTCTTTACCTCTCACTTCCTCTAACTCTTTTTCTCAGCAAACTCTCCCTCACATCCTGATCACCCTCTCAATCTAACCAATGCTTATACACCAACTTCTGTTCATTTAGCTCTCCCTCCTCAAACAGAGCAACCACCTACATGTCTCTTCCCACCTCCCTGAAATCTACTATCCTCCTAACCCTCTCACACATCTTCCTCTTCACCCAGTCTTTTCACAGTGTGCTTCACACACTCTTATCCTACTTTCCCTCACGCACAGTGCCCTCTTAAATAGTGGAGGCTCCTCTATAGGAGCACTTGAGCACGTGAGCCCCCTGGACCCCTGATGCCCCCTGACCCCTGATGAACAAAAAAAAAAAAAAAGTGAGAAATAAATAAAATAATTACATTTTTAAACCTTTTTGCTGACCTTTTTTGCAGATTAAATTAAAAAATACTCCAGGCACTGCAGTTTTAAGTAAAAATATTAAAATTGCCTTATTTAGGCTAAAAGTGGAATGGGCATTTGCCTAATACTTCTATCTATCGCACATGATGAGCAGTGCGGTAGATAGAAGTATAGGCAAAAGCACTATCCACTTTGACAACTGCATTGACAGCAGCGCCACCTACAGGCCAGCCCATAGGTCTCCTAACCGCACAGCTCTTAGTGTGCGAGAGCCAGCTGTCACGTGACACTCGCACACTAAGAGCTGTGTGTGTGGAGGCAGTGGCGTCACTAGGGGGGTGTGGCCCGCACCGGGCAGGGGCGGACTGACAGTGACAGGTCGGGCAAATCGGCCCTGGACCAAGTGCCCTGCCTCTAAGAGGGACCCCATGCCATGTATCATACTGCAGCAGGATTTTAAAAAAATAATAATAATTTTAAATGTAATAAATAAAAAATTTGATGGCTTGATTTTGTACTGTTGGGAGGGGGGGGAGGGGGGGATCTCACGTGTCACTGTGTCAGATGATTAATACCCCTACCCAATACACCCTGTGGCTCCTGCTCAGCTCAACAGATCTCCACCTGCCCACACGCCGGCCATGCGCACACAATTTTAACTGCACTGAAGCAGTACAGTGTGTGTGGCCACGTGTGGTGAAGGAGCTGAAGCCAGAGGAGGACTAAGTCAGACGAGGTCGCAAGAGAAGAAGCCACCCGCTGGAGGTAACGGTAAGTCACCTGGGAGGCCCAGCCCACACTCTCAGTCATTCATGTATCATGTATGTTTGCTTTGTCCGGCTGAATGAATCAGAGTTAGAACAGGAGGGCTGGCTGGAGCAGCCGGCAGCTAAGCAGATAAGACTCAGGGAAACCGGACCGGTAGGAGATAAGGAGAGGAGGAGTGAGAGCAAAGCAGCATGGAGGGCGGCTGACTGTATCTCTTATTGGGGAGAGGGAGTTATCTATGTGAGCTAATCTTTATTTTGCAGATTACAAGATTACAAAACTAAGGCAGTTACGCAAATTTGATGAAAGTGAGAGAGATGCATTTACTGCAGAGGCCAGTATGTGAGTAAACTACTTTGTTAACAAAGTAGTTTACTCACATACTGGCCTCTGATTATTTGCAGGTACAGTGATTTCTAATAAGCAGCTCTCCTAAATGATCATCAACACTACAGTAAACTCATCTCTCTCACTAGCATCAAATGTGCGTAACTGGCTTAGATTTAAGTCATTGTGAACCTTGTAATCTGCAAAATATGCGATCTAACACAGCTCTGGTAAACACAGTCACTTCTTCACCCTTGACCCTTGAATTTCCTAAAAAAACAAAACTCCGTAACATGCTGAAAACAGTTTAACTCCCTGGCTCCCAGAAAGGACTGCAGTTTATTCCTAATCCTAAACAGTGTATTGCAGCCCTTTTTGGTAGCCATGGGGTTAAATTGTGAATCAGTGTTATCCTATGAATGCTGCAGGGCAGGAGGTCATGAGGGAGAAGATGTTCTCCGGTTTAAATTTACAACTACTGCACCCACTTGAAGCAGCAACTATGTGATAGAGGTCAGTCAGTCTGTGAGTTAGTTGCTAGAAGTTCTTATGCTCTAAAAAAATACAAAAAATACTGTATGTACTGACTGTGGCACAAAGAAGGGTTAAGATTATGAATACACTTCCACTGGTATGTACATTTAAATGAGCTAGAATGGACCTCCAGTTTAGAAAAAGTCCCAAGAGTATTTAAAATATATATATATATATATATTACCATGCATGTCCCTGCATATATATGTGCATGTCTGTCTATATATGTGTGTGTGTGCATCTCTGCATGTATGTGTGTGTGTATCTCTGTGCATGTATGTATGTGTTTGTGTGTGCATCTCTGCATGTATGTATGTGTTTGTGTGTGCATCTCTGCATGTATGTGTGTGTGTATATCTGTGCATGTATGTATGTGTCAGTGTGTGCATATCTGCATGTATGTGTGTGTGTGTGTATATCTGTTCGTGTATGTATGTGTTTGTGTGTGCATCTCTGCATGTATGTATGTGTTAGTGTGTGCTTCTCTGCATGTATGTGTGTGTGTATATCTGTGCATGTATGTATGTGTTTGTGTGTGCATCTCTGCATGTATGTATGTGTTAGTGTGTGCATCTCTGCATGTATGTGTGTGTGTGTGTATATCTGTGCATGTATGTATGTGTCAGTGTGTGCATATCTGCATGTATGTGTGTGTGTGTGTATATCTGTGCGTGTATGTATGTGTTTGTGTGTGCATCTCTGCATGTATGTATGTGTTAGTGTGTGCATCTCTGCATGTATGTGTGTGTGTATATCTGTGCATGTATGTATGTGTTTGTGTGTGCATCTCTGCATGTATGTATGTGTTAGTGTGTGCATCTCTGCATGTATGTGTGTGTGTGTATATCTGTGCATGTATGTATGTGTTTGTGTGTGCATCTCTGCATGTATGTATGTATGTGTCAGTGTGTGCATCTCTGCATGTATGTGTGTGTGTATCTCTGTGCATGTATGTACTGTATGTCCTGTGGCACAAAGAAGGGTTAAGATTATGAATACACTTCTACTGTTATGGACATTTAAATGAGCTGGAATGGACCTCCAGTTTAGAAAAATATGTATGTGTGTGTGTGTGTATCTCTGTGCATGTATGTATGTATGTGTTTGTGTGTGCATCTCTGCATGTATGTATGTGTGTGTGTATCTGTGATTCTGTGCATGTATCTCCCTCCCTTCCTCTCTCCCTCCTTCCCTTCCTCTCTCCCTCCTTCCCTTCCTCTCTCACTCCCTCTCCCTCCCTCCCTTCCTCTCTCCCTCCTTCCCTTCCTCCCTCTCTCTCCATCCCTCCCCCTACCTCTCTCTCTCTCTCTCTCTCCCTCTCTCTCCCTTCTTCTCTCTCACTTCCTCTCTCTCCTTTCCTCCCTTCCTCTCTCCTTCCCTCCCTTCCTCTCTCTCCTTCCCTCCCTCCCTCTGTCTCTCCCTTCCTTCCCCTGTCTCTCCCTCCCTCTGCATCTCCCTCCCTCCCTTCCTCTGTCTCTCCCTCCCTTCCTCTGCCTCTGTCTCTCCCTCCCTTCCTCTGTCTCTCCTTCCCTTCCTCTGTCTCTCTCTCCCTCCCTTCTTCTGTCTCTCCCTCTCTCCTTCTGTCTCTCTCTCCTTTTCCTCCTTCACTTGCTCATTTACAATATTTAGTTCTTATTAAAAATATTTAAGGGATTTTTTTGTCTCTTTATATGGCAATTAAAAACATGATGGGGAGGGGCAATGGATGTGGGAGGGGCAATAGGGTAGAGGAGGGGCGGAAAAAGTATTTAGATGGAGCAAAGAGGAGGTGGGGGGCCCTCCAACACTTTTGCCCGGGGGCCCTGGTTGGTCTCAGTCCGCCCCTGGATATATATCTTAAAGGGACACTCAAGTCAAAATTAAACTTTCATTATTCAGATAGAGCATGCAATTCTAAACAACTTTCCAATTTACTTCCATTAACAAAATGTGCACAATCTTTTTATAATTAAACGTTTTGAGTCACCAGCTCTTACTGAGCATGTGCAAGATTTCACAGCATATACGTATTTGCATTTGTGATTGGCTGATGGCTGTCACCTGGTACAGGGGGAGTGGAAACAGACATAGTTTTTAAAAGTGTCAGAAAAAAATCTACTAATTTTGAAGTTCAGATTAAGTGCTATAGCATTGTCTTGTTATCTTGCATTTGTTGATTATGCAAATCTACTGTGTTGACTGGTCCCTTAACTCCTGTCTGTTACACACAACCTCCTCCTTATCCTCTAACTATTTTTTCTTTACACACAGCTCTACTTTTCATCTTAGCTCACTGTCAATCTCACCCTTTCTGCCTCACACTCCTTTGTATACAACCTACTCATGTTCTCATTCCCTTTCCCTTGTATATTACTCCTGCTCATCTTTCAAAACCAAAATCACAAACTTCTCTAGTGACATCCTCTGTAGTGTTGCAAAAGTTAAGAAATGTTTTAATATATATATATATATATATATATATATATATATATATATATATATATACATGTGAGGGAGAGTTTGCTGAGAAAAAGAGATAGAGGGAGTGGTGAGAGGTAAAGAAACGTGTTGTTTATGGGGGAACAAGAGATTAGTGTAAAGAGAAATTTGAGTGTGAGGTGGGAAGATGAGGAGGTGTTTGCATGTTAGGAAGAATGAAAAAGTGACCAGGGTCTTAAGTAAGGGAGAGCTATTTTAGATGCAGATAATACCAGTGCTTTTTTGTAAAAGTTATGCAAATGGGGGGTGGGGAGCGCTGTACTAGCTATGAGTATGGACGTTTCAAATAGTAACTTGGTCATGGAGTATCTTTATTATAAATTTATATTCAATCTGTGGTGTGTAAGGACCGTTGTCCAATAGTCTTATTTGGGTGAGTGACAGGCGTTATACTAATTTGTGAACATTAATGTGTTTAGTGCGTCTGTGATCCTCCCAGAGCTAATTTATAACTATAAATATCACATCTTTAACTCTATTTCACTTTTTTTTATCTTGTACATCTTTTAAATACTCTGAAATGAATACTGTAATCATTCTAGAGGTTTATTAACATACACAATAAGGATTCATTAAGCCTCCATTCATCCCTTTTGGAAAGGCTGTATACAGGGAAAAGGGCACATATTTACATAAGTATAGGTAAATATACTATGTAATATCCCAAAGAGCTAAGGGGATCTGTATGTAAAATAACTTTATGAGACCAAACCAATATCTTTTAGTTTTCATTTTTAAATATTAGGCTGTAAGTCACACTTGCATTGTTGTGATTATAACTAAAACTGCTGCTGTTATTAAAATTACTTTTAAACTTTGTATTTTTTAAGCATTTTTTACAACTTGTGTTTACAATACATGTTTCTAAGCAAAACACTTATACTATCTTGTTTTACCTGATTTTAATATTCTTTATACTGTAAATTATGATCCTGCTGCCTTGCAATATTGTATCTTTCTAAGAAACCATTAATAGAGATTGCACCTTCTTGACTGGGTTTTTATAGGACACACACCTATGTGACACTAATTTTTAAAGTGCCTGCACCTAAACCCAAAAATGTTCTTTCATGATTCAGAGAGAGAATACAATTTTAAACAACTTTCTAATTTACTTCTATTATCTAATCTGTTTCATTCTCTTGGTATCATTTGTTGAAGGAACAGCAATGCACTAATGGTTTCTAACTGAACACATGGGTGAGCCAATCACAATCAATATATATATACAGCCACCAATCAACAGCTAGAACCTAAGTTCTCTACTGCTCCTGAGCTTGCCTAGATAAACATTTCAGCAAAGGATAACAAGAGAAGGAAACAAATGAAATAATAGAAGTAAATTGTAAAGTTGTTTAAAATTGTATTCTATATCTGAATCATGAAAGAACATTTTTGGGTTTCATGTCCATTTAAAGGAGTATTTTTGACCATGAGCTCTATAATTGGCTATTGTATCAGTCAGTTTCTGGGGATACCTTCCAGATTCTATTTAAAAAGGAGGGTGTTAGCATATGAAAAGTCTTTTTTATGAGCATATTGGTTGATAACTAAGTGGCAGGTTTTAAAAAACAGTAAAGCTATATCATTGTGATCACTACGGCAAATGTGGCTACCAATTTAGTCAGAAACCAAAAAGTGTTTTCAGAAGCAAAAATATTGTGATTGAGTCTTAATCCCTAGGTTGAACAAAATGACCTTTAAAGCTGTGCTATCAATTAGCAAATTAATATTACAAGTCCATAGTAAAGAAGAATAACCAGAGTATGTTTAGTGAGGCCGACATGCATTAAGCATGGCCTTTACTTTCAATTGATATTGGCGGCGCTAAACATCACTCATATTACAAGTTGAAAGTTATGTGTTTTGCTGGATTTATTATATATATATATATATATATATATATATATATATATATATATATATATTGTTAAAGAGGTATGTACAAATGATCCCTTAGGGCGCCATGTACTAAGCTTCGAAGTGACCGTCCGTCTGTATTTCCGCGTCAAAATTCGCTCACGATCTGCTTCTCGTATGTACCAATATGCGATCTGGTCAAAAAACCACTATTTTCATCAGCGATCGTAATTTTACTCAACTCATCGTTCCGAAGCCTTTTTCCACTTACTACATGTTCGATCACACGTAAATTCGCTGTAATCGGAAATTATGAATGTTACAACTAATCCGCCCGCTCCAACTTTCACTGTAACTTCGCGTGATTTGCTTCGCGACCATTTAGGTAGCGAATACAATAGAAAACTATAGGGGGTATCAACCTGACGCCAGGTAGAAGTACTTAAGTGAAAGGACTAGACTACTATTGTAGCATTATTGGTTTTTGGATCACTGAATGAAGATGGAGACACTTTTGCACATGTTTCTTTTCCGATTAATTCAATTACGAGGAAGAAGGGCTATACAGGCACCGGTTGACAACTTGCAAAGAAGGAGAGGTAGAAGAATCAGAGTCCCTAGAGTTTTCCTTCCACGTATGGGTTTGGAAAGCATTTCTGATCGAGAGATTATCCAGAGATTCCGTTTGGACAGAGAAGCTATTATGGAACTTTACAATGAAATAGCAGAATACCTTGAACCAATGACAGCGCGTTCACAAGCCATACCCGGACTATTAAAACTGTTGGCCGCCTTACACTTTTTTGCCACCGGTTCATTCCAAGCTGTGTCTAGCGTTATAATTGGCATCAGCCAGTCTGCTTTTTCGAGGCACCTAACCAAAGTTATTGATGCTTTGATGGTCATCTTTCCAAGGTACGTGTGCCTTCCAGCGACTCCAGCAGAGTGGCAATCTGTGAAGTCTAATTTTTATAGAATGGCCGGAATGCCCAATGTACTTGGAGCCATAGATTGCACCCATGTTGCAGTCAAACCATCCCGAGAAAGTTAGGGTTGCGAGTCTTCTTAGAAGTAGCAGAATCTCCGGAGCAAGCCATCTTGTCAAAGTGAATACCGAAAAGTAAATAAACAAATAATCTAAGATTTCTGGGAAAATGCACATTCTTATACATGTCAGCAGCCAGACGTTGCCGCTTGTCTGACGATTATGACACCTAGATCGTCACGTGGGTAAAGAACTAAACCAATCAGGTCGCAGACTGCTTCTTAACTTTGCTCTTTTGCGCCGAACAAAGCTTCAAAGTTATCAATAATCCGATTGTCTTCGACACACAATAGACGCGAAATTTTACGGCTTGGTTTTTAGTACATTCATGTAACGAAGTGCCATCCGCATGGTGCGAATGCCGGCGGGTTATTTCGATATGGTCTGTGCAAAAAAATTGACGCCTTAGTACATGGCGCCCTTAGTCTCTGCAGAAGGACTGTTATGATTACTCTTGTGGTTCTTTGTTTCAACTGTGTCTTCTGTCAATTGAACTGATTTAGTGCTTTGCAGAAGACTGGATCAGAGTATGCCTTCCGTTAATAGACTCCTCCTCTATGTGTTTTGTTTGCCTTCATGGCAAACTTTATCAAGAAATATGGGGATTTATCTCTGCATGTTTGCACTGCTAATTTATTTATCACTAAGCTCCTCCTTCATCACTGGTTTATCAAATATGGCGGCCAGTTAGTTTTACACACATATATAAAGTTTTCTCATATATTCCTAAATTTCATTTTTAACTATACTTCATTGTCACTTTCCAATGCTGCTTAGTAGGCGATTACCATTGTTCTTCACTGTTTTATATATATATATATATATATATATATATATATATATATATATATATATATATTTTAAAAAAATAAAAAAAATACTCTGAGTGAAGAACAATGCTATTTGAAGCATTTCTTAATACACATTAAGCTTAAGTGCAGTCGGTCTAGTGCACCTTTAGGTTAGATAGTGAAAGACAGAGAAGGGTTTTGTGGTGTGCCCCATCGAAGTCTATAGGAAGTTAAAGCCGCCATGCTATCTGACCTCCAGATATTATCGTGCCTGAGTCTTTCTTTCAAGCAGAAACTTACTTTCAACTTGTAATATGAGCGCAAGAATAGGAGCGCTATTGATTTAACTTGATTGGTGTTAGGACTCAAAAGAGCTATTATTTCTGCACTCCTCTCATAATCTAGCCCTTAATCTGTTACATTCACTGCACATGTTCAGTGCATATGTTTTACCTGACTTTTATAATAGACAATTTAGCACAGTGAATCTGTGATTAAAGGTAATGATGAATACTACATGCAAATTATAAAAACAAATAATGATTTAATTATGATGTGACCAATAGGATGATAAATTATAGTTGTCATCAGTGTTATCCAAAAGAAAGCACACTACCTACATATGGGTAATTGGGTAAAACCTATAAGAGTGTGCTCAGGATATTAAAGGGCAGATCTCACAGCATTGTTAGGAAAAAATAAGGCTTAAAACCCATTTCAGTTTAATATTTATTTATAATTGTAGATATAATTTACACTTTGAAATAGTATTAAACCAAATAATATATAGACTTCTAAATATGAATTAAGCTTTAGTTTGTATTTAACTATTTTGTCTTCTAGGCATATGATTGGAGCAATACTGTGCTAATAAGGATTTAAAAAAGTATGTCACTTGCATTGAAACCTGCCTGGAAATTATGCCAAAGCCTATACAATACTAAGAATAACGTAAGAATACTAAGAATAACGTTTTATTCATACACATTTTATTTGGCCTAACCTTGTAAAGTGGATAAAATACCTAAATGGGCACAACCACTTCTCCTAGCCCCAGGTTTCAGCTAACTCTGTCATGATCCAGTCAGGTTTTCCTATTGTTTTAAGTGTAATTATTTTATTGTAATTCCATAAATATTTTTGTCTACACTTCTGTTAATTGTTTTCCTTGCAACCAGAGACCACAACACGGATACTGCTCAATGCTCACATATAGCAGGAACTAATGAGGGACTAAAAGTAAGACAGTTTGTCATAGCTGTACACTTCGTTCATACATATTTCCTAACTGTTGCATTTTGCAGGGGATTTCAAACTGGGCCCTTTATCCTGCAAAACCATCAAATCATTCTCCAGAAAAAATAACCCCTTGTATCTTTCCATGAGACATGAAGAGTAAAGCCATAGAGCTGTATTTTCATAGTTTTAAAAGACAATTTGCAGCTATAATTGCTTATCAGAAAACAGATGTTAGTGTTGCCTAAAGTCCTACAGTCTTGGGTTTAAACAATTCAACACTGAAAAGGAAAGTGGAGAGCTGATTAAGCGTGCAGCAACTTAAGGGTTAACTTTTGACTTAGTTGCTAGGTGCATTAATTCCTGTGTGTGCTGCTGGTCTGACAGCTAGAGGGAGATGTTGCAGAACCTATATTAAGGGCTGTAGGCAGGAAGTAGGGTCACTAACCTGTTTTCTGTCTTCCCTCCCAAGCTACAGATGCTCTGTTCCAGTTATGGTTGGTGTGTTCCAGTTGATGGTGAGCAGGCGATGCTGGCAATAGTATCACTTTGGCTGAGGGCTGAATAGTCACCCGGACCTTAGTAAGTCCAAAGTGCTTTAATTTTGTTCTAGGGACCCCCCTTCGGAACTAACAGTCTTTTGGCTGGGGAATCGTTGTCTTCGGAGTTCGGTGGTGTCCCTCAACTCTAGTTGGTTAGGAACATGGCATCATGTTCCTGTTGCGGCGGCAGAAGGGGTGCGACAAACATCCAGTAGGGACAGCCTGGGGGGTAATAAGAGGAGGGGGACAGGCGAGCACATGCAACGACAGCCGCAAGGGTCGACGCTCGGTGGCTCCCTGCCCGATCCCTCCTAAAAAAAAACCTAGGCCGTCAGGTTTGGGGGGCGTCCCCCATTCCCTTAGGGCGGTCGCACCCCTTGCTTTGGAGTTGTAGGACAGGGGTGCCTTTTTTCTTGCCGGCCAACGTTACTTGTTATTAGGTTATTTAATTAAGTTATTTGTTCAATAAATGCGACCCCTCTCCCCGGACGGGGGAAGGGGTTTTTTCTCCCATAACTGGTGTCCGCGTCTTTATTGGGTTATTGGGTTAAGAGTGTTTTTCCACGTAGCAGGTAAGAGCTAGAAAGTTTTACCCTTATGGTTAAGAGAAGTTTAGACACCTTAACACATGTTCCTGTGTTGAGTTCAAGACAAATGATTATTATCTCTTGCTTTTAGATTACTTAATATAAAATATGATTTTGACAATAAACAAAAAACAAGCATTTTAGATTATGTGTTCTCTATTTGCAGAAAAATGTTGCTGAAATTCTAAATTTTAAGGCTTTTACAGTGTGGCCTTTCTAGTGACAAATGTGTATTTGTTATTAGCAGCAAATATTGTTCTTTTTGGGGAACAAGCTCCTACTGAGCATGTGCAGAAGCTCACAGGGTATACATATACTAGTCTGTGATTGTGTATACATATACTAGTCTGTGATTGGCTGATGGCTGTCACATGATACAGGGGGCCGGAAAATGGGAGAAAAACTAGATTTGCCAGAATAAAAATCTACTGTTTATTTGAAATTCAGAGTATTTGTTATTGCCTTGTCTTTTTATTATGCATATGTTAATTATGCAATTCTACTGCATTGAGTGGTCCTTTAAGTGCCATACGTAAAACAGTGGCAATCTGCCAGGAATGGATAAATATCCCATTATAAGCAGTAAGCGGCAGTAACATCAACTATATGATAAAGTATTCTGTTAACCAAACCAAACTTGTTTATATAAACAATAGACTTATTTAAATCATATAAGGAACAAATCAGACACTTTAAAGGTTTGTGAAGCAAATAATAAAGAGGGAGTTAAAGTGATGCTAAACTCTCCATTATTTTAAACAGACCCGGAATGTTAGTGATATTTTGATGGAGTTTAATTTATCTGTTGTAATAAAGATGTGCTATAACTTAATTTTTAATATAGATATGAAAATCAAATTCCCCGCAATCCGCCGCCAACTTCAAAAGTTAATTTTTCTGTGAGTTAAAGGTTTGAATTCTTGTCCAGTCAGTGCTCTAGCTACCATAAAAGGCATCCAAAGGGGATAGTACTGATTGTTGAACAGTTCAAACATTTAGCTCAAAGAAAAATTGACCTTTGAAGTAGGTGGGAAAGTCCTGGAAATTTGAATTTCATATCTATATGAAAAAGTAAGTTTTAGCACATTTTCATTACAACTGATTAATGAAACTCAATCTAAAATATTGCTAACATTCCGTATCTGTTTTTATAAAGGGGTGCGTTTACCATCACTTTAACCCCTTAACAAGACCAGTTGTTAACGACCAAGGACATGCCTGGGACGTCCTCAGGGGTTTCAATCACTGGAAGTGATCGTGATAACTTCCAGTCAGATGCTTTCAGGGTATTGCAGTGATGCCTCGATATTGAGGCATCCTGCAATACACTTTTTTTAGCCACCAATGCAGAGAGAGCCACTCTGTGGCCCTCTCTGCATCAGCAAGCAAAGGTGCAGCTCGTTGGTGGATGGGTGGGTGGGAGGGATAGCAGGGAGGTGGGTGAACGGCCCATCGCTGGAGGGATTTCTGGTTAGGCTGGATGATGGGGCCGAGAGTGCGCACGGGGGGCTGAAGTAAGCATGTGGGCGTGAGCGTGAGGAGGCGAGAGAGTGGGACTTGTACCTCTACACAACAGCAAAGTGTACGGGAAGAAAGGAGAGGGAGGAAATAAATGTTGGGAAAGGTATTTGGGAGGAGTAGGGTAATGAGGGGGGCAGCTACACTAAAGAACATTTTCTTTTTTTTATGAAAAAAAAAATAAAACCTAAATTTTTTTTGCAAACTGGGTACTGGCAGAGAGCTGTCAGTACCCAAGACGGGGGGAAAATAGGTAGATAGGGGAGGGTTAGAGAGCTGTTTGGGGGGATGAGGGAGGTTAGGTGCTAAGGGGGGATCCTACACTGAAGAATATATAATAAAAATAAAAAAAGCCTTTTATTTTAGTACTGGCAGACTTTTTGCCAGTACTTAAGATAGCAGTGAAAATTGTGAGGTTGGGGGGGGGAGAGCTTTTTGAGAGGGATCAGGGATGGATCAGGGGGTGGAATGTGTCAGGTGGGAGGCTGATCTCTACAATAAAGCTAAAATTAACCCTACAAGCTACCTAATTTACCCCTTCACTGCTGGGCATAATACAAGTGTGGTACACAGCGGACTTTAGCAGCCTTCTAATTACCAAAAAGCAATGCCAAAGCTATATATGTCTGCTATTTCTGAACAAAGGGGATCCCAGAGAAGCATTTACAACCATTTGTGCCATAATTGCACAAGCTGTTTGTAAATAATTTCAGTGAGAAACCTTATTGGATTGCATTTGGCGGTGAAATGGTGTCATTAAGTATACCAAAATGGGCCTAGATCAATACTTTGGGTTGTCTACTAAAAAAATATATATACATGTAAAGGGTTATATAGGGATTCCTGACAGATATCAGTGTTACAATGTAAATATGGTTAATTTTGAAAAAAGAATGGTTTGGAAATAGCAAAGTGCTACTTGTACTTATTGCCCTATAACTTGCAAAAAAAGCAAAGAACATGTAAACATTGAGCATTTCTAAATTTAGAACAAAATTTAGAAACTATTTAGCATGGGTGTTGTTTGATGGTTGTAGATGTGTAATGAAGGTAATGAAGAGATGGCAGAGACTGAATATATAAAAAGTAAATCTTTATTTCTTCAGATTAAAAAACGGAGGCACTCTCCTAGGCAAAACAAATACTACAGCAGTCCCACAGGAAGAAGAAGCTTACGTGTTTCAGCTAATAAGCCTTAGTCATAGTTGAATACTCCATGTTAATTACAACCTTTAAAAAAGGAGCCTAAGCTCCCCATTGGTTAAAAACATGTGGGTGAGAGTGTGACATAATTTATTATTTAACACTTTAACATCTAACAGTGAATATGTAAAACCTATATAGTAAAACAAACTCATATGCATATTTTATACAATTAATTACATATAAGAAGATATCTTACATTAACAATGAAAAAGTAGACATAGATTATTTGTACTTAATATTCAATAGTAAAGATCAAAGGGACACTACATTGTATGTACACAGAGACCCTCATCAATGCAATAAAAGAAACTTAGGCTGGATATAAAGCACTTGATTACAATTGTAAGAATTCCATACATAGAAGAGGAAGACAAAACTAGGACTAGGTCTAAAAACACAATATATATTAGTTATCTATGTACAGCTGTAGACATATATGTGCATGCAGGGAATTATTCCCAGTAGTTGAAACCAGATGGAGCCCTGGTCTGGAAAGTGAAGATCCAATACATGTCACGTTTATTTAACAGTTTAATTCTGTCACCTCCCCGCCTGGGTGGTGTCACTCTCTCAATAGCTTGCCACCTGAGAGTAAGATCTGATCTACCGTGTTTCTGTGCAAAATGTTGGACAAGGGTTTTTTTTTTATTTACCAACATTAATAGTTGACAGGTGTTCCCATATCCTAGACTTTATGTCCCTGGTAGTTAACCCCACATATTGAAGCTTGCACGAAATACATGTTAAAACATATATTACAAAGTTTGAAGTACAATTGAGACAGAACTTGATAGGGTACTGCAAACCTGTCACTTCTGATCTAAATGTATCAGAGATTATCACTGACTCACAAGGACGACATCTGTTACTACCACATCTAAACATGACAAGACCCCCTTTGTTGGATTGTGACAGGTAGCTGGGAAGGAGAGACACGATTACCCAGAGTCAGAGATTCCCTATAGGAGCACCTAATGCCATTGTTGACATAGTCCACTAATCCATCATCATCAGCAAGCATGTGAAAGTGTTTTCTAACTATTTGACATATTTTGTTATATTGTTCACTGTATGTTGTAACAAAAGTTTCTTCTTCATGCCTGCTTATGAGTTTGGGCTTATCCTTTAACAGATTGTCTCTATCTAGAGTCCTTGTTTCTCATTCAGCCCTATTAATGATGTGTGGTGGATAGCCTCTTTGCAATAGGCAGTTTTTCAAGAGATTCTTTTTCAAAAGTGTCTGTGTTCGCGCAGTTTCGTTTCAACCTAATATATTGACCTTTTGCTACTGCCTAAGGTACTTGACATGGGTGACAGCTTTTAGCGTGCAAAAGGGCATTGCCTGCTATGGGTTTTCTAAAAACCTTAGTAACAATATTTCCATCTTCATTACCAATAAGATTCAGATCAAGAAAATGTATGGTTTTGGAATTAGCTTCAGATGTAAAAATTAAACTACAGTCATTATTGTTTATATTCTTTAGAAAATATTCTTCTCCTGACTCTGCTTCAGTGTCTGAGAACATGGAGTATTCAGCTATGATTAAGGCTTATTAGCCGAAACGCATAAGCTTCTTCTTCCTGTGGGATTGCTGTCCTATTTGTTTGCCTAGGAGAGTGCCTCTGTTTATTAATCTGAAGAAATAAGGATTGACTTTTTATATATTCAGTCTCTGCCGTCTCTTCGGTACCTTCATTGCTGTATTGCCAGACCAGGCAGAGACTGTCCCTCCCGGACTTTAGCCAATTACTTTGAGCTGTGGTTAGCTCCATTGGATACTCCACTTGTGATTACCTTCCCCTGATTGGCCATTGGATTTCCTGACACGGACACCATCAGATGGAACCAAACGTTGATTGGCCGCTGTACTTGCACATTGCAGCTTGGAGATCAGTAGCGGAGTGAGAGCAAGGAGCACATCTATGTTTCTCCTGAGACCGAATATAGCAGAAGCAAACAGGCAACTTAGAGCAGGGAGCTCGGCCGAAGGTAAATACTGGCATTGTGCCTGAGTTTGTATTATATTCTGCTTACTATGTGTGGGGTTTCTACAGGGAGACTTTCTTCCGTAACATACAGACAGTGCTTAAAACGGCCATCCTTGCTATTTGGTGTTTGGTCCAGCCTACAAAAGCGCTATCAGCTTTATTTTATGTGGTCTACCTTTACTGGCTAAAGTATTTTTGTGATTATCACCAGCATTTCCACTGCATTATTACTCCACCCCCCATGTTTCCTTAGGTTGCAGATGTGTAACAGATTTTGGGGGTCAAAGTTAGAAAAGTCAGTTTTTTTTCAATTTTTTCATCATATTTTATAATGTTTTTTTTATAGTAAATTATATGATATGATGAAAATAATGTTATCTTTAGAAAGTCCATTTAATGCTGAGAAAAGCGGTATATAATATGTATGGATACAGTAAATGAGTAAGAGGAAAATTACAGCT
Organism: Bombina bombina; assembly: GCF_027579735.1. Taxonomy (NCBI): domain Eukaryota; kingdom Metazoa; phylum Chordata; class Amphibia; order Anura; family Bombinatoridae; genus Bombina; species Bombina bombina. Next base: position 654,945,880 of record NC_069503.1, on the reverse strand, counting down.
AAATACTAACACTGCAGAAATGTAAAAATAGCCCTGGTCCCAAACAGTAAAAAAATTTAAAAATGGTCTGGTCACTAAGGGGTTACGTTTAGTTGCAGTAAATTGTTCAGCATTATAGTAATAAAGATGTTAATGTCAGATAAGAACCATATGACCAAATAAATCTGCCCAAAATTTTCTTAAAGTCTAAGATTAATTATTTCATAGTGTAATCCAGTGTTTTTCAACCAGTGTGCCGTGGCACACTAGTGTGCCGTAAGAGATCCTCAGGTGTGCCGCGGCAGATTGACAACAGTGCAGGGGTGTCCCTCTTTCAAATTTTGAAATATTGGGAGGTATGTGACAGGCTCATCAGGCATCATTTACAACTATGACTTTGACATTCATTCACAGACAATCATTATGATTGTTTGTGAATGAATGTCAATATGTCATGTATAGTTTGTAGGAGGCATGGCATGACAGCACAGTACAGTGTGTGTGTATATACAGTATGTGTGTATGTATATATAAATATATATATATATATATATATATATATATATATATATATATATATATATATATATATATATATATATCCTGTATTAGGCTACAATGTGTCATTTTGTAAATTTTTGGGATGTTGGTGTGCTGCAGGATTTTTTTAATGTAAAAAAGTGTGCCACATCAAAAAGAAGGTTGCAAATCACTGGTGTAATCTATGCTTTTCCCAGACATTCTTGATGTCCTCCACAGCATCTTTCCTTACCTAACACCTCAAATGAAAGTTAATTCAATGGATAAACCCCCCTTCTGCAAATGACTCCTAAAACTATTACCCTTCAATTTGATGGTTTATTACTGTGGATGGGGTTTATAAGGGGATCATTGTGTCAAGCAACGCTTATATAATATTAGTACTATTCATTTAATGTGGAATATAATTTAAGGCTGATGTAATGAAATTAAAAGTAGAATGTAGAATTAAATGTAGACATTTTTTGCATACATTAAACAAAAAGGACTCTAAGCCAAAATAATGCAAGTTTAATCAACATTATATTGCCAATGGCTGATATTGATTCATATAAAAGCTTTTGTAATAGTTTAGGTCACCTAATCAGATAAGTGGAAAATGTCTAAATGGTAGAACAAGACTGGCAGTGAATTCATATATTAGTCAATAAAGCTGATATTTTGATTTACTGTATATTCCTTGTTGTATTTTGTACAATAAACTCTGCAACAACTTTTATCTAAAAAGGGCTAGATTACAAGTGGCAAACTAACTGTTGTGGATGAGCGATAAGGGGTTTATCATTGCTCTTGTGCACATTGTAAGTAGTGTGCGTATTATGAGTTAAAGTGTTGGCTTGAGCACAATTGAATTTAACCCACCAGATTAGCGCTACTTCAGAGCTCAGGTTAACTGTTACATGACACAAAAAAAAATTGCACAGAACACATTGAAAATATAATTAATATTACAATTATACTCATAATAACACTCAGGTCTCAGGAAAGGGCTTTAACATTGAGATACATATACATGTCTAATAAATAATATTAGGGGTGTTTAGACTCAGGGTTTATGTTAGGGTGATAGGTTGAAACATAACTTTTTTTTTCCCCATAGACATCAATGTGGCTGCATTATGGAGCTTTACGCTCTGTCATTGCAGGTGTTAGGCTTTTTTTAGCCGGCTCTCCCCATTGATGTCTATGGGGAAATCGTGCACAAGCACATAACAGCAGCTCAAAGCAGCGCTGGCATTTGTGTGTGGTATGGAGCTCAACGCTGCCATTTTTTTATTTTTTTTTTGGCAAACCTGTAATAGCAGCGCTATTAAAGGTGAGCATTGGAAATAACTTGCAAGTTATTAGCGAGCCACTCATAACGCAAAACTCGTAATCTGGCTGATTATTTGCTATACACAATAAACATGGAAAAATATGCTAAATATGGGGCTCCCAAAAACTTTGTATAATGTAACTATATAGCAAAACCAGCCGTAATTAATAACAAGTATAATGCTAAAAGGTGATCAAACATATATACAGTATATGCTGGCAACAAACAAATCATTTCACAATGAGTTCAGCTTGTTAGTGGTCCTTTTTCAACTGTTAATCAATCAGACAGTGCCAAAGTAAGCTGTTGTTTTAAGTATCCTTGTGCTTAAAGTTATATGCTTTGTTAGGGTGAAGTTTTAGCAGTCAATGTTAGTTCACAAGAATTGGCAGCGTGCTACATTTAGCAAGTAATCAGTTACATTATATCAACAGGAAATGTATTTAGCAATGCCGCCTTTCAGTGTAATCCCTTCTTATACAGTTCCCCTTTATTTTTGCAAATTGCCTTCGTTGTCTACAGGGAGTTAATACCAGTTCAGTTAGTGACCCAAGACTACTGTTAAACAATAAAGGACTAGCTAGAGAGAACTATCACAGTCTTATTGCCATACTCACTGTGACCTTGTCACGTTCCAAACTTACTGCGATTTTACTAGGTGTCCATCAGTTATGGTTGCTGTGATATGTTACTTGTGAACACTGGCATATAGGCTGTCCATCCGTTGCGGAGTTCACCTTCTCTATTGGGTACAGAGATCCTTGTTCGGTCACTTCTAAAAAATGAAGTACTTCGGCATTGCTGCTTTCCTGAATTGGAGTTTTAAATCAATCTTCTCCCAGATATAACATCCATCTTTATTATTGCTTGATTAAGCCATGTATCTTCCTCCTGGTATAGCGTGTTGTAGCCTTTGCTATGTGCGTTTCACCCTTTCCAGGCTTGGGTTTCTTCCGGCTTTAATTATTGATGACGTATTGGAGGATTCACCTTTTTAAAGCAATTCATAAAACTCCTCCTTTTCAGTTTAAATTCTCTTGTTTCCGGTATAATTTAAATGGGTGAAATAGTTCCTTCATTTTAAAAACTGTTTCATAATGTCTCAATATATGGCAATACCTATTATCCTTACTTGAATATAATATTACAGCAATACTTAGTTTCTGAATTAAAAAACAATAAAGAAATCACAATTAAATACTCGGATAAAGGAGGGGATTTAGTGATATTAAATACTTCAGATTACCAGCTTGAATGCACAAAACAAGAGAAAGATAAAGAACACTACAAAACTCTAACAAATGATCCAACCTATATTTATAAAGATCAATAAGATTGCATTATAAATAAAGCCTGGGAACATAAATTAATAAATAAAAAGGAAAAGGAATTTTTTTTGTATATATTGTCTTTATTGGATTATTAAATTTTTTTACAAGAGGTATCAAACAGTACAAATGCGTTGTATATCATATAATTTGTGAACAATATTAGCTTCACAAGATAGTTATTTTGATGGTGCATTTAATGAGTTAACATATGCACTATTTGGATCCAAAGCTTTACAGACTGTTAAAGTACTTAAACATTATAACAAACTATATAACAAACTACTTGAACTACCGAATCTCTACTACTAAAATGCGGTGTGTTAAATCAGATATCTCAATACCAAGCCTAATTTTATTTGAATTTGTGCTGTCCGGCTATACGTGTTTTGGGTCATGCTTGAGTCAGTTTATCCCTCAGTCCAAGGGTTAGTAGGGGGGTCAGAAGGCGTCATATGCATTACTAGGCCTCAGTCGTTCAAACTTCCATTGTTTCTGTCTCATGTCACACTCGAGTCTTGTGAGAAAGTCCTGGTGTTAAGAGGCAAATTGTGTTGTACTTCGTCCCATATAAATCTAAGATCGTAATAGAAAGCTAACCTATTTGTTTTAAAATAGCCATATTCCTCCATTTGTAGAGTGTCTTTCATAAGAACTAGCCAATCTTTGGATGTGGGACATGTTTGAGACTTCCAGTTCTTAGCCACCAGTAGTCTGGCTGTATTTAGTGTTAATTGTATCAGTCTACTTCTCAGACTACACTTACAAGTTGTGGGCAGGTTTAGTAGTGCTATCTCTGGTTCTAAGACAAAATGGATACCTGAACCTAGTGTAATTTTGATATTTTCTTGAATCATCTCCCAAAAGGGCCTAATTCTGGGGCATTCCCACCATACATGTAATAAAGTCCCTTTCATACCACACCCCCGCCAGCAAAGGTCTGAGGAAGAGGGAAATATACTCTTCAATCTGGAGGGGGTGAGGTACCATCTAGTTAGTATTTTAAAGTTGGTTTCTAAAAATCTTGTAGAGAAGGAGGATTTCCTACTACTACGAAAAATACGCTCCCAATCTGTTTCCGTTAATTGCTTACCCAAATCTCTGTGCCAACGTTCCACATAATCAGGTAGTCTCCCTTTTTGAGCATTAACTAACAGTTTTTTAGCCAAGGATAATGTATGATATGCAGGGAGATCCATCGAGCAATTGAGTTCGAATGGAGTTAGGTTCCTTAATATGGATTCTTTCTGTGGGTGGGTTTGGATAAAGTGGTGTATTTGATTGTATTTTAGCCAATTTGTGAAAGCACCCCCAAATACATCCGCCAATTCGTGTCTTTGTTTAAGCTTCCTATCTTTGGTCAATAAGGAGAGTGGAACTGTATAACCCATTTCCCACGTATTGGAATTTGCTTTGTCAAATCTGATACCCCCCATCAGTTCGGCATTTGGGGATATGGGGAGCATAGGGGAGTTCGTTGTGGAAATCGATGGGAATTTTTTGACTATGCTGTCCCATGTGTCAAAAACATGTGAAAGTAGAGAGTAATGGTTTAACCAAGGTGGTCTATTTTGCTTATCTATCCAACATAGTGCCCCAGGATGTGGTGTGTGTAGAATGTGGGAGTCCATTGGGATCCAGGCTTTCCTGTCTCTGTTTCTATGCCAATCTATTATCCTTTGGAGGCTTGTGGCTTGATAATAAATCTCAATATTTGGTAACCCCAAACCCCCCTCACTCACTGACCTATACATTGTTTGCTTTTTGATTCTAGGTTTTATTTTCCCCCATACAAATTGGTTAAGCGCTCTTTGAGTTTGTTCTAGAAGGGAGTGTGGTAAAGCTATAGGGACAGCCTGAATAGCGTAAAGTACCCTGGGTAGTATGTTCATCTTAAGAATTTGCAACCTCCCCCACCATGAAAATGGGCGATCCTTCCAGGTCTCTAAATCTCGTGAGATAGTGTTGATGAGGTTTGTAAAATTCAGTTTTAAAAGGGCTTTGGGATTCGGGGTCAGGTAAATACCCAAATATTTGATAGCTTTAGGTTGGTGTTTGAATGTGCTGTGTGCTATCAGGGAATTAAATTTCGTTTTTGAATGGGTTATATTTAATATTTCTGATTTCTGTTCATTAATTAAAAAGTTGGACAATTCACCGAATTTCTTTAACTCTTGAATAACCGCTATGATTGAGGATTCAGGAGAGGATAGGGTGAAAAGAACATCATCAGCATACATAGAAAGTTTAAAATTTAGTGGGCCTAAATTAATCCCAGATATTAGTGGGTTGTCTCTAACTCTTTGCGCCAGGACTTCCATGCTAATTATGAACAGAATGGGCGAGAGAGGGCAACCCTGTCTCGTTCCATTTCTTATTGTAAATGAGTCTGAGACCAGGCCATTGACTCGTACCTTCGCTGTGGGGAAACTGTAAAGACATTTTATTCTCTGGATCATCCTTTCTCCCAGACCTACCCTGCTTAATGTAGCAAATAAAAATTCCCAATTTAGGCGGTCAAACGCCTTTTCGGCATCTGTTGATATTATCACCATTTCGGTGTTGGTTCTCTTGGCATGTTCAATTAGTTGGAGGACCCTGATGGTATTATCCCGTGCTTCCCTCCCAGGGACAAATCCAGATTGGTCTGTATGTATAATTTGTGGTAGGATTTTATTTAATCGGTTTGCTAATAACTTTGTATAAATTTTTAGGTCTGTGTTTAATAAGGAAATAGGTCTGTAATTACTTGCGAGTTTAGGGGATTTTCCTGGCTTGGGTATTACCGTGATATGGGCTTCAAAAATTTCTTTAGGGAGATGGCCAGTTTCGTCAATTTGATTAAACAAAGCTAACAGGTGTGGTGCCAGTTGCTCTTTATAATGTTTATAATATTTATTAGAGAACCCATCAGGGCCGGGGCTTTTATTTGATGGTAGGTTATCTATAAATTCTAAGATTTCTTTTAATGTAAATTGGGTCTCTAACGCTTCTCTATCATTTGGTTGTATTTGAGTCAGGTCGGACTCTTGGAGATAGCGCTCTAGTGCGTCCTTCTGGGACATATTAGAAGGTGTAGGGAGGTTGTATAGGTCATTATAGTACTCTTTAAAGGCTTGTGCTATTAATTTAGATTCTACGACCTCTTCCCCTCTTCCACCAGTTAAGTTGAATATGTGATTGTGCAGAGACTTGCGTTTTAGTGCTCTAGCCAATAAGGCTCCCGCCTTATTCCCTCCCTGGTAATACAATTTTTTCAAAAATAATGCCTTTCTACATGCTTCTCTATGTAAGTGTTCTTTCATGTGATCTCTCGCTTCGTTGAGAGCAGTTAGGAGGTCCCTATTAAGTGGATTCTGCTTGTGAGCTAGCTCAGCCGTCTGGAGTTTTTGTAGTAGATGTGTATAATTAGTGGTTATTTTTTTCTTATGTGAAGCCTTATCTTTCATAAACTGTCCTCTCATAAAGGCCTTATGTGCCAACCAAACTGTTGGAATTTTACTAGAGGTGTTTGAATTTGTCTGAAAATACTCGGTGATGCTCTTAAGTGTTTGTATAGTTGTGATGGGGTCAAGGAGACGTGTTTCATCCAGCCTCCACAAAAAGGGTAATATGGGGGCTGAGGGCCATTCTAGGCTTACTGAGACTGCTGCATGGTCAGACCATGCTATTACTTGTATGTTAGAATCTTTGATTAAAGATAAGCTTTTGTGTTCTACAAACCAGTAATCAATTCTGGAGTAGGACCTCGCTGGGTTGGAGTAGAAGGAATAATTGCGTGTAGTTGGATGTACAAAACGCCAAGCATCTATCAGATTGAGTGTCCGTAGGGTGTTATTGATTGAGTTTCTAGTACTTTTAGCGATTGAACTGTAACCTTGTGAACAATCTATGGTCGGGGAAAGTGCAACATTAAGGTCGCCACCCAAAATCAGAGTCCCCTTTTGTGTTTCTAAAAGCTTGTTCCCTAGTCGTTTAATAAATGGGGCTTGGCCTGTGTTAGGAGAATACGCATTAGCCAATGTGACCAAATTATTGTACAATAAGCCTACTAGAATGATGAATCTACCCTCCCTGTCTATGTGTTTGTCAATTAATTGGAAAGGGGTGTTTTTATGGAACAGTATTCCTACTCCATTAGTCTTTTTCATGTGTGAGTTAAAAAAGGAGTTTGGGAAATCTTTAGATTTAAAGGTAGGCTCTTTGTCTTTCAAGAAATGTGTCTCCTGTACGAATACAATATTCGCCCCCTCCTTCTTGAACCAGTTAAGCGCTATTGAGCGTTTTGTAGGGGAGTTAAGTCCTTTGCAGTTCTGTGAAAGTAATAAGAGTTCTCTATGTGTCGCGCCCATTACTTAACAGATTTGTGTGTTTGCTTACCCTTATCTAGGCTCTTGGATGTCTGGTAGGTGTTATTGTAATTCTCACTTACCCTGTCAATACCGTCTTCATTCAGCAAGGGATTGTCAGAGGCCCAGTCTGTAGGTATGTTAGTCTTTGTATAATAGGTCCTTAAGTATTGAGAAATAAAGAAGAATTTTAGAGATTCGGATAACAATAAAACAAACGAAATAATTAACATATGAACTTTACAAAACCATGGAATGATATTCCCATAGCTAGACTCCCTCCATGTGGAAGTAGACATTGGGGTAATGATTCAACCAGTAGGGTTGAATGGCACCTATGGAGCAACACTCCCAGTTTCGTAGTTTTTGCATCTATAAGAAACGTGGAGTGTTACAGGAAAAGAAAAACTTTTATAACATAGCAAGAGGAATAAACATAAACAAGAAATATTTGATAATCTAATTAAGTTTAGTGAGCTTTTCATGAGCAAATTGCTCTAATAGGACTCAGTTCTCATCTTAGAGAGGTTCTAATCTTCTGTCATGCCACCTAAATTCAGTCTTTGTTTCAGCCATTTTCAGATTCTGTATTCAGTGCAGCTTTTGATGTTGATGTATCCCGTGATCTCTTCTTAGAAGCCTTCATCCAGTGGTTTCTTTGAGGCTGTGGTTGTGAAGAATCACTTCTCTGGGAGGTATTCTTGGAGGGGTCTAGTGAAGGAAGCGAAGGGAGGGGGATTTCCAGTGATTTACAAAATTGATCCAAGTCCTCTGGGGATTTGTATGTGTATAGTCTATTGTCTTTCATGACTTTGATACTAAACGGGAACCCCCATCTATAGTTGAAGCCTTGATCTTTTAGATGCATTGTGAGGAATCTCACTTCTTTCCGATTCTGGAGTGTTATTGGACTTAGGTCCGCAAAGAATTGGAGTTTGTGACCCTCAATTTGGAAAGATTGTTGCTTCCTAGTGGAGGTCATGATTCTTTCTTTATCCGTAAATCTATGAAAGCGGATGATTACGTCTCTTGGGGGTTCTCCATCTCTTGGGGGCGGTCTCAATGCTCTATGAGCTCTGTCAAGGGGTATATCTTCCATTTCCTGGTCCTCCATTAGATGTTTAAAAGTAGTTTGAAGAAAGTTCTGTAGTAAATCTGTGGATATTTTTTCGGGTATACCCCTAATACGCAAATTCTGCCTCCTTCCTCTATTATCCAAATCTTCCAGCTTAGAATTAAGGAATTCAATCTGAGATTCTTGTGTGTCTATTTTCCTTGTAAGTAAATCTAATGTAGATGTGGTTTCCTCATCTTGATCTTCCAAATAAGACACTCTCCCTCCCAGCTCTGTCACCTCTTTCTTGATACCAGAGAGACCATCTTTTAATATCTGGTTGACTTGTTGGAAAAAGTTAGTAAGATCAGCCCTGGTGGGAAGTTCTTTCAGGTCTGCCCTGGTTATTTGGGATTCTTTATTCTGAGATGAAGTGTCAGTTTGGTCTCCTTGAGACTGCTGTGATTCTTCTCCCTCTGATGTAGGGGTTGTCTGTAATTTTTGGAAAAAAGTGTTCATCTTGGAGCTTGGTGTGCTGTTTGTTTTGGCTCCTTTTTCAGCTCTATTTAATTTCCTTGACGCCATTTTAAAGGGGCTGAAGGCTGGTTAAATGCCAGGTTCAGGAAAAAAAAAAACTCCTTTCTTCTCCTTTTAGCGTATCTTTCTAATGTGAGGTGTTTATTTCCCACTGTGTCTGCGTCAGAGGATCTTTATGCGTAATTTAAAAATTCAGCTCATAGATTAGTTAACAATGGCAGAGTCGCTGGGTGGTGTCACTTTACATATATGTTTATTGATACTTCCAAAAACGTGTTTCACCTCTCTTGCTAAGAGATTTGTGTATTGCTTATTGATGTGGTGCTCTCACTTTCGAATAGGCCCAGGTTAACTATGGGTATATAAGAGCTGTGCGGTGATCTGCTGGCCTGTTTAAGTCTCTTTTGTATTTGTACTTTAAAGGTATATTTTGTTGTATCCCTTTATTTCTTGTCAGATTTAATGCAACTTCGGTTAGTCTGTTTTCAGGCCTTATGTGTGGAGGCCAGATTTGGGGCTAACGGGGTTTCCCAGCCCATATAGCAGGGGCGCTTTGTAATATACTGTCCGGGCCGCTTATAGACAATGATATGATATGAGGTAAGACCCCCCTCACCTTCACTCACCGGGCCGCCACTCCGTTGCTTTTATTTTCCCTCCGTTGTCCGTTCTGTGCCCCTGTTTTGCTGCCGGACTCTTTAGTTGGTAAGGATCTGACTGGGGTTTCCCGGCAGTGTAGCAGGGGCGCGCTTTGTTCAGGCTGGTAAACTTGTGTTTAACTTGTCCTACATTACTTTTTTCTTGTCTTGTTATCCTCCGCTAGCTTCACTAGCCCTTCATAGCAGCTTGTCTCAAGTTTTACTTCTCCAGTTTCGAGTGTTGCTCCCAGGGCTCCTAGTTACACACGGAGCATCAGGATAATGCGGCCATCTCAGGGCATGGTCGGCTCCGCCCCCCAGGAAAAGGAATTTTTAACAGTAAAACACCCAAAGATTGCCACATTGTATACAATCCCTAAATTCCATAAGGAGAAACTCCCTCCCCCAGGAAGACCAATAATTTCAAGGATAGGATCCTCGAGAGAGAAAATCTCTGACTATGTAGACTATTGCTTAAGGCCCTTTTTAGAGGCTCAACAGTCATATGTGAAGGATACACTAGATGTCCTAAATAAATTAGGACTAACAAAGGGAGAAAATACTATTCTAGTCACAATTGATGTAGAGTTCTTATATTCCTCAATTCCTCATAAAAAGGGCATAGAGATTATGAAATACTATTTGATCCAAAGGGGGAGCAACTATAGCAATAATACCAATTTTGTAATAGAACTCCTGGAATTCTTGCTGAAACATAATTATTTTGTATATAACAAAAAGTATTATGAACAAATTTTAGGTACAGCTATGGGCACAATCTGTGCACCTACATATGCTTGACTATATTTGGGACACTGGGAAAAAGAAATACTTGTGGACAGTTACACTGAAAATATAAATTTGTTTGATTTTTGGATTTTTAATATAGATGATATACTAATGCTATGGGAAGGGACAGCAATGGAATTATAGGAATTTATGAACAGGTTAGATAAGAATAACTACAATTTAAAATTTACATACCAGTAAATACTTACAGTAAATCTGAGGTAAATTTCCTGGATCTAAGAATAATAAAATCAGAAACAAAATTAACTACAGCCACTTTTAGAAAGACAACAGCAGGGAATATCCTATTGAGAGGAGAAAGCCATCATCCCCCTAATCTGATTTATAATATACCACAGGGCCAATATTAAAGACACAGAAGGAATTGCACAGAATTTAATCAATTTAAGAAAGAATCAAGATACCTAGAGGCTAGATTTAAAAAAAGAGGATATCCACAGGGACCCCTGAAAAAAAACATATACAAGGGCTAGAAACAGTAATAGGACAATGATGCTATATCAACCAAAAATAACAGAAGATACAGATCAGATAACATTAATAAGTATCTACAATAATAAATGGGAAAATTTTAGATCAATTCTTAAAAATCATTGGCCTGTATTAACTATAGATCCCTCCATAGCCAGTCTAGTAGGAAATTACCCAGCAAGAAAAGTCTCTAATCTGAAAGACAGACTAGTATCAAGCCACTATATACACCAACATAAAAATCGAATAAAAGAACACACAAAAAAAGATGGTAATTTTGAGTGCAAGAAGTGCTCAGTGTGCAAAAATATATTGAAAAGAGATAAGTTCATAGATAAATTTGGGAACAATCATTTTATAAAAGGACACATATCATGTATTGTAGAACTGAAGGAGTAGTAGTGACCTGCAAATGCCAACAATACTATGTAGGGAAAACCTATAGAGAACTAAGAGAAAGACAAGACATTAAAAACAAAGAAATTAAATCAAGCAGTGTAGCAAGGCATTTTCTTTATTATCACAATAGCAATAAAAACGAACTAAGATTTAGAGGTTTGGAAAAAATGTATTCTGAAGGGTAGAGGTGGAGATCTATATAAACTTTTACTACAAAACAAATGTGAATTGATTTACAATTTGAAATCATTAACCCCTGAATGACTAAATGAAGAATTAAATGTTGCTCCCTTTTTGTGCTAAGTTAAAAGAATATTAATGAACCTGTTATTTGCAAATAATAAATTATTATTACACTGCACACATAGCACTCTCAGCCTGGACTATAAAGTATAGATAAAATATAACTTTTATTCGTATATAATTAAAATAAGGGACCCAATTGTGAGAACATATTAAAAACAACTGAAGATCTGTTGCCATAATTCCTGTTATAAAAATAATTTTGCCTTTGAGATATATTTGTATCAATACAGGAATTATTGTTAAGTGGTTACTGCATATACCCAGCCACCATGTTCTAAAACTCAGTATGAAAAATAAGAAACTGAGCAAACGGTTATGTGATAAGATAGGACGATAGTATCCAATCTCACTTGCATTTAATTTGATATTTTATGCTTGGTGGTAGAAATATAGCCTATTTTCTAGAGACAGTGTAACCATAAGGACAACCTGTGTGTTCAGGTATTTCAGCCTTGATTTGTATTTATATCAGCATGTATACCTGCCAAGTGACAGCGCTATTTTGTGCTCTAGTCTTTGTGGCCAGTTATCTCACTCGAAAGAGTCCGTTATTAGTTATTTATTACTATGCCTGCAGCACTCATAGAGTTAAATATAATAATGGCACTAATTTCTCGTATATCTTGATAGTAGGTTTGTAATAAAGTAATCTCTATGAAATAACTTTATCGGTACTGCAACCGCTTGTATAGTAACGTATTGGCATAAATATTTGAGCCTCAAATGAGAAAGGTCACTTTACATAGCAGCGTGTTAGTTTCAGTTTGGAAATATTTTGATCTAGAATACGAGAAGTATTATCTATATTGAGTAAAATGTTTTACTAAATGCTACATGCATCACTATTGTTGGCATCGATACCACCACCACATATATTGTAGTACTACTAAATGTATAAGTAGTTTCCAAACATTGCTATAATAATTTGCAGCGTCAGATATAGTATCCTTCTTAAAGGGACATTAAACCCACATCTTTCTTTCATTATTCAGATAGAGAATACAATTTTAAACAACATTCCATTTTACTTCTATTATCTAATTTGCGTCATTCTTTAGATATCCTTTGTTTAAGAAATAGCAATGCACATGTGTGAGCCAATCACAAGAGGTATGTATGTACAGCCACCAATCAGCAGCTTCTGAGCCTATCTAGATATACTTTTCAACAAAGAATATCAAGAGAATGAAGCAAATTAGATAATAGAAGTTAATTAGAAAGTTGATTGAAATTGTATTCTCTTTCTAAATCATGAAAGAAAAAAATTGGGTTTAATGTCCCTTTAAGTTGTCTATACTTAAGCTGAGATTAGAGTTAAAGCTAGTGATAGGCTGATATAAGACTAGTTCTTATCAACATGCTCCTTTATATGAAGTGCTATCTTATCAATAACTTCAGCGTAACTTGGAATATTAAAAGTTTAGAGTAATATGATCTCTATGAGATGCAATATGGTGTTAAATAGTGTGATGAAATAGGATGTATAGAATACTTATTTATCGGTAGCTTATAGTAAACTTGTAGTAAAATATTACTTTTTATTCCAATATCATTCCGATCCTAGTTTCTATTGCATTCACTCATATTCCAATATGTGATATAGCTTGTGTAACCACTTCAGGCATAGCTGTACTTCGTATAGATTTATAGTATATGGAGTGCTAATACCTTACTGAAAAAAAAATTCCTATGTGTAATAAACATCAGAGCTTTCAATGCAGACATCGTCTCTGCAAGATTGATGAGACTGGGACAGGCTGTGGATATGGCAAGACAAGCAGAGAAATCACTTCAGCTAAACTTTTCAGCCTGCTTTTAACCTGATACAGCTAGACTGAGTAGTGGGCAGATTTCTCTGCTTGTCTTGCCATATCACAGCCTGTCCCTGTCACATCAATCTTACAGAGAGGATGTCTGCAGTGAAAGCTCTTGCTTTTATTACACATAGGAATTTTAAAAGGTGACAAATTTTTATTGTTTAGCACGAATTAGAGAGGATTTGTGCAGGCAAATGTCTAATGTTCATTTGACATAGGAATTTGCATATAGCTTATGATTGGAGGGTGGACGTGTTAGACTAAAGCACAGCTCAGCCCTTTCCTGGGGGAGTGCCAGCACTGACAATAATACTCACAGGAACAGGAATAAAAATTTGCAAAATGTATTGTTAGCAAGTTTAACGATATAGGTCTAATTTCTTTAGTCACTGTATTTCCTTTAGGGACATAGGCTTGTGCTTGCTGTGTAAACTGGCCTTTTAAGATCTCTGGAGATGGACTAGTAACTGTGAGATTTTCCATGCTTTTCCACAATTTTTGCTCTCAAATCCTCAGACAATTCTTTGCTGCTCTTTCTCTTCTGCATGCTCAGTGTGGCACACAGAGACACACAACAGAAAAGTTGTGAGCACCTGCTAATTGATGATACAGGTGAGTTTAATTACAAATTACTGTAGCATCACAAACTTGGAATGCAATTCTTTCTTACAATTTTGAGAAGGTGCCAATAATGCAATAATCCATTTTTGGAGTTTTGCATGGAATGTTTCAGATTTGGCTATTTTTTTCTCCACTTTTTTGTGTCATACCAATACAAACAAAAGAAATAAACTTGAGAATGCCTAAACATTTGTAATTGCTACAATTTTCTGGACGTAGTGGTGCATTATCTGACAGAAATGCAGGGGCGCCAATATTTTTGGACATGACTATATATATTTAAATATATATATATATATATATGAATAAGGAGGAAAAGCAAGGGTTACACAGATCCAAAGTAATGGTAATGGTACCTTAATATGTAAAGGGAAAATGACGCCATTGTCCTCAGCGCCGATGAAAAAACACCCCCGGGGGTGACGTTGCTACCTCTAGAGAATCGGCGGGTGTTCTGATACACAGAAACAGCAAAGATTTCCCCCACAGCATGGAAAAGGAACACGGTAACAGATCCTCAAATGGGAACACACACTATGTACAAACCTTATTTAAAACGTAGACAGTTTATTCGATATGCATTAAAACAGCAAAGACAAACTGACAGTGAAACAAAGGTGCAATTGTCACGTCATCTGACGCGTTTCACGCCCACCTGATGCTTTCTCAAAGATGATTTGGGAACCAGGTGTGCTCCGAATTATCAAGCCTTACAGACCCGCCCCCAAAACATGACATATACAATTTGTACATAGGTATTTATCTACAGCCCAGTAGTTCAAATACTTGTACAACCTACACAAAGTTTACAATATAGACAACACTAAAAATGAACAAAAATAAAAACAATATAAATTTTACATATTATAAATATAGACCTACAATTTTTTTTTATAAATATAGACCTACAAATTTTTTTTGGCTATGATGTGTAGATTATATTATTTTGATGTTTAAAATATCACATATTTATCTATATAACAAAGAAATACAGCTGTATAGAGACATAGCCATGTGTGTTCCCATTTGGGGATCTGCTATCCTGTTCCTTTTCCATGCTGTGGGGGATTCCTTTGCTATATATATATATATATATATATATATATATATATATATATATATATATATATATATATTGCATACAAACACAGAAATCCTCTACCAGGAATGAACAACAGCTCATGATCTAGTTCTATGGCAATTTACCACCCAGGAGCAGCCTCTTTTAGACCAGTGTGTTTTAGCTTAGAGGAAGGTGACTGCACCTCACTGACTAGGCCCATAGGAGGCTGAAATGATCTTCTGGGGTTCTCATGTTCCTTGTTCAGAGGAGAATTGCCTGGTATTTCAGAGCTGGACTGACCTTACTTGGCGGGATCAGACCGATATACTTAAAGAAAGCACACTGGTCTAAAAGAGGCTACTCCTGGGTGGTAAATCGCTATATATATATATATATATATACACACACACACATTAAAACATCATAGAGATATACACAGCACTCACCAGATTTCAGAAAATGTTTCAGTGTCCAACTGACAACTTTGTCAATAGGCCAACAGTTGATAGTACTGGTATTTATATATTTTTAACCACAAAAACATCAGATAAGTATATAAATATTTATAAATGAATAAATAGAACATATGCTGCTATGTGAAGAACATTAGAATGTGAAATATTCATATTGTCTTTCAGTTAGCAACAATTTGTGAAACATGATAGGGTTTGCGTGAAAATATGGGTGTTTTTTTTCCCACTTTTCCTACTCTATTGAAGTCTATGGGAAAATATGTTAATGAGTTCACGATATTCAAAGTCTGGCTTTTTGCATGCGTTGGGTTAGCACTCGTGCCAACATTTTTTACTTTAAACTTATAACAGGCGCAAGCAAAAAGCCTCCTTCTAGCAAATTTAATGTGGGAGCAATAAATTGCACTCCACTCATAATCTAGCCCAAAACGAGTATTACAAATTATTCAAGATGGCATTAGTTCCCCATTTTAAGAAATTCTGTAATGACATTATGAAAGGGGCAGAGATCCCAATAGATATTCTAAGAGCCAAGATAGTTGTTATCCCAAAACCAGGGAAAGACCCCACACAGTGCAAGAATTATAGACCAATTTCCTTGATCAATCAAGATGTAAAAATCCTTACGAAAGTATTAGCCAATAGACTCAAATTAGTACTCCCAGACATTATACACCCTGACCAGGTGGGGTTCATTCAGGGGAGAGAGGCCCCGGATAACATCAGAAGGACCATAGATTTAACGGAATACTTGAAGATGACAGGGACGCCTTCTCTGCTCCTATCACTGGATGCGGAGAAGGCGTTCGATAGAATAGATTGGACATACATGTTTGAAGTTTTATCACATTATGGTTTCAAGGGAGAGTTCATACAGGCAGTTAAGGGAATCTATTCGGCACCTTCAGCAACAGTTAGTGCTGCTGGCTACCAATCCAGATCCATAAGTATTTTAAATGGTACGCGACAGGGCTGCCCCTTATCCCCATTGCTGTTCGCAATTTGCATCGAACCGTTGGCAGCCCGAATAAGACAGTCAGAGGACATTAGAGGAGTTAGATTAAGTGGTTCTGAATACAAGCTCTCGCTGTTTGCAGACGATGTCTTGCTGACATTAACTAAGCCCTTAGACTCCTTGACACACTTATATCAGATTCTGCAGGAATTCTCGGAAATCTCAGGATACAAGGTTAACTTGGACAAATGCGAGGCCTTGCCATTGTCGATCCCCTCTCATACAAAAAAACTAATAGAAACTAATTTTGAGATCACATGGGCTAGACACTCACTTCCCTATCTGGGAACCAAATTAGCAGACTCAATAGATAAATTATATAAACTCAATTATATCCCATTATATAAAATTATTAGACAGGATCTAAAAAAGTGGAAAAAGGGAAAGTTTTCATGGTATGGTCGTCTGTCCATTATTAAAATGAATGTATTCCCCAGGTTGCTGTATTTGTTCAGGGCACTACCTATTACTATACCCCCCCTGGATCTTCAGAAATTACAATCCGACCTCCACTCCTTTTTACGAGGAGATAGAGGGGCGAGAATAGCATCACATGTCCTGGCCCAGCACAGACAATTGGGAGGAGTTGGGGTGCCAAATTTAACAGATTATTACAGAGCTTCAAGGATATCTCAAGCCTCGCTTTTAAGCAAGCAGACACATAATGTTGTCTGGACAATAATAGAGAAAGAACTATTTGGCCAAGACAACTCAGATAGTATACTATGGGACTCTGGATTGAAACCGAGACGAGACAGTAGTGGGACTCCCAT
This sequence comes from Bombina bombina, assembly GCF_027579735.1. NCBI lineage: Eukaryota > Metazoa > Chordata > Amphibia > Anura > Bombinatoridae > Bombina > Bombina bombina. The sequence goes on along the minus strand of NC_069503.1, from coordinate 654,928,392 downwards.
TATTTCAGACACAATATCCCTGTGGAATTCTCTCACAAAGACCCAAGAACTCTTGCCTACACATACGTGGGTTAGACCCTTGAGATACCTTCTACCCAAAGAAACACAGAGACAGATAGGTAAATGGATAAACAAGGGGCTTTATAGAGTAGCAGACTTTATGATAAGTGGTCGTATAATCACCTTCAATCAGCTACAAGAAACCCTACAACCAGATAAATTACACTGGTACATTTATTTACAGATTACATCAGCCCTAACTAAATACATTAAACATTATAAACGACAACCAAATACAAATCTCGAAAGGGCCTGCAAGTCGACAGATAGGGAAAAACATATGATATCCAAACTCTATATTGACATTCAGGAAGGCAAACATAAACCTAAGCCCAACATAGTCTTAAAATGGGAAGAAGATCTAGGAACTACACTCTCAGAGGAGGAATGGTGCCAGACTTTCTATGAATCCTGTAGAGGCTTAATAAGTGCTGACCTTAGGGAAAATGCTATCAAAACCACATTCAGATGGTACTTGACCCCGTTACATACATCCCATTACTCCAATAATAAAACCAAACTATGTTATAGGGGTTGTGGAGAGAGGGGCTCATATAAGCATATGTGGTGGGAATGCAGGTTAATTAGACCCACGTGGAACAAGTTAAATGAGCTACTGAGCCAATTACTAGAAGAAAGTATAACTTTGACCATGTTCCAGGCACTTCTGAATAGAGGGTATCCGAGGTTTATACCACCAATTAATAAATTTATTAAAATTATATGTACAATAACTAGAGTCTGCATAGCTCGTTACTGGAAAGAGGGAGCCCCTACATGGAAGGAGGTAAGGGATAAGATCCAAGATGTTTACACAATGTCAGAGGGAGCCTCAAGGATTCAGGGCACAGCAGACCAGTTCCAGAAGATTTGGTATTATTGGAGCTTAAATAGTGCCACAAGGAACAGGTGAAATAGGAATAAGATGGGTAGGCATAAAATAGCGGGACAGATGGACAGACATGTGAATTAAGTTACTTGTTTAGAAACCCAGATGAAGATGTTCATAAGATGCTGTAAAAAGAAGGACGACCACATAGAATAGTTGCATTAGTTTTTTCTTTTTTTTTTTTTTCTCTTCTTTTTTCAGTTTTGTCAATTAACATAGTTTACCGTTTAATTTGTTAAAATTTGAATAATAATCCTAAGGTATGACCCCGAGTGTATAGAGTGGGCACAATCCCAACTAGATTGTAAGTTACATCAGAAAAGATAGGGTATTAAAAATATTTATTTGTGTTAATCACCAACTAAGACAGAAATGACCCTAAAAGGATAAACAGAAAACTGTTTCAACGTATATAATTATTGTATTGTTTTATTATGCATCTGGAATACAATCTGAGTTAGATCAAAGGTAACAATGTGATTGTTCATGAATGTAAACTGTATTTGCCTTATGGATTGAAATAAAAACTCTTTTAACATAATCTAGCCCAAAATGTAAATATGTTATTGTTATATATCTAAAACCAAAAAATATATATATTTTTATGAGATTCATTTATCATTTTATCTTTTAAATATGAACCAGTTACAAAATTAGCACATAGAAATCAACATCCCCAGAAATAAAATGTAACGCTTTAACATACATCTTAGTGAGTATTATATTTGTGAACTGTATGCAAGTAATTAAAACTAATCTAATAATATATCAAGTGAAGAAAATGTGCCTGAAAATTGAGTTTTTGTGAACCATTTAAGTAAGTAAATCAGATTTGTTCTGGAACACTATACAATTACTTTTACTGGCAGACTTTGAGTATTGAAGTGTTTCATTTGTATATATTTTTTGGCTGAGTTCTTTTTTTACTTTACTTCAAATTAAAAGTATAATGTAAGCTAAGTCAATGTAGTTTTTTTCTTCCCTTCTTTAAAGTGTGGGATACAAAAATATATATAAATGTAGGTAATGCACTCATAATAATCATACCATTGGTATTTATTAATTTTTGAAAACTACACAGTATTTTGCAGCATGCTTGAACTCAAAATTAAAGATAAATGGCCAGATTAACTGTGTTAACTGCGCTAGAAGTAAGATTTTCACACGCATTGGTTTGCGCTTATATTTCAAATTGAAAGTAAACTGTTTTTGCTTGCGCGCTAATCCGTCGTGCGTAAAAAGCAGAACTTACAAAAATGTGTGCCATAATCGATTCCCCCATAGAAGTCAATGGATTAAAAAAAAATGGAAAAAAAAACACTGTACTTGCGCGCAAACCTGAATGCATATTCTCAAGTGCTCTAACCAACATGAAAATATGAATATTTCCCATTCCAATGGTATTCACATAGAATAATATGTTCTATTTATTTATATATACACATACATATATATATATATATATATATATATATATATATACATAAATAGGCATGATACGATGTAGTGTATCATGTCCGCTGCACATCAATAAATACTGACAGCATACGCTGTCAGCATTTATCATTGCACCAGCAGTTCACCGGAGCTACTTGTGCAATACCGCCCCCTGCAGATTTGTGGCCAATCTGTATATTTTTCATGTGTTTTGTGACATTTTTTTGTTTTGCGGAACAGTTAACCAGAGCTCTGAGGTCATGCTAACCTGATGCATGTTAACTTAAATTGCTCTTAAGTGATAGCGCTTACTTTCAACTTGTAAGACGAGCTAAAAAACCTAACATGCTCAAACAGCCACAATAAACCCCTTTTTTCTCGCTCACAACTGTTAGAGCACCCCTCATAATCTAGCCCAATATATTTTATCACTGCTCAATGGTGCAGCCATAGTTTAAACCTTTAACAACCAAGGGTACTTTTTACTGCCCCTTTGATTGTCTCAGGTGACTTTGAGGCGGGCACAGAATGAGAAAAGTAACCAATTGCCTCTCTGCAAATGCTCCATCACCTGATCTTTTAAAAACTGGACCTGGTTATTTTAAACATCAGTGCACTGAGAACATATGGACATGTTTATATATAAACAAGATCCTTAACCCCTTAATGACCACGACATACCATGTACGTAGCTGGTCGTTAAGGGTACTCTTGCTAATAATAGCGCAAGTCACGCCGCAAGCGCAGGACCACGCTTATGACTTGTAGTTTGCTGAAATAGGGAAAGATAGAAAGGTATTCATATAGTGCTGCAAATAGTCATACACAATGATCAAATCTGATCAAAACTCTCTGTAAATGCTGTTTTGCAAAAAGGGGTGTTACTCACCTTCGCTATGTATTGGTTGGATTATTTCTTGTTACATGATTTTCATAGTTCGGCATACTTGCTGTTTGTTGCAATATATTGCATATTATTTTTAATAAAACACAATAAGCAAAAAAGTATAAAATGTATGTAATAATATACATTATATATTTGCAGTCCTCACACAATAGTCAGTTGCTGTATTGAGTTTCTTTAAATTGTGTTTTTTATTGAAAGAGTACATAACGTAAAACATAGGTAGTATATTTTTATATTTTATATATATTTTAAAATGTATTGTTTAATTTTGTTTTCTCATAAGAGGAACTAAATATTTTAAGTTGTGTGTGGTAAGCATACATTTGTTAATTCTTATTGAATTGATCGTGGCCAGACTTTTAGCCGACGGACACTTGGCCGACGGACACTTGGCCGATGGACATTTGGCCGACGGACATTTGGCCGAAACACAAGTGGCTGTCAGATAACAGTCCGGCCACGAGATAGATAGATTTGATAGATAGAAAGATACATAGATTACATAGATAGATCAATAGATGCAATAGATACATTTGATAGATACAATAGATAGATAGATTTGATAGATAAATAGATAGATTTGATAGATAGATAGATAGATAATTTCCCAGACAGAGAATTACAAAACGTGCGGTCTGGGACCCATGGTAAGGTTCCCAGAGGCAGTTGCGGCGCCGAGGCTCTAATTAGAACAGAGCACTCTGGAACGTATCTGCCCTCGGCCGAAATCGGAACATTCTTTAGCTTTCTGTCTGTCAGCCAAATGTCCATCGGCCAAATGTCCGTCTGCCAAATGTCCTTCTGCCAAATGTCCTTCTGCATTTTGTCAGAGCACCGAATTGATAGAGAGATAGATAGATAGAAAGAAAATGTTGATGTATAGTAAAGGTAAACTGATGCGAAATATAGGACCATAAAATGTTTGTTTGAAGTATTTATTTATTATACAGTGGTGTTTAACCCCTTTAGCCTAATGGATGTAGCTACTACATCAAAGGGTAGTTCGGCCAGCATACCCTGTTGATGTAGTACCTATGTTCAAACTTCTACCTCATGCTGGGGTCCCAGCTGTCAGCTCTGAGAGCTAAGACTGCAGCCAGAGAGAGAAGGCATCCACTTTCATATAGTAATGAGGGTAGGAGGTTGTGATACATGGCAGTAAATGTTTGGGAAGGACTGGTAGCCACTACATACAGAAAAGATCATGAGAAGGGACCGTGGGGAGGGGGGGTGAGTAATGTAATTGCTTTGAGGGGATAGGGGGCTCACAACACTACAGGAAAATATGCTTTTTTTTACTGAATAATAAAAATAATATATATATATATATATATATATATATATATATATATATTTTTTTATATAAGTTGTGCCAGCACCACTAGTTTAATAAGTGTCACAGTTTTATATACTGAGATAGGATATCGTGTGTCCTATATAGGACCACACTTCTCAGTATAGTGCACGGATAAGGGTATTTAATTAATATACATTTAAACAAGAAAACATAGACCCTTATTTCTCCAGCACCCAACCATGTCTGAAAAAATATATACTTATAGACAAGGAAAGATTTTAGAGTCAATAATACACATACTATTTGAAAATGCGTTATAATAAGATTTATATATTGATTTCAGCATAACAATAAATCATAAGCATGACCCCCAAATAATAAAGTTCAAAGTCCACAACCCGGGTTGTTAATGGGAGTTAGTGAGTTGGTCCATTCATTGACCAGTATTGAATAATTTCAAAATGCCTGAATTGTGGCACATTTGTAATCCCAGAATTGGAAACCAACGTTAATGCAAGGACAGCACCAATTATTGTGTAACACTAACACTGCAGGTGTAACTTGTATCTTCGTACTCCCAATGCAAATTGTAACTGTATCACTTTCAGCAGAAAAAATGGCAACTCTTCCATACCACATTTAACTCGCTGTGACAGTTCTATGTTGCGTGTAGAGATATAATAAACAAGTACCTGCTTCCTCGATGTTTTGATAGTGACATATTATGGTGCCATATCTACCTGCTCGTTGCTTCCAATTATTTCGATTCAAACCGGGTTGGGAGATATCACCTTTGCTTTTTCCTCCGTGCTTTCTTGGCTCTTTCAGTGCATCCGCACGCCTTAGCTTACACCGGAGTATGATTATCTTTGAAAGTCAGCTGTTGGACGGTGCTCAGCTGCTGCACCACTCCAACCAAACAAACAAGCAGCTACGCGCGTTTCACCCGGGTTCCATTCGGGCTTCTTCCGGCTGTGCATGATTGGAGATTACTCTCCATAACATTTAAACAGTATGCTCCGCCTTTAATTGGCTTTTTCAGGTACACAGTATATTTTAGCCGTTCAGGTGAAATGTTAGACAATTGTGAATATCTATATTGCTATGCTATTAACATTCACAAAATCACACATTTTCTATATATGATATTCCAATTTTTGTTCGTTCATATAGTACAGAGTCTACAATATTAGTATTTTATTTTATTTGATATTCCTTTGAGGGAATGACTTTGTTTGTTATGGGTAATTTTGATGAGATACCTTAATAATGGTATTCTGTATTTATTGCTTCAGTCTCCCAGGAATGAGCCAAAATTTAACTCTTCATTTAGGCCATCTGGTTTTAGACTTTTTAGGTTAAAGATCCATTTGCTTTCTTTACATAGTAGAATCTTATCTAGATTTCCTCCTCTACCTTTCAAGTCTACTATTTCCAAGCCTCTGAATTTTAAAAGTCTTTTGTCACTATTGTGACACTCTGCAAAGTGACGTGCTACACTGCTAGTTTTTGTGCATTTGTTTTTGATATCTCTTTTATGTTCCTTTATTCTTTCTTTGAGCTCCCTATAGGTTTTACCTATGTAATATTGGGGGCAGTTGCAGGAAACCATATAAACTACTCCTTCACTTTTACAGGTTATACGTCCCTTTATTGTATGGAAGGACCCAAATTTATCACAAAAGTTCTTACCTACTAGCATATTGGTACAAACTGAGCAGTGTAAGCACTTAAAATTCCCATTCTTTTTATTGGTTAGCCAGTTTCCTGTATTTTTATTCTCAAAGTGGCTCTGAACCAAAAAATCCTTTAAATTTGGTGCTCTTTTTGGAGTCATTAGTGGAGATTTTCCTACAAATTTTCCTATTGATTTGTCAATCCACAATATGGGCCAGTGTTTATTTAGGATTAAACGGATATCCTGCCATTTTTGATTGTAAGTTCCTATGAATCGAACTAAAGATGATTCCGATGTATCATCTGATTTTTCATATAGCAGGTCGTCCCTGTCCTTGCTTTTGGTCTTATTAAATGCTTTTTTTAAACATTGTTGTGTATAACCTCTTGCTTTGAATCTTTTATTTAAAGTACCTGCTTCAATTTTAAATTGTTCTATATCTGAGCAGTTTCTTTTATGTCTCAGAAATTGGCCATAGGGGATATTTTGTATTAATTTTTTAGGGTGATGACTGTCAAATGGTAGTAATGAATTTCCTGCAGTGTCTTTGCGAAATGTTGCTGTTTTTAGGCAGTTTTTGTCATTGATAATGCGTAAATCTAAAAATGTGAATTTTACGTAGCTCAACTTTTGCTAGGCCCATAAGTCTCTCATATTCATCTTTCCAAGCATCTACTTCATTGTTTGCTGATGACAATTCTTTCTGAATTTTCTCTAGTCTGAGTTTATTCTCCTCTATCATTAAATTCATCCAATCTGTGGAACATTTTGAAGCATATTCATCCCATTTAATTTGGAAATTTTCCAATAAAGGATTATCTAAATTTGCCCCCGGTCTCTTTCTTATCCTGAGCCCTCTTGGAATCATCTTCATTTCAACATATTTTTCTAAACTAGATATCTCCCATTTTAGTTTTTGTTCTTTAAATAATTTTTTCTTATATTCTTTAAATGATTTGTATATGCTTGGATTTTCAGAGGAAGCTGAAGCAATACCCTCAGTGTTAGAGGGAACAGAAAAAGTATCATCTACATCATATTGCCACTCACTTTCATTTAGTTCAGCCATTTTTATTATTTTTATTAGAGACTCTGCACTGTAGAACCACCCCAACCTGGGGTTGTACACCAAATTTATATATAAAAGACTCAAAAGAAATCTTTCGATTGCTAAATTTGTACTTAGTGTGCAAGGTACATAGAGGAAAGACTACTTAAATAGTCAGAATTTAAATTTATATAAGTTGTGCCAGCACCACTAGTTTAATAAGTGTCACAGTTTTATATACTGAGATAGGATATCGTGTGTCCTATATAGGACCACACTTCTCAGTATAGTGCACGGATAAGGGTATTTAATTAATATACATTTAAACAAGAAAACATAGACCCTTATTTCTCCAGCACCCAACCATGTCTGAAAAAATATATACTTAAGCAAAGGTGATATCTCCCAACCCGGTTTGAATCGAAATAATTGGAAGCAACGAGCAGGTAGATATGGCACCATAATATGTCACTATCAAAACATCGAGGAAGCAGGTACTTGTTTATTATATCTCTACACGCAACATAGAACTGTCACAGCGAGTTAAATGTGGTATGGAAGAGTTGCCATTTTTTCTGCTGAAAGTGATACAGTTACAATTTGCATTGGGAGTACGAAGATACAAGTTACACCTGCAGTGTTAGTGTTACACAATAATTGGTGCTGTCCTTGCATTAACGTTGGTTTCCAATTCTGGGATTACAAATGTGCCACAATTCAGGCATTTTGAAATTATTCAATACTGGTCAATGAATGGACCAACTCACTAACTCCCATTAACAACCCGGGTTGTGGACTTTGAACTTTATTATTTGGGGGTCATGCTTATGATTTATTGTTATGCTGAAATCAATATATAAATCTTATTATAACGCATTTTCAAATAGTATGTGTATTATTGACTCTAAAATCTTTCCTTGTCTATAAGTATATATTTTTTCAGACATGGTTGGGTGCTGGAGAAATAAGGGTCTATGTTTTCTTGTTTAAATGTATATATATATATATATATATATATATATATATATATATATATATATATATATATATATATAAAAGAAATGGCACAGGAGGGATCTGGGAGGTTGGAAGAAAAGGGAGGATCCTACACTGCAGAAAAAAAACAAATTGCTCTAAAATTTCATATTGGCAGACTGCCAGTACCTAAGATAGTGGTGACCATTGGGGGGGTGCTCTAGGGAAGAGATCTATTTGGGCGGGAAAGCATCAGCACTACAAATAAACAACCTTGCAAGCTACCTGATTAACCCCTTCACTCTCAGGAATTTCAGAAATGTGGTATGTAGCTGCAATGGGCGGCCATCTTATTACCAAGAAGCAATGGTAAAGCCATGCATGTCTTCTATTTCTGAATAAAGATCCCAAAGAAGCTTTTACAATCATTTCTGTTATGACTGCATATGCGGTTTGTAAATAATTTCAGCAAGATCCCAAAGTTTGTGAAAAAGTTAACTTTTTTTTTATATGAACGTATTTGGCGGCAAAACAGTGTCATGAATTATACCAAAAAGGGCCTAGATCAATACCTTGGGCTGTCTACTAAAAAAAATAATATAGTTTTGATAGGAAAATTAAAAAAGGCTCTATATCTGTTTAAATTGAGTGATAGCAGAGAGAGAGAGAGAGAGAAAGGCCTGCACATTGTGTTTGTGCATATAAAAATAATAATTAAGAAGTCAACTAAAATACAGTTAGATATTTAACATTGTCATTATAGTGTTAGGACCTCTGTTATTTTTAGCATTAATAAAAGTAATGCCTTATTAGTGTTGTGTAACATGCCAAATTGTATCAAATATACTATAGTTCTTCAAAGTATCCTATAATATAAAAGGCCAGGTGTTTTTGTCCAAAGCTGTCATGTGCAGTAGAGGCAGTGCAAGGACAAACACACCTGGCCTTAGAGTCTACCTGATCTTCTGTAGTGTCCATGCCAGAATGGTGGGAAGGACCAGGCGTGGTGGGGCGGGACCATGTGTGGTGGGGTCGGAGCATGTCAGCGGCATAACTTGTGAGAGAGATTAATAGAAAGGTAGGAAAGAGAGAGCAAATGAGAGGGAGTGAGAGAGAGAGAGAGAGAACAAGAGAGGGGAGAGAGAGAGCAAAAGAGAGGGGGGAGAGAGAGAGAGCAAAAGAGAGGGGGAGAGAGAGAGCAAAAGAAAAGGGAGAGAGAGAGCAAAAGACAGGGGGATAGAGAGAGCAAAAGTGAGGGGGGAGAGAGAGAGAAAAAGAGAGGGGGAGAGAAAGAGCAAAAAATAGGGGGAGAGAGAGAGCAAAAGAGATGGGGAGAGAGAGCAGAAGAGAGGGGGAGAGAGCAAAACAGAGGGGGAAAGAGAGCAAAAGAGAGGGGGAAAGAGAGAGGGGAAAGAGAGAACAAAAGAGATGAGGGAAAGAGAGAGCAAAAGAGATGGGGGAAAGAGAGAGCAAAAGAGAGGGGGAGAGAGAGCAAAAGAGAGGGGGAAAGAGAAAAAGAGAGGGGAACAGAGAGAGCAAAAGACAGGGGGGAGAGAGAGAGCTAAAGAGAGGGTGGAGTGAGAGAGCAAAAGAGAGGGAGGAGAGAGCAAAAGATAGGGGGGAGAAAAAGTGCAAGGGGTGGGGCCGCTGTACTGCAAAAAATGGCCCGTGTACACAGGCTTTATGACTAGTATTTAATATTTGTTAAACAAACAATATAATCACAATTCAAATGATGTTTGTATATTTAAATTATTGTAGTCTGCAAGGTTTTTTTATTTATACAGAAAAAATGCATAGATACATATAATTATTGTGCCTTTGGAAAAAAAAATTATACTCATAATATGTCCCCTTCAAAAGCAGACATTAAATGTATTTTTCTTTGGAACATGTTTACAATGTATATTTCTGTGACACCTGCAGTTTCTCAATGTGAGATTGGTCGAAACCCACAGAGTCTGAAAATTAGATTCTGGGCCAGCAAATCCAGATTCATTATGAAAAACATTTTCTGGATTAGCATCCAGTTATAAAAATGGAGACATATGGCAATCCTTTTCTAATGCTTTGTCTTCTGTGATTTGTGCCTCTCTTTGTATCCAAATGCAAAAAGAAAAAAAAAATCTTAGACCTGGAAATAAAGATAAAATCCAAGATAAGAAAAGATTGTGCAGAATGCCGAAAAACTGTTGACAAACTTTTGATACCCATTACCTTTTCAGAGTTGAGAACATCATTAGGCAGCTGATACCAAGAAACATAATGTCAGGGGTGTCTTACTTAACCAATATTGGTATAAGCTCATATATACAGTATGTAAGAATATTAATTGATAGCTTTTCATTTATATGTTTTATTATCACTAATGTTTATTTTATTGTTTTTACAGTGCCACAGGATCAAAGTATTGCAGCACATTGTTCATGCATAATTGGTAGAATCTGCAAATTTGCCCATAACAACTGCAACAAAAAGGATTCAACTGAAGATACAGGTATCTATATCCAAGGAACATGTAGCGGTGAGTTGCCAATGCATTATTTTTGGATCTATCTTAGGCCTCTATTTATCCCAACCTCACTAAGCAGAAAGAGAACAGACTGAGATATTGACTCAGGGACTGAGATAGCTTGCACATCTATAGAAAAATAACATACATATTGCACTAACTTTTGGAGCATCAGTCCTGAGGGAAGTCCTTGGGCCAGCAGCCCTGAGATATAAACGTGAGAGTAACTCAGCGGAGAGTGGGGGGAGAGGAAAAAAATAGCTATTTTGATAGTAACAAACAGTGTATTTGTTCGGAAAAATCCAAAGCAATTTTTATCTCTACAAATGTGTATAATATAGGAGATGTTTTTTTCCTATGTCATATTTTGTGTCACCATTAGATGAGCAAATCTATGTATACAATAAAAAGTTGTAAAGCCGGGCATTCTTTGTAATTCATTAAAGATATTACTCTTATCAAGAGAGTGGATTAACTAGCACTTTTGCTCATATTTAGGAATGGTTGGCATTAGATATTTATGGCTTCCAGGCCGTGAACATTTCAGATGTTCAAATAGATTGTAAAAATCCAGTTATCAAATTTGCGTTGTTCCCAACATATGCTGTGTCGAAGAGTTACCTAAGTAGGCATCTGGAGAACTACATATCAGGAAATAGTGCTGCCATCTACTGCTCTTACAAATGAATAACATTCTTGCAAAACTGCTGCCGTATAGTGCCCCATAAATGGGTGCTTCCTAAGTATACATTCTTGCTTTTCAACAAAAGATTCCAAGAAAACAAAGAAAACATGTTAATAGAAATAAATTAGAAAGTTTTTAAAATTGCATTCTCTATCTGAATCATGAAAAGAAGAAATGTGGAGTTTCATATCCCTTATCAATAGTTATAGAAAGGTGAGGGGTTGAGAGTTTTATCGAAGGGGGGAAATAAGGAGTTCCATTTTAGAGAGATTTAGCTTAAGGTAAGGAGTAATGGTAAGTAATGTAATAGTAAGTTGTTGTAAGTAATGTAATAGTAAGTTGTTGTAAGTAATGTAATAGTAAGTTGTTGTAAGTAATGTAATAGTAAGTTGTTGTAAGTAATGTAATAGTAAGTTGTTGTATGTTGCACCTAATATAAAATGGCTTTACACATTGCCACCTATTTTAATTCTATATCCTTGCTGTCTTATTATCATTATCATTCATTTAAAGTGCACAGATTCAGCAGCTCTATAAATATAGGTATAATATACAAAGTTAGCATTTATAAGAAACAAATGGGTAGTGGGCCCTGTCAAGTGTCAACTGTTGTAGATCACCTTATTTAAATGTCTACAGGACACTTTATTTAATCAGTCCTGGACTGATGGTATATACACTTAGGGAGCACTCGCATTCCTTATAGGCTATATTAAGTATAGAGCAATGAGATTGTGACAGAGATACACTGTTTAAAATAAAACCTTTATTAAGATGATTAAAAATTTAAAACACACACACTTAAAAACAAATATTAGTTAAAGCTGGTAAGTAAATCATGTGTTAATCGTCAGTAAGCTTAACTAGGGTGATTTTTAAAAATACACAAATCAACACAGACCTAGGCTGGGGATTTTAAACCATGGCCTGGAAATAAATGTGTTTCTAAGCAAGTCTGCTCGTTAGTGAAATACACATGAGTGCAATAATTATGTTGCTAAATTGGAGGTAGAATATCTCATATAGCAGAACAGCAGAGTAAAAGTAAAAGTCAATCCTAGCATTGTACAAACACTAGGATTAACTATTGAAACAAATAAAGGGGACTTTCATTCATGAAGATACTTCATGTAGAAAGATCATTTATTTCTTTCAACCAATCACTGTTCTTAGCTGCTACGGCAGCCCATAGCTAAAAAATTGTTTTGCTAAGAGGTGACATTTTCACCTCTTAGCCAATAGCCGTGTGGTAAGTCCAACTTGAAGAAGTGAAAACGTCACCTCTTAGCAAAACATTTTTTAGCCGTGGGCTGCTGTAGCAGCTAAGAACGGCGATCGGTTAAAACAAATAAAGGAGCTTTCTACATGAAGTAGCTTATACTTCATGAATGAAAGTCCCCTTTATATGTTTCAATATTCAATCCTAGCATTTGTACAACGCTAGGATTGACTTTCACTTTAAGTAATAACCTTATTGTATTGGTTGCAAAGCTTATTTGTCTGCAATATCAAAACTAAGCTCTTTAAATGCCAACTGTTTAAATACATTCAGTTATCTTTACTGCTACCATTGAAGAGACAAATGTAATCATTAGAATATTATATGCTGCATTCGCTGTCTTCCTGCGTAACTGCTCTCATTGAAATATTGCTCATGAGACTAGCTTAATCACCTCTGCTTACAAACATGGACATCTGCTTACAAACATGGACATCTATAGATATAAAATGCTACACATTCCATTCTGCTATCAGGGGGTGAAAATCAGCCCGATTGTATAGGATTGGGCGGTTTGATGTCCGCAGCCTCAGACCAGGTGGACAAGTTTTGGAGCAGCGGTCTTTAGACCGCTGCTTCATAACTTCTGTTTCCGGCAAGCCTGAAGGCTCGCGCGGAAACAGGGGCATCAAGCTCTATTTGGAGTTTGATAATTCAGCCCCATAGTGTGTAACTTCTAACAAATCCTAAATATTTTCCATACTGAGTTCCGTGATTAAAAATAAATTTGTGTTCCTTACCGGGTATTAATGTGAACATTGTGATTTCAATACTTATCCTAATTCATACAATAATATGCAGTATAGGGATATTGGATCCCGATTCCCTATTGATGTGAATACTCTTAATTGGGTATTGTACTGTGTGGCTATATCTTTAAGCTAATTGTGCAGTGCACTTAGTGCATCTATTATAAGCATTCCATCTTCAAACTGACTCACTATTGCGTCTGATATATATTGTGCCAAAATATACTATATTCTTTACTATTATAATTACTATATACAGTGGGGCAAAAAAGTATTTAGTCAGCCACCAATTGTGCAAGTTCTCCCACTTAAGAAGATGAGAGAGGCCTGTAATTTTCATCATAGGTATACCTCAACTATGAGAGACAAAATGTGGAAACAAATCCAGACAATCACATTGTCTGATTTGGAAATAATTTATTTGCAAATTATGGTGGAAAATAAGTACAGGTATACCTCACTTTACAGCGCTTCACTAATACAGCGCTTTGTGGAGTTGAAGTTCAACCTCCAAGGATTTTGAAACAGTGCTGTAATCATTGTGAGATTGGGAGAAAAATGACTGACACCATTTTGTTATGCGCAGTTCACTCTGTTTACATCATTACAGTGCAATCTGTGTCTCAGTGCTATAGTCTGGCAAATTTTACTACAATTATTGTCACTTGTTTACAGGTACAGTATTTATTGAATACTAATTGAATACTGTGATGTGCTATTGTTAAACGAAACATAGCGCTATTGCACACCTAATATATGTTAGTTCAAACATGTTTTCAAGTTTTTAAAAACACTGGCAAGTGAAAAGAAAGCTAGAACTGCCTTGTTTCACTTTAAGGCGGTTTTCACTTTACAGCAGGGCTCCGGTCCCTAACCCGTTGTATGAGCGGGGTATACCTGTATTTGGTCAATATCAAAAGTTCATCTCAATACTTTGTTATATATCCTTTGTAGGCAATGAGAGAGGTCAAAGGTTTTCTGTAAGTCTTCACAAGGTTGTCACACACTTTTGCTGGTATGTTGGCGCATTCCTGCATGCAGATCTCCTCTAGAGCAGTGATGTTTTGGGGCTGTCGCTGTGCAACACGGACTTTCAACTTCCTCCAAAGGTTTTCTATGGGGTTGAAATCTGCAGACTGGCTAGGCACTCCAGAACCTTGAAATGCTTCTTACGAAGCCACTCCTTTGTTGCCCAGGTGGTGTGTTTGGGATCATTGCTGAAAGACCCAGCCACATTTCATCTTCAATGCCCTTGCTGATGGAAGGAGGTTTGCACTCAAAATCTCACGATACATGGCCCCATTCATTCTTTCATGTACACGGATCAGTCATCCTGTTCCCTTTGCAGAGAAAAAGCCCCAAAGCATGATGTTTCCACCCCCATGCTTCACAGTAGGTATGGTGTTCTTTGGTTGCAACTCAGCATTCTCTCTCCTCCAAACACGACGAGTTGTGTTTCTACCAAACAGTTCTACTTTGGTTTCATCTGACCATATGACATTCTCCCAATCTGCTTCTGGATCATCCAAATGCTCTCTAGCATACTTCAGATGGGCCCGGACATGTACTGGCTTAAACAGGGGGACACGTCTGGCACTGCAGGATCTGAGTCCCTGGCAGCGCCCACCTCTCTGCAGGTCATTCACTAGGTCCCCCCGTGTGGTTCTGGAAAGTTTGCTCACCATTATTGTGATCATTTAAACCCCAAGGGGTGAGATCTTGCGTGGAGCCCCAGATCGAGGGAGATCATCAGTGGTCTTGTATGTCTTCCATTTTCTAATTATTGCTCCCACAGTTGATTTCTTCACACCAAGCTGCTTGCCTAATGCAGATTCAGTCTTCCCAGCCTGGTGCAGGTCTACAATTTTGTTTCTGGTGTCCTTCGACAGCTCTTTGGTCTTCACCATAGTGGAGTTTGGAGTGTGACTGTTTGAGGTTGTGGACAGGTGTCTTTTATACTGATAACAAGTTCAAACAGGTGCCATTAATACAGGTAATGAGTGAAAGACAGAGGAGCCTCTTAAAGAAGAAGATACAGGTCTGTGAGAGCGAGAAATCTTGCTTGTTTGTAGGTGACCAAATACTTATTTTCCACCATAATTTGCAAATAAATTATTTCCAAATCAGACAATGTGATTGTCTGGATTTGTTTCCACATTTTGTCTCTCATAGTTGAGGTATACCTATGATGAAAATTACAGGCCTCTCTCATCTTCTTAAGTGGGAGAACTTGCACAATTGGTGGCTGACTAAATACTTTTTTGCCCCACTGTATTGTTAACAAGTTTCTTTTAACCTGACTCTCCCTGTGCTTGTCATTATTTGTATACAGGTCTTATATTGTTTGTAGGTAGATCATATTACTTTTTTTAAAATATAGGGAGACTATGGGGCTGAATTATCAAGCTCCGAATGGAGCTTCATGCCGCTGCTACATAACTTGTCTGCTGCCTCTGAGGCTGCAGTTTTTAATCTGCCCAATCCAATACGATCGGGCTGATTGACACCCCCAGCTAGCGGACGCAAAATCTGCAGGGGGCGGCATTGCACAAGCAGTTCACCAGAACTGCTTGTACAATGATAAATTCTGATAGCGTATGCTACATCGTATCATGTCCATCCGCACTTTAGTAAATCGGCCCCTTAGTCTGATTTTTCTATGTAGAAGAGTATCAGGTTGAGGACATTATCAGGTAGTGTGTATTCGAATCCTTGTCATCTCTAGTGATACATTCTTATTTATTTCATTTCAGTCTTCTTTATTTCTGATATAATGGATTTGTATTCTAAGCATTATTAGAATTTAGGATTTGAATACAATCACTTACGGCTAGATTACGAGTTTCGCGGTAAGCTGAAAAAGCAGCGTTAACAGGTCCTAACGCTGCTTTTTCACTACTGCTGCTATTACGAGTTGAGCAGGTTTAGAGGCCCCGCACACTTTTTTGGCCTTACCGCTAACCGACTTACGTAAACTTTGTAAACCCTTTTTTCTATGGGACTTCCATAGCACTGGTATTACGAGTCTGTCATGGGAGGCCAAAAAGTGAGCGGTACACCCTCTACCTCCAAGATTCCTAACTCATTCTAAAGTCAGTAGTTAAGAGTATTATGGTACAACGCCGTAGCATAAAACTCATAACTAAAGTGCTAAAAAGTACACTAACACCTATAAACTAACTATTAACCCCTAAACCGAGGCCCTCCTGCATCGCAAACACTATAATACAATTTTTAACCCCTAATCTGCTGCTCCGGACATCGCCACCACTAGAATAAACATATTAACCCCTAAACCCCACACTCCCTCCTCTCAAACACTAGTTAAATATTATTAACCCCTAATCTGCCGCCCCTAACACCGCCGCCACCTACATTATACTTATTAACCCCTAATCTGCTGTCCCCAACGTTGCCGCCATTATATTAAATGTATTAACCCCTAAATCTAAGTCTAACCCTAACACCCCCTAACTTAAAGGGACATTAAACCCACATTTTTTCGTTCATGATTCAGATAGAGAATACCATTTTAAACAACTTTCTAATTTACTTATAGAATCTAATTTGCTTCATTCTCTTGATATTCTTTCCTGAAAAGCATATCTAGATATGCTCAGTAGCTTCTGATTGGTGGCTGCACGTATTTGCCTCATGTGATTGGCTCACTAATGTGCATTGCTATTTCTTTAACAAAAGATATCTAAAGAATGAAGCAAATTAGATAATAGAAGTAAATTGGGATGTTGTTTAAAATTGTATTCTCTGTCTGACTCATGAAAGAAAAATGTTGGGTTTAATGTCCCTTTAAATATAATTTAAATAAAACTAAATAAAATTACTATCAATAACTAAATTATTCCTATTTAAACTAAATACTTACCTATAAAATAAACCCTAAGCTAGCTACTATATAACTAATAGTTACATTGTATCTAGCTTAGTGTTTATTTTTATTTTACAGGCAAGTTTGTATTTATTTTAACTAGGTTGAATAGTAAGTAAATAGTTATTAATTATTTAATAACTACCTAGCTAAAATAAATACAAATTTACCTGTAAATAAAACCTAACCTAAGTTATACTAACACCCAACACTACACTATAATTAAATAATATCCCTATATTAAATACAATTAAATAAATTAAATTAGCTAAATTACAAAACAAAACACTAAATTACAGAAAATAAAAAACAAATTACAGATCTTTAAACTAATTACACCTAATCTAATAGCCCTATCAAAATAAAAAAGCCCCCAGTAAAAAAAAAAAAAACCCTTGCCTAAACTAAACTACCAGTAGGCTACAGTAGCCCTTAAAAGGGCCTTTTGCAGGGTCATTGCCCCAAAGAAATCAGCTCCTTTTCCTGTAAAAAAAAAACACCCTCCCAACAGTAAAACCCACCACCCACACAACCAACCCCCCAAATTAAATACTAACTAAAAAAACTAAGCTCCCCTTTGCCCTGAAAAGGGCATTTGGATGGGCATTGCCCTTAAAATGGCATTTAGCTCTTTTGCAGGCCCAAAGCCCTAACCTAAAAAATAAACCCACCCAATAAACCCTTAAAATATCCTAACACTAACCCCCGAAGATTCACTTACCGGGAGAAGTCTTCATCCAAGCGGCAAGATGTCCTCAACAAAGCCGGCAGAAGTAAGTGGTCCTCCAGACGGGCAGAAGTCTTCATCCAGATGGCATCTTCTATCTTCATCCTTCCGGCACGGAGCAGGTCCATCTTCAAGACATCCGACGCGGAGCATCCTTTTCAAACGACGGCTTCTTCGTAATGAATATCTCTTTAAGTGACACCATCTTGGATGACATCTATCAGCCAATCGGAATTAAGGTAGAAAAAATCCTATTGGCTGATGCAATCAGCCAATAGGATTGAGCTGGCTTGCTATTGGCTGTTCCAATCAGCAAATAGAATGCAAGCTAAATCCTATTGGCTGATTAGATCAGCCAATAGGATTGGAGTTCAATCCTATTGGCTGATCCAATCAGCCAATAGGATTTTTTTCTACCTTAATTCCGATTGGCTGATAGACAGCCAATTGGAATCTACAGGACGCCATCTTGAATGACGTCACTTAAAGAGATATTCATTACAAAGATCCGTCGTTTGAAGAGGATGCTCTGCGTTGGATGTCTTGAAGATGGACCCGCTCCGTGCCGGAAGGATAAAGATAGAAGATGCCGTCTGGATGAAGACTTCTGCCCATCTGGAGGACCACTTCTGCCCGTCTGGAGGACCACTTCTGCCGGCTTCGTTGAGGACATCTTGACACTTGGATGAAGAATTTTCTCGGTAAGTGTATCTTCGAGGGTTAGTGTTAGGATTTTTTTAAGGGTGTATTGGGTGGGTTTATTTTTTAGGTTAGGGCTTGGGCCTGCAAAAGAGCTAAATGCCCTTTTAAGGGCAATGCCCATCCAAATGCCCTTTTCAGGGCAATGGGGAGCTTAGATTTTTTTAGTTAGTATTTTATTTGGGGGGTTGGTTGTGTGGGTGGTGGGTTTTACTGTTGGGGGGGTTGTTTGTATTTTGTTTTTTACAGGTTAAAGAGCTGATTACTTTGGGACAATACCCCACAAAAGGCCCTTTTAAGGGCTATTGATAGTTTAGTTTAGGCTAGGGTTTTTTTTTATTTTGGGGTGCTTTTTTATTTTGATAGGGCTATTAGATTAGGTGTGATTAGTTTAAAGATCTGTAATTTAGTGTTTTTTTGTGATTTAGCTAATTTAATTTATTTAATTGTATTTAATTTAGTTAATTTATTTAATTGTAGTGTAGTGTTAGGTGTTATTGTAACTTAGGTTAGGTTTTATTTTACAGGTCAATTTGTATTTATTTTTGCTAGGTAGTTATTAAATAGTTAATAACTATTTACTAACTATTCTACCTAATTAAAATAAATACAAACTTGCCTGTAAAATAAAAATAAACCCTAAGCTAGCTACAATGTAACTATTAGTTATATTGTAGCTACCTTAGAGTTTATTTTATAGGTAAGTATTTAGTTTTAAATAGGAATAATTTTGATAATTATAGTAATTTTATTTAGATTTATTTAAATTATATTTAAGTTAGGGGGTGTTAGGGTTAGGTTTAGACTTAGATTTAGGGGTTAATACATTTAATATAGTGGCAGATTAGGGGCGCCAGATTAGGGGTTAATAAGTGTAGGTAGGTTGTGGCGACATTGGGGGGCGGCAGATTAGGGGTTAATAAATATAATATAGGTTGCAGCGATGTTGGGGGCAGCAGATTAGGGGTTAATAAGTATAATGCAGGTGGAGGCTGTATCCTGAGCGGCAGATTAGAGGTGTTTAGACTCGGGGTTCATGTTAGGGTGTTAGGTGTAAACATAAAATGTGTTTCCAAATAGGAATCAATGGGGCTGCGTTAGGGAGCATTACGCTGCTTTATTGCAGGTGTTAGACTTTTTCTCATCCAGCTCTCCCCACTGACGTCTATGGGGAAATTGTGCATGAGCATGTACGACCAGCTCACCGCTGACTTAACCAGCGCTGGTATTGGAGTGTGGTATGGAGCTCAATTTTTCTCTACACTCACTTCTTGCCTTTTAACGCCGGGTTTTTAAAAACCTATAATACCTGCAGGTAAGTGAGCGGTGAGAAAAAAATACTTGTTAGCACCGCATAGCTCCTAACGCAAAACTCGTAATCTGGCCATTTATGTTTATGTTGTTGTCATCTATTTGTATTTTTTGGGTATCATGTTTCTAAAATTTCTAATGTACACAATTGAGTTTCTGTGTGATTATATTCATATACTTTCTAATTACTTAGAGATAGGATAAATAGTTATTGTGTTTGTTTAGACCATAGGGCTGGAATGAATTTAGCGGGTAAATCAATTTGCTTTCATTCTGCAGCAATATTTTCTCTATATCTCCTCCTCTTATTCCCAAGATTATTTTTTGTAATCCACAACATTGTAAACCATCAACTTTAGATTGATGGTACTTATAGAAATGATAAGCTACTGAGGTGGCTGTTTTCTTTTTTTCTAGATCTTTGGCCGCATTTTTTATATTATGAAGATGTTCTTACAATCTAGTCCGTAATTTATGTGACATCATTCCTACATAGAGCTTTGGGCATTTGCACTGTAGTACATACATAACCCCTGTTGTGTTGCAGTTTATAAATTACTGTATAGTATGTATTTTGTCAAATATATCTTTGATTGATACAGTTTTTTTCAGATGTTTATAGCTAATGCAAGATCCATAGGGGTATGATCCACATGGTATATTTGTTTTTTATATAGTTTTCTTTTTTCTCACGTAATGGCTTGGGCTTACTAGATCTTTTAGATTTTTAGTTCGTCTGTAGCTTATTTGAATCTTTGGTCCTATTAACTCCTTGAGGATATGGTTAGACTGTACTATGTGCCAATGTTTTTGGATTATTATATTATTATATGTCAACACCAATCTTGTTTTTCCATCCTGATTGAGAGATCTTGGTTTTAATAACCTTTGTCTTTTAGTATGTTTGGCTCTTCTTATGGCTTTTTTAATAGATGTATTGCTGTATCCTCTCTGCCTAAGTCTGTTTTCTAATTATCTTGCTCTTAATTGATATAATTCATCTTCTGAGCAATTTCTTTAAGTTCTCAAGAACTCACCTATTGGTAGGAATTTGATGGTGCTGGGTGAGTGGTCACTGGTACTAAACAGAACTGTGTTAGTGGCTGTGTCATTTCTAAATAGGTCAGTGCCTATAGTTTCATCCTCTTTCTTAAATACTTTCAGATCAAGAAATGATATTTCAGTTTGACGTGTCTGAAATGTTAACTTTATGTTTAAATTGTTGTTGTTCAGTATTTTTAAAACGGATTCCAATTCTTGTTTTTGTGCCTTCCCATATGAACAATATATCATCAATGTACCTTAGCCAAAATGGGATATGTTTAGTGTATTCTTAGTTGGTATCTCTGAAGACTGTGTTTTTCTCCCATCAGCCTAAGAATAGATTTGCATAAGTCGATGCACACGCTGTGCCTATCGCCATCCCTCTTGTTAGCAGATAAAACTGATTATTGCATACAAATAAGTTTTTCTTAAGTATAAATTCTAGTAACTGCATGACAAAATCAGTATGGTTGTTATCCTCTTCTGCAGACATATCCAAATAATGTTTTACTGTTTTACTGCTTTGAGACCTAATTCATGTTGGGTGCTAGTGTATAGGGCCTCTACATCCATGATCACTAGCCAAGTAGTAGAGCCTAATTGGATAACTTGTAATTGTTGCAATGTTTCCATGGTGTTTTTTATATAGGATGGCATTTGGGTTAGAAATTCCCTTAGTCTGATGTCAACATATTGACTCACCTTTTCAGTCAATTTCTCATTCCCTGATACTATCTGGCATCCTGGAGGATGTTTAGTATTTTTGTGAACCATTGGTATAAGATAGAATGTGGAAATGTTAGGATTTGTTACGGACAGGAACTTTTTTTCTTTTTCAGTGATGATATTATTAATTTTAGCATACGTAATTAGAACTTTATATTGAGTATGAGACTGTATTGGATTGCTCCATAATTTTTTATAGCAGGTTTTTTTTTTTAACTTCTTCTGCGAATAGATTACAAAACAAAGGCGCCTCCTAGTGTGATATAGTAGGTACAAGGTGGTAAACTGAATAAATGATGGATACTCACAAATGGAGCAGCACCCAAATGTGATAAGTCAGGCAGACTGGGAACTTGCAGTGTCCCAGATCACTGGCCCAGCATGAGTACCGGTATCCCAGGTGTCCTCAGTGGAAAATAAGCTCAGACTCTCATATAAAATTGCAATTGTCACAATTTAATATAAAACTTAAAAACAGGTGTCAAATTAAATGACTCTGATATTAAAAACACAGAAAGCAACGCGTTTCTCAGATCTCTGTCTGTTTCTTCAGGCTTCTGCTAACTAAATGAGAATTCTGACTTAAATACAACAAACAACCAATCCTAATTCTCTTAAAAGTGAGACACCTCCTCAGATGTGTATATGCATATTTAGTCTTACCTCCTCAGGTGTGTATATGCATATTTAGTCGTACCTCCTCAGGTGTGTATATGCATATTTAGTCTTACCTCCTCAGGTGTGTATATGCATATTTAGTCTAATTACTGCTGACATCACTAAAGCATGCAAACCTGCAGGTGTCCTCTCATTAAACCCTTAGCAACGCATGTTGTATATGGTACGTCACACACAAACTGGTCTTTAAAGACCAGAGACGTACCCTGTACGGCATTAGGGTTTAAAGAGGCTGGAAGCGATCCTGATCGCTTCCAGATGCTTTCAAGGTATTGCCGTGATGCCTCGATAATGAGGCATCACTGCAATACCTTTTTTCCCAAGACCGATGCAGAGAGAGCTGCTCTGTGGCCCTCTCTGCACCGGTAATGATGGAGCTGATCGTTGGTGGGTGGGAGCAGCTGCAGGGATCCCAGAGAAGCATTTACAACTATTTGTGCCATAATTGCACAAGTTGTTTGTAAATAATTTCAGTAAGAAATCCAAGTTAGTGAAAAAGTGAAAGTTTTTTTTTATTTCATCGAATTTGGCGGTAAAATGGTGGCATGAAATATATCAAAATGGGCCTAGATCAATACTTTGGGTTGTCTACTACACTACCCTAAAGCTAAAATTAACCCTACAAGCTCCCTACAAGTTACCTAATTAACCCTTTCACTGCTGGGTCTAATACAAATGTGGTGCGCAGCGGCAATTAGCGGCCTTCTATTTACCAAAAAGTAATGCCACAGCCATAAATGTCTGCTATTTCTGAACAAAGGGGATCCCAGAGAAGCATTTACAATCATTTGTGCCAAAATTGCACATGTTGTTTGTAAATAATTTCAGTGAGAAACTTAAAGTTTGTGAAGGAGTTTGTGAAAAAGTGAACATTTTTTTTTATTTGATCGCATTTGGCGGTTAAATGGTGACATGAAATATACCAAAATGGGCCTAGATCAATACTTTGGGTTGTCTACTAAAAATAAAAATTTACATGTCAAGGGATATTCAGGGATTCCTGACAGATATCAGTGTTTCAATGTAACTATAGCTAGTTTTGAAAAAAAAAATTGTTTGGAAATAGCAAAGTGCTACTTGTATTTATTGCCCTATAACTTGCTAAAAAAAAGCAAAGAATGTGTAAACATTGGGTATTTCTAAACTCAGGACAAAATTTTGAAAATATTTAGCATGGGTGTTTTTTGGTGGTTGTAGATGTGTAACTGATTTTGGGAGTCAAAGTTAGAAAAAGTGTGTTTTTTTCCATTTTTTTGTCATATTTTATAAAAAAAATATGGTTAATTATAAGATATGATGAAAATAGTGGTATCTTTTGAAAGTCCATTTAATGGCGAAAAAAACAGTATATAATATATGTGGCTACAGTAAAAGAGTAAGAGGAAAATTAAGGCTAAACACAAACACTGCAGAAATGTAAAAATAGCCCTGGTCCTTAAGGGAAAGAAACTGAAAAATGGCCTTGTCCTTAAGGGGTTAATAGTGCTAAGGTAAACACTCATTATTAGCACATATCATTATAACATTTATTGACAATCCCACATATCTTGATGTGAATATTATGTCACCAAAGTTTTTATCTATCAATTATTTTATTATAAATGTCCCCTATAAGCTTTAAAATATATAACCAGTCCTCTTCTAAGGGGTATTTTAAATTTCTCCTTTTAGTTGGAGGATATAGATGCATGAGGGGGAATTTTGTCTTAGTCTTGTTTATATTGACTCCCACCAGTGCAACCATCCCTTATTTAATTACTAAAAATACAAATACTAGCAATATCTGTCATACAGTATTAAATTGCTCGGTGTCAGAACCATACTCCCAGCTATACACAAACTCCACTGATACCCTATTCACATATATCATATATTTTTATATCTATTTATTTTTAATATCTTACCACCATTCACTAACATTAGTAATTTTTCACATATTTACATATTATGGCTACACATAGTTAGACAAGCCTATGATGTATTAAACAATATATATCCAAAAGCACCTTCATGTCACTTGGTAACACATACCCATAAATTTATTAGAATAATATTACTAGCTCATTCTTACATTGACAACTAATTTGGGGACTCATTAATTTAATATATGCCTATCATGGTATCGTAGTATAAGTATAACTTAGGATTTATGTTATTCACCCATAAGTGTGAATGTCATAAATTCAACGGTCATAGCATAACAACATGTTATGACCGTACATAGGCTCTCCATATTGGGATGGCAACATTTAGATTTCCCAAGTGATGGAGTGAAGCAATCAGACTTTGATGACTGCAATGGAATAGGATAGCCACTAGTCAAATGACGAATAATATAAAGTACACAGAAGTAAGTTCCGTGTCCCACATTAGGCTCGAATGTCTGTGAGCACATAATTACGATAAGTAACTTATACCGCAAAATATCACTCAATGCGGCTCACATCGATCTAGCTAATAAGCATTCTATAATCCTACCATTTGGATCTCCATATTATAAGGTAATACACAATTTGGGCCAGATTTATCAAGGTAGTAAAGCACTGATTTTACACAGCATCGTACTTAACAAATTATCAGCTAGATTACGAGTTGTGCGTTAGGGTAAAAAAACAGCGTTAAGAGGTCCTAACACTGCTTTTTTACGCCCGCTGCTATTACGAGTCTTGAAGGTTTAGGTGTACCGCACAATTGTTTGGCCTTACCACAAAATGACTTACATAAACATCGTAAAGTCTTTTTTCTATGGGACTTCCCTGATATTACGAGTCTGTCCTGGGAGGCCAAAAAGTGAGCGGTACACCCTACCCTGTCAAGATCCCTAACGCATTTAAAAGTCAGTAGTTATGAGTTTTACACTACAACACTGTAGCATAAAACTCATAACTAAAGTGCTAAAAAGTACACTAACACCCATAAACTACCTATTAACCCCTAAACCGAGGCCCTCCCGCATCGCAAACACTATAATAAAACTGTTAACCCCTAATCTGCCGCTCCGACACCGCTGCCACCTACAATATAATTATGAACCCCTAATCTGCTGCCCCAACATTGCCGACACCTACATACTATTTATTAACCCCCAATCTGCCTTCACCAATGTCGCCGACACCTACATTATATTTATTAACCCCTAATCTGCCGCCCCCAACATCACGCCACTATATCAAAGTTATTAACCCCTAAGTCTAACCCTAAACCTAACACCCACTAACTTAAATATAATTTAAATAAATCTAAATAAATATTCCTATCATTAACTAAATTATTCCTATTTAAAACTAAACACTTACCTATAAAATAAACCCTAAGCTAGCTACAATATAACTAATAGTTACATTGTAGCTAGCTTAGGGTTCATTTTTATTTTACAGGCAAGTTTGTATTTATTTTAACTAGGTAGAATAGTTATTAAATAGTTATTAACTATTTAATAACTACCTAGCTAACATAAATACAAATTTACCTGTAAAATAAAACCTAACCTAAGTTACAATAACACCTAACACTACACTACAATTAAATAAATTAACTAAATTAAATACAATTAAATAAATTATATTAGTTAAATCACAAAAAAACTAAATTACAGAAAATAAAAAAACAAATTACAGATCTTTAAACTAATTACATCTAATCTAATAGCCCTATCAAAATAAAAAAGCCCCCCCCCCAAAATAAAAAACCCTAGCCTAAACTAAACTATCAATAGCCCTTAAAAGGGCCTTTGCGGGGCATTGCCCCAAAGTAATCAGCTGTTTACCTGTAAAAAAATACAAACAACCCCCCCCAACAGTAAAACAACCACCCACACAACCAACCCTTCAAATAAAAAGCTAACTAAAAAAACCTAAGCTCCTCATTTCCCTGAAAAGGGCATTTGGATGGACATTGCCCTTAAAAGGGCATTTAGCTCTTTTCCAGGCCCAAAGCCCTAACCTAAAAAATAAACCCACCCAATACACCCTTAAAAAAATCCTAACACTAACCCCCGAAGATTCACTTACCGGGAGAAGTCTTCATCCAAGCGGCAAGATGTCCTCAACGAAGCTGGCAGAAGTGGTCCTCCAGATGGGCAGAAGTGGTCCTCCAGACGGGCAGAAGTCTTCATCCAGACGGCATCTTCTATCTTCATCCTTCCGGCGCAGAGTGGGTCCATCTTCAAGACATCCGACGTGGAGCATCCTCTTCAAACGACGGCTTCTTCGTAATGAATATCTCTTTAAGTGACGTCATCCAAGATGGTGTCCCTTAGATTCCGATTGGCTGATAGAATTCTATCAGCCAATCGGAATTAAGGTAGAAAAAATCCTATTGACTGATTGGATCAGCCAATAGGATTGAACTTCAATCCTATTGGCTGATCCAATCAGCCAAAAGGATTGAGCTTGCATTCTATTGGCTGATTGGAACAAGGTGTAATTAGTTTAAAGATCTGTCATTTATTTTTATTTTCTGTAATTTAGTGTTTGTTTGTTTTTGTAACTTAGCTCATTTAATTTAATTTATCTAATTGTATTTAATGTAGGGAATTTATTTAATTGTAATGTAGTGTTAGGTGTTAGTGTAACATAGGCTAGGTTTTATTTTACAGGTAAATTTGTATTTATTTTTGCTAGGTAGTAATTAAATAGTTAATAACTGTTTAATAACTATTCTACCTAGTTAAAATAAATACAAACTTGCCTGTAAAATAAAAATAAACCCTAAGCTAGATACAATGTAACTATTAGTTATATTGTAGCTATCTTAGGGTTTATTTTATAGGTAAATATTTAGTTTTAAATAGGAATAATGTAGTTAATGATAGTAATTTATTTAGATTTATTTAAATTATATTTCAATTAGGGGTGTTAGGGTTAGGGTTAGACTTTTAGGGGTTAATACATTTAATATAGTGGCGGCGACGTTGGGGGCGGAAGATTAGGAGTTAATATATATAATGTAGGTGTCGGCAATGTTAGGGGCGACAGATTAGGGGTTAATAATATTTAACTAGTGTTTGCGAGGCTGGAGTGCGGTGGTTTAGGGGTTAATATGTTTATTACAGGGTTGGCAATGTCCGGAGTGGCAGATTAGGGTTTAATAATTTTATTTCAGTGTTTGCGATGCAGGAGGGCCTTGGTTTAGGGGTTAATAGGTAGTTTATGGGTGTTAGTGTACTTTTTAGCACTTTAGTTAGGAGTTTTATGCTACAGCGTTGTAGTGTAAACTCATAACTACTGACTTTAGAATGCGTTACGCATCTTGAATGGTAGAGGGTGTACCGCTCACTTTTTGGCCTCCCAGGACAGACTCGTAATACCGGCACTATGGAAGTCACATAGAAAAAGGGTTTACAAAGTTTAAGTAATTCAGTTTGCGGTAAGGCCAAAAAAGTGTGTGGAGCCCCTAAATCTGCAAGACTCGTAATAGCAGCGGTAGTGAAAAAGCAGCATTAGGACCTGTCAACGCTGCTTTTTCAGCTTACCGCAAAACTCGTAATCTAGCCGTTTATTTGGGCGTATCAGTTAACAAGAGCTCTGAAGTTGTGCCAACCTGACAGGTGTTAAATTCAACTGTGCTCTAGTGGACGTGTTTACTTTCAACTCGTAATGCGCATGCTACTTCAACACATGCAAAGAGTAGCTATAAACCCCTTATCACTCGCACACATTCAGTGAGCAACTCAGAATCTAGCTCTTTATGGTTATCACCTACATCTTACAGAGGTACAAGTGACTTCTAATTTAAAAGGGCAGATTCCCTTCTTTTTTAAATTAGGGCTTACCTGTCCCTCTATCAGATAGGGGCTCTGTTACAGACTCCCTCCCACTCAGGTTAAAAGCATATTCAATGTTGCTCCAGGTAGGTATGCTACCTATCATTTGATAGAGGGGTGTATGAACTTTCAAATTATAGGTAACTCCTTCTAGACAATACATGAGGGGAAATAGGGACTCAAATTGAGCCCCTCTCCCTCTGATGAAACAGCATTTTAAATGCTGCTGTAGGTGTTTGCCTTTATACAGCAATCACCTGCAACTTAAAGGGGCAAGTGACTCATCATTTGAAAATGTAGAAACCCCTACTTAAAATGAGGAGTCACATGTACTTCTTGCCCAAACATGGGGGGGGGGGGTGATAGGGTCTCTGTCCTATCCCCCCCCCTCTCAGGTTTAAAGTATATTCAATGCTGCTGCAGTAAATTGACATTTTTACGGTGATCACCTGCAACTTACGGCCGTGTTCACTTGCATTCATATTACTAAATTTGCACTCATCTGGTTAACACTTCTAATGTCCTAGCACAAAGGGTTAGGGATGTATAAAAAGTTGCAACAAACATATATATATATATACCTTTTGGAACCCTTTCCACTCAAATACTTGAAAACATGAAAATGGATTTTTATTTAATTTTAATATTTAATCATGTGGTCCTAAAAGTTAAATGGCAAAGCTAGGAGACAAGTTTTACACATTTCGGGGCATATGGAGCTTGAGGCCCTTTGAGGCTCCTTATTTCTGGTGAGCCTTCAGGCTCGCACGAAACAGAAGTTATGAAGTAGCGGTCTAAAGACTGCTGCTCCATAACTTGTCAGCCTGCTCTGAGGTGGCAGACAGAAATCAACCTCAACGAATACGATCAGGTTGATTGACACTCCCTGCTAGTGGCGGATTTGCCGCAAATCTGCAGGGGCGGCATTGCACCAGCAGTTCACAAGAATTGCTGGTGCAGTGATAAATGCCGACAGCGTATGCTGTCAGCATTTATCGATG
Organism: Bombina bombina; assembly: GCF_027579735.1. Lineage (NCBI taxonomy): Eukaryota > Metazoa > Chordata > Amphibia > Anura > Bombinatoridae > Bombina > Bombina bombina. The sequence continues at coordinate 654,899,040 of NC_069503.1, read as the reverse complement.
TTCATCAATGTGCAGTGGATATGATACGCTACTTTGTATCATGGCCGCTCGCACATTGATAAATATACCCCTTAAGCTGTGATGTCGTACTCATAGGGGTCAATTTATCAGAGTGTCAACTGAAAATATGCTTCAATCCCACGTCGTATTTGTTGCGAGATTGATCGGCCGTAGTTATCAAAGCATCAAGATCGTCAAATGTTGAAATGTGTGACAAAATATACTCTCCCGCAATCTCAATCCGACGCAGATCGATGCTTGCATCATTACAGATGTTTTTAATTCACATTCAACGCTATTTGACCATTTTCCCAATTTATCAAACATTTAACAGGTACTCTCGCGTCTATTCCGACGCAGTGTACATAGTTTTCAATCTGCCACCCTTGAGGCTGTGGATGCCATAGAAATCAATGGGAGTCTGAAAACACAGAAAGAGTATGGTTGATGCTGCAAGAAAATGAAGTATATTACATAATAAAAGTAAATTAGAAACTCTATTAAAATTGCATACACTTTCTTAATCAAACAATATTATTGCTCCACATTTGGTGCACTAGTAGATATAGGGATAAGAATGAAAAATACATAACTACTTATGGATTATGTTACAACTTTGTCTCTCATTACAAAACAAGGGGACAATATTATTTCTCCAAATTTTTGCAAAGTTTTGCATATATATATATATATATATATATATATATATATAGAGAGAGAGAGAGAGAGAGAGAGAGAGAGAGAGATCAGTATAGAAGAGTGCCCTTCTTCTATACTGATCTCTATAATTATTCCTCATAAGGATTGCACCCAGGTCGTGACTGCTCCACCTGGTTGGAGTGCTGGGCTATAAGCTATTTAACTTTTGAGATATATATATATATATATATATATATATATATATATATAAGTTAGAGTCATTTGGAAAGGCACTCCATATACGAATATAACAGCCCCCAGGGTGCACTTCAAAAAGTGATCCAATACATATTCGTAGAAAAAAGGCACTCACTGGTTCAGATAAAACTTAGCCTTTAATAAATTAAGTTAAAAATGCATGACGTTTCAAAGGTATTCCACCTCCTTTTTCAAATGCATGATACAGACATTTTGGAAAATACAAAAAGCAGTATAAAATATATACAATACCCCTCCACCTTAAATAACCCAATGGCTTCTGATAACGCCGAGCCGCGATCGCGGCCCGCATGCTGCAGATCCGGAAGTCATGTGACCGGAAGTTGCGTCATCTACGTGAATCATGTGATGACGTCAGTTGCCATAGTGACAAATGTTTGTTGTCTAGCGGTAACATAGGAAATGAGGAAGGGCCCATCCAAGGGATATTTTATGGGTATTGGGAGATGTAATTAAACACCATTTGTAGATAACCCAAACCCAAACCCTAAATACTATAGATATATACATCCAATAAGTTAGTGTATTCTTCATATTTCCTGGAGTATGGCAAAAAGTCCTCAGGTATTTTTTGCCATACTCCAGGAAATATGAAGAATATAAAATGGGTTAATATTAATACTGTAATATATACATTCTAATATATAAATATTTTTCTGAAAACAGTAACAGAATTCATATGTCTACCATATTAATTTTTTAATTGTAATTGATCACCAATGATCGATTGCCCTCATTGTTTTTAGTTCACATAGCGCTCTGATATGCGGCTGACTGCAGTATTCTATAGTATAGACAAGAGGTTTTATATGCTAAATAGGAATCATTAATGATTTGTGCCTTTATATCCCTTGGATGGGCCCTTCCTCATTTCCTATGTTACCGCTAGACAACAAACATTTGTCACTATGGCAACTGACGTCATCACGTGATTCACGTAGATGACGCAACTTCCGGTCACATGACTTCCGGATCTGCAGCATGCGGGCCGCGATCGCGGCTCGGCGTTATCAGAAGCCATTGGGTTATTTAAGGTGGAGGGGTATTGTATATATTTTATACTGCTTTTTGTATTTTCCAAAATGTCTATATCATGCATTTGAAAAAGGAGGTGGAATACCTTCGAAACGTCAAGCATTTTTAACTTAATTTATTAAAGGCTAAGTTTTATCTGAACCAATGAGTGCCTTTTTTCTACGTATATATATATATATATATATATATATATATATATATATATATATATATACATACAGGTAGCCCTCAGTTTACAACGGTACAATTTGTGCCATTTCAGAACAACGCCCTTTTTTTAGTCATGTGACTGCTACTGAAAAGCATTGACTGCTATTGAAAGCATTAGCACATGCATACATTAAAATAGCCAGTAGGTGGAGCTGTCCGCTTGTGTTGCAGCAAACACATGCAAAAGAAAAGCAAGCCAGACGTGATCAATGGATCAGCTTTCAAAGGAATAAGATCTAGCAGACACTTCCCTTAGCAGGGATAGGCAAGGTGTCCATACACAGATACTGGTGTCTGTGACTGGCCCTTGCAGTGTCCGCCGCCCATTTTGCTGTGGGGAGGGAGGAGTAAGACAGATGAATACTGGTCCTGACTCCTCCTTAACACATGCGGCGCCACATTTTGCAGGGTTGTGGCTACTCCCACATGATGCCGCTTAGTACCAGAAAATGACTCTGAGTGAGACAGAGAGAGAGGGAAGATTCAAGAAGCAAGCTGCCACTGTGTCCCTGGAGCTTTATATGCAAAGGTGAAGCACTTTAACCAGCATCTGAGGTTTATTATAAGTAGTATTTAAATAGAAAGAAAATATATAGTAAGGTTGTGAATCATAACCTTAGTATAGATTTTCTTTCTGATTAAATAATAGGAAAGGGAAAATATTTAGTGTGAATAAAATTAGTGGCTTGTCAAGAGACTGCTAGCAATATTGGGTGATACGTTATGGAATAAATAAAGCCTGAGTGAAATACTGGATGTGTATCTTCTGCATCTGTACAATAACATCCAGCTCTATTCAAAGACACAGAAGTGACACTGGCACATGTGTATAGCCAGACAAGGGCTGGTTATAGAATCAGTGGTATCTGCATCAGTATAATAAAATTCAGCACTGTAAAATAATAGTTTTCATTGTAAATGTACCTTGGTGTCCTTCACTAAAGGTCTTTACTTTAGAAAATGTCAGGTTTCTGTGATGTAAAAAAATGAGACAAAGATAAATCATTTCAGAACTTTTTCCACCTTTAATGTGACTTATAAACTGTACCACTCAATTGAAAAAAAAAATTGAAATCTTTTAGGTAAAGGGAAATAAAAATGAAAAAATAAAATTATATGGTTGCATAAGTGTGAACACCCTTTTATAACTGGGGATGTAGCTGTGTTCAGAATTAAGCAATCACATTCAAAATCATGTTAAATAGGAGTCAGTACACACCTGCCATCATTTAAAGTGCCTCCGATTAACCCCAAATAAAGTTCAGCTGTTCTAGTAGGTCTTTCCTGACATTTTGTTAGTCGCATCCTACAGCAAAAGCCATGGTCCGCAGAGAGCTTCTAAAGCATCAGAGGGATCTCATTGTTAAAAGGTATCAGTCAGGAGAAGGGTACAAAAGAATATCCAAGGCATTAGATATACCATGGAACACAGTGAAGACAGTCATCATCAAGTGAAGAAAATATGGTGCAACAGTGACATTACCAAGAACTGGATGTCCCTCCAAAATTGATGAAAATACGAGAATAAAACTGGTCTGGGAGGCTACCAAGAGGCCTACAGCAACATTAAAGACGCTGCAGGAATATCTGGCAAGTACTGGCTGTGTGGTACATGTGACAACAATCGCCCATATTCTTCATATGTCTGGACTACGGGGTAGAGTGGCAAGACGAAAGCCTTTTCTTACAAAAAAAAAACACCCAAGCCCAGTTAAATTTTGCAAAAACACATCTGAAGTTTCCCAAAAGCATGTTGCAAAAGGTGTTCTGGTCTGATGAAACCAAAGTTGAACTTTTTGGCCATAATTCCAAAAGATATGTTTGGCGCAAAAACAACACTGAATATCACCAAAAGAACACCATACCCACAGTGAAGCATGGTGGTGTCAGCATCATGCTTTGGGCTGTTTTTCTTCAGCTGGAACTGGGGTCTTAGTCAAGGTAGAGGGAATAATGAACAGTTACAAATACCAGACAATATTGGCACAAAACCTTCAGGATTCTACTAGAAAGCTGAACATGAAGAGGAACTTCATCTTTCAGCATGACAATGACCCAAAACATACATGCAAATCAACAAAGGAATGGCTTCACCAGAAGAAGATTAAAGTTTTGGGATGGCCCAGCCAGAGCCCAGACCTGAATCCAATTCAAAATCTGTGGGGTGATCTGAAGAGGGCTGTGCACAAGAGATGCCATGCTGAAAAACTCATACCCAAAAAGACTGAGTGCTGTAATAAAATCAAAAGGTGCTTCAATTAAAGGTGGAAAAAGTTCTGAAATGATTTATCTTTGTCTCATTTTTTTACATCACAGAAACCTGACATTTTAACAGGGGTGTGTAGACTTTTTATATCCACCTTTAATGTGACCTATAAACTGTACAACTCAATTGAAAAACAAACTAAAATCTTTTAGGTAAAGGGAAATAAAAATAAAAAAATAAAATAATATGGTTGCATAAGTGTGAACACCCTTAAAACTAATACTTTATTGAAGCACCTTTTGATTTTATTACAGCACTCAATCTTTTTGGGTATGATTTTTTCAGCATGGCACATCTTGACTTGGCAAGATTTGCCCACTCTTCTTTGCAAAACACACTCGAAATCTGTCAGAATGGATATTTTAAGAGCTGGGACAGTTTTCTCTCTGTACTTGTGTAACCCCTCCTGATTGCAATCTAGTTTTAAAATCCACCCCTACACAGGTGTCAAAAAATGGGCTGGCATAAAGGATGACATTTCATACTGAAAAAGAAATTCAAGAGAAGGAAGAAATACACTGAAAATAGCATGACAGTAAAGAGGTGATTTTAATTTCTGCTGTATCTGAATCATGACAGTTAAATGTTAGGTGGACTATCCTCAGTTTAATATTATATTGAATCAAACATCAATTCAAATTTTAAAATCATTGTCTAAAATATTACACTGTGTGTCCTAATGTCAGCATCAATGTTTAGCTTTAATACTAATTTCACATATACATACTTTCAAAGTATAATACACAACGTAACAAATGGCACTTACAAGTTCTGATGAGTGATCAATGACACAAGTATCGAGCAATTTGATTAGTTAGTGATAGTTTAAAATGTATATTTGAATCAGATTGGCTGATGTCATAAATCATGTGATTATGCATATTCCAATCTAAAGTAGTTAAAAATTTCACTAGTGTATGGGTTGTTTAGGAGTTTGTGTCATAATTGGTGCGTAAAGTGTTGCGTGAAATTTGGTGCGAAATGGAGAGTGGGACTTGTATTACATGGCTTAAACATGGTGCAAATAGATTTTTCAAAAAAATAAAATGGAAGTTAGTTATATTATGTTGTGTATTTATTTCATTTTTATCTCTATATCTATTAGATATATTTATATACAATATATATATATATATATATATATATATATATATATATATATATATATATATATATATATATATACACACACACAAGTATGTGCAAAGATATATGTACAAATTCTAGCGATTATAATCATTTATAAAAAAAAAACATGAGATAAAAGCATAGCATGACTTCTAGAAATTCAAATATACATTTATTTAAAAATATAAAAATATTATATAACAGATTTTTTTTTGTATAACAAATGAATATAAAAATAACTTTCTATGAGATATTATTGTTTGTTGAGGTATAAATGTAGCTATTTCTTGGACATTAACAGATGAAAAATAAAAGATTAGCTTTAGAGAAATGTGCTTTTTAATGAACAGTAACGAAATGGTATAAATAAAGTTGGGAAAAATCCGAATAACCGCAACATTGATGACTGTTAGTTAACAACAGTCCGATGCTCATTGTGCCATACTTGACGTGCGTGTTTTTGACAGTTTTTTTTATAAATAAGGGCATTGTATGTGGATCCGCGTCAGCAATGTCTGGCGAGCGTATTGACGCTGGTGAATGCACTGAGATTGACGCTTTGATAAATATGCCCCAGTGACTTTCATGCTCATTTTACTACTTTGTTTTAAACACAAGGGCCTATCTATCGAGCTTGCAGGCTCACCAGAAACATCAGTTATGAAGCAGCGGTCACAAAAACCGCTGCTCTATAGCCTGTCCATGGTACAAGCAATATACAGAGGTGCTAGATGGAATAACACAATATTGGATAAAACACAATATTCTGTAATGGATGAACTAAGAACTGATACTCTCCTTTAGATCAGACCGCAGCCTTCTTGCAGTCTCTCCTTTGTGACTGTATATAGATAGATAGTGGTGATAGATGGCGCAGGTCTATTAGATGATTTTCTCTAGTAAATGAAGAGAAAAAGGCTTGAGGCGTATATAGAAGCCAATTAATATGGGTGCAGTATACTCACTCCGTAAGATGTATTTGTTCAGCTGGAGTAGGGTGTAATGTCAGATGACAAGAATCCACAGGATCCCAGTGTTGAATGCCCAGGGTATCCAAATATAGGACTATAAATGAATGGAAACCCAAGTGACAAAGATATCCAATGTACAATAAAAAGATATAGTAACTTACTCCATATATAAGAAGATTCCGGCCTGGCACAGCAAAGAAAGATCTTGACAGTCTTTCAAATAAGGTAAGAAATGTTTTATTTGCTCAACGCGTTTCAACGTATTATACGTCTTTATCAAGAGCATAAATAAAAACAAGTGTTACAAGCAAGTAAAACAGGTAGGTAAAAAAAAATGCTGAGTATGCGCCATCTATCACCACTATCTATGCATAACCTGTCCGCCTGCTCTAAGCAGGCGGACAGACATCGCCGGAAATCAACCCGATCAAGTACGATCGGGTTGATTGACACCCCCCTGCTGGCAGCCCATTGGCCGCGAGTCTGCAGGGGGCGGCGTTGCACCAGCAGCTCTTGTGAGCTGCTGGTGCAATGCTGAATACGGTGAGCATATTGCTCGCCGTATTCAGAGAGGTCTGGCGGACCTGATCCGCACTGTCGGCTAGACTTTCTTATATAGGGGCCACAGTCTCAATCAGTTAAAATCAACGTTGCCACCATAAGTAACCCTTAAGAGTATTGTTATTCATTATCACTTATTTGATTTTAATTGTTTGAACTTTTTATGTGGATTATTTTTTCTATGGATGGAAATAAAGATTTTAAATTTGTATTCCCTTGATGACCCTCCAAATCAGTTTTGCTTGTCTTATGGTAATTGCTACATTAGTTTTGGCGTGTGCTCCTGAGCTACCTTTATGCTTTATTTGGTTGATCTTTTGTCAGAAAGTGGTCATGTGACCGGAACCCAATCCAACAGAAGACTGAAGTCAAGGATATTAACGCTGGAGGTGGAAAGTGCTGGCTTTTTGTACCGCTAAAGCCTTGAATAGCAGTGGCATGACTAAGGCTGCTTTACACTCGAGCAGCATTAGAGACAGTGGTCAAGACTGTGTTGGGCAATCGACATTCAAACGAGTGGTCTGGCTGTGCTACGGAATTAGTCAAGCACATACCCCAGAGGTGAGATCTTATATGTTTGTATTGAAGACTTTGTTATATACATTTATGCCGACTGTTTATGGATTGTATGAATATAGAATCTACATAGTGTCATTTGGAATACAGATTTGGCTAACTATCACAGTTCTGAGTAATTTACATTTTTTCTTGTTTGATCATAAGTGGACTCCCTCAATGACACACCGGTGTTCATCATCTGCACTGTAGGAGAAATGAGCATAGTGAGGGTGCCTTGTCATTCACATCTAAGTGGTTAATGATTGCAGTCACTGGGCAGTGGGTGATGAAGAGGTCATAGATAGAAGTAAGCTTGTTACAGAGGGAGAGTTCCAGAGTGCACAAGTGAAGGGAATATTGACATTAGATACACAAAAAATTGAAGTTAAATTTACAGAGTTCTGGTTTCTTGATTTATGGAAACGCATACATGGGCTAATATGGTTAGAAGCTTGTGGGTGACCAGGATTGGGAGATATATTAGCAAGTGACTGAGTGAGTGAAGAAGAGATAACGATTTAAAGTATTGAGAATGTCTTTGGGATGTGGTGCATGGAGAAATGAGAGAGTTTAGGAATGTGTAAAGCTTATGAGAACAAAAGTTAGATTAGGGTAGGGAAGATGGGCCAATTAACATTTTAGGTGATAAGAGGGAATGAGTAAATGAATAATCATGTTTGTTAAAGAGAAAGAAGGTTGCAAAAATAATCATGAAGATATGGAGTATTTTTACAAAAGTGAATCAGTGAAACACATGGAGAAAAATATTATATCAGTACTTGTATTATGCTTTATCTAGTGTTAATTTCTTCTGCAGATGTTAATAGGCAGATTTTTAAGCTTAATAAGAATCACTGTGGTGAGTATTGAGTATTATTCTTGTAGAATTCTCATTGTATCACTTAAGGTATGCCAGCATATTATATTTAGATAATGCTAAGCCTTTGCAATTTTAAAGGGACAGTCAAGTCCAAAATATTTTTTCATGATTCAAATAGGACATGTAATTTTAAACAACTTTTCATTTTACTTTTATCACCAATTTTTCTTTCTTCCTTTGGTATTCTTAGTTGAAAGTAGGGCTGCACGATTAATCGCATATGCGATTTAAAACCGCGATTAATCGCATATGCGATTTAAAACCGAGAGAGTCGCGATTTTTTCCTAAATAAAAAAATCCTCAGAAGTGGCTGTAATATTGATTTTTTTGTGATTTCTTGCAAACCAGCTCCATCTAGTGGTTGCTTTTAGCACACATTTGTAAAATGGCTGTTTTACTTTCACTTTTTGTTCTCATAAGCAGCCGATAAATCTAGAAATCTAAAAGCAGAGCCCATGCAGGAATGAACAGGATAGAAGGCCACTAATTTATATATTTCCCCCTAGGGACATCTGCAGTCTGAAACTTAGGGTATGTAAACATTATGGAACCTCTCACACAATCTCCTGCTCCCCTGGCTCAAATACATAGCAGATGCAGTTAACCCCACGGCTCCCAAAAAGGTGTGTGTGCATATGTATGTATATATATATATATATATATATATATATATATATATATATAAATTGTGTGTTTATATATATACTATATATATATATATATATATATATATATATATATATATATATATATATATATATATAATTGTGTGTGTATGTGGCTTATACTGCTTAATTTGTTAATCATACCACTGTCCACAGTTAGAATGACTGTCCAAGAAAACATGACAATGTTGTGTGTAATAAGACCTAATAACTGGCTAGTGGCAACTATTTAATCACATCACAGGCAACAAATTTTATTTTAACTATTTTGTGGTTTGTATTTTTATGCTCCAAGAGTGTATTGGACATGGAAAAACATGTACATTAAGATTCTGTAGTGTTAAATAAACTTTAGAATGCAAAATGAAGGTGTTATAGTCATTTATAAGAAAATTGCGATTAAATCGCAATCACATTTTTTTTTTTTAAATTGCAATTTTTTTTTTGCCCATATCGCCCAGCCCTATTTGAAAGCTAAACCTAGGTAGGCTCATATGCTAATTTCTTAGACCTTGAAGGCCAACTCTAATCTGAATGCATTTTGACAGTTTTTCACCACTAGAGGGCATTAGTTCATGTGTGTCATATAGATAAAATTGAGCTTGAGCACGTGAAGTTACCTAGGAGTCAGCACTGATTGGCTAAAATGCAAGTCTGTCAAAAGAACTGAAATAAGGGGGCATTTTGCTGAGGCATAGATACAAGGTAATTACAGAGGCAAAATGTGTATTATTAGAACTATGTTAGTAATGCAAAACTGGGGAATAGGTAATAAAGGGATTATCTATCTTTTTAAACAAAAAAAATTGTTGGTGTTCACTGTCCCTTTAAATCAGTAATTATTTTCTAGTCTGAACAAAATAATAGGGCTCCATTTATCAAGCTGTTAAAGCAGCTTTGTATTTAAGACCCCTGCTACTTAACCTCTCTACCACCTTAAGTGTGATGGATTTCAATCATCCTGATTAAATCCAATCGGGATGATTGATAGCCCCCCTTGAGCGTATTTGGCTGTGCACAAGCAGGAGGCGGCATTGCACATTCAGGAAGTGGATGCTAAGCAGACAAGGTTTAGAACAGCGAACTTTGTCTGCCCACCAATTGATAAATGGACACAATTAGGTCTCCCTACTAGTTTTCTTAATTTATGAAACAATATTTTCAGAAAATGAGGCTATCATTAATTACAGCAGCACTATAATTCTCCTTCTGCATTTTCTATATATATTGACACCATTATAGTACATTATTTTATAAAGGCAATATTGTTATATGACATTAAACTTTCTTTGGCAGCTCTCAATAGAGAGCTCTTTATGATTGCTATTGTCTATGAGAATATATAGTATTATTTTTGGAGCTAAGATTGTAATACTCCTTGAACTGCAATATAACTAGTTAAAGGGATATGAAACAAAAAATGTTGCTTTCATGATTCAGATAGAGCATACAATTTTAAACAATTCTCTAATTTTCTTTTATTATTAACTAATGGGGAAGCCTGCCCAGAGGGCAGTCTTGTGTGGTGACGGAACCACTGAACCACCCTGCCATTTTTGGAATGGCAGTCTATTGTGGTGACGGAACCACCCTGCCATCCAGGTGTATTCTGAAAATGGCAGGGATTACGCTGCATCAAGGTGAATTCTTTTGGCTGCGCACGCATCCTCAATGACGGCCAACGCAATTATAGTATAGATTTTTTTTTTGTTATTTTGGTATATTTGTTGAAAAGCAGCAAAAAAGGCTTAGGAGCCGGCCCATTTCTGTCTGAGTCTCAAAATATTTTTTTTGAATTTAGTATCCCTTTAAGGTTGCCACTCTCAGTTATAATATGTCCTTGCTAAGGGTTAGTAACATTCAGTAACATGCAAAACATAGCTATATCACAACTTTCTTAATTATGAAATATATTTGATTTTAGAACATTATAATATTGCATGACTGCATATTTGCATATGTTTTAATCAGTTTCTGCTTTAAATGTAGGACAGTGCACTATAACAAAAAATCAAATTACCTTGTAATTTTCCGTTGCTGATTTTTTTATTGGAATTCGTGGGTGCATAGTCCTAAACACTATTGCTTTAGAATGACAAAGTAATGCTTAAGGTAGAATCATAAATCTTTTGTTTGAGAAATTAACCAAAAGATTACTAACATTTTGTTTACTGCAATGTGTTTTTTATATACAAAATCATGTTTTGATTGCTGGGTAGCATATGTTGTCTATTGCGATTGGTTACTAGCAAACTAAAAGTATCATCTAATTTTAAAAACCGTGCTGAAATGTAACATTTGCATTTTTTATTTAATTTACAAAAGCAATGTAATTGGCGTTAAGAATACTGAATTTTCTAACCACACTTTTAAATTTTAGTAATGAATAGACATGTGCATTTGTCTTCTGATGAATATGTATTTGTCTGAATATTGGCCCATTAGTCTGCATAATGAGTAGACAAATGCAAATGGCACCAAAATGGCTGCGTAACAAAAAAAATGTATGTTTATTGGTTGCATTCATTTAAGTTTTGTTCAACATTTTCAAAAAAGAGACATACAACACAGGAAATGGGGAAGGAACTGAAATCATTTGACAAATCCGTTAATTTGTTTGCAGTGATTCAGTGGTGTGACCATTCATGTGTACAACTGTGTACTCTCCCTGCCCAATCATGACAGACTATCCTATTTTATAAAAGACCAAGTGCGTTTGTCTGAAGCTGTCATGCGCAGTAGAGACAAACACACCTGGCCTTACCTGACAATCCATGCTGTTTGCGGCGAAAATGGGCGTGGTTTGGCGGGTGCGTGGCCGGGTATGACAGTGGATGTGGTCGGGCGTGGCTGGGGGGCGTGACCCTGTCGGCACGACAAAGAGGGGAGAGAAATAGTAAGAGAGGTGGAGAGACAAAAAGAGATAGGAAAGAGCTAAAGAGAAGGGGAAGAGCAGAAGAGAGGGGACAGTGCAGAAGAGAGGGGGGAGAGAGTGCCAAATAGAGGGGAAAGAGCAAAAGAGAGGGGAAAGAGCAGAATAGAGGGGGGGAGAGAGAGAGAGAGAGCAAAAGAGAGAGGGGGAGAGAGAGAAAAATAGAGGGGGGAGAGAGTGTGCAAAAGGGAGGGGAGAGAGAGGGGAGAGAGAGGGGAGAGAGAGAAAGCAAAAGAGCGGGAAGAGAGACAGAGCAAAAGAGAGGGATGGAGAGAGAGAGCAAAGAGATGGGAAAGAGACAGAGCAAAAGTGAGGTGAGAGAGACAGAGCAAACGAGAGGGGGGAGAGAGGGGGAGAGAGAGAGCAAAATAGAGGGGAGAGAGACAGAGCAAAAGAGAGGGGGGAGAGAGGTGGGAGAGAGAGAGCAAAAGAGAGGGGAGAGAGAAAGAGCAAAAGAAAGGGGGGAGAGAGCGAGCAAAAGAGAGGGATGGAGAGAGAGCAAAAGAGAGGGGAGAGAGACAGAGCAAAAGAGAGGGGGGGAGAGGGGGGAGAGAGAGAGCAAAAGAGAGGGATGGAGAGAAAGAGCAAAAGAGAGGGATGGAGAGAGAGCAAAAAAAAGGAGAAAGAGACAGAGCAAAAGAGATGGGCATAGAGAGAGCACAAAAGAGAGGGTGGAAGAGAGAGCGCAAAAGTGAGGGGGGGAGAGAGAGAGCACAAAAGAGAGGGAGAGAGAGAGCAAAAGAGAGGGGGAGAGAGAGAGCACAAAAGAGAGGGGGGAGAGAGCGCAAAAGAGAGAGAGAAAGCAAAAGAGACGGGGGAGAGAAAGAGCATAAAAGAGAGGGGGGAGAGAGAGAGCACAAAATAGAAGGGGAGAGAGCAAAAGAGAGGGGGGAGAGAGAGCAAAAGAGAGGGGGAGAGAGAGCAAAAGAGATGGGGAGAGAGAGCAAAAGAGATGGGGAGAGAAAGCAAAAGAGAGGGGGAGAGAGGGAGGAAAAGAGAGGGGGGATAGAGAGAGCAAAAGAGAGGTGGAGCGAGAGAGAGCGCAAAAGAGAGGGGGAGAGAGCGCAAAAGATAGGGGGAGAGAGAGAGCAAGGGGTGGGACCGTTGTACTGCAAAAAATGGCCCGTGTGTATGGACTTTAGGACTGGTTACTAAATGATTGATTTGAGGGGCCAGCAAGTTAGGTATCAAATGCCAAACAGGCTTGTCCAATCCTCTGTTATCCTAGTAATGGGAGGTGGTAGTCTTAGTGAATACCAGCCTTCTTTTAGTCACTTCCATTTAGCTTCTGATGAGTGCAGTGGTGTGTATATTTCAGCTTGCTGTACTGTTTTTCTGTTATAAAAATGTGCAGAATAAGACTTTTTCTTGCGGTGCAGTGTAATTGCATTTACTGCATTATTTTTTTTCACTCTTGGGACCAGAGATTTATAACTTTATTTTACTAGTTTAGCATTAAAGAGTTGTAGCAATGCAGTGGGGGCATAGTTGGGACTGGTAAGTAGGTCTCAGGTGTTTGTTGGGGGGGGGGAGTTTTAATTTAAGTTTAACAATTGTGTGCAGAATTAATTATTTTTCTTGCAGTTAGTCCATCACACAATCACACTTGCTGCACATTTATATTGCAGTGAGGGTATTGCTGGGATTGGTATGTACATATATATATATATATATATATATATATATATATATATAAAAATTTCAAGTCCTAAGCTACTAGCCAGGCCAAAATGTTACGCTGATCCCACCCATCATCCGCCCACACCCACTATCCTACCTTCTCTTTGCATATGTTTAGCTATTGTAAAACAAGTTATTGTGTAGTATTTTTTAAAATTTGTTATTTTAAGCCATAACAAGTTAAGGGCTAGAGGAGCACTATTTAACGCTCCCACTCAAGCTTTAACTGCGCTAGAAGTAAGCTTTTGGCATGTGTTGGGTTGTGTTGTATTATAAGTTTAAAGTAAACAGTTTTCATTTGCACGCTATCCCGACACGTGTAATAATCCAAACTTATATGTGTACATATATATTTATGTGTTTATATGTGCATTATATGTGCATCTGTAATACATATATACACATATAAATAAATAAATACATACATATGTACACATACAGTATATAGACATATATATACGTATATATATATATATATATATATATATACGTATATGTATGTATTTCAATGTTAAAGCCCTGTGTCTGCCTTTTTTTTTTATACCTGAGACCTCATATCTTTGAACCTTTAGAACTTTTTTGAGCAATATTATTTTTTTTAATAATTGTAAAAATTTATTTTTGATATGTATTGTGACACTTTTTTGTTATGCGAAACAGTTAATCAGAGATCTGAGGTTGCCCTAACCCGACACGCGTTAATTTGGATTGCACTCAAGCAATAGCGTTTACTTTTCAGTTGTAATACTAGCGGAAAACCCGATGCACACAAACATCCGCAATAAACCCCTTATCGCTCGCACGTAACTGTTAATGCACCACACGTAATCTGGCCCAAAGTCCTTTTAATACAACTATTTTTTATTTATTTTTTATTTTGCATTGGTGGTAACCTGGACAACTAAACATGGGTGTCCTTAAGCTTGGTAAAGGGGACAATTATTTGAAATAGCTGATTTTGCCAGCAGAAACTGCCACCTATACTGCTCTTTTCAAAACAGCAATATTTGCTATCAAAAAGACATGTAATCAAGAGGTAGAAGCAGTATTGTGAGATATACCCAGTTCAGTAAGTCTTCAGCCTGATGCAGCGGCTACAGTCAAACCTGCTCTTTTATCTCCTGCTTCATAGTGCTCATCATTCATCAATGCCAAATCCTAGCCACTGTGTCCAAGGCACTTGTTTTTTTTTTTGTTTTGTTTTTTTATAATTTTAATTTTTTATTGAGGATAATAAAGTTTACATTCATAAAGAAATGAATGAGGTTCATATAGTGTCACATATTAATACATCATGTTTAACAATCAAGGCTTTAAATATTATCACCATATTTGACATGCAAAAGTATACATGGAAAGTTTCTTCACTCATTGTTATCTTTCCTTATGTTTTTCTACCCCTTTCTTTAATTAGGTCACTCTTGGACCTTAGTATTGTAAATTCCTTGGAAACAGGGGTTAACGTTAGTTTTAAACACATAAACAAACAAGAGTATCCTAAGTGACGGTGCAAAACAATTGTGATATTGGGGTATTTTAAATCCTGAGCCAAGGAGAAGGAAGGGCTATTTTAAACTCAGTGCAACTGTGGCGACCCTATATGTAAGAGAAAGTGTATGGAGTTGATAGGATATGTAGACTAGTCCTGCGTTAGGCCTATAAGGTATCGATAAACATTTTAGGTCCCTACCGATGAACCCCCTCATGTGTTAAATGCAGGCAATGAAGCGGTGGTGTGTAACACGGCATGCCATCAGGATAGGTGTAATTATATTATCTTGTAATGGGGCAAACACAATGATTTTGTATAGTTGCCGTGTGTCTGATCTCCAACCCATCCTATTGCGGTTGCTTTTGGACCCCCCCCCCCCCCCCCGCGACCTCGGCCGCCGGCCACGGGCGAGACTCTTGCAACTAAATGATCTAATATGTGGGTACTATATTTCTACATACTTTTTGCTGAGAGGGTTAAACCCCCAGGGCCCCCCCCATCTACCCCGCAGGGGTGCCCTAAGCTGGAAAGTCTATTCAAGATGGCGATGTAGATTTCCCCAATGGTATATAGAATACTGTATCAGGGTTTATAGAGTTAATAGAAATCGGGTTCGGGGTCAACTCCCGCAGTGTGCAAATTTAAACTATGGTGCGGTGTCGGGTAAACCATCCTCCACCTAACAAATCTGTCTATCACATATATAGAAGACTAGTAGTTAGAACAGTAAAAAGTGACGTTTGACTAACATGTTAACCTTTCAAACCTAGCGCAACAGCGCACAACATAAGCAATACATAGTGCTGCAATACCTGCCATTACATAAAACATTTGCAGTTATCATAAACTATTTGAGTAACCTTTTATAACAGGATAGTTACTGTACAGGTATGTTATTATGTCTCTATCCTCTGGGTTGTGATTGCCAGCGTATGTCCTCCCCGTTAGGCGCAGTACAAGCGTCTTGCATAGATTCAAAGAAAATGGGCCCTTGCAATGTAGGTTCCAAGTGTTTATTAAAGTGTTGATCTCCTATTAAGCCCAACACCCGTGGTGGAGCGTGTTCATCAATGTCATGTCCAGTGAACAAGACCAGTTCCCTGCGGGTGTCGTTCAGAATACAGTTGGTCGGAAGGAAGCCTGGGCTTTTAGTGGTGTCGCCAGTCCAGGAGCACTCTCCCAGATCCTTCCTGGTTGTGATCGCCTGAAAATTCGGATCCACCTGAGTAGGCCCATATGCCGCACCGATGTCCACGTGGGTTGCGGTGTATTTCAAGCTGTGGTCTCCCAAGTATGGGTGCATAGCAGCATTGGCAAAAGCCTTTGCGATGATAACACCCAGCTCTGAGGGCGCCACTACATGTAAGTTTGGCTTAACCGACCTGCCGGTTATGGGACTGACTCGTTGAATTCTCTTTTGCCCAGCTTTATCAGTGTTTGCTCTTTCCACTGCATCCATGCCCCCACATATGTCTGCTACTGCTCTCGTATGCCGAGTAACACCGGCATCTGGTGTCACCAGTGCATTTTCACGCATCTTCGATCCCGATGCCGACATATAGAGAACGGTGGGGTGATGAATCAGCTTTTCCGTTCCTAAGTTAGGTGTTGGCTGTGGGTGCTTGGTATGGTCATTCTGTTTAGGCCGCAGAGAGTGAAACAACGCACAGCTGGGCGGCCAGTGAAGATCTCCGTTCGGCTGCTTGTAGCATGATGGCAGGTTGTTGCATGCGTTTATGCGCTCTAGTGATGCTGTAGCCTTCACCGGTGTTTGGGGTATTTTTCTTATTAGTCGTTGTAGTTCCAGCTCCAAAGGAGCCTTATCAATCAATGGTTTGAATATTGCTTCCAGACGGATGAGTATTGGGTCGCACATGATGTAGAAATCTTCTGCCCACATCTCCGTTGTGGAGTGAGCTATTACCCCTTAACTCTGCCTTTTGGGTTGAAGAGGTCCAGTAAACCAGATCGCTCTGGCCGCACTGGTAACCCGGCTCTTCCCGGGGGGAGGGGGGATACCTAATAGCAGGCCGCCGCCTTAGGCCTTTCTCCGATCTGGGTCCCCAATATCATAAAAACAGCAGAGTAAGGTGATTTAGAGTCCCAGATGCTAGATCTTGGAGCACACAGTTATTAAATTCTTGTATTAGCTGTTAAGTGAAGATAATCGCCGGATTATCAGTAATTCCTTTGGAGCCCTCAGAAAATGCGTCCTCTCTCGAGCACAGTACGGACACGCCCCCCCAAGGCACTTGTTTATCATCCCCCTCCCTTGGTTGTGTATTTTTGCGCTTTATGTACTGTAAGTCCTACCTAGTTCAGTAACTCTGCGGCTTGCTACTGCTGATACTCCTGCCCTTTCTGCTCTGTGGTGGTCATTATTCATTAATGCCAAATCTTCAGAAAACTGCTGGCCGCTGTGCCTGGAGGGGCTCTAGGAACGTGTTTATTCTCCTCCATTGGACGGGAATTTTTAAAGTTTATGTACTGTGAGACCTACCTAGTTCAGTAACTCTGCTTCCTACTGTTGCTGCTGTCACTCCTGCTCTGTGCCTTCCTGCTCCATGATGGTTATCATCAGTTAAACTCTATGCAAGTTTTTTCCTCCTCCCTTAAAGGCATATTTTTGGGGTTTGTGTATAGGAAGCCTACCTAGTCCAGTAACATTGCTTCATGTTGCCTACTGCCTCTCCTGCTCATGCCCTTCCTGCTCTGTGGTGGTCATCCTCCCTTTAAGGTGTATTTTTGGGGTTTGTGTACTGCAGTGACTACCTATTTCAGTAACTCTGCTGCCTACTGCTGCTGCTGCCACTCCTGCGATTCCTGCTCTGTGGTGATCATCATCTTTCAATGCCAATTTCGGAGGGAACTACTGGCTGCTGGGTCCTCTGGGCTCGAGGCATGTGCTTTGTTCTCCTCCCTTGGAGGTGTATTTTTGAGTTTTTATGGACTGCAAGGCCTTCCTGTTCCGGTAACTATGCTGCCTGCTGCTGCCACTGCTGCTTCTGTCCTTCTTTCTCTGTGATGGTCATTATC
Source organism: Bombina bombina (assembly GCF_027579735.1). Classification (NCBI taxonomy): domain Eukaryota; kingdom Metazoa; phylum Chordata; class Amphibia; order Anura; family Bombinatoridae; genus Bombina; species Bombina bombina. The sequence goes on along the minus strand of NC_069503.1, from coordinate 654,880,708 downwards.
AGTTAAAGTAAAAAATTGCAGTAAACTGTAAACAGCGCTTTCTAAGAGACTCTAGGCAAGTGTTTGTCCTCTTGCCTTGGAAGTGTATTCTTGGGGTTTCTGTAACAAATGCATAACTAGTCCAATAACTCTGCTGCCTGCTTCTGCCTCTCCCACTCCTGTCCTCCCTGCTCTGTGGTGGTCACCAGTTAAAATGGAAAAAAAATATAGCGAACAGTTAGTTGCTGTGTACAACCGTCTCTAAGCATGTACTTGTCCTCCTCCCTTCTAGGTGTATTTTTGGGTTTGTGTGTACCAGAGCCAGTAACTTTGCTGCCTGCTGCTGCCACTCCTGCTACTACATCTCTGCTCTGTGGTAGACATCATCCATCAATGCCAAATCCTCAGGGAACCACTGGCTGCTGTGTCCAAGGGACTCTAAACACATTTGTCCTTCCTAGGAGGTGTATTTTTTAGATGCATGTACTGTAATCAGATGCCTACATAGTCCAGTAACTACTGCCTGCTTATGGAGCCTTTCATGCTCCTGCCATTCCCTGAATTTATACTCTAAGGATTACTAACCACAAACTTGTTATGGAGCAAGTGTGAGGGAAAGTGAGGAAGGGAACACTTTAGCAGGAGGGATTTAAAAAAAAGAATCAGAGAGTTGAAAAAAAAAGTAAGATTGTACGAAAACGTTGTAATGGTGTGAAGTGGAAGGATAGAAGGGACTATAATAAAGTGGTGGGAAAGGTAATACTAGTGATTCAATGTAAATTACTGTAATTATCAAATGCTATCCATTTCAATTTCTTGTTTGAAGTATCTTTGTAAAGCTTGTTCTAGTTCCTGCATGTTCTCGTGTCTCAGTTAGTACTGAATCTTTCAATTGTTGGCATTTCCTAGCAGTAAATTTTAATGCTAAAAGGATTGGTTTGTGGGCTTCCTATAGGTGTTAATGGAATTGAATGTATTTTGTTTTGAATATTTGGCTGAAGGGAACAGGACTGCAAATTAAATTCTGATTAACCAAATCAGTTCAAAATTCTGCATCAAATCTTTCAGGCAAATTTATTTTTTTGCTTGTGCACATGTCTAGTAATGAAAAAAACAACAAAAAATAAGAGTATATTTATAAAATGAAAAGAAGTTCAGTATCTATCTACTGTATATGTCTTCTTGTGTGTATGTATGTATGTATGTATGTATGTATATTGGTGTGGTGTGTGTGTGAATGTGTGTGTGTGTGTTTATATGCGTGTGTGTGTGTGTTTATATGTGTAGGTGTATGTGTGTGTGTGTGTGTGTGTTTATATGTGTGTGTGTATGTGTAGGTGTATATGTATATGTGTGTGTGTGTTTATATGTGTGTGTGTATGTGTAGGTGTATATATATGTGTGTGTGTTTATATGTGTGTATGTATGTGTAGGTGTATATGTATATGTGTGTGTGTTTATATGTGTGTGTGTATGTGTAGGTGTATATGTATATGTGTGTGTGTTTATATGTGTGTGTGTATATGTAGGTGTATATGTGTATGTGTTTATATGTGTGTGTGTGTGTATGTGTAGGTGTATATGTATATATGTGTGTGTGTGGTTATGTATATATATTGTGTGTGGGTGTGTGAGTGTGTTTGTGCATGTACGTATATGTATAAATGATCTCTGCATAATATAATGTACATGAGCATATCCAGTGTTTACAGTCACCTCTCGATTTGAACATTCTGCAATATAATGCCAAGGTGACACAAATAGCATTTGCAAAATATGATGATAGCTTTGTGCTTTTTGATAAATGGTTTCCTAACTATTTTATGATTTTACATCTCAGTGCACAGGGGACTTTTAAAATGGATTTTCTATTTGCACTTGAGAAAATTATCCACAGCCTATCTAATGATTCACTATGACATGCCTAACTACAGATGAGAACTGAAGATATAAACTTACAATAGCATTTTTTGTCAGTTATTTTTTCAGTTAATCCCACACGATACCTAAAGATCACTGGGGTCTATGTCAGTCCATTAGTAGAGCTGTGTGAAGTGTCTCATATGGATATTCATGGCTTTTAACATTTGAGGCCATTTAATTTCAAAATACCATCTAAAAATCTGGTTTATCAAGTTGATTTTGATGACTGCATCACATAAACTCAACCAGTGCTTTGCACTGAGAGAATTTGACAGCTCTATTTAAAGCAGCTTTTTGTTACTTATCTATTTCAGAAACCTTATAGTATATTTATATTCATTAGAAGAGATATGGCACATTTCTTCTGCAGCTTTTCACTAGATTTTCATATCTGACGGTATTCCAATGCATTTGAGCATCATTAGAAACACCAGTTATTGTTTAGTCCTCCAGATGCTTTTTCCCATATAAACTTCAACAACAGTTTGAACATATTTTGAACATTTTTTATTATTTGTTTCTTTTTTTGTGCATGCTCAGTTCATATTTTATAAACACTATTGTTTATTTAAAGGGACAGCAATTGTATATTTCCCTCGCATTCATTACAATTATTGACTTGTAAAGCAATGTTTAATGCCTGCCCCAATCCGCTAGAGGGTGGTTTATATGTGTTTTATCCCCCATGTGAAGTTTTCTTAAAGGACCTCTAAATACAACAGAATTGCATAATCAACAAATACATATATGTATATACTGTGCTCTCTTGAACATGCTTAGTAGAAGCTGCTGCCTTAAAAAAAAATGTACATATCAAAAGATTTTGAACATTGTAAAAATGTAAAGTATTTTTTTTAAAAATGTATGCACTATCTGAATCATGAAAGTTTAATTGTGACTTCAGCATACCTTTAAGATGACCCTGCAGCCTATCTTTCCATGCAAATTTTGTTGCAGCATAGTCATTGGCGGTACCGCTTCACTGCTTTAATCAGCATGCGTTACTGTACACTGATATTGCTTTTGTATGACTGGTCAATCAGTGAATGAGAGAAAAACTATACATTTACTGTCTCCTTATTAGAACCTTAAACAATAGCACTTAACAAAAATATTTATTTAATATTGCAGTTAAGGGTTTGGATGTTGAAATGTGTTGCTTATAAATTAAATTATGAAATTGTCAATTGCCCATAGATGTATAGAAAAAGCTAAGTGAAATAAAAATGCATTCTGACACATTAGGTATTTTAATCAATAAAGAATTTGACACCACTTTTCACCTCATATTTTTTATATACTTGAATAACAAATTAAACTTTTTTTTTCCTTTTTATTGTTGTGCATATGTTTAATGTTTTTGTTCTTTATAAGTTCACATGTTAATAAATGCAGTAATGTTTGGGTTAATAAAAAATTTCATAAGAGAGATGCATATACAACACTGTGTTTTCAAATCAAAATCTGATAATCACTTTAGGCCAGATTACAAATGGAGCGCTAAAGCGATATTAGCGCTCTACTGAGTAAAACCAGCACACTCTAATGTGTGCTGGTATTACAAGTTGACAGCAATGTGAACCCGAGCTTGAGAATGCTTCCATAGGCTCCTATGCGAGCCTCGTTCTCATGTGTGACCTTGCACAGCGAAGGGGGTAAGTAGTGCATTGATGGCAGAAAAGTGTAAATATATATGTACTGTATATGCTTATGTACACTTATTAACTCGTAAATATATATTTATATAAGCATATACATATATATTTACTGGGAACACACAGTTTCCATAGACCGCAATGTAAAGGCAATTTTCTGTGCCGTTTTTTTTCTAACACCCACTGCCAGTTTGCGGGAATTCAATAAATTAGCACTCCACATGTAATCTAGCCCTATATTGCAATCTCTGTCCCAATATTTAGCATTTTTCACAAAAGTAAAGTGAGGGAATCAATAAATGAGTGAATACTTAATACTAACAGCAATCTTGTAAAGCCTTTATTGAGGTTACATTCACATGCTGATACTATGGCCTGCCTGGACGAACAAGGTTTGCTTCCAGGAACCTGTCTGCCCTGGATCGCAGACAGTAGGAAGCACTATGCTGCATGCATTTAATATTGCACACGCAGCTACTTGTAAAATGCCTCTCTCTGCTCACACTAAGCCAATGGCGTGTGAGCAGGGGATGTCCATCACCCTGCAAGAATGTATAAATAAAAAGAGAGAAACACTCAACCTGGGAATAAACAATAGCGTAATAGTTTGTTCTATGGCTAATTACCACCCAAAAAGCAAGCAGCCTCTTTTTGCTCAACATGTGCTTTCACAGAAAACTTTCCTGTAGCATATCAGTCTGATTCTGACTTAATAGTACAGTCCAGCCCTGAAATACCAGGCAATCTCTCTCTGAGCGACAGAAATAGCAAAACCCCAGACATAGGTTTCAGCCTATTGTGGGCCTCATCAGTGAGGTGCAGCCATATCCCTCTAGGCACACTGAGCAACGGGTCCACGTCTGGATTGCTGCATCACATTTAGGGGTCCACGTCTGGATTGCCGCATCACATTTAGGGAGACTTTACTAAGCATCATCATTTGCATAAATAAAAAGAGAGAAATGCTCAACCTGGGAATGAACAATAGGTATAATAGCTTGTTCTATGGCTAGTTACCACCCAAGAAGAAGCCTCTGTTTGCTCAACATGTGCTTTCACAGGGAATAACCTTCCTGTAGCATATCAGTCTGATCCTGACTTAACAGTACAGTCCAGCCCCGAAATACCAACCAATTATACATTTGGCTATTTCAATAGTTCAGAGAGGGATTGCATATATGATTATTTTTCTAATAAAATAATTACGAAATGTACGTCTGGGGTTTTGCCATTTATCTCATTCAGAAAGGGATTGCATGGTATTTCGGGGCTGGACTGTACTGTTAAGTCAGGATCAGACTGATATGCTTTGGGAAAGTTCTTCTCTGTGAAAGGCACATATTGAGCAAAAAGAGGCTGCTTCTTGGGTGATAATAACTAGGCATAGAACAAGCTATTATGCTATTGTTGTATTGAGCGCTTCTCTCTTTTTATTTATGCAAATTATGACTCTTATGAACTCTTAAGAGTGATATGCGAATCCAGACCCGTTGCTCAGTGTGCCTAGAAGGATATGGCTGCACCTCACTGACGAGGCCCACACTAGGCTGAAATGTACAGGTTGAGCATTTCTCTCTTTTTATTTATGGGGTCGCTTCTCGGGGCTTTGGCTGGGATCAAGTACAGTTTTATGTGCTTGGTCTTTGCTGAAAGGTTTGCTGCCTGGAGACCTGCTCCTTTAGCATGGGGTCCATTCCCTTTGGAGTTTGGGCTCCTTATGCTATTGTGGGGGGTGGCTACTCCTAAGGTGTAGAGCAACTGGGTAGTAGGGTTGTCCCCTTGGCCTTGTGGCATTGTCCCTGGACTTCAGACACATGCTGCTTTTGGGGCGGCGCTCTGAAATCCAGCCTAAAGAGGCCATAGGGCAATTATGACTACCAATGTGCCAAATGTTCCCCATACAATTCAGGGGGTTGATTGCTGAGGATTTCCGAGAGAAGATTGGTTTGGCTCATGTCCATCAGGTTGTTTTAGAGGCTGTTTTGAAGATGTCAAGAGCAAGTTTGCATTGTGTTCAGTCTTTCCCTTCAAGAGGGATTTTTGATGTGGCTTTCACTGATGAGCATCATTTACAGACCTGCTATCAATGGACTATTGATATGGCTGCTGCTCCAGAGTTGGTGGGCATGAGATGTGTTGCTTGTGTACAGAGGGAGAGAAGAATCCTGGTGACAGTACATATGTACAACCGGTGGGTCACTGATGTGGAAATTTGCCTGTTTCTTTGTCACTACTTTGATGATGCTCAAGGTGTTAGCAAGCTGAAGTATCAGTTTGGGACTTTCAATGGAAAGCACAGGTTCTGGGTGCAGTTTGTGCCAAATGAATTAGGTATTGGTGGAAAGAAACACCCTCCACAGACTTTCACAATTGGTGGAAATAGAGGTTTTCTATATTATGGTGACATGCCTCTTTTTTTGCTGTAATTGCAACCTGTTTGGTCACATTGCTGAAAATTGCCCAGGTGCCAGATGTCGAAATTGTGTTGTGGAAGATCATCTTGTTGCCCACTGTAGTAAATGCCGGACCTGTGCCCTGTGTGGTTCTTCAAGTCATCTGTGCAGGATGTGTCCTTTGATGATGTTTCAGGGGCTTGATAGAGTGAAGCCTTCCTATGTTGATATTGCAAAAAATACATCTTCAGTTGAACCATCTGTGAATGATGAGGTCTCTGATGAGGCATTGAACTCTATATTACCTCTTTTGTGTAAGAAATCTGCAGTTGGGGTCGCTGTCGAAGAGGTGTCTGATGCTCCTGTGGTGGTTTCTGAACCTGAGAAGGTGGAGGAAGCCCAATCTAATCTTCAGGAGGTGGATCTTGCTACATCTAATGTGTTGGCTGCTTTTGATGTTCTTGAAGCCCTGTTGCTCAATTCTGAGGAGGATTCTTTTGCTGTTCCTTGGACAGAGAATTTTTCCTTCACTGAGTCATCTTGTGATCCTGCTCCTGATGCTGGTTTTGGTGAAGGGGAGAACATAAATTGGTCTGCTGTTGTGTCATCTGGTTCTGAGGAGGATTTGGACACTGCAGGGGAAAAAATCTGCCTCCAGGTGCAGATTCTGATTGATGGGAGAGTCCTGATTTGAATCTTCCAGTAGTTAAGAGCACAGATCCAGATACTGCAAGTGATGCTGACTCTTTAATTTCAAAGTTTCCTTCTGTCTCTACTAAAGACGCTCTCTCTGACTCAAGCCAGTCTATTGGTGACTTTTCTGATGCCTCTTCTGTTGGTTATCTAGATAAAAGAGATGTGAACCAACTTGATGAAGTTACTGGTTATGAGGCTGACAAGGGGGAGCCTAGGAGGTCGGAATATCACAGAGGCAGATTTAAAGGATCTCATTTGAGTCCTAATAAAAAGAAAGAAAAGAAGTCCTGATGTTAATTCTTTTTGTTTTTTCTTTAATTTATTTTTTGTGATGTTTCTGACCATTTCCTCCCTTAATGTCAGGTGTATGAAAACTACAGCAAAAAGAGCTACAATTTTTAATTATTATATGTATGTTCTGCTAATATTTTTTATTTGCAGTAATTTGGTCTCATTGAACATTCTAAATGTGCTGACTGGGAATAAGGTCCTAAAGTATGGTCTTGTTCTTCTGATAGGATTGGGGGGGGGGGTTTGTTTAAGGGGTTTTGTTTTTCTATCCTTAATGTAGTTCATATTGTCCCAGGTCGGGTTTTTTTGGTTAGTTTTAGGTTTTTGTGGGACTGTTTTTTGTTTGTTTAATGTATATGCTTCTCCAAATAAGGTAGAACGTTTGCTTAATTTGCCGTGATCCAACTTTTTTGGTTGGGGATTTTAATTGTATTATTAAGAATGGGGACAGAGAGGGTGGGAGTGATTGTAGGGTGGATTGCTCAGGGAATTTTTTAGTTGATCTGCTTAAATCTTTTGGTTTGAAGGATGCCTTTGGGTCTGTTTTATTTTCAGGGGAGGGTTTTAATTTCTTTAGTGATAGTGGTGGGATAAAATCTCTAATTGATTTTTGTTTTTTTATCTAAATTTCTAGTTGTTAATGATTTTTCTTTAAAGCGGGATGCCCTTTACGGATCATGCCCTTTTGATGTGTAAGGTGAATTTTGATTTGAAGATCAAGGCCTAGATTTGGAGATCGGCGGTAGCCGTCAAAACCAGCGTTAGAGGCTCCTAACGCTGGTTTTGGCCGCCCGCTGGTATTTGGAGTCAGTGATTAAAGGGTCTAACGCTCACTTTTCAGCCGCGACTTTTCCATACCGCAGATCCCCCTACGCCATTTGCGTATCCTATCTTTTCAATGGGATCTTTCTAACGCCGGTATTTAGAGTCGTTTCTGAAGTGAGCGTTAGAGCTCTAACGACAAAACTCCAGCCGCCTGAAAATAGCAGGAGTTAAGAGCTTTCTGGCTAACGCCGGTTCATAAAGCTCTTAACTACTGTACCCTAAAGTACACTAACACCCATCAACTACCTATGTACCCCTAAACCGAGCTCCCCCCACATCGCCGCCACTCGATTAAAATTTTTAACCCCTAATCTGCCGACCGCCACCTACGTTATACTTATGTACCCCTAATCTGCTGCCCCTAACCCCGCCGACCCCTGTATTACATTTATTAACCCCTAACCTGCTCCCCACAACGTCGCCGCCAGCTACTTAAAATAATTAACCCCTAATCTTCCGACCGCAAAGCGCCGCCACCTACGTTATCCCTATGTACCCCTAATCTGCTGCCCCTAACACCGCCGACCCCTATATTATATTTATTAACCCCTAATCTGCCCCCCTCAACGTCGCCGACACCTGCCTACACTTATTAACCCCTAATCTGCCGAGCGGACCTGAGCGCTACTATAATAAAGTTATTAACCCCTAACCCGCCTCACTAACCCTATCATAAATAGTATTAACCCCTAATCTGCCCTCCCTAACATCGCCGACACCTAACTTCAATTATTAACCCCTAATCTGACGACCGCAGCTCACCGCTATTCTAATAAATGTATTAACCCCTAAAGCTAAGTCTAACCCTAACACTAACACCCCCCTAACTTAAATATAATTTACATCTAACGAAATAAATTAACTCTTATTAAATAACTTATTCCTATTTAAAGCTAAATACTTACCTGTAAAATAAATCCTAATATAGCTACAATATAAATTATAATTATATTATAGCTATTTTAGGATTAATATTTATTTTACAGGCAACTTTGTAATTATTTTAACCAGGTACAATAGCTATTAAATAGTTAAGAACTATTTAATAGTTACCTAGTTAAAATAATAACTAATTTACCTGTAAAATAAATCCTAACCTAAGATATAATTAAACCTAACACTACCCTATCAATAAAATAATTAAATAAACTACCTACAATTACCTACAATTAACCTAACACTACACTATCAATAAATTAATTAAACACAATTCCTACAAATAAATACAATTAAATAAACTAGCTAAAGTACAAAAAATAAAAAAGAACTAAGTTACAAAAAATAAAAAAATATTTACAAACATAAGAAAAATATTACAACAATTTTAAACTAATTACACCTACTCTAAGCCCCCTAATAAAATAACAAAGACCCCCAAAATAAAAAATTCCCTACCCTATTCTAAATTAAAAAAGTTACAAGCTCTTTTACCTTACCAGCCCTGAACAGGGCCCTTTGCGGGGCATGCCCCAAGAATTTCAGCTCTTTTGCCTGTAAAAGAATAAATACAATACCCCCCCCACCAACATTACCACCCACATACCCCTAATCTAACCCAAACCCCCCTTAAATAAACCTAACACTAAGCCCCTGAAGATCTTCCTACCTTGTCTTCACCATCCAGGTTCACCGATCCGTCCTGAAGAGCTCCTCCGATGTCCTGATCCAAGCCCAAGCGGGGGGCTGAAGAGGTCCATGATCCGGTCAAAGTCTTCATCCAAGCGGGGCAGAAGAGGATCTTCCATCCGATTGAAGTCATCATCCAGGCGGCATCTTCTATGGTCTTCCATCCGGAGCGAAGCGGCAGGATCCTGAAGACCTCCAGCGCGGAACATCCATCCGGACCGACGACTGAACGACGAATGACTGTTCCTTTAAGGGACGTCATCCAAGATGGCGTCCCTCGAATTCCGATTGGCTGATAGGATTCTATCAGCCAATCGGAATTAAGGTAGGAATTTTCTGATTGGCTGATGGAATCAGCCAATCAGAATCTAGTTCAATCCGATTGGCTGATCCAATCAGCCAATCAGATTGAGCTCGCATTCTATTGGCTGTTACACCTACTCTATTTAAGGGGGCTTAGAGTAGGTGTAATTAGTTTAAAATTGTTGTAATATTTTTCTTATGTTTGTAAATATTTTTTTATTTTTTGTAACTTAGTTCTTTTTTATTTTTTGTACTTTAGCTAGTTTATTTAATTGTATTTATTTGTAGGAATTGTGTTTAATTAATTTATTGATAGTGTAGTGTTAGGTTAATTGTAGGTAATTGTAGGTAGTTTATTTAATTATTTTATTGATAGGGTAGTGTTAGGTTTAATTATATCTTAGGTTAGGATTTATTTTACAGGTAAATTAGTTATTATTTTAACTAGGTAACTATTAAATAGTTCTTAACTATTTAATAGCTATTGTACCTGGTTAAAATAATTACAAAGTTGCCTGTAAAATAAATATTAATCCTAAAATAGCTATAATATAATTATAATTTATATTGTAGCTATATTAGGATTTATTTTACAGGTAAGTATTTAGCTTTAAATAGGAATAAGTTATTTAATAAGAGTTAATTTATTTCGTTAGATGTAAATTATATTTAAGTTAGGGGGGTGTTAGTGTTAGGGTTAGACTTAGCTTTAGGGGTTAATACATTTATTAGAATAGCGGTGAGCTCCGGTCGTCAGATTAGGGGTTAATAATTGAAGTTAGGTGTCGGCGATGTTAGGAAGGGCAGATTAGGGGTTAATACTATTTATGATAGGGTTAGTGAGGCGGGTTAGGGGTTAATAACTTTATTATAGTAGCGCTCAGGTCCGCTCGGCAGATTAGGGGTTAATAAGTGTAGGCAGGTGTCGGCGACGTTGTGGGGGGCAGATTAGGGGTTAATAAATATAATATAGGGGTCGGCGATGTTAGGGCAGCAGATTAGGGGTACATAGGGATAACGTAGGTTGCGGCGGTTTACGGAGCGGCAGATTAGGGGTTAAAAAAATATGCAGGGGTCAGCGATAGCGGGGGCGGCAGATTAGGGGTTAATAAGTGTAAGGTTAGGGGTGTTTAGACTCGGGGTACATGTTAGAGTGTTAGGTGCAGACGTAGGAAGTGTTTCCCCATAGGAAACAATGGGGCTGCGTTAGGAGCTGAACGCTGCTTTTTTGCAGGTGTTAGGTATTTTTTCAGCTCAAACAGTCCCATTGTTTCCTATGGGGGAATCGTGCACGAGCACGTTTTTGAGGCTGGCCGCGTCCGTAAGCAACTCTGGTATCGAGAGTTGCATTTGCGGTAAAAATGCTCTACGCTCCTTTTTTGGAGCCTAACGCAGCATTTGTTTGAACTCTCGATACCAGAGTTAATTTTATGGTGCGGCCAGAAAAAAGCCCGCGGAGCGTTACCAGCCCTTTTACCGCCAAACTCCAAATCTAGGCCCAAGTATGGTAAGGGTGTTTGGAGACTGAATGTGGATTTGTTAGAAGATGAGAAGTTTAAGCGTCAGTTTGTTTGGATGTATGAAAGGTGGCGTGAAAGAAAGTGTGATTTTAGTAATGTGTTTATGTGGTGGGAATGGTTGAAGATGGAAATAAAGAGTTTTTTTTTTATTAAGAAAGGCTGTTAGACATCTAGAATGGAAAGGGAGTTGTATGATAAATAGTATCTGAGGTTGTTGTATTTGTATGAATTGAGAAATTGTGGTATTGATAAGCATGAGAAAATTGCTGAAGCAAGAAAGATAATTAAAAAGTGTATGCATGAAAAAGGAAGAAAATTGTTTTTATGGAAAGATTGGAGAAAATGGAAAAGTATGAGTCTTGTAGTAAATATTTGTAAACATTTTGTTAAGAAAGCTTGTGAAGGAAAGACTGGTTTTGTTAGTTTTTTTTTATAAGAATAAGTGTGAAATTAATGGTATGGATGGTCTTTTGCAGGAAGTTCGTGAGTTTTATAGTGAGCTGTATAAAGAAAAGACAAGATATGTTTTATTGGAAAAGGAGTTGCTGGAAGACATTGAGGTTAAGTTGGAAAATATGATAATGATTTGTTAGAAGGGATATAAATTTGGATGAAATTACAGAGGTTGTTAGGAGTTTTAAGAATGGTAAGGTACATGGTTGTGATGTTTTGCCTGTTTAATTTTATACTTCTTTTTGGAATTTGATTGGGGTGGATATGTTGAATGTTTGTAAGTTAGTTTTGAAAATGAATGTTTTGCCTGTTTCAATGAGGAAAGGTTTGATTATTGTGTTGTGTTGTGATTATTGTGTTATTTAAAAAGGGTGATAAGAGAGATATGAGGAATTGGAGGCCTATTAAGTTGTTGAATGTTAACTATAAAGTTATTGCAAAGGTGCTGGCAAATACAATATGTGGAGTAATTGGTAACTTTGTGGGTGAAGAGCAAGTGTGTGCTGTTCCTGGGCTTCAGATTTCTGAAAGTTTGTTGTTACTACGTGATGCACTGTGGTATGTGAGGGAGAGGATGAGGTCGGTTGCTGTTGCTATTGTGGATGTTGAAACAGCATATGATTAAGTAGTGCATGATTTTATGATTCATGTTTTAGAACGTTTACGTTTTTCTGGTAAGATTATTGGATGGTGTAAAAGTTGACATTGTGAGTCAAGTCCAGGTTGTTTTTTTTTTTTACTCAGGAATTTTGTGTTAAATCTGGAGTGTGACAATGTTGTCCTTTTTCTCCTGTGTTATATGTATGTGTCATTGAGCCATTGTTAACTAGTTTGAGGAGGATAAATTAGTTAGAAGTGTGAGTGTTCCTGGCAGTAATGGAAGGTGTTTGAAAATGATTGGGTATATGGATGATGTGAGTGTGGTATGTGAGACTCAGGCTTGTTTGAGGAGGGTGAAAACTTTGGTTTAATACTTTTGTATGCAAGTGGTTTCAGAGTTTATTGGAATAAGTGTAAAGTTAAAGTTTTTGGTAATGATAGGGAGATTGATTTATGTGGATGGCCTGTGACTGACAGTGCATTTGAGGTGTTGGATGTGAAATTTGATGTGGATTTGAAAGACTTGGAAAGTTAGGAGAATGTTTTTGATAAATGAGTAGAAAACTTCAGTTTTGGTCTTTAAGGACTTTATCTTTGGAAAGAAAAATGTTAGTTATCAAATCAGTTTTGATCCCTATTATGTTATATTTAGTGCTAGACTTTCCGCCTCCTGAGAGGATTTTTCAGAGAAATTTGATATTGTTGTTTTCTTTTTTTCTTGAGTTCTGGTATGGAGCGTTTGAAAAGAGATGTTGTTGTTAAGAGTAAGAAAGTTGGTGGTAAGGGTTTTCCAAATGTGGAGAGATTCTTGGCTGTGAAATATGTTAGTAGGTGTGTGGTTCTGAGTGGTAAGGATAGCATGGCTGATTGTATGGTAAAGTATAGTTGTGGAAATGTTTTAAGACAATATGGTTTGTTTGAGATTGATAGAAAGAAACTGGTATGTTTTTCTGTTCCATGGTTTTATATAAGGGTGGAATGTTGGATTAAACAATATGGTTTGGAGGATGTTAGTAGGAAGATTTGGTGTGAAAACAGAATGGTGTGGAGAATGTTGGAGAAGAAGGAAGGTCTTCAGTTGATTGGGAGTTTGAATGAGAATAAATGTGTGTTAGTATGGAAAAATGTGTGTAATAAGCATTTGATGAATAGGCAGAAAGATATTAGCTCGATGAGTGTGCATATGTGTTTGCCAATAAGGGATTTTAAGAGAGTGTGTCATTTAGTGGAAGTGTGTCCTAGAGATGGTTGTTGTCAAAGTGAGAGTGTTATTCATTTTCATTTTTGGAATTGTGAGTATGCTATGGATGTTTGTAGAAGTTTTAGTAGGATGATTAAGGGTCTGACTGGAGTGCAGTTTTGTTACTTTTAATATGATGATGTATAATTTCTGTGGAAGTGGTGTGGATAAGAAGAAAGCAAGTTTGAAATGGTTGTTAGCATGTTATGTGAAGGAGGTGCTGTGGGAAGTGCGTAATATATTAATTTTTAAGAAAGAGGAAGTTACTGTACGTGATTGTGTGGGTATGATCCGTGGGAAGTTGTTTTTGTATTTTTCTTTTGATAGGTGGTGATATGGGGAAATAGAAATAGATTCTGAAGGCATCTGGAAGACAAAGAAGTGGAAGGATTGGATTATTTAGTTTTTTCTTGTATTTCTTTTATTTTTTTTCTATCCAGTTTGTTTTTGTCTGTATTTGAATTATGTTTAATTTTATTCTGTGGGATTATTTAAGTTTTATGTTTGCATTTTGAATTATTTCTGATGACAAAAGTTTGGGTCAATATTTCAGTTGTTTTGTAACAAGAGATATTGTGTTTGCATTTGTCATTATGATTTTATTTAGTATATATGCATATATGATTATTTTTCTAATAAAAGAATTACGAAACGTACGTCTGGGGTTTTGCCATTTTTCTCGTTCAGAAAGGGATTGCCTGGTATTTCGGGGCTGGACTGTACTGTTAAGTCAGGATCAGACTGATATGCTATGGGAAAGTTCTTCTCTGTGAAAGGCACATATTGAGCAAAAAGAGGCTGCTTCTTGGGTGGTAATAACTAGCCATAGAACAAGATATTATGCTATTGTTCGTTCCCAGGTTGAGTGCTTCTCTCTTTTTATTTATGCAAATATGACTCTTATGAAGTCTTCTTAAGCGTGATACGGGAATCCAGACATGGACCCGTTGCTCAGTGTGCCTAGAGGGATATGGCTGCACCTCACTGACGAGGCCCATAGTAGGCCAAAATGTACATCTGGGGTTTTGCCATTTATCTTGTTCAGAGAGGGATTGCCTGGTATTTCGGGGCTTGGCTGTACTATTAAATCAGGATCAGACTGATATGCTACAGGAAAGTTCTTCTCTGTAAAAGGCACATATTGAGCAAAAGGAGGCTGCTTCTTGGGTGGTAACTAGCCATAGAACAAGCTATTATGCTATTGTTCGTTCCCAGGTTGAGCGCATCTCTCTTTTTATTTACCCTGCAAGAATGTGTCCAGGGTGATTTTAATCTGCCATCTAAGAGCTGGCATACAAATTAGGAAGCATTTGTCTGATGACCACTTCTTCTTAACTATCAGCTGCAGGGTTTGCTCAAGCAAGCCTGCACCGAAGGCAATCCAAAGCTGCATATGCTTCATAAGCTTGATAAATGGAGCCATATCTCCTTATTGCTTACTTTGTTTGAAGAGTTTAATCAATTCAAAGAAAGGTTAATTATCATTATTGCCAGTCCAGGCCAAACGCAAGTGACAATACAGCAACTAGTGGTGTCTTGGGTTAAAAACCTACGGGCAGATTTAATAAGCAGCAGATACTGCTTTATCTGCCCGCAGTCTCCGGATTGCCAGAAAGGTAGTCAAGAAGCAGGGGTCATAAGACCGTTGCTCCTTAACTTGTCCACCACCTTTTAGGGGACAGACTGCAATCATCCAGATCAGATACGATCGGGGTGATTGACAGCCCCTGCAAATGTGCAGGAATCGGCATGCACAAGTATTTCACAAGAAATGCTTGTGCAATATTAAATGTTGACAGCGTATGCTATAGCGAATTATGTCCCCCTGACATCTGTTAAATTGACCCCTTAGAATTTATTGAAAAGTAGTTGAAAACCTCAAATAGCTAATAGCAGGGCAACATAATAAACAGTCACTATTATATTGTCCTGCTTTCAGCTATTTGAGCTATTAAATGTTTTTTTCAATAAAGTAGTTGACTTTGACTCATGACACTTCCAGTTGCTGAACCTCACTCAGAAGTGACATACACCTAGATTATGAGTTTTGCGCTAAACAGGATGTAAAACTAACGCTGCCACCCTCCATAGCGCTGCCATTACGAGTTACTGAAAAGCTTCCTTGTCCATGCAATATGGTGGCGTTAAGTTCCATACCACACAAAATCCAAAGGCTGCTTTGACATGCTTGTGCACGCTTTCCCCCATAGACATCAATAGGTAGAGTGTTAGAAAAAAACCTTACACCTGAAGTGCAGAATGAAAAATCTCCCTAATGCAGCACCATTGATGTCTATGGTGAAAAAAAAGTTTTGTTTAAGACCCTAACATAAACCCCAAGTCTAAACACCCCTAATCTGCCACAACCTGACATCGCCGCCACCTAAATAAAATTATTAACCCCTAATCTGCTGCTCCTGAGATCGCCGCCACTAATAAAAGTTATTAACCACTATTCCGCCGCTTCCCGACATTGCCAACACTATAATAAAGTTAATAACCCCTAAACCTCCGGCCTCCCACATCTCCGCAACTAAATAAACCTATTAACCCCTAAACCTCCAGCCTCCCACATCTCAACCACTAAATAAACCTATTAACCCATAAACCACCGGCCCCCCACATTGCAAAACACTTAATGAAACTATTAACCCCTAAACCTAACACCCCGCTAACTTTAAATTAAAATTACAATATAACTATCTTAACATAAATAAAAACATAACTGTGAAATAAAAATAAACCTAACATTAAACTATAAATTAACCTAACCTTACTATTCTAATGAAATAAAAAATACTACCAATTAAAAAATCTAAATTACAAATTTGAAAAACCTAACACTACAAAAAAATAAAAAAATCTAAAATTACAAAAAATAATAAACATTAAATTACAAAAAATAAAAAGCACTAAGTTTACAAAAAATGATCAAAAATAAAAAGAATCACACTTAATCTAAAAGCCCTATAAAAATAAAAAGCCCCCCCATATAAAAACACCCCCTAGCCTACAATAAACTACCAATAGCCCTTAAAATAGTCTTTTGTAGGGTATTGCCATAAGTTAAACAGCTCTTTTACCTGTAAAAAAAAAATATAAAGTTCCCGGAACAGTAAAACCCACCACCCAACCAACCCCCCCCAAAAAAAACTAACTAAAAAACCTAAACTACCCATTGCACCTAAGGGGGCATTTTTATGGGCATTGCCATTAAAAGGGCATTCAGCTTTTTTTCATTAACTCTTTATCAGAAGCCCAAACCCTAATCTGAAAAAAACACCCCAAAAAAAAAAAATACCTAAGACTAACCCCAGAATATATCTACTCATGGTTGCTGAAGTCCGGACATCCAGGTGGCGAGAAGTCTGATTTGAACAGCCAATAAGATTTCAGTAGATCTCATCCTATTGGCTGTTTTGAAGAGCCATTAGGATTTAAGAGGCTCTCATCCTATTGGCTGATTTGAATTTGAAGAATCAAATCAGCCAATAGGAATGCAAGGTACGCCATTTTGAAACAAATACCTTGCATTGAAGCTTCAGTGTATGTCGGGGACAGTATGAAGAGGACGCTCCATGCTGGATATCTTCGCTGCTCCGGGCCACCGGGATGAAGATAGAAGACCCCTCCACGATGGATGAAGATGTTGCCGCCCGGATGAAGACATCTCGCCGCATGGATGTCCGGACTTTAGCAACCATGAGTAGATATTCTGGGGTTAGTGTTAGGTACTTTTTTATTTTGTGGGGTGTTTTTTTTTCAGATTAGGGTTTGGGCTTTTGAAAAAGAGCTGAATGCCATGTTAAGGGCAATGCCAATACAAATGCTCCTTTAGGGGCAATGGGTAGCTTAGGTTTTTTTTAGAGTTAGGTTTTTTATTTTGGGGGGTTGGTTGGATGGTGGGTTTTACTGTTTGCCTAACGCTGGTATTTGGAGTCTTGGAAGAAATGAGCGGTAGAGCCTCTACCGACAAGACTCCTACCGCCAACAAAAGTCAGTAGTTAAGATCTTTATGGGCTAACGCCAGAACATAAAGCCAGTTAACTACTGTGCTATAAAGTACACTAACACCCATAAACTACCTATGTACCCTTAAACCAAGCCCCCTCCCCCACATCGCCAACCCTATAAAAAAAAATGTAACCCCTAATCTGCCAACCGGACACCGCCGCCACCTACATTATAGCTATTAACCCCTAATCTGCCCCCCAACGTCACCGCTACCTACCTACACTTATTAACCCCTAATCTGCCGACCGGACCTCGCTGCCACTATAATAAATGTATTAACCCCTAAACCGCTGCACTCCCGTCTCACAAACACTATGATAAATTGTATTAACCCCTAATCTGCCCTCCCTAACGACGCCGCCACCCCTGTATTAAACCCTAAACCTAAGTCTAACACTAACCCTAATACCCCCTAACATAAATATAATTTAAATAAAACAAAATAACTATTCCTATAATTAAATAAATTAATCCTATTTAAAACTAAATACTTACCTATAAAATAAACCCTAATATATCTACAATATAACTAATAATTACACTGTATCTATTTTAGGATTTATATTTATTTTACTGGCAACTTTGTATTTATTTTAACTAGGTACAATAGCTATTAAATAGTTAATAACTATTTAATAGCTACCTAGTTAAAATAATTTCAAAATTACCTGTGAAATAAATCCTAACCTAAGTTACAATTAAACCTAACACTACACTATCATTAAATTAATTAAATAAAATAACTACAATTACCTACAATTGAATTTAATTAAATAAATTAATCTATAATACAAAAAAACCCCCACTAAATTACAGAAAATAAAAAAATATTACAAGAAGTTTAAACTAATTACACCTAATCTAAGCCCCCTAATAATATAAAAAAGCCCCCCAAAATAATAAAATGCCCTACCCTATTCTAAATTACAAAAGTAATCAGCTCTTTTACCAGCCCTTAAAAGGGCTTTTTGCAGGGCATTGGCCCAAAGTAATCAGCTCTTTTGCCTGTAAAAAAAATACAACCCCCCAACATTAAAACCCACCACCCACATACCCCTACTCTAACCCACCCAAACGCCCCTTAAAAAAACCTAACACTAACTCCCTGAAGATCTCCCTACCTTGAGTCGTCTTTACCCAACCGGGCCAAAATCTTCATCCGGTAGAAGTCTTCATCCAGGCGATGTCTCCAATCTTCATCCATCCGGATGGGAGCCATCTTCCAAGGAGCCGATGCTGAGCCATCCTCTTCATCCGGAGTCTTCTAACACAATGACGGTACCTTTAAGTGACGTCATCCAAGATGATGTCCCTTCAATTCCGATTGGCTGATAGGATTCTATCAGCCAATCGGAATTAAGGTAGGAAAAATCTGATTGGCTGATTCAATCAGCCAATCAGATTGAAGTTCAATCCGATTGGCTGATCCAATCAGCCAATCGGATTGAGCTCGCATTCTATTGGCTGATCGGAACAGCCAATAGAATGCAAGCTCAATCCGATTGGCTGATTGGATCGCTGCTTTTTTTGCAGGTGTTAGGTTTTTTTTCAGCCAGCTCAGCCTCATTGTTTCCTATGGGGATATCGTGCACAAGCACGTTTTTCCAGCTTATACCGCTATCGTAGGCAACGCTGGTATTGAGAGTTTAAGTGGAGCTAAATTATGCTCAACGCTCCCTTTTCTGAGCCTAACGCAGCCACTCAGACAACTCTAAATACCAGCGTTGTCTTAAGGGTGCGTTGGAAAAAAAAGCAGCATTAGCACCGCGGGTCTTTACCGACAAAACTCTAAATCTAGGCATTAGTATTCCTAAAATACTGAAATTATTGAAATATTGCAATTGAAATAATAAAAATAAATAAAAAATATTGCAAATTATTAAACATACTGTAAAATATATAGATATATTCAATGGATTATTTAGAATATTTTACAGTATGTTTAATATTTTTGTTATGATTTTTAAAAAATATTTTATATGTAATATTTAAATAATACGCCTTAAGAATACTAATTTTTCATGTGTGCTAAACCAACCACGTTTAAATTTAAATCACGAAACCCAATGTGCAAAAGGCATATTTTACATTCCTATGTTTTTTTACATAGAAAATATTGTCCTTTTTATTATTAATTATGTATGTGTATTTTTATTATTATTCTTTATTTATAAAGTGCCAACAGATATATATTATACTGTTCATGTAAAATACATATCAATACCTATATATCAATAGGAATATATAAGTATATACAGATATTTATATAGAAATATGCATTAGAGAATAAATAGAACATATTCTTCTATGTAAAGAACACTGGAATGTGAAATATTAATATTTAATTTCAGGTTTAGCACTTTTGAATATACATGGACAGGTTAGTGTGCGATTACTGGTGTTAGTTTTGTTTTAAGTTTTTGCGATCTATTGACTTCTAGTGGAGAAGAAGTTAAGTGGCTGTGTTTTTTTTTTGCACGTGCTGGGTTTACACTTGTGCACACATGTTTTACTTTCAACCCAATGCAAAAAGGCTCAGTCTAGCAAACTTAACGCATGAGCGGGAGTGCTAAATAGTGCTCTACTCGTATTCTAGACCTAAGTGTTTGGACATTATAAAATGAGAAGCAAGTCTGAAATTAAATAATAGGGAATACACAACTGTTGTTAATAAATCTTGTTAGGAAACTATGACAATCTACAGTCAAACACACAAAGCAGTTATTATCAACAAGCATCAAATATTAATGACATTTTCTTTTCCCAAAGGCTGCTTATTTTTTGTATCAGTAGAGGTTTACACAATGGTTTCAAAAACACCTTTTAATCAATTGTATTAACATTTTAACTAATCAAAATATAGGAATTCCAGATGTTCTAACATTATAACAGTCACATATCAGATGAACTAATGTACTGAAAACAAATTGATTGGAATATGGTTAGTAAGAATGTGTACAGTTTTGTACTATGATTTCAAATTGCAAATTATAAATGATTGGAATATACTCCTATAATCTTACTTTTACATCTCTGCTACTTCAATATACTGTATAAAATGTTATTCCTAATAGTTTATATTGGATATGGATCCTGTGGAAGATTTTGACAATATTAATTTATAATATTTCCTGTTTTTTTTCGTGACTAAGGGTCATATTTATCAGGCTCGCCGGAAACAGAAGTTATGAAGCAGCAGTCTAAAGACCACTGCTCCATAACTTGTCCGCCTGCTCTGAGGCGGCAGACAGAAATAAACCCAATGGAATACGATCGGGTTGATTGACACTGCCTGCTAGCAGATGATTGGCTGCGAATCTGCAGGGGGCGGCATTGCACCAGCAGTTCACAAGAACTGCTGATGCAATGATAAATGCCGATAGCGTATGTGCAGCGGACATGATATGCTACTTCGTATCATGTCCGCTCACACATTGTTAAATATGCCCTTATATGTCCCTTTGTTCCTTTATAAAAGAATTACTTAATAAAACTCTTAAAATTCTGATTCACTTTTATTTAAAAAATTAATCAGATGCTCAAAAAAGCATATGTCCCAAACCCCTTTCAACATTTTTGATTTATATCTCTTGTTTTTAATTGCCATGAAAAGAGATATATTTCCAGATATCTCAAAATGACTAATTTCTTATCAAGATCTCTCACAGAACAAAGTCTAACCTTCCTATCTAGCATCAAGTAGATATGTCACCTCTGTTTCTTCATGCCTGATTAGTCTGCTTAAATTACATACTCAATGGTGTAACTAGACCGTGCTGGGTCCAAGTGCAAAGGCCCTTACTTTTCAACAGCACAATTTCTGGCTGTTTGCAATAAGCAAAAGCTGAGCTTACATTCACATGGGGAAAAAGGAGCTGCTTCTTAATGAATGTCAGTCATCCTTCCACTTTGGTTAGCCTGTGCCAGAGAATATCCAAAGCCTTTCTTTACAAATATGGTTGCAGGTTTTTCTGTACAGGAACACTGTCAAAGCAATCTCTAAAAAATTGCCACTATATAGTAAAGACAAATATATACAATGTGTGCACTATTTTGTAGATGTGCACACAGTGGAGTTAGACAATATACATGTCAAGTGATTCCACTATTCATTCCAGGGCCCAGGTGGGCCCCTAGAGTTGTGGGACAATCTCAACTTAGACCTTTAAGACCCCTTTAGTTACATCCCTGAACAGGCTATTTAATTAATGCTGGAGTGGAATATGAGTACTTCAGACATGAGAGACCCCAACAAGAAAGGTTAATACTGTATCTATAATATTTTGATTGGGGAAACAGACTCTGTCCATTTGTTTGTATATCTGATTTTGGTCCAGATTATGAGTGGAGCACAAATTAATGCTTGTGCTAGAAGTAAGCTTTTTGTGCTTGTCGTGTTGCACTCATATTACGAGCAGAGTAAACATTTCTCTCGGGAATACTTTGGTAAACCTTTTTCAGTCAACCACATTCACCGTTAAGTTAAGACTTTACTATGCAAAGCAGAAACCATACATCAACAACTTCATTGGACTTGTTCTCATCTGAAATGGACAGTAGCACATTGAAATCGAGTTTTGTGGCCCGACAAGTCAAGATTTCAAATAGTGTTTGGAAAAAACAGCTTACATGTTCTCCGGGCCAAAGAGGAAAAGGACCATCCAAGCTGTAACCAGCATCATGTCCAAAAGCAAGCATCTGTCATGGTATGTGGGTGTGTCAGTGCCCATCTGTGAGGGCACCATTAATGCAGAAAGATAAGTATACATTTTTGAGCAACATATACTGCCATCCAGACGTCATATTTTCCAGGGACATCATTGCATTTTCCAACAGGACAATGCCAAACCACATTCTGCCCAGACTACAAGCCCATGGTTGCATAAGCAGCAGGTGCTAGCATGGCCTTCCAGCAGCATTGACCTGTGTTCTGATTGAGAATGTGTGGCACATTATGAAGAGCAAAATAAGGCAATGAAGGCCCCAGACAGTTGAGCAGCTGAAGACATGCATAATGGATGAATTGGGGAAAATTCTGCTTGCTAGGACTTAACTAACTGGCATCTTCAGTGCCCAAATGCTTGATAAGTGTTATTAAAAGAAAAGGTGCTGTTACACAGTGGTAAACAGTAAACTGACCCACATATTTTGCAGTGTGTTGCCTTCATCAGATTTGTAATGAGTATATATTTTCAAAAATACATTAAATTCACAAAGTAAGGGCGTGTCCGAGCAGCGATCTCAAATGGTCACACATTTCTAGAGCTCCGGCTGAAACTCTGTAATATTCACCGATAACAGAGCCATCCTACAGTGACTAGCTTTTAATAATAACTTTTAACCGTGTGCTTCTCAGTAGCATACTATACATTATGGTATTCGCTGTGTTTTTGACACTGGAGTGAAGATTCAGGCATATCAGGCCTAGGGCGGCGGCTCACAATAGGCAGCGCTACCCCCCTCAGTAATCCAAGGTTTTCTGCTGAAACTGGGCTTAAAGGGACAGTATACACCAGAATTTTTATTGTTTAAATAGATAATCCCTTTATTACCCATTCCCCAATTTTACATAACCAACACAGTTATATTAATATATGTTTTACCTCTGTGAGTACTTTGTATCTAAGCCTCTTTGTAATTTAGTATAGGGTAGGTATTTTTTTTTATTTTGCAGGGCTTTTTTATTTTATTAGGGGGATTAGTTTAAAAAAATGTAATTATTTTATTATTTTCTGTAATAGAATTCTATCAGCCAATCGGAATTCAAGGGACGCCATCTTGGATGACGTCATTTAAAGGACCCGTCATTGTTCCAGTCGCTGTCGAACGGAGAGGATGCTCCACGTCGGATGTATTGAAGATGGACCCGCTCCACTCCGGATGGATGAAGATAGAAGATGCCGCCTGGATGAAGACTTCTGGCCGCCTGGAGGACCTCTTCTGCCGGGATAGGATGAAGATTTCGGACCGTCTGGAGGACCACTTCTGCCCGGTTGGGTGAAGACGTCTCAAGGTAGGGTGATCTTCAAGGGGGTAGTGTTACGTTTTATTAAGGGGGTATTAGGTGGGTTTTAGAGTAGGGTTGGATGTGTGGGTGGTGGGTTGTAATTTTGGGGGGGTATTGTTTTTTTCTTTACAGGTAATAGAGCTGATTACTTTGGGGCAATCCCCCGCAAAAGGCCCTTTTTAAGGGCTATTTGTAATTTAGTATTGGGTAGGGATTTTTTTTTTATTTTGCAGGGTTTTTTTATTTTATTAGGGGGATTAGATTAGGTGTAATTAGTTTAAAAAAATTGTAATTATTTTATTATTTTCTGTAATTTAGTGTTTTTTTCTTCGAAATTTAGTTTATTTAATTTAATTGTAATTAATTGTAGTTAATTTAGGTAATTTATTTAATTATAGTGTAGTGTTAGGTGTAATTGCAACTTAGGTTAGGTTTTATTTTACAGGTGTATTTGTATGTATTTTAACTAGGAAGTTATTAAACATGTAATGACTATTTAATAACTATTGTACCTAGTTAAAAATAATACATAGTTGCCAGTAAAATAAAAATAAACCCTGAGATAGCTACAATGTAACTATTAGTTATATTGTAGCTATCTTAGGGTTTATTTTACAGGTAAGTATTTAGTTTTAAATAGGAATAATTTATTTAATACTATTAATTTTATTTAGATGTATTTAAATTATATTTAAGTTAGGGGGGTGTTAGGGTTAGACTTAGATTTAGGGGTTAATAACTTTATTATAGTGGCGGCGACATTGGGGGTGGCAGATTAGGGGTTAATAATTGTAGGTAGGTGTCGGCGATGTTAGGGACGGCAGATTAGGGGTTAATAATATTTAACTAGTGTTTGCGATGCGGGAGTGTGTCGGTTTAGGGGTTAATATATTTATTAAAATGGCGGCGATGTCCGGTTGGCAGATTCGGGGTTAAAAAATGTATTTAAGTGTTTGCAATGTGGGGGGGGGGGCTCGGTTTAGGGGTTAATAAGTAGTTTATGGGTGTTAGTGTACTTTTTAACACTTTAGTTAAGAGTTTTATGTTACAGCGTTAGCCCATAAAACTCTTAAATACTGACTTTTAAATGCGGTAGGAGTCTTGACAGGAGAGGGTGTACCGCTCACTTTTTCCAAGACTCGTAATACCGGCATTAGGAAAATCACATTGAAAAGATAGGTTACGCAATTGACGTAAGGGGATTTGCGGTATGCTCGAATCACGGAAAAAAGTGAGCGGTACACCTGTACCTGCCAGACTCATAATACCAGCGGGTATTAAAAAGCAGGGTTGGGACCTCTCAACGCTGCTTTTTAAGGCTAACACAAGACTCGTAATCTAGGCGAATGTGTTTTCAATATAGTACATAGTTAACTGAATCCTCAGTTGGTTTATTTTTTTGCATTTTCCATACTGTCCCAACTTTTTTCGGAATTGGGGTTGTATATCTAAATACTGTGTATATATATATATATATATATATATATATATATTATATATATACATGATTATATTTAGGTATAGATATATTCAGATATGTATAGGAATATATATATATATATATATATATATATATATATATATCAATACCTAGAACATATCACGCTTTGTGCAGTACATTGACACGTGAAATATTTACAGTGTAGTTAAAACATATTTCATAAATATGCTTTAACATGTTTTCATCAACTTGACTGCAAAGGGCTTCAATACAAAATGCATAAGTGTTATACTGTGTATTTACTGTAAATATTTGGCATCCCAATGTTCTTTACATAGCAGAATATGTTCTATGTATTTTTAAATAGATATTCCTAAATATATCTGTATAGATCTATACCTATATATAATCATGTATATACAGTATATATAGTACCAAAAAAATTCCATAAGATATATATAGAAATATGTAGATATTAATAAATAGAACATATTCTGCTATGTAAAGAACAATGTGAAATATTAATATTTCCATCTCATGTTATAGCTCTTGAGAATATGAAATCAGGTTTGCACGCTAGTATGGTGATAGGGATTTCTTATTCTTTTTTTTTTTGCTCCATTGAGCACAAAAAGCTTGCTTCTAGCCCCGTTAACATTCCACTTATAATCTGGCTCTTAATGTGTTCCCAATGATCATTTGAATCTGCTGGAGTATATTCAATTGCTTACAAATAACTTCTCATTTATGTGGTTAATTTGCCTGTTTTTTTGTTTGTTTTTTTTGCCTTTTTTCTTTTCTTCTTCTTTTGCCTCTTGAAACCACAACCTAGACCGAGAATTTCAATACTGCAGTATAGACTTTAGAAAAGCTATGAAAACATGAGACAACAGCAGAATGCACCACCCTACCGCCACCAGCGCCAGAGGTGTCCCTTTAGCTCCATCACATTTAAAGACCTGTTACCAGCTGCATGCCCCTTTGATATACAGTAGATCCACAGTGTACTTCCAGGCTACACAGGGCAGGAGGTCAATCCGGCAACATGCACCGTAATGAGGAAAAATGTAAGTTTACAAAAAAGAAGGACTTCCTTGAGGCATCCAAATAAAAAGATAGAAATTTATTGGGACATCAGTAAAAACAAATTCAGAGCAAACGCTCCCTTTAGCAAGAGGTCGGGGTCACAGCTGAGCAAACCGCAGACATGTTTCGCGTGTGTTGACACGCTTGATCACTGCTGTATGAGAGCTGTGTTTCTGGCCTCTATTTAAAGGGACCTTACATAGTTAAGAACAATCAGGTTAACCCTTTCCTGGCTCTGCTATTAGATAGAAGGTACACAAGGCTTATTATTGTATAATGGGGAATAAGATAGACCCTCAACTGTAATAATTCATGTTACTCAAATAGGATATAATTTTAAACTTGAATATTCCTAAACTGGGATTCCCTTAACAGTGCTGAAATAAGCTTTAATTTTTGGAAAGGACTTAAAGGGACAATCTATACTTAAATAAAACTTGGCTTCCAACCAAACGTGGGTTCTTTAAATGTAAAGCACAAAGGTGCAAAACTTGCAACCATATAAAAGA
Organism: Bombina bombina; assembly: GCF_027579735.1. Taxonomy (NCBI): domain Eukaryota; kingdom Metazoa; phylum Chordata; class Amphibia; order Anura; family Bombinatoridae; genus Bombina; species Bombina bombina. The sequence continues at coordinate 654,854,147 of NC_069503.1, read as the reverse complement.
AGGTTCAAAATTCAAATCAATCATCACTGGTTTTGAATATGATATTAGATTTAAACTAAATTGTAGATAAACCCATGTCATTTACCTTTGACCTGTAGGGGGTGCCAGATCCAATACGTAGGTAGAACTAAACGTTTACTGAAGGACAGAGCACTAGAACATGTGAGAGATATTGAAGATCCAGACATAAACACCTAAGTTTCAAGGCATTTTAAAAGCATGCACCAGAGTGATGCCACATTAATGTCTATTCAGGCTATTGACCATGGGCGCCATGTACTAAGGCGTCAATTTTTTTGCACAGACCGTATCGAAATAACCCGCCGGCATTCGCACCATGTGGATGGCACTTCGTTACATGAATGTACTAAAAACCAAGCCGTAAAATTTTGCGTCTATTGTGTGTCGAAGACAATCGGATTATTGATAACTTTGAAGCTTCGTTCGGCGCGAAAGAGCAAAGTTAAGAAGCAGTCTGCAACCTGATTGGTTTAGTTCTTTACCCAAAATTAGACTTCACAGATTGCCACTCTTCTGGAGTCGCTGGAAGGCACCCGTACCTTGGAAAGACGACCATCAAAGCATCAATAACTTTGGTTAGGTGCCTCGAAAAAGCAGACTGGCTGATGCCAATTATAACGCTAGACACAGCTTGGAATGAACCGGTGGCAAAAAAGTGTAAGGCTGCCAACAGTTTTAATAGTCCGGGTATGGCTTGTGAACGCGCTGTCATTGGTTCAAGGTATTCTGCTATTTCATAGTAAAGTTCCATAATAGCTTCTCTGTCCAAACGGAATCTCTGGATAATCTCTCGATCAGAAATGCTTTCCAAACCCATACGTGGAAGGAAAACTCTAGGGACTCTGATTCTTCTACCTCTCCTTCTTTGCAAGTTGTCAACCGGTGCCTGTATAGCCCTTCTTCCTCGTAATTGAATTAATCGGAAAAGAAACATGTGTAAAAGTGTCTCCATCTTCATTCAGTGATCCAAAAACCAATAATGCTACAATAGTAGTCTAATCCTTTCACTTAAGTACTTCTACCTGGCGTCAGGTTGATACCCCCTATAGTTTTCTATTGTATTCGCTACCTAAATGGTCGCGAAGCAAATCACGCGAAGTTACAGTGAAAGATAATAGTGGTTTTTCGACCAGATCGCAGATTGGTACATACGAGAAGCAGATTGTGAGTGAATTTTGATGCGGAAATACAGACGGACGGTCACTTCAAAGCTTAGTACATGGCGCCCCATGTCCCTAAACACAGACGTGGAGGGGACAGGGAATATAAATTGAGCTATAAGGAAGCAAAATGGATCTTCCTATTTAACACTAGACATCCGAAGGGTATTAACAAGGAAAGCGATGTCAATCTATTTATCTAAACATCTCCCTTATCCCATCCAATATATAAAAATATTTCATATAACTTTCTCAGGTCCCAAGTATAGATTGTCCCTTTAAGTCCTTTCCAAAAATTAAAGCTTATTTCAGCACTGTTAAGGGAATCCCAGTTTAGGAATATTCAAGTTTAAAATTATATCCTATTTGAGTAACATGAATTATTACAGTTGAGGGTCTATCTTATTCCCCATTATACAATAATAAGCCTTGTGTACCTTCTATCTAATAGCAGAGACAGGAAAGGGTTAACCTGATTGTTCTTAACTATGTAAGGTCCCTTTAAATAGAGGCCAGAAACACAGCTCTCATACAGCAGTGATCAAGCGTGTCAACACACGCGAAACATGTCTGCGGTTTGCTCAGCTGTGACCCCGACCTCTTGCTAAAGGGAGCGTTTGCTCTGAATTTGTTTTTACTGATGTCCCAATAAATTTCTATCTTTTTATTTGGATGCCTCAAGGAAGTCCTTCTTTTTTGTAAACTTACATTTTTCCTCAATACGGTGCATGTTGCAGGATTGACCTCCTGCCCTGTGTAGCCCGGAAGTACACTGTGGATCTACTGTTTGCCTTGTGCGCCAGAAAACGGATGTGCGTCTGTCTGGGCTCCAGGAACGTCAGTCTCTGAAAAGAAGAAAGAAACTAGTGCCCGCTGAAGATTACGCTACCGGTAAAGCACGAGCCCCAGCAGTCGGTAAGCGCCACTTTCTATGTTCTACCCTTTGATATACACCCTGCTAGGGATCCCAGAAGATGAGAGTTGAGAGACACTGCTTTTTGATATAGGTTACTACCTTAATACAACTAATAATTTATATTTGAGCTATCAGAACTGATTCTACTCCTCCTTATGGCTTGTATTAGAGCTTAACACCAGATAAAGGAACAATTAATGAATTAACAAAGTTTACTCATATATATTACAGGTTACAAGAAATTGTAACAAGTTTGTTAAGCTATCACAAAATACCTTTTTCACTTTCTATAGAAAGTAATTGGTTGCAAAATGTATTGATGATATAGGTTTTATCTATTATTTATGTTTTTATTTTTACATTAAAGGGAGACTGAACCCAAATTATTTATTTTGTGATTCAGATAGAGCATGCAATTTTAAACAACTTTCTAATTTACTCCTATTACCAATTTTTATTTGTTCTCTTGCTATCTTTATTTGAAAAAGAAGGCATCTAAGCTATACGCTGGACAGCCTTTGTTTATTGGTGGGTGAATTTATCCACCAATTAGCAGGAACAATCCAGGTTGTTCAACAAAAATGGGCCGGCATCTAAATTTATAATCTTGCTTTTAAATAAAGACACCAAGAGAATGTCGAAAATTTGATAATAGGAGTAAATTAGAAAGTTGCTTAAAATTGCATGCTCTATCTAAATCACAAAAGAAAAAAATTGGGTTCAGTGTCCCTTTAAGATTTGGATTGCTCACATGGCTGCATCATAAATAACCACAATAATATTAGGATAATGCTCATAGCATTAAAAATGTTTCCCTCTCTTTCATTATAATTCTATCATTATTCATTAATCAATAGATAACAAGTCTAAGTCAAAGATTCTTATTTTAGCAAAGAAATCAGTTTTCTTTTTAGTAACTTCAGCAAATGATTGTAGCTTTAGTGACAACAGGGGTCTGCATGAAATAAAAAAAATATCTTTATATCTGAGATAATTGACAGAAAAAGTTTCTGGTAGCAGAAACTGAAATTCAAGGGCAAAAGGACTAGAGATTGCACAATGATTTGACATTGTGTTACAAAGTTGGCTGATTATAGAGTAGATTGTGTTAAGTTTCCTTGTACCAGCTGGGCTATAAAATTAATCTATTAAACTGCCCTGCATCCACTTCACTGTACAAAATGCAAAATGCACGATGATAGGGTTTGTCATTGGCCAAAGAGCAATACATCCTTCCAACAGAAGATACATCTAGAAAAGGGTCAATATTTCTCAATGATATATCAGAACATGCTATTCATTTATAACAGAATAAAAACAACCATTCCAAAGTTGTAATTTCATTCATTCTGTTTATTTGAAAGAAAGAGGAATGTGTGTATTTTCTTTTCCTATTGTATATAGAAATGTTTAAAGGAATTTTGAAAGTCCAATACAATTTGTTAAATATCAAGGCTATAAATTTCAAATGCTTTAATTGCATTATCCAAATTTAGTAGTTCAGAATAAATTAACAGAACAAAAAAATATACAGATTCACTCTTTTGTTTAAGCAAAAAAAATAATAATAAAAAATTATATATATATATATATATATATATATATATATATATATATATATATATATATATATATATATATATATAAAACTTTTCCTTCCTTTAAATCCCAGAGTCTAACTAAGAAGTAACATGAATTTCAATGCTATAATCTCTTATGGGAATAGTGGGGATGATATTTCTTATGATGATCTCAAATATGTGACTATAAAATGATGGATCTGGAAGAATAACAAATTTAAACATTATTTTGTAATACACCAGGAGATACTTTACATAAATCATATCTAACAAAGGGCAATGCTTTGCTGAAGAGTCATCTGAATCATTTCCCTTTACATTTCAAGATTCAGTAGCATTGACCTTCAACCATAGAACATTATGAATAATAAAGCAGACCATCTTCTAACAAAGTAGTTTAATATCATTTTACAAGGTAATGAATCTTAAAAATTAGAGCATTTCTATGTAAAAAATGTAGATTCCTGTCTCTTCTTTAGTCAGACTTGGTTTAAAAATAATATTATGCTAATAAACCAATATTTGCTTGCTTTCGCATGATAAATGTGCTATTTTTATTGGTTATTTTAAGGGTTACAGAGTGGACATACAACCACTGATATTCTGTGTACCATAAGCCTTAAGTAGCATGGAAGTGATGGATTAATATTGACAAATTATCTCTGTTCTTTTATGGTGAGTTGAAAGCATTGTTTTCATCTTTTTTCATGAGTAATCAATGAATAATAAGATTTAAACTTTAAGGGAGGGTTTAGTCAAAATCAAACTTTTATGACTCAGATAGGGCATGCAATTTTAAACAACTTTCCAATTTACTTGTATCATTACATTTGATTTGTACTCTTGGTATTCTTTGTTGAAAGCTAAACCTATGTTGGCTCAAATGCGAGTTTCTACCTCTTATCTCAGTGCATCTTGACAGGTTTTCAAAGCTAGACAGCACTAGTTCCTATGTGTAATATAGACTCCCATGGAGTTATTTATCAGTCAGCACTGATAGGCTAAAATTCAAGTCTGTCAATAGAACTGAAATAAAGTGGCAGTCTGCAGAGGCTTAAATACAAGGTAATCACAGAGGTAAAAAGTGTATTAATATAACCGTGTTCGTTATGCAAAACTGGGGAATGGGTAATAAAGGGAATATCTATCATTTTAAACAATAGCAATTTTCAATTAGAGGGCCCCTTTAACCTAATTTCATTTTTACATTGAACCGGATAATAGAGCCTTGTTTCTCTATACTCTTTGGGTTATCCTAATACTCTAGAAAAGTGAGTAAGTATAAAAACAGATGGAAATTCATGGAATATATATATATATATATATATATATATATATATATATATATATATATATATATATATAGTTGCAAGAAAAAGTATGTGAACCCTTTGGAATGATATGGATTTCTGCACAAATTGGTCATAAAATGTGAGCTGATCATCATCTAAGTCACAATAATAGACAATCACAGTCTGCTTAAACTAATAACACACAAAGAATGAAATGTTGCCATGTTTTTATTGAACACACCATGTAAACATTCACAGTGCAGGTGGAAAAAGTATGTGAACCCTTGGATTTAATAACTGGTTTAACCTCCTTTGGCAGCAATAACTTCAACCAAACTTTTCCTGTAGTTGCAGATCAGACGTGCACAACGGTCAGGAATTCTTGACCATTCCTCTTTACAGAACTGTTTCAGTTCAGCAATATTCTTGGGATATCTGGTGTGAATCGCTTTCTTGAGGTCATGCCACAGCATCTCTATTGGGTTGAGGTCAGGACTCTGACTGGGCCACTTTAGAAGGCGTATTATCTTCTGTTTAAGCCATTCTGTTGTTGATTTACTTCTATGCTTTGGGTCATTGTCCTGTTGCAACACCCATTTTCTGTTGAGTTTCAGCTGGTAGACAGATGGCCTTAAATTCTCCTGCAAAATGTCTTGATAAACTTGGGAATTCATTTTTCCTTCGATGATAGCAATCCGTCCAGGCCCTGACGCAGCAAAGCAGCCCCAAACCATGATGCCCCCACCACCATACTTCACATTTGGGATGAGGTTTTGATGTTGGTGTGCTGTGCCTCTTTTTCACCACACATAGTGTTGTGTGTTTCTTCCAAACAATTCAACTTTGGTTTCATCTGTCCACAGAATATTTTGCCAGTACTGCTGTGCAAACTGTAAACGTTCAGCAATGTTTTGTTTGGACAGCAGTTGCTTCCTCTGTGGTATCCTTCCATGAAATCCATTCTTGTTTAGTGTTTTACATATTGTAGATTCGCTAACAGGGATGTTAGCATTTGCCAGTGACTTTTGTAAGTCTTTAGCTGACACTCTAGGATTCTTCTTCACCTCATTGAGCAGTCTGCGCTGTGCTCTTGCAGTCATCTTTACAGGACGGCCACTTCTAGGGAGAGTAGCAGCAGTGCTGAACTTTCGCCATTTATAGACAATTTGTCTTACCGTGGACTGATGAACAGCAACAACAATTCTTAATCGTAGGTCTTCTGAGAGCTCTTTTGTGCGAGGCATCATTCACATCAGGCAATGCTTCTTGTGAAAAGCAAACCCAGAACTGGTGTGTGTTTTTTATACGGCAGCTGTAAACAACACCTCCAATCTCATCTCATTGATTGGACTCCAGTTGGCTGACATCTCACTCCAATTAGCTCTTGGAGATGTCATTAGTCTAGGGGTTCACATACTTTTTCCACCTGCACTGTGAATGTTTACATGGTGTGTTTAATAAAAACATGGCCACATTTCATTCTTTGTGTGTTATTAGTTTAAGCAGACTGTGATTGTCTATTGTTGTGATGATGATCAGATCACATTTTATGACCAATTTGTGCAGAAATCCAAATCATTCCAAAGGGTTCACATACTTTTTCTTGCAACTGTATATATATATATATATATATATATATATATATATATATATACAGGGAGTGCAGAATTATTAGGCAAATTAGTATTTTGACCACATCATCCTCTTTATGCATGTTGTCTTACTCCAAGCTGTATAGGCTCGAAAGCCTACTACCAATTAAGCATATTAGGTGATGTGCATCTCTGTAATGAGAAGGGGTGTGGTCTAATGACATCAACACCCTATATCAGGTGTGCATAATTATTAGGCAACTTCCTTTCCTTTGGCAAAATGGGTCAAAAGAAGGACTTGACAGGCTCAGAAAAGTCAAAAATAGTGAGATATCTTGCAGAGGGATGCAGCACTCTTAAAATTGCAAAGCTTCTGAAGCGTGATAATCGAACAATCAAGCGTTTCATTCAAAATAGTCAACAGGGTCGCAAGAAGCGTGTGGAAAAAACAAGGAGCAAAATAACTGCCCATGAACTGAGAAAAGTCAAGCGTGCAGCTGCCAAGATGCCACTTGCCACCAGTTTGGCCATATTTCAGAGCTGCAACATCACTGGAGTGCCCAAAAGCACAAGGTGTGCAATACTCAGAGACATGGCCAAGGTAAGAAAGGCTGAAAGACGACCACCACTGAACAAGACACACAAGCTGAAACGTCAAGACTGGGCCAAGAAATATCTCAAGACTGATTTTTCTAAGGTTTTATGGACTGATGAAATGAGAGTGAGTCTTGATGGGCCAGATGGATGGGCCCGTGGCTGGATTGGTAAAGGGCAGAGAGCTCCAGTCTGACTCAGACGCCAGCAAGGTGGAGGTGGAGTACTGGTTTGGGCTGGTATCATCAAAGATGAGCTTGTGGGGCCTTTTCGGGTTGAGGATGGAGTCAAGCTCAACTCCCAGTCCTACTGCCAGTTTCTGGAAGACACCTTCTTCAAGCAGTGGTACAGGAAGAAGTCTGCATCCTTCAAGAAAAACATGATTTTTATGCAGGACAATTCTCCATCACACGCGTCCAAGTACTCCACAGCGTGGCTGGCAAGAAAGGGTATAAAAGAAGAAAATCTAATGACATGGCCTCCTTGTTCACCTGATCTGAACCCCATAGAGAACCTGTGGTCCATCATCAAATGTGAGATTTACAAGGAGGGAAAATAGTACACCTCTCTGAACAGTGTCTGGGAGGCTGTGGTTGCTGCTGCACGCAATGTTGATGGTGAACAGATCAAAACACTGACAGAATCCATGGATGGCAGGCTTTTGAGTGTCCTTGCAAAGAAAGGTGGCTATATTGGTCACTGATTTTGTTTTGTTTTTGAATGTCAGAAATGTATATTTGTGAATGTTGAGATGTTATATTGGTTTCACTGGTAAAAATAAATAATTGAAATGGGTGTATATTTGTTTTTTGTTAAGTTGCCTAATAATTATGCACAGCAATAGTCACCTGCACACACAGATATCCCCCTAAAATAGCTATAACTAAAAACAAACTAAAAACTACTTCCAAAACTATTCAGCTTTGATATTATTGAGTTTTTTGGGTTCATTGGGAACATGGTTGTTGTTCAATAATAAAATTAATCCTCAAAAATACAACTTGCCTAATAATTCTGCACTCCCTGTATATACATATATATATATATATATATATATATATATATATATATATATATATATATATATATATATATATATATATATATATATATATATATACTACAGTATACAGTATAGTCACCCTCTCTTATTTATTTATATTTTTTTTGAATGGTGGGCCATTATTTTCTAACTTTTTTCCCTTACATAAAAAAAAAGTAAAACCGATAAATAAATATGTAAGTAAAAAAATAAATGGCATTTTGTTTTATAATTTTTCATTACTAATTTGGAAATTATAGTTATGGAATCCTATATTTTGCTATGCATTGAGGTTAAATGTTGATTCTAGAGGTTATCAATAGTGATGTTGCAAACTTAAAATTTTCCGTTCGCGAACGGGTGAACCGGGCGAACCGCCATTGACTTTAATAGGCAGGCAAATTTTAAAACCCACAGGGACTCTTTCTGGCCACAATAGTGATGGAAAAGTTGTTTCAAGGGTACTAACACCTGGACTGTGGCATGCCGGAGGGGGATCCATGACAAAACTCCCACGTAAAATTACATAGTTGATGCAGAGTCTGGTTTTAATCACATAACATTCCTAAATTGTTTGGAATAACGTGCTTTAAAACATCAGGTATGATGTTGTATCGATCAGGTAGTGTAAGGGTTTCGCCCGCTTCACAGTGACAGACCAAACTCCCCATTTAACGCACCGCAAACAACCGCAAACAGTCCATTTGCACAACCGCAAACTCCACATTTGCACAAGGTTGGATACCAAGCTAGCCATGTCCCGTTCCTTGTCCTCACTGATGTCATTGAAGGTCCCCGAAAGGTGACAACAAGCCCCCTGGGATGCCTGCTGTGTTTGGTCTTCCACCTCCTCAAAGCCACCTTCCTCCTCTGACTCCTCTTCTTCAGAATCCTCTCTCTGCGTTATTATAAGGTGTGTTAAGTAGTACTATTCCTATCAGTTTAATCCCTGTTACGTCCCCTATCAAGGGACGTGTATATGGCATGGATTTTAGGAACCGGGAGATGGAAAAAGATGCTTGGTTGGTCTTCCTACTTCAAATTTGGGGCACTGCGCATGCAATCGTGGCCGGACTTTTAGCCGACGGACATTTGGCAGATGGACATTTGGCCGACGGACATTTGGCCGAAACACAAGAGGCTGTCAGATAACAGTCCGGCCACGAGATAGATAGATTTGATAGATAGATTGATACATAGATTAGATAGATAGATAGATCAATAGATGCAATATATACATTTGATAGACACGATAGATAGATAGATTTGATAGATAAATAGATAGATTTGATAGATAATTTCCCAGACAGAGAATTACAAGACGTGCGGTCTGTGACCCATGGTAAGGTTCCCAGAGGCAGTTGCAGCGCCCAAGCTCTGATTAGAACAGAGCACTCTGGAACGTATCTGCCCTTGGCTGAAATCGGAACATTCTTTAGCTTTCTGTCTGTCAGCCAAATGTCCACCTGCCAAATGTCCATCTGCCAAATGTCCTTCTGCATTTTGTCAGAGCACTGCGTGCAATCTACTGTGCCACCAGATATGAGTGGTGTGTTAAGTACTACTATTCTTATCAGTTTAATCCCTGTTATGTCCCATATCAGGGGACGTGTATATGGCATGGATTTAGGAACCGGGAGATGGAAAAAGATGCTTGGTCGGTCCTCTTACTTCAAATTTGGGGCACTGCGCGTGCAATCTACTGTGCCACCAGATATGAGTGGTGTGTTAAGTAGTACTATTCTTATCAATTTAATCCCTATTACTTCCCCTATCAGGGGACGTGTATATGGCATGGATTTTAGGAACCGGGAAATGGAAAAAGATGCTTGGTCGGTCCTTCTTCTTCAAATTTGGGGCACTGCGCATGCAATCTACTGTGCCACCAGATATCAGTGGTGTGTTAAGTAGTACTATTCTTATCAGTTTAATCCCTGTTATGTCCCCTATCAGGCGACGTGTTTATGGCATGGATTTTAGGAACTGGGAGATGGAAAAAGATGCTTGGTCAGTCCTCCTACTTCAAATTTGGGGCACTGCACATGCAATCTACTGTGCCACCAGATAGGAGTGGTGTGTTAAGTAGTACTATTCTTATCAGTTTAATCCCTGTTACCTCCCCTATCAGGGGACATGTATATGGCATGGATTTTAGGAACCGGGAGATGGAAAAAGATGCTTGGTCGGTCCTCCTACTTCAAATTTGGGGCACTGCGCTTGCAATCGTGGCCGGACTTTTAGCCGACGGACATTTGGCAGACGGACATTTGGCCGATGGACATTTGGCCGAAACACAAGTGGCTGTCAGATAACAGTCCGGCCACGAGATAGATAGATTTGATAGATAGATTAGATAGATAGATCAATAGATGCAATAGATACATTTGATAGATACGATAGATAGATAGATAGATAGATTTGATAGATAAATAGATAGATTTGATAGATAGATAATTTCCCAGACAGAGAATTACAAGACGTACGGTCTGGGACCCATGGTAAGGTTCCCAGAGGCAGTTGCGGCGCCCGAGGCTCTGATTAGAACAGAGCACTCTGCAACGTATCTGCCCTCGGTCCAAATCAGAACATTCTTTAGCTTTCTGTCTGTCAGCCAAATGTCCGTCTGCCAAATGTCCGTCTGCCAAATGTCCTGAGTCATGAGTGGTGTGTTAAGTAGTACTATTCTTATCAGTTTAATCCCTGTTACGTCCCCTATCAGGGGACGTGTATATGGCATGGATTTTAGGAACCGGGAGATGGAAAAAGATGCTTGGTCGGTCCTCCTACTTCAAATTTGGGGCACTGCGCGTGCAATCTAATGTGCCACCAGATAGGAGTGGTGTGTTAAGTAGTACTATTCCTATAAGTTTAATCCCTGTTACGTGCCTTTTTTTTGGTTTGGTTTTTGAAGCCACACTGCAGCACCAGAGGCCAGAAAAATTTGGCATGTACACATGCCTGAAAAATTAGGTATTGTTGCAGCCGCTGCTTTTGCAGCGGACAAAAAAATTAATGTTGGTTTCCCAGGCAGAAAGTGCCCTAAAACATTACGGCTTGAACCCTTGTTGGTGGCGGATAAGTCACGCAAGTCATCCGGCATTCGAAGACAAAATACAGCAGCATGTGGACCATTTTTAGCCCAAGGCACCTCATCTCATCAGGCCTTTTTTACTCAAATGTATCGCCCAATGTCAGTCCCTTCGGGTTCCATCCCTCATTCATCTTAATAAAGGTGAGGTAATCTAGACTTTTTTGACCTAGGCGACTTCTCTTCTCAGTGACAATATCTCCTGCTGCACTGAAGGTCCTTTCTGACAGGACACTTGAAGCAGAGTAGGCCATGTCCTCCATCAACAACACGTCTGTAAAGCGTCCTGTCCTTGCCGGCATGGTCGTGGGAGTCGGAGGATTACTTTCACCTCTTCCCCTGTTAGATTCCCATTGTGCTGTGACATCACCCTTATACCCTGTGTAAAGCATACTTTTTAATTTATTTTGGAACTGCTGCATCCTTTCCGACTTGCGGTAATTCGGTAACATTTCAGGCACATTATGCTTATACCGGGGGTTTAGTAGCTTGGACACCCAGTACAGGTCGTTCTCCTTCAGCTTTTTTATACGAGGGTCCCTCAACAGGCACAACAGCATGAAAGACCCCATTTGCACAAGGTTGGATGCCGAGCTACTCATGTCCCGTTCCTCGTCCTCAGTGATCTCACTGAAGGTATCTTCTTCCCCCCATCCACGTACAACACCACTGGTACCAGATAGGTGACAATGAGCACCCTAGGATGCCTGTTGTGGCTGGTCTTCCTCCTCCTCCTCAAAGCCACATTCCTCCTCTGACTCCTCTTCCTCACAATCCTCTTCCAGCATTGCCGCTGGTCCAGCAAGCGATGCTGATAAGGCTGTTTCTGGTGGTGATGTTGACCACAACTCTTCGTCTTCATGCTCATCTACGGTCTGATACAGCACTCTTCGCAGGGCACACTCCAGGAAGAAAACAAATGGTATGATGTCGCTGATGGTGCCTTAGGTGCGACTGACTAGGTTTGTCACCTTCTCAAAAGGACACATGAGCCTACAAGCATTGAGCATGAGCGTCCAGTAATGTAGCAAAAAAATACCCAACTTCCTCAGAAGCTGTCCTAGCACCCCGGTCATACAAATAGTTGTTAACGGCTTTTTCTTGTTGGAGCAGGCGGTCGAACATTAGGAGTGTTGAATTCCAACGTGTTGGGCTGTCATAAATCAAGCGCCTCACTGGCATGTTGTTTCGCCGCTGGATATCTGAAAAGTGCGCCATGGCCGTGTAGGAACGCCTCAAATGGCCACACACCTTCCTGGCCTGCTTCAGGATGTCCTGTAAGCCTGAGTACTTATGCACAAAGTGTTGTGCGATCAGATTACATACATGTGCCATGCACCGCACATGTGTCAACTTGCCCAATATCAATGCCGCCACCAAATTACTTCCGTTGTCAGAAACCACTTTGCCGATCTCCAGTTGGTGCTGAGTCAGCCACTGATCCACCTGTGCGTTCAGGGCTGACAGGAGTGCTGGTCCGGTGTGACTCTCTGCTTTCAGGCAAGTCAACCCCAAGACGGCGTGACACTGCCGTATCCAGGATGTGGAATAGTACCTGGGGAGCTGGGGGGGTGCCGTTGATGTGGAGCAAGACGCAGCAGCAGAAGAGGACTCAGCCGAGGAGGTTATGGAAGAGGATGGAGTAGGAGGAGTAGAGGAGGTGGCAGCAGGCCTGCCTGCAAGTTGTGGCGGTGTCACCAACTCCTCTGCAGAGCCACGCATTCCATGCTTGGCAGCCGTCAGCAGGTTTACCCAATGCGCAGTGTAGGTGATATACCTGCCCTGACCATGCTTTGCAGACCAGCTATCAGTGGTCAGATGGACCCTTGCCCCAACACTGTGTGCCAGACATGCCATTACTTCCTTTCGCACAATCGAGTACAGGTTGGGGATTGCCTTTTGTGCAAAGAAATTTTGGCCAGGTACCTTCCACTGCGGTGTCCCAATAGCTACAATTTTTTTGAACGCCTCAGACTCCACCAGCTTGTATGGTAAAAGCTGGCAGGCTAAGAGTTCAGACAAGCCAGCTGTCAGACGCTGGGCAAGGGGGTGACTGTGACATTGGCTTCTTAGTCTCAAACATGTCCTTGAAAGACACCTGACTGTGGGCAGATGAGCAGGAACTGCTCCAGAAGAGAGATGGAGTGGTGGATGGTTGAGAGGGGGCAAGAAGGACAACAGTGGTTGACGTGGCTGAAGATGCTGGACCAGGAGGAGGATGGCGGCTTTGAGTTTGTGTGCTGCTTCTACTCATGTGTTGATCCCATAGGCGTTTGTGATGTGCGATCATGTGCCTTCACAAAGCAGTTTTACCTAGGTGGGTGTTGGACTTCCCACGACTCAGTTTCTTTTGGCACAGGTTGCAAATGGCATCCCTGTTGTCAGAGGCAGACACACAAAAAAAATGCCACTCTGCTGAGCTCTGCAATGACGGCATTCTGGTGGTGGCAACAGCATGTGTTGATTGGCGTGCTGTCTGGCTGACCCCGGGTGCCAATGCATGCTGTCTGACTGTGCCACTAGCTCCTTACGACGACCTCCCCCTGCTTCCAACTCGTCTCCTCCTCCTCTCTGTCTCCCCATCTGAACTTTCCCCTTGTACTTCTTCTCTTCTAGCGGGCACCCACGTGACATCCACGGACGCATCATCATCATCAACCGCTTTACTTGCATCTGACAAATCAACAAAGGAAGCAGGTACAACATCATCATCATCACACCATACGTCCATGCCTGTAATGCTGCCTGACTGAGACATATCACTGTTATCTACATCCTCTGTCAATGATAGTTGCGCATCACTCATTTCTTCCAACTGATGTGTAAATAACTCCTCTGACAGATCAAGTGAAGCAGCTGTGGTGCTAGTGTTGGTGGTGGTGGCAGGCGGGCAAGTGGTAACTTGAGAGGTGCCCGAAGATAAGCTGGAGGAGGATGGTGCGTCAAGGTTCGGAGCGGAAGCTATAGAAGATTGGGTGTCCTGTGTTAAAAAGTCAACTATGTCCTCAGAACTTTTCGAGTTCATGGTACATGGCCTCTGAACACTGGGCATTATTCTAGGGCCAAAGGGAATCACAGCACCCCGACCACGACGGCACCTGCGGGGTGGCCTGCCTCTGCCTGTGATTTTTTTTTTAAATGTACACTTACACTTCTATTAAACAAGATATGAATGGTGCCACTGGGCAAGTGGGTACAGTATACACTGTGAGCCTGACACAAAAAAGCAGACTGATGTTTCACAGTCCAAAAAGTTTTTTTTATTTTAAATGTACACTTACACTACTATTAAACAAGATATGAGTGGTGGCACTGGGCAAGTGGTCACAGTATACGCTGTGAGCCTGACACAAAAAAGGAGACTGATGTTTCACAGTCTAATTTTTTTTTCTTTTTTAAATTTACACTTACACTATTATTAAACAAGATATGAGTGGTGGCACTGGGCAAGTGGGCACAGTATACGCTGTGAGCCTGACACAAAAAAGCAGACTGATGTTTCACAGTCCAAAAAGTTTTTTTTTAAAATTTACACTACTGTTACACCAGATATGAGTGGTAGCACTGGGCAAGTGGGCACAGTATACGCTGTGAGCCTGACACAAAAAAGCAGACTGATGTTTCACAGTCCAAATTTTTTTTTTCTTTTTTAAATTTACACTTACACCATTATTAAACAAGATATGAGTGGTGGCACTGGGCAAGTGGGCACAGAATACACTGTGAGCCTGACACAAAAAAGCAGACTGATGTTTCACAGTCCAAAAAGTTTTTATTTTTTTTAAATGTACACTTACACTACCATTAAACAAGATATGAGTGGGGGCACTGGGCAAGTGGGCACAGTATACGCTGTGCTGACACAAAAAAAGCAGACTGATGTTTCACAGTCCAAAAAGTTTTTATTTTTTTAAATGTACACTTACACTACTATTAAACGAGATATGAGTGGTGGCACTGGGCAAGTGGGCACAGTATACGCTGTGAGCCTGACACAAAAAAGCAGACTGATGTTTCACAGTCCAAAAAGATTTTTTTTTTTTAAATGTACACTTACACTACTATTAAACAAGATTTGAGTGGTGCCACTGGGCAAGTGGGCACAGTATACGCTGTGAGCCTGACACAAAAAAAGCAGACTGATGTTTCACAGTCCAAAATGTTTTTTTTTTTAAATTTACACTACTGTTACACCAGATATGAGTGGTGGCACTGGGCAAGTGGGCACAGTATACGCTGTGAGCCTGGCACACACGCTGGCAGGCAGGCAACTGCAATTAGATTACACAAGCAGACTGATGTTTCACAGTCAAAAAAGTTTTTGTTTTTTTTAAATTTACACTACTGTTACACCAGATATGAATGGTGGCACTGGGCAAGTGGGCCTGGCACACACACTGGCAGGCAGGCAACTGCAATTAGATTACACTAAGCAGACTGATGTTTCACAGTCAAAAAAGTTTTTTTTTTAAAAATTTACACTACTGTTACACCAGATATGAGTGGTGGCACTGGGCAAGTGGGCCTGGCACACACGCTGGCAGGCAGGCAACTGCAATTAGATTACACAAGCAGACTGATGTTTCACAGTCAAAAAAGTTTTTTTTTTTTTTTTTAATTCACACTACTGTTACACCAGATATGAGTGGTGGCACTGGGCAAGTGGGCACAGTATACGCTGTGAGCCTGGCACACACGCTGGCAGGCAGGCAACTGCAATTAGATTACACAAGCAGACTGATGTTTCACAGTCAAAAAAGTGTTTTTTTTTAATTTACACTACTGTTACACCAGATATGAGTGGTGGCACTAGGCAAGTGCGCCTGGCACACACGCTGGCAGGCAGGCAACTGCAATTAGATTACACTAGCAGACTGATGTTTCACAGTCAAAAAAGTTTTTTTTTTTTTTCAAATTTACACTACTGTTACACTAGATGTGAGTGTATGATAGCATGATTAAGTGACAGCAGTCACAAAACGTTGCTCTTTCTTTTGTCAATAAAGACACTTTTTAAGCAAGTTGTGCTGTGGACATTTTCGTGTTTCATATTGTCACAGTGGAATTGGGCAGATTTCCACAGTCATCACGAGCACATTATTTGCCTGGCAGCTGTTCTGTTTTTTTTAAATTTACACTACTGTTACACCAGATATGAGTGGTGGCACTGGGCAAGTGGCTTGGCAGGCAGGCAACTGCAATTAGATTGCACAGGAAAAGAAAACAAAAAAAAGACTGATGTTCTAGCCCTAAAAAGGGCTTTTTGGGGTGCTGTCCTTACAGCAGAGATCAGATGTGTCCTTCAGGACTGTAGTGGACACTGAATACACTAGCCTAGCTATCAATTTCCCTATTAAATCACCAGCAGCTACACTGTCCCTCCTCTCACTAACAATGCAGCTTCCGAATGAATCTAAAATGGCTGCTGTCCAGGAGCTGGTAGGGTCTGGGAGGGAGGGTCTGCTGCTGATTGGCTGGAATATGTCTGCAGACTCTGAGCTACAGGGTCAAAGTTTACTCAATGATGACGAATAGGGGGCGGATCGAACATTGCATATGTTCGCCCACCGTTGCGAACGCGAACAAGCTATGTTTGCAGGGAACTATTTGCCGGCGAACAATTCGCGATATCACTAGTTATCAATAAATACTTACTCATTGTTAAAAAATCTTTATAGAAAATTGTGTATTATTTAATATTTTTTTGCAGTTGTTTTATTGGGTAATTCTGCAACATATTAAAAAGGTGTGATCTGCATAGAGGTAAAAGAAAAATAAACAGTAACACTGTTGTGAAATTTAATGAGTACAAAAGTATAAAAATGGCTTCAGAATAGGTGTGTTAGTTCAATATTAAGGGTTAGATTTATCATAGTGTGAGCGGACATGATACGATGTAGCGTATCATGTCCGCTGCACATCAATAAATGCTGACAGCATATGCTGTGGGCATTTGTCATTGCACAAGCAGTTATTGTGAACTACTGGTGGAATGCCGCACCCTGAAGATTCAGGGCCAATTGCCCGCTATCAGGGGGTGTCAATCAACCTGATTGTATTCAATCGGGATGATTTCTGTCCGTGGCCTCAGAGCAGGTGGACAAATTATGGAGCAGAGATGTGTATCCAATCAGAATACTGTCCAACTGTCTCGCTTTAGTCTATGTGTTTACTTCTGATTTCCTCTTCAGTCTTTGTACGCGTTAATGATACAGGTGCACATGAGTACAGATTCAGAGGAATAGAATGAGTGACGTATGTAACCATGGAATTGGAGTTTTGTTCATAGATCACTATGAGCATGCACATTAGTGTTCTAATTATCTAGAGCGTGCAATGATGGTGATATATGTAATGGGTGATATTGCTATATACGTCACTTGTTGGAAGGGAAAATATCTCAGTGGGTGGAGTAAAATTAGAAAAAAAAATATCATCCGTGCTGTACTTTATATACATATTTAAATGTAATAGAAATAATTGTAATACTTTCCTTTTTGGCAGTTGTACTTTAAACAATACGATTATAGTAAAACATAGGCAATAATCGATTGTTTATCATCACTTTAATTAGTACCGTATTAAACTATCCACTAAAGCATCAGTATACTTCCTCTCAGGACTCAGTTCTGTAAAGCTCTCTTGTCTGGCAAGATTATCTACAAAGTCTCTTCAATACTGTGAGGTTACTCAAACATTTTTAGAATTTTTACTTGTGATTTATTTATTTTACTATGCTGGATTCTGAATGTGAAGAATAAATGTGAAGAATAAACACCTACATTCTCAGTCTGTTTGGCTTTGTGAGCTTGCATGATGGTGTGGCTGTGTTAGGGACTCAGGCGATGGAAAGGACCTTGACGTGGTGCCTGAGCTTTCCCATTTGGCCAGATGCGGTGACTAACCTTTCCAGTTGTGATTTTATCTTAGCTGTGAGCTAGCTGGTGAGTGCTGGGTGTTTCTATGTGTTGTATTACTTTTTATTTGTAATCTCCCTTGTTTCTTGCACCCATTCCAGACTGGGGTTAACCGCCTGTGGCTCTGGTGACATCACAGCTTTTTTGGAGTGCTATTTAGCACCCAGGGCTGGATGCTGCTGAGTCACATGATGTGTACCTGGTCCGGTCTTGGAGTGCAGTTCCCTTCCATGTTTTGTATATATATATATATATATATATATATATATATATATATATATATATATATATATATATATGAAGTAAGTGAGTTGAATCCAGCACCATAGGTTTTAGTAAAATTTCTTTCCCACCTGTGTGCACGTTACCAAGGAGTATCAGCCAAACTCCAGTGTATACAGTCCATGTAAAAAACAAGGTAACAGCACCACAGCACACAATCTTCTTTTAAAGGTGAAAAATCTTTATTTGAGGTTTAGCAACCAGTAAAAAGCGACGTTTCGGACCTACATAGTCCTTAATCATGCATAAGTTAAAATCAAACAAACAGACTTTAAAAAGGGTATCTGGACCAATCATGCTTCAATTCTCAGTGTTAATTGGTTTAACCCATACCTATCCAGGTTTGTAAATTTCAACAACACAGTGACCTCTAGTGGTACCAGAATATATTCCATCATTTAAAACCATTATAAAAACAAATACAAATCATTATCTCTATTCAGACCATATGGATGTAATGTGTTCAGACATTTAATCCACCATACTTCTTTCTGTTTTAATTTTAATTCCCTATTACCCCCTCTTCTATGATGGGGGATATGGTCAATCACTTGAAAGCGAAGCTGGCTTACTGTATGACCCATATTTGTAAAATGTGCTGATACTGGAAGTGACATAGCTTTTGATTTAATGGATGCTTTATGTTGACTAACAATGTAACAAAGGCCACATGGGCATTTAAGTAGGTAGATTGCATAGTTAGTTTTGGAAATTCTTAGCACAAAATGACAAAATGACAAAAGAAAGCAATATACAATCAATGGGTTATATACATGCCAAACTAACTATGCAATCTACCTACTTAAATGCCCATGTGGCCTTTGTTACATTGGCGAGACCACCCAAGCCGCCAGGGATAGGTTTAGTCAACATAAAGCATCCATTAAATCAAAAAATATGTCACTTCCAGTATCAGCACATTTTACAAATATGGGTCATACAGTAAGCCAGCTTCGCTTTCAAGTGATTGACCATATCCCCCATCATAGAAGAGGGGGTAATAGGGAATTAAAATTAAAATAGAAAGAAGTATGGTGGATTAAACGTCTGAACACATTACATCCATATGGTCTGAATAGAGATTATGATTTGTATTTGTTTTTATAACGGTTTTAAATGATGGAATATATTCTGGTACCACTAGAGGTCACTGTGTTGTTGAAATTTACAAACCTGGATAGGTATGGGTTAAACCAATTAACACTGAGAATTGAAGCATGATTGGTCCAGATACCCTTTTTAAAGTCTGTTTGTTTGATTTTAACTTATGCATGATTAAGGACTATGTAGGTCCGAAACGTCGCTTTTTACTGGTTGCTAAACCTCAAATAAAGATTTTTCACCTTTAAAAGAAGATTGTGTGCTGTGGTGCTGTTACCTTGTTTTTTACATGGACTATATATATATATATATATATATATATATATATATATATACGTATATGTAATAATGCTGGCAAGTTTTAATCTTTGGGCCCCAAGCCAGCAAGTATCTTTACAAATGATTTGCTGCTTCTACTCAAGTTCCCGTTCTGCTACTCTGTATATAATTGCCAACTCACCTTCCCTGTCTTCTCTTGCTCAGTTCTCATTAAATGTGTTATTATATACCTAAGGACATGCATGGCATTTTCTAATATGTCATGAGTTTCTAATTTTGCATAGCTTTGTTGCTTATTTTTTTGTTTTCTACAATAATTGTTATTTTCCCACTATTGTTGGAAAGTAAATTTTCATCTTCTGAGCAGTTTAAGATTAATTCTTTCAACTGCCTCCTAGTGGGCAAGTGTCTACCCATTTTTGGCTAGATTATCAGTGGTGCGCTAACAGTTGCATGCAAGAGAAAATAGGACTCTTTGCACTAATGGAAAGAAGCGCGCATAATACAAGTTGAAAGTAAAGTTTGCTCAAGTGCAATTGAATTTAATGTGCTTCGGAATAGTGTGACTTCAGAGCTCTGGTTAACTGTTACGCTTGACAAAAAGAGTTGCTCAAAACACATCAAAAATACATTTAAAAGTACAGTTACACTAATAATAACAACACTATCTAATTAAATTATTTTAAAACAAACTGCATTAGTTATAATTACTTATGTATTTAGATTTGTAAATATGACAGACATATATATATTTATAAACATGAATACAAATACATATGTACTATGTAAAATTATTAGGCTTTATTGTTTTAGCAAAGTTTTAATGACCATCCAAATTTATTTTTCAAACTCTTTATTAAGATACAAACAGAAGGGGGGCGGAGCTAGCCGGGCATCTGAGCGGTCGCATACTGAGAGAGCTCTGCTCAATACTATCTTTAACTAATTGCCAGACCACTCAGTATTGCTCAAAACTATACAAAATTACACAAAAGTGTGGCTGATCATCCATAGACCCGAGTAGAAGGGCTTAGTGAGAAAGAGAAGTCTGGAAGTGACATATCGGAACGTTCTTCTTCCACCCAGTTCAATAGTCTATACACGGAGCGGCCATATTGCAGGACACGTGGAACCTATTTTCCTTGAGACCAAGCTTTTGATCTAGAGAGCTTTACAGGATTCTGTCCTACTACAATGGATCCTATGCCACTTTGGGAGTCTAATTTGCTGCACTCGCTAGATTGTCACTATCATGACCTCAAGCAGCATTTTCAGATGCTTTTGGCTTCCCTACAAGCGGAATTTAACGAACCGGAGGTGGATGCCCTTTTACCATATAACGCCTATGGAGGCTCTAGTACCCACTATGCTGTAACATTGTACGGACAGCGTGACTCCAGAGACAATGGGTTTTTTTTAGGAATCACTGAGCCCGCTGGCTCCCCTGATGACACTCCCGAGGACACCACTCTACTGGATGAGAGACTATTTCAAACGCTGAACATAACGGCCCGAGACCAGAGTATGCTGCGCTTCGATGCAAAGGAGTCAGCTGATTGCCCGGATAGCATGACCGCAGCCTCACACTTTACTAAAGATGGGTCAATCTCAGTGCCTCTTAATAGCGGAGTGGTGGGTCCCACACAGCTATTACTAATAGTGGAACGGAGCGGGATTGGAAATAGCGGCACCTCACTTATGGAAGCTTTACCTATAGATCCGGACACCTTGCAGAGCCTCTCCGCATTCACCGCTCACAGGGGGGCATCTCCCTCTCTCGTACTGGGAAGCACCGGAGGTATGGGACCCCATCAGACTCATATACTTTGCACTCCAATCTCCTCCCTGGGCAGAGTCATGCCGCAAACAGACTATGCTGCTCCTGTTGTAGTCCCTAATACTGGAGTGGGCTGAATTCACCTATACCTCTGGACTTTCCCCCTGGGGCGCTCCTAACGCAGGGGTGATTATTGTTACTGCTGACCAACACCGTATTTCCCTAAACCCTGGTTTGATCTCTGAAATGTTGTTTTCCATGTTGCCAACCTTAAATGTTCAGAGCAGTGTTTAGATAGAACATAACCCATAGTGTAAGATGATAAGACGCTCACACACACATCCTATTTTGGTGTAGGGTATGTTTATAATTTTTGCCTGGATCTCCTGGTCCTATATACCTAAAGTGGGTTGCTCTCCCCTACATTTAACAATCAGCACTCTCAGTTATCCCTTATCAGCAGAGCTTGATTGTTGTTCCTCTCTAAGTTTGAAATGTTGTTCCATTTTGCCACAGTTTCTTCTCTCCATACTATGGTAATTGATCCTACTATTGTATATACTGGTACATAATTTTCCCTTGCTGAAACATATTTACACATAACATGACCTATTTAAGCTTTAGGATATTCTGACAAACTATTGTTAGCTCAACATGATTAGTTTCCCCTACACATCCTAACCTGCTTAAAGGGAACACATCTGCAGCTAACTGTTCTTACCCTACTCCAACTTAATTATATGCTGTCTCTTTACTACTGTAAATGACAATCTTTACTCACAATTATATGTGATATATGGGGATTATTCAAGGATGGGACTAGTGCCCTATTTAGTTGCGCGTCTCATATCTCAGAAAACACACACTATATCCGATAAGTTAGGCTGCTTAGACTTTTTGTTTTATATCTAATCATTAAAATCTGCAGCTATGCGGATCCATTACTTAACTATTAGGTGTTAGCATATAGGACAGTATTTATAGGTAGCCAGGTTATATTTAGCTTGCAACATATTTTCCATAACACTACAGTGTAGATGCCTTCTTAAAGAGATATCAGATAGTAGGTTTCCCCTTTCAATTGTACATGCTCAGTAGCTGCCCATTATGATAGCTTGAATGACTAGAGCATTTTAAAGAACGCTTCTTGGGCGAGGACCACATATAACGGAGGAGCTTAGTTAACTATATAATGCAGGCTGCTGCATGCACTTGTGTTCTAGAATTAATACACCTGTAATTACGATATGATAGCACATCTGACAATCCAAACATTTGGATTCGGGGCTTTCTATAATATTCCTGGTCCTAGCATACCTCTACTTGCAAATATTGTTATGTTTAATTACTATACCTATATTAGACAAGTTACTGTATTCCTTAATTATTATGTAGATAATTATATATTTGTTGTTTATGTTCTGGGCTGCTCATGATAATACCATCTTTAGGATACTATACTGTTCTCTAAATATACACAACATAGTGGTTATAGCCGTCCACATCCTCTACAACAGTATTGGTCGCACCTTCTCTCAGCCCTTAGTATCAGAATACTTATAGAAAATGTAATTCAGCAGTAATCCTATCTACATCCCTAAGACTCCCGCTACTATGGCCCATTCCTAGTGGAAATCACCCGGCTAACATTTCCCCTACATATCCCCCTCGCTATTCCATTACTATACACATTATTGGCCCTACACCTAACTAAACGTCTATCCCAGACAACCTATAGTGTATGTTGGTGCATTCCCTCATAAGTGATTGCCCTAGGAAACTGCTACACAGACCTTTTTTCTCAGATATACTTAGACCTCCAACAGCCCCCCCAGATTCATATCATTCATATCTCCTCAGTCTCCGCCCCCCCTCCTCCCTTTTTTAGAGCGGCTTTGGTCCGCTGAACATTCCTCCCCCCAATTACAAAGGTTATAAAAGAGGTTCTATATTTGTCTGTCCCAACCACACCTCTCCTCCACACATGAGCCCATATTATCATTTTCAACCCTAATATCTCATATCTTCAGACCTATGCATTTAGACAAACTCCTCTAGCCATTACTAGACACTATATCCCGACTGTCGGCCTGGTTCCTACAACTAGTTAAAACTTTTTATGTTTCACATCTAGAAGTGATGACACCTATTATTTCAATGTTGCTACTTTAGAGCTCTTGATCAAACCCATTCTCTTTTAGGAGAGTTGTGAAGATGTATTCTTTATGTTTGACGTTATGTGGACACGCTTTTTGTGTTATTGTACTTGCATTTTACCTCAATAAAAAAATATTTTCAAAAAAAAAAAAAAAAAGATACAAACAGAAAACTAAGCACACCTTGAACTCTTTTGGGGAGATTGTCTTGACGTTTTCTGAAGTAATCTTCTGGGATATGATAATAGGCTTCTTTCAGCACTTCTAAGAGTTCTTCTTTAAATTTAGTTTTGTTTGTTTAGTCTTTTTTCTTTCTCTGTACAAGTGATCCCATACTGCCTCTACAATATTCAGGTCTGGAATCTTTGGAGGCCAGTCCATGACTGTCAGTGTTTTATCAGTTGTTTTTCTCTCCAAATATGATTTTACTGCATCAGTATTGTGCTTGGGATTGTTACCATGCTTTAAAATAAAACCATTCCCAAATCAGGCGCTTTACAGATGGAATAGCATGATGAATTAAAACCTATCTGTACTTTTCAGCATTCATGATCCCATCAATTTGGGCAATATCGCAAACACCACTGGCAGAAATGCAGCCCCAAATCAGGACAGACCCTCTACCATCTAAGTACTCATTATTCCATCTCTCTGCAACTCTTCTTCTCACATATTGTTGATGATTGGACCCAAAGATTTCAAACTTGGATTTATCACTCCATAATACTCTTTTCCACTGATCTTTTTTTATAATCTTTGTGAGTTTTAGCATAGCTTAGCCTTTTCTCCCAGTCCCCCCTCCAAAAAAAGTGTTTTTTTGTCTGCTACCCTTCCACAAAGAACATTCCTGATCAAGCTTCTTCAGAATGTAGAAGGGTCCACTCAGCATCCCGATGAAGCTGCCAGATGCTGAGCCAGGTCCTTGCTGTACTTCTTCAGGTATCTCAAAGAAGAAACTCTGAGAAACTTCTCATCAGATTTTTAAAGTTTTCTTGGCCTTCCAGTTCTTTTTTTTGTCCTTGACCTCTCCTGATTATTCAAATTTCTTTATAACAGCTTGTATACCAAATATTGAGTATCCAGTTTGTTTCCCGATTTCCCTTTCAGATTGGCCTTGCTGATGAAAAAGTATTATTGTGTGTCTGTCAAATTCTGTGATCTTTGTCATTTTGAATGAAATGATGTGATTGAAAGATGGTCTTATTAGCAAGCTTCCAGTTAATTAAACTCATACCACATATGTATGTAATGCTCAAGCATGTCTTGCACAAACCTGGTGTAATAGACCTTTTTCACAGCAGTCATTATGACATGAAATAGTAGGACAAATATAGGTGTTAGCAATGACATTAATTAGAGTTCCATTCCATTTAAGATTACGAGAACCAGGGGTCGGAGTTAACTGCCGTACTGGATGGTCACATTTCTATAGAGCTCCCAGCTCCAGTTATCCTAAAAGGGACCTATATAACTCACTTTATAGCCCAAATTCACCCAGAGCCGAGTCCCAGTACTAGAAATTACTTTAGGAACAAGCTTGGGAGCCTTTAAAAGCCCTATATCATTTCACAACAAGACCAACCGCATAGTGAAAAAGACATCTGAAATACTCAAAATGGCGGAGTCCTCATGTGAACAGGAAATCATAAGTTTATTAAAGAATTACATCCACACAATTCAAGTGAGAACTTGCTAAGGTGTTTGGGCAGAAGTTGGCAGCCGGGTAATCTCTGCAATCGCCCCAAGGCTTACCTTTATTAAAATGGATGCGACAGAGCCATCCTGAAATGGGATCAAACAGATGTCCATCTGACTAGGCATATGATCCGATATCAGGGACATTCCATCTAACTGCAGGGTCCTGGTGGGCATGCGGTGGGACCGTATCCTAGGCCGACCCAACAACAAGGAGACCTCCGGCTTCCACCCACCTTCTCTTTAGTTCGGGAGTTGAGCGGTGGAGTGATCCCAGCAAGCAGCAGTAATTCTCCTATGCCTCCAAAACGAGGCTCCTTGTTGCCGTACATGAAGGAGAGTGGCCCACCCAAATTTATACAGAGTGGTGCTCTGGAAATGAATGGAGGAAAGAATCTCTGTTTTTATGCCCTGGAGAGGGGAGAGAGCATGCAAAAGAGAGGGGGGAAGAGAGGGGAGAGAGCGAGCAAAAGAGAGGTGAGTGAGAGCAAAAGAGAGGGGGAAAGAGAGAGCAAAAGAGAGGGGGGAGTGTGCAAAAGAGAGGGGAGAGAGAGTGCAAAAGAGATGGGGGAAAGAGTGTGGGGGGGAGAGAGAGAGTGCAAAAGTGAGGGGAGAGAGAGAGCAAAAGAGAGGTTGAGAGAAAGAGCATAAGAGAGGGGGGAGAGAGAGCAAAAGAGATGGGGAGATAGACAACAAAAGAGAGGGGGAAGATAGAGCAAAATAAAGGGGAGAGAGAGCAAAAGAGGGGGGATAGAGAGAGAGCAAAAGAGGGGGGATAGAGAAAGCAAAAGAGAGGGGGGAGAGAGAAAGAGCAAAAGAGAGGGGGGGAGAGAGCAAAAGAGAGGGGGGGAGAGATCAAAAGAGAGGGGGGGAGAGAGAGCAAAAGAGGAGGGATAGAGAGAGCAAAATAGGGGGATGGAGAGAACAAAAGAGGGGGGATAGAGAGAGCAAAAGAGAGGGAGAAAGACAGAAAAAGAGAGGGGAGAGAGAGAGTACAAAAGAGAGGGGGAGAGAAGGGGGAGTAAGAGAGAGAGCAAAAGAGAGGGGTGAGAGAAGGGGGAGTAAGAGAGAGAGCAAAAGAGAGGGGAGAGAGAGAGCAAAAGAGAGGGGAAGAGAGAGAGCATAAGAGAGGGGAGAGAGAGGAAAAGTGAAAGAGATAGAGCAAAAGAGAGGGGGAAAGAGACAGCAAAATAGAGGAGGAAAGAGAGCAAAAGAAAGGGGAGAGAGAGAGCAAAAGATGGGGGATAGAGAGAGCAAAATAGTGGGGGGAGAGATAGCAAGATAGGGGGAGAGAGAGAGAGCAAAAGAGGGGGGATAGAGAGAGCAAAAGAGAGGGGGAGAGAGACAGCAAAAGAAGGGGAAGAGAGCAAAAGAGAGGAGGGGAGATAGCAATACAGGGGGGAGAGAAAGAGGAAAAGAGGGGGATAGAGAGAGCAAAAGAGAGGGGGAGAGAGTGCAAAAGAGTGGGGGAGAGTGCAAAAGAGAGGGGGGGAGAGAGCACAAAAGAGAGAGAGGAAAAGAGAGGGGGAGAAAGAGAGCAAAAGAGAGGGGGAGAAAGAGAACAAAAGAAAGGGGAGAAAGAGCAAAAGAGAGGGGAGATAGAGAGAGCAAAAGAGAGGGAGAGAGACAGCAAAATAGAGGGTGAGAAAGGGGAAAGAGAGAGAGCAAAAGAGAGGGGGGAGAGAGAGCAAAAGAGAGGGGGAAGAGCGCAATAGAGGGGAGAGAGAGAGTGTGCAAAAGAGAGGGGGAAGAGGGGAAAGAGAGAGCAAAAGAGAGGGGAGTGAGAGCAAATAAGAGGGGGAAAGAGAGAGCAAAAAGAGGGGGGAGAGCACAAAAGAGAGGGGAGAGAATGTGCAAAAGAGATGGGGGAGAGATGGGGAGAGAGAGAGTGCAAAAGAGAGGGAGAGAGAGAGCATAAGAGAGAAGGGAGAAAGAGCAAAGAGAAAGGGGAGAGAAAGAGCAAAAGAGAGGGGGATATAGACAGCAAAAGAGAGGGGGAAGAGAGAGCAAAATAAAGGGGAGAGAGAGCAAAAGAGGGGGGATAGAGAGAGCAAAAGAGGAGGGATAGAGAGATCAAAAGAGAGGGGGAGAGAGAGCAAAAGAGAGGGGGGTGAGAGCAAATAAGAGGAGGAAAGAGAGAGCAAAAAGAGGGGGGAGAGCACAAAAGAGAGGGGAGAGAAAGTGCAAAAGAGATGGGGGAGAGATGAGGTGAGAGAGAGTGCAAAAGAGAGGGAGAGAGAGAGCATAAGAGAGAAGAGAGAAAGAGCAAAAAGAGAGGGGAGAGAAAGAGCAAAAGAGAGGGGGATATAGACAGCAAAAGAGAGGGGGAAGAGAGAGCAAAATAAAGGGGAGAGAGAGCAAAAGAGGGGGGATAGAGAGAGCAAAAGAGGAGGTATAGAGAGATCAAAAGAGAGGGGGAGAGAGAAAGAGCAAAAGAGAGGGGGTGAGAGAGAGCAAAAGAGGAGGGATAGAGAGAGCAAAATAGGTGGACAGAGAGAACAAAAGAGGGGGGATAGAGAGAGCAAAAGAGAGGGAGAAAGACAGAAAAAGAGAGGGGGAGAGAGCAAAAGAGAGGGGGAGCGCAAACGAGAGAGGAAGAGAGAGCACATAAGAGAGGGTGGAAAATAGAGGGGGGAAAGAGAGAACAAAAGAGAGGGAAGAGAGAGCAAAAGAGAGGGGAGTGAGAGAGAGAGCAAAGGAGAGGGGAGAGAGAGCAAAATAGAGGGAGAGGGAGAGCATGCAAAAGAGAGGGGGGAAAGAGAGATCAAAAGAGAGGGGGAGAGAGAAAGAGCAAAAGAGAGGGGGGTGAGAGAGATCAAAAGAGAGGGGGTGAGAGAGAGCAAAAGAGGAGGGATAGAGAGAGCAAAATAGGTGGATAGAGAGAACAAAAGAGGGGGGATAGAGAGAGCAAAAGAGAGGGAGAAAGACAGAAAAAGAGAGGGGAAGAGAGCAAAAGAGAGGGGGGGGGCGCAAATGAGAGAGGAAGAGAGAGGACAAAAGAGAGGGAGGAAAATAGAGGGGGGAGAGAGAGAACAAAAGAGAGGGGAGAGAGAGCAAAATAGAGGGAGAGGGAGAGCATGCAAAAGAGAGGGGGGAAAGAGAGGGGGAGAGAGAGCAAAACATAGGGGAGTGAGAGCAAAAGAGAGGGGGAAAGCACAAAAGAGAAGGGAGAGAGAGCATAAAATAGAGGGGGAAAGAGAGCAAAATAGAGGGCAGAGAGCAAAAGAGAGGGGGAGAGAGAGTATAAGAGAGAGAGAGCAAAAGAGTGGGGGAGAAAAAGAGCAAATGAGAGGGGGATAGAGAGAGCAAAAGAGGAGGGATAGAGAGATCAAAAGAGAGGGGGAGAGAGAAAGAGCAAAAGAGAGGGGGTGAGAGAGAGCAAAAGAGGAGGGATAGAGAGAGCAAAATAGGTGGATAGAGAGAACAAAAGAGGGGGGATAGAGAGAGCAAAAGAGAGGGAGAAAGACAGAAAAAGAGAGGGGGAGAGAGCAAAAGAGAGGGGGAGCGCAAACGAGAGAGGAAGAGAGAGCACATAAGAGAGGGTGGAAAATAGAGGGGGGAGAGAGAGAACAAAAGAGAGGGAAGAGAGAGCAAAAGAGAGGGGAGTGAGAGAGAGAGCAAAGGAGAGGGGAGAGAGAGCAAAATAGAGGGAGAGCATGCAAAAGAGAGGGGGGAAAGAGAGATCAAAAGAGAGGGGGAGAGAGAAAGAGCAAAAGAGAGGGGGGTGAGAGAGATCAAAAGAGAGGGGGTGAGAGAGAGCAAAAGAGGAGGGATAGAGAGAGCAAAATAGGTGGATAGAGAGAACAAAAGAGGGGGGATAGAGAGAGCAAAAGAGAGGGAGAAAGACAGAAAAAGAGAGGGGAAGAGAGCAAAAGAGAGGGGGGGGGGGGCGCAAATGAGAGAGGAAGAGAGAGGACAAAAGAGAGGGAGGAAAATAGAGGGGGGAGAGAGAGAACAAAAGAGAGGGGAGAGAGAGCAAAATAGAGGGAGAGGGAGAGCATGCAAAAGAGAGGGGGGAAAGAGAGGGGGAGAGAGAGCAAAACATAGGGGAGTGAGAGCAAAAGAGAGGGGGAAAGCACAAAAGAGAAGGGAGAGAGAGCATAAAATAGAGGGGGAAAGAGAGCAAAATAGAGGGCAGAGAGCAAAAGAGAGGGGGAGAGAGAGTATAAGAGAGAGAGAGCAAAAGAGTGGGGGAGAAAAAGAGCAAATGAGAGGGGGAGATAGACAGCAAAATTGAGGGGAGAAAGAGAGCAAAAGAGGGGGGATATAGAGAGCAAAACGGGGGGTAGAGAAAGCAAAAAAAGAGGGGTAGAGAGAGAGCAAAAGAGAGAGGGAGAGAGAGAGAGAGAGCAAAAGAAAGAGAGTGAGAAAGCAAAAGAGAGGGAGAGAGAGCAAAATAAAGGGGTGAGAGAGAGCAAAAGAGGGAGATAGAGAGAGCAAAAGAGAGGGAGAGAGACAGCAAAAGAGAGGGGGAGAGAGAGCAAAAGAGAGGGGAGAGAAAGAGCAAAAGAGAGGTGGATAGAGAGCAAGGATTGAAACCGCTGTACTGCAAAAAATGGCCCGTGTACACAGACTTTAGGACTAGTATGTATATAATTGTCCTGTGGGGAAGATGCATTGAAAATTGTTATATGACTTACGTGACTGATCTCCCCCACATAGTCCCTACACTCTGTTCTCAATTAAGCATGCTTTATTTGTCCTTGTCTAGTTACCCCCTAACTGCTGCCTCTGCTGAGAGCAATATGTGTATATACTTGTTCTTTGTTTATACTGTTACATTTACAAGCTACCCACAACTCAATCTCCACAGTTCATAGTTGGGAACATGAGCAGCACTCTTTAAGCACATCGAATTTGCATATCTTATGTTATATTGCTTACCATGATCAATCTTATTGGATTATATCTGCTACAGGGATTCCAACTAGTCACCTCTATTGCTTAAACAACTAATGCAATTTAGGTTGTTAATCTCCCTCTAATTGCTAACCATACCAATGTACTACATTGTATCCAACTTGAAAGTTCATAATGCTTCTAATAAATGATGTATATGTTTTTACTGCTATAAGATGATTGTTTAGTCTGTCACCCTGAATATTGATCTATAATATTACCTGTTAATACCCCTGGGTTGCATTATGAGACATCTAACTATGAATCTTACATATGTCCATATTGCATAACTAAAGGTCTAATTAGATAGATGTTCTCCAAGCCTGTGGAATACTTATATGCTACCGTCTCTACTGTATAGTTTCCCCCCACCTGTTGTGTGGGTATTAGTCAGTGAATATGTTTTAGTACACATTGTTATACATTACTGTTTTTTTATTTTATTGGGGATTAGGATATACACCTAGTTGGATCAATCTTACCTGTTATTATGCCTGATACTACCATATAGGGATCATGTATATGTATGTATACACTCTATCTGCTCATATTTCAGTAAGGAGACCTAGAAGTGCCTAACTAATGGCTAGATTTAGAGTTTTGCGGCCAAAGGGGTGCGTTAGGTACGCGTGTTTTTTTCCCCCCGCACCTTTTAAATAACGCTGGTATTGAAAGTTCGCTGGTATCGATTCACCCAACAATCTTATAATAAATGAGAGATGGAAAGGGGAACCTCATTAAATGGTGGTCGATTCAAAGTCCATATTGGAATTGTCCCAGTATCTGATGTGAATTCCTTAAGATCCTGGAGATCCAATTCAGTCCCAGGATAGGATCACTTTAGGCACTTTCCCACGGCTGCACTCTCCAAACCGATCCCAGAATGGAAAACGTATTTTCTGAAAAATGAAGACAAAAAGAGAGGCGCACAAATGTGTGTATCGATAGGAATAAAGTCAGCACACACTCCAAATGATTTGTACACAGGGTACTCACACTTTAGCACAGCACACCAGTGTGCTTGTGGAAGCGGGCTGGCAATCAGAGCTGACCAGCTGGCTCTCTCCGGCTCTTCTTCAGTTGCAACGGCCCTCCGATAAATGGACTGTCTGGTAGTGGTATGCTCGCATTCAATCTCCAGGCTCAAGTTAGGTTAAAACAAACTTAAAACTTTTATTGCACAGGGTTGACAAGCACATAATCAAATAAGAACAGGTTAAAATTGCTATGCGTTTCTCGGCCCTCCTGGCCATTTCATCAGGCATATCATGATGTATTCTATTCTTAAATACATGTGAAAAATGTTCCACGTATATATCTAGTGATTAATGCGCTAATTTAATGATTTGCTTTTTTACTAAAGGGGGTGGTATCAGTGATACACTTGGGTCTGTGAACCCACCTATTAGATGGTAACTTCTCCTTCCCTCTCAGGTTTTTTTAGCATTACTTCTGGGTTTGTGTGCCCAGTCTCACATTCAGCATCATTGATTACACCATTGGTACCTAACATACTTTTAACCTTTATGTGTGTGTTTGTCCATGTTTTTTTTTTTGTACTTTTACTGGTATTTTAATAGATACTTACTATGTATTTCTCATAAGTGTTTGTTACCTGTTATAGCTTGCTTTACATAAGTGTGAATATATGACTATTTACTAACATACTCTCTTTTTAATCTGCTATAACCGAGGGGGTTGGCTCTTGCTATATACTTAGGATTGTGTTCCTACTTATTAATATGGAATAGATAGTGTTCCCTCCTGGTACTAATATTATTAATTTTTGAGATTTGATTGGTATCTAGCAGTACTGACCATTTTGTGGGTATTTTTTTTACCTAATATACACAGATAACACCATATTGCTTTCTCTTATACTTTTTTTTATTTCTTTTTGTGACTATCTAGGGTATGTTACATATGAACAAATCAAAAGTTAATTTTTAACTATTTGTTGTTTGTTTGTTGTCATTTATAATTTTGAAAGTGCACTACAGACTTCCTGCCTGAATTCCGCATCCTCTTCTTGAACACATAAGTATCCTCCTTTATTTTTTATGTTTATGCCTTTAAAAGTCAATTTGGGATTAGAATTATTTACAAACAAGACTGACTATTCCTAATGCTTCCTCCTCCCCTCCTCCCTCCACACCCCCTCCCACTCATCCCTTCCACCCCCACCCTTTATTTTTCCCTCCTCCCACTTTCCTCTTTTCCCACTCCCATCTTTCCTTACCCCCTTCCCGTTCCTCCTTTAAAAACTGCTCTTCCTAGAATCTAGATTATCTAAAAGACAACCTAAAACCAAATAAATACATGATTATCATGCTTTGATCTGTTGTAAGTTTATATACTGTCATTATGTATTTTGTCTTGTTGATGCCTGTTTTGAAATGCTTCACCTGAACCCTCAAGCGTTTTCCTATATCATATTTTTTAAAGCCAGTTTAAGACTAGAGTTATCTCAAAGACGAACCTGACTACTCCTAACGTCTTCTCCTTCCCCTGCCTTTTAAACCCATCCCATTTTCCCCTTAACTCCCCTTCCTTCCCTTTTCCCCCTCCTACCCCCCATCTCTCCCCTCATTCCAAATCAGGTATATGTCTTTCTCAGTAATATGGGAAACTGTACGACCACAGAAAAACAGATAGTCAAATGGTTCTCAGGCTTTAATTTGTTATACCTCTATATTTTAATGTTGTGTATTCCATTCAGTTGATACTCATTTCAGAAATATTATTCAATTGTTTATTTTCAACGCTCGGGCCCAGACTGGGTGAGATACAGCCTTTCTCATCTCATTCTGGCACACTACCCCCATACAATATTTTAATTGCTCTACTCATCACTATAGACAAGAGCACTTTTTGGCTGTGTATATTATAACCACAGACCTATCCTTTGCCTTCTGGATGCATAGATTTTAAAGCATTCTTCATCTCCTTAAACACTTTAACTGGTAGGACAATTTCTCCAAACCTCTTTCCCAAACTTGTACCCTCCCTTCAACCTCCCACACTTTCCCCCATCCCTTTCTCTTTTCTCCTTTTGTTTTTTTCCTCTCTCCTTCTCTCTCCCCAGCCGCTATTAATCACTAAAAAATAACGTAAAGCTAGTTTTTATACAAAAAAAACAAACATCTGGCCTCAGAGCTCCACTTTTCTAAAAAAATCCAAATTATATCCAATTTGCCAAGTAGCAACTTCCCAAACCAAAAATAGAGGAGTTGCAATTTTTGTTCATAAATCTGTCTCCTGTGACATTCAATTCCTAGAGAGAGACCCAGAGGGCAGATTCTTAATCATGGCTTGTCAGTTAGATCAAATACAATATATCCACTTATCCTTGTATGCCCCTAATTCCAAACAATTGCCATTCTTGAAAAACTCCTCCCACTAATCAAACATATCCGCAGAGGAATTCTTCTCATTGGGGGAGATTACAACCTTACTTGGGACCCCAACCTAGATAAGAGTGACCCCTCAAAAAAATCCCTAGACAGAGGATTAATTTCCTAAACTCAAGCCTTTAGATATCTCATGTCCCAATATAACCTGTACGACTCATGGAGATGTCTTTCTCCTAATGAAAGGGACTTTACCTTTTTCTCCAAACCACATCAATCGTACTCCATAGGATTACCTCCTATGCCACTCTTCCCTGTTAGATAACTTATCACGTCCAAAAATCTCCATTTGCCCATGGCCTGAAGATGACATAGTTACAGTACAGATGTTATCCACACCTTCTTCCACAGGCCCCCATTCCTGGAAACTGTCTCCTGCTCTAATTTTGGGCCACTTACTAGCATTAACTGTCTGATCCTCTGCCAGCTTTATTATTACAAAGGAAATAAAGCGGACCACCTTATAGCTAACAAACTACGTTTACACACCCAACAATGCAGAAACCCCTGCAGGTTTAGTATAATCCCTTACAGAAATTGGAAAAGCATTTGCCTGATACTATGAATCCCTATATAATATAGAACAATCCTCAGTGGCCCCTAAAACATCACCCACACTAATACAACAGTTTCTCTCCTCCCTAGCCCTGTCAACCTTGTCCCAAGAAGAGACTCAGAGCCTAATTGATCTCCCGTCACCTGAAGAGCTAAAATCAGAGGTAACCTCCCTAAAGTTGAATAAAGCCCCTGGCCCCGATTTAACCAACCCCTTATCTACTTAGATTCTACGGTGCCTCCTTCTCCGACCTGAGTTCCTAGAAGCTACAATATTCACTATACCTAAAGAAGACAAGGACCACTCTCTCTGTGAAAGCTACAGGCCATTTCTTTAATAAATTTGGACGTAAAAATCTACACTAAAATCCTAGCCACCCAATTGACCCTTAAACTACTGTCCCTCATGCACCTGGATCAGGTGGGTTTTATTTTAGGTAGACAGGGTCCTGATAGCACCAGACACCTTCTAAACAGCTTTACAGAAGTCTCTGTCATAGGTATCCCCCTCCATGCCCTGTCAATGGATGCAGAAAAGGCGTTTGACAGGGTGAGGTAGGAAAATATGTTTATAATCCTTGCAGCATTTGGTATTCTGGAAAGTTTCATTAAGGCAATCTTGGCACTCTAGTCTTTCCCCACAGCCAGAGTGCGCAGAGTGGGTTTCTGCTCTGATCCGGTTGTCATCCCTAACGGGACCAGACAGGGGTGCCCTCTTTCCCCCTTCTTTTTCCCTTTCCATAAAGCCCCTGGCAGCGGTGATCCAAAGCTCTACAGATATCTAAGGACTCCTTCTACACAATACCCACCAAAAATCGGCTTTATATGCAGATGACCTAACTTAATTCCCTTTCCGACCCAGACACATCCCTCCCCTTCCTTTTTGACCTCCTTGAAAAATTTGGGAACATCTCATCTTCCCTATAAATTTATCGTAGTCACTTCTCTCAAGAAGGATTCTGATTTAAAATGGTCCCATAGAGGCCTCACACACTTAGGAGTTTTCCTATCTCGTGACTTCAGAGACATTATAGACAAAAACGTTAATCAACTACTGACCAAAATTTAGCATGACCTACACTCAAGAAGATATGACGAGATCTCCTGGCTTGGCAGAATCGCAGCTGTCAAAATGATGCAACTGCTGAAACGTACCTATCTTTTAAGATGTTTGCCTATAAAATTACCTATCATTCTCCTAAATAAATCTCAAGCCATTATTAACAGATACATATGAAATTGTAGGCATCCAAGGATTGCAGAATTTTTACTGCAACGTCTCCTTCTATCAAGAGGCATCAACCTTCCAAATGTCCGTTTTTATTATGAAGAGGCAATGATTACACACATCTCATCTTGAGCTCCTTCTCAGTCTCCCCCAAGATGGTTCGAGATCGAACAGGCCTCTCTTCCTGCACATATAACATTAATTTACCTACTATGGATACCCCCCACAAATCCCCTTCCATCCTCCTCCATAATAAGATAGTAACCCATTTGAGACTAATGGCTAAAACTCTGACACCAGCCTCAGATATCTCCCTATCCATTACCAGTCCACTCCCTTTGTGGATTGCTATATGGCCTCCCTAATCCAAGTCAAAATTTGAAAGCAGTACTGTCTGAGCTTAATGCTTCAGATCTTTTTGAAGACAAAAAAACTTATGACCCTTGGAAGCTTCATAGAAAAGACCTCCATCCCAGTTAAATTTTTTTCTAAAGGAGGGAGTTTGCAAACAGCAGCATTAACAGTGGTGAGGCTGCTCTGTCTACTCCCTTTTCTTATTATGATGCATAGGAACGCTTCTTTACTGGATCCTTGCAGTGCCTACCTGTCAAGAGAGCTAACACTATGGGCTATATTACAAGTGGAGCACTATTTATGTATTTTACTCATGCGTTAACTCCACTAGAGGTAAGATTTTTGCACATGTCAGGTAGTGCATGTATTATAAGTTGAAAGTTAAAAGTTTTTGCACAAGTGCTAACCCAATGCTCGCAAAAAGTTAGAATAATGCGAGCACCCAACAAGACGCAATGTACTTTATATATATAGATATATATAATCCAGCCCCCGATATGTTGCGCTATCCAGACGCATGTTAAATTAAATTGTGTTTGAGCGAATTAGTTTACTTTCAACTTGTAATACTCACTAATTCTGACGTGTGTAGGCACCCACGAGAAATCCCTTTTCGTCCTGTCAATTATATTAGGCAGAGCTCTATATACAGTTAGCAGTCCACTTCTGCATAGCCCACACTAAGAGCCTTTCTAAGAGTGCATACAAGCTTTGAGTGTATACCTCTTGAGGATGAATTTCCATGTGTAAGTAACATCTGTATGTGTGTGACGTTCCGAGGACAGTATGACATATAATTGGCAACAGAGAGTTGTATAGAGAGTCTGTAACTCCTTATCTTGTTAACTATAACTCACCTGTTCCTCTGCATGACAATGTGAAGAAATAAAATGGTTGTACTATCTCCACAATATGTCAGTAAAGTATGTAAAGCATCAACCAATTTTACAAATGTTTTGAAAAGCTACATTGAAATTATAAGGATCTATGACAATTCAGCTTTAAAGGGACAGTCTACACCAGAATTTGTATTATTTAAAAGATAGGTAATCCCTTTATTACCCATTCACCAGTTTTGCACAACCAACACAGTTATATTAATATACTTTTTACCTCTGTGATTACCTTGTATCTAAGCCTTAGCAGTCTGCCCTCTTATCTCAGTGCTTCTAACAGACATTCAGTTTAGCTGATCAGTGAAGACTCCTAAATAACTCCACGGGAGTGAGTACAATATTATATATATGACACACATGAACTAGCACTGTCTAACTGTGAAAAACTTTCAATATTCTCTGAGCTAGGAGGCGGTGTTCAATGGTTTAAGAATAGTTAGGTTTAGCTTTTAAAAAATAGCACCAAGGGAACAAAGCAAATTTGATGATAAAAGTAAATTGGATTTTTTTTTTAAATTGCATGCCCTATGTGAATCATGAAAGTTTAATTTTGCCTAGACTGTCCCTTTAAACATACCCTTACACATAATGTCACATCCTTATATTAGTATCATATTGTATCTGTGTTAGTATAATATGTATGCATTTACATATGTTTTTAAGCCATGGGTAATAAACATTTTTTTACAGTCTTTACATTTGCCCAGTATTTTGTATTGTGGTATGATGTGGAATATTTGAAACTAAACTTACGTTGGTTGGATAGAGCATGACATTTTAAACACCTTTTCATTTGATTTCTCTTTTCAATTTTGCTTAGTTCTATTGGCTTCTTTTTTTAAAGAGGAATACTAGGTGAGCTCAGGAGTGTGCACGTGTCTTACGCCAGCTGGCAGCTGTGTTTTCAACATTGATTATAACATTTCTATACATAGTTACAAACACTGCTGCCATAGGCCCATATTTATCAAGCTCCGTACGGAGCTTGAAGGGCCGTGTTTCTGGCGAGTCTTCACAAAGACCGCTGCTCCATAACCCTGTCCACCTGCTCTGAGCAGAAATCAACCAGAAATCAACCAGATCGAGTACGATCGGGTTGATTGACAGCTCCCTGCTGGCGGCCAATTGGTGCGAGTCAGCAGGGGGTGGCGTTGCACCAGCAGCTCTTGTGATCAATAGGCTCTCCCCATTTAGCGAGGACTTGCGGACCTGATCCGCACTGTCGGATCAGGTCTGCAAGACCTTTGATAAATAGAGGCCATAGACTGCTATAGACACGTGCACACTCCTAAGCTCTTATTCCCTCTACTTAGGTTTAATATTCAACAAAAGATAACAAGTAAACAAAGAAAATTTGATAAAAAATTAAACTTGAAAGTTGTTTAAAATCACATACTCTGGTATGCCCTGGACTTCCGGAGGAGGAGCTCAGGTGTATGGTCACGTAAGACACCTGCTCTGATTCACCTTCTTTCAAGCCTGATGGCGGGAAATCTGCGCCCAAAACCCTAGACCCTGGGCGGCTTGAATAGCCAAAATTACCGCTACCGGAGTCTGTATTAGTGCCACTCCAAAGCACTAAAACTGCATTAAGTAGTACTCTTAAGGACTTACAAAGTTTTCAGCAAAACTCTCTCTGTTTTCTGACACTCAAAATTACTAATAACCTGTTAAAATAAATAGTGGAGAAGTACAGAGAGGATAACTATTGGCTAAATCAATAAACCCAATGCCGGTAATATTTTGAACTTTTCCTCATTGCTGGCTCCTCTGAGCGGCCGTTGCTACCAACTCAGAGGACAGAACTGTAACAAATCTACGGCAGAGAAGCTGGGACCTGTTTAAAACAGCACAGGATCTTACATAAATATTGCTGCCCGGGCTTTAATTCTACCTGTCCTTTCATAGTTTCTGAGGTGAACGAACCATCCTGACCAGGACTTAGCATACGGCCTCTTTTTGATCTAGCTGATCTCCGCATCTCCTACCTGGTTTGGAGTGAGGATTCCTGGCTTGTCGGCTGCTGCTGGCCTTGGCACGGACCTTCATGTCCCTTGATGCGCGGAGATCTTGCCGACGGAGGTAAGCGGAGGCGCAGTGATATCCTGGGCGCCGTATTCGATTGGTCCGGACTTCCCCTCCCACCGGTGCTGCGTGAGGGGTCCGGATCTTGCTCCTGCACTTTCTCGTCCATCTGGATCCTGACGGCTGCCATTTTCCTGGCGTTTGATCTGAGCTGTCTCAGGCAGCTCGCTCCGGGATTTTTTCTTTCCCAGCTTGTCCGGTGCTTCCCCTCCCACCGGTGCTGCGTGTAGGGGAGGCCCGGTCTCTTAGAGGAGTCGCCCTGAATACTCTGTGCCCCTGGTCAGGAATGGGTAAAGTATGCAACACATATATTGATTCTTGTATGTATTCCCTCAGTATCATTCAAAAAACATACCGCACAATATAATATCTCTCTCTACTGCAATTCAGCAGCCACCAGAACTTACACCTGAAATACTTTGACTTTCTTTGCTACATTTACAAAAACTCATACAAAGACTGTTACCTCGAGAATGGACTTATTTACTTACTCCACGATAAAAACTGTGGGCTGATAGCAACTGTTTTGACCCATGATTTGACAAATGTCTAATTCTTTTTTCTTTTGGCTTTTTTTTTTTTTTTTTTTGTATAGAGATGTTTAGTTAGGGCATTGAAGAGTACCCTTTGCATGTCTGTATAGGTACAGAGTGAAAAGCCCATATCAAACTAGGGCTCTATATAGAGAAGGAAAGGGAGAAAGGGGGGAAGGAGAGAGGAAGGGGGGGGAAGAAGAAAGGAGAGGGGGGTAGTATAATCGTCTCCCCTACGAATATTTACAAATTAAGACACAAATACCTTCCTTCACAGAAAGGCTTATGATAAATTTGAACATATAGCCTTATTGAGAAATAAAGTACAAAAGTTACTAACTAGTTAGATACTGGAAAAGATCCTCAACTTTCTCATATATAGCTAGATCAGTATTCTTGGTTATAAGTCTTGATATAATAACTAATGAAGCCATCCTAAGTTACTGATGATAGAAACTAGGGGAGTTTAACCCCTTTGTTGGTACTTTTTTTGTTTGGTATCGGAGATATATATAAAAAACATTATCTGTATCAATATTATTTTGATGTTACCAGGTGCATAAAATCTGAATAATTGAATTAACTCTACACAGGGAAAGGCCTG
Source organism: Bombina bombina (assembly GCF_027579735.1). Taxonomy (NCBI): domain Eukaryota; kingdom Metazoa; phylum Chordata; class Amphibia; order Anura; family Bombinatoridae; genus Bombina; species Bombina bombina. The sequence goes on along the minus strand of NC_069503.1, from coordinate 654,814,091 downwards.
ATATTTAAATATGTGAGAACAATGTATTAGCTTTCACCTAAGTGATTTTTTATCTTTTCTGTATAGAAATATAAAAAAAAAACTGCCTGATTAAACATAGCAATACCAATCTGCTACTGTCGCATAGAGGCATAAGAAAGCATCTACTCTACATATTACTATAAACTAATTTTTCTGTTCAGATTTACACTCTGACGAATATCTTGTATATTAAATATGGATTACTAGGGCTGATAACATACGGTCAGAGTGTTATTACCTATCATCCTTTTTACTTTTGAAGGTTGAAGGGAATATATACTCCTTTTGTGTAAGTAGATGCAGTAAATGCCTCTGAGTTTTTTACCTGGTCTAAAGTATTTTTTAAATTAACCTGTTGTTAAGCTTTTAAAGCTAAATATTCTGAGTTCCTAAGCTCTCAACATTAGTGCCTATCAGACCAGATTAACTATATAGGCAATTGCTTGCTATTAATATAGTATTAGGATCTGAGCATTTCTCAGAATCTTGCTACTTAAATTGCTATCAACCCCTTATAATTTTGCCTTTGCCAGAATTAAATACATGAATAAGGTTTATTTACAATTAGAATAAATTGCATTTACCTAGGATCTTATACTAGTCACCTTAGGTCACTATAAATACAGATCACTGCACTTTTTTTATATATCACTGCCCACAAGTATACCCTTTTAAAATATAATTCCCTTCACCTGTGTTAGCACTGTCACGTCCTCACATTACTTCACTTTTTTCCCCTCCCCCTTTCTCTTTTTTTTTTTTTTTTTTTTCCCCCTCTCTTTTACACGTTTTTTTTTTCCTTTTTTTTCTTTCTCACCTCCCTCACTCACTACACAATTCCCACTTTGCACATCTACATTTTTCCCTGCTCTTTCTTTATCTCCTATGCGGGGTCTGACTCACTCTTTATGCACTTTCCAAACACTTTTTCACAAGTACACTCTTTTTTACACAAATTAACTTTCTCACTCTCAGCACATGGACAAATTTTTCCATAATTTGTCCAAGACTCCCTCTCCCACCATGGCGGCTCGTAATAAGGATAGAAAACACAAAGGCAATTCAGAGAACACTAGTGACAGCCAAGCGATTGTATCAAATAGTTCTACAGTGCAGGAAGCAATAAATATTCAAAGCTTAGTTGTAAGTATTTCAGACGCTCTTTCCCCTAAATTTGATGCTCTGCGAACTGAAATTAAGCAAGATATCTCGGTATTAACTCAGGAAGTACGACAATTTTCTAATAGATTACAAGAAGTCGAGCAGAGGGTGTCGGACCTTGAGGATTTGACAATGTCGCATAATTCTAAACTGGAGGGCCTAAATACTAAAATTCAAAAAGTCTATAGCAAGCTAGAAGACCTAGAAAATCGTTCTAGGAGAAATAATATTAGAATTATAGGACTCCCAGAAGAGCAACAATATGAAAATCTCTCCTCTTTCATATCTAAAACATTACCTAAAATTCTTAATATTCCATCTGACTACCAATCTATTATTGTTGAAAGAGCGCATAGACTTGGCCCATCTCGCACAGATATGAAAGGTGGAAAAAGGCCTAGACCAGTTATTGCGAGATTGTTAAATTTTCAGGATAAGACGGTCTTACTTCAACACTATCGCAAGTACCAGCCAATCAGTATTGGAGGGGTTCCAATCCTGATTTTTCAGGATTTTTCGGCTGATACAGCGTCAAAAAGAAAAGAACTAGTTCCTATATGTACTAAATTTATACAGCATGGCTATCGGGCCACCATAATTTACCCTTCTAAACTTAAAGTCACAGTAAATGAGATCACACACTGGTTTCAGGAAGCTCATAAAGCTGAAACTTTCTTTAATTCACTAGACCCACCTCCTTAATAAGAGTACAGTCTAAATATGTCAATCAATGAATAAATGAAATGCAGGTTCTAAATGGGGGATACCCCGTGACTCTCTATCAAGTGGGTCATGGGGCAAGGGGTGGGTATTCTCTGTGGGTTTTTTTTTTTTTTTTTTTTTTTTTTCTCTCTCCCCCCTCTCTCCCTCTCTCCTTCCTCCTCTCCCTCTTGTTTTATAAAAGGTAACGATGGTAGATAAATATAAAGTAGTCTCTTGGAATGTGGGAGGTATCTCAACACCTACTAAGAGAAAGGCTATTCTTGCTCAGTTACAGAAAACACAAACAGACATAGGTTTTATACAAGAAACACACCTAAGTACAGAGGAATCTTTAAAATTAAGAGCCTCATGGGTTAAGGAAGTTTATTTTGCACCCAGTGTGAGAAGGAAAAGGGGAGTAGCTATACTAATAGGGAAGAAAATTGATTTGGTGGTTATCCACTCTGAGGCCGATCCTGGGGGGAGGTATGTTCTATTAAAGATTAAAATTGCCCACAAGGTTTATACACTCTGTAATGTATACGGACCCAATGTCTTTGACCCTGAATTCTGGGATATTCTTCAGTCTAAGCTTATTGTATATGCCACCGGGCACTTAATTATCGGGGGGGATTTCAATATGGCAGTACAATGTCCAATAGATAGATTGAGATGTAACACCAAACGGCTGAAACAAAAAAAAGATAATCTGGAATCTAAGATGCTTAAGAAAATTATGCAGAACCTAGGAGTACGAGATATTTGGCGGGCACAAAACCTTGATGTTCAGCAATACACTTGCTTTTCCAAAGCCCATAAAACTCTTTCACGCATTGATATGTTCTTGATCGATGAACATATACCCATCTCTCAGGTCAAATCCGAAATAGCTCAGATTACACTATCAGATCATGGTCCTATCTCCCTTGAACTCCATAATATGCATTCACAACCTACCCCATCTCGTTTCTTATTCCCTTATTTTTTGACGCCTGATCTTAAGTTTAAAAATTGGCTCAAAAGTAAATTTGAGGAATACGTGCATTTTAACAGCGAATATCTAGATCGTCCCGATATATTTTGGGAGGCTGCAAAAGCAGTGATGCGGGGGGAGATTATAGCTTACAGGGCCGCGCTTTTGAAAAAGATGAGATTTAGAGAGAAGGAAGTAGGTAAATTTTTGATTAATTCATATAATCAATTTCTCATGAATAAAACTCCTTTAAATTGGGCGAAATATGTCCGCGCTAAAAATGAAAGGGACACATTTATATTGCAACAAGAGGCCCAAAAGGAACTGAAACTTCAGGCCAAAATGTATAGGTTTGGCAATAAATCTGGTAGAATGCTGGCTAAATTAGTAAAAAATGAGAAAAAGCAGTCAAGTATTGAACAACTTCAATATAAAGGGAAATTATTGCTAAAATCTGAAGATATCTCACAGGCATTATTTGAATATTTTCAAGAACTTTATGCATCCAAATCATATGATACAATGAACTCTGATGAGTTCTGGAGTAAAATTATTTGCCCCACATTATCAGCAGAATCTGCCGACACCTTAAATTCTCCCATTACTATAGAAGAAGTTGAGAAAGTGATTACTAAATTATCTTCAAATAAAGCAGCTGGTCCAGATGGACTTCCTAGTGAATTCTATAAAATATTATCCGCGGAAAGTGCCCCTTTGCTGTGTAATCTTTTCAATAATTATTACATAAATGCTAAACCTGTTCCATCTTCCTTCGCTGCGTCTTTCACGACTTTAATACTTAAGCCTGGCAAAGATCCTAAATGTAAGGAATCATACAGGCCAATAGCCCTTTTGAATTCAGATTACAAAATTTTAACTACAATATTGGCATCTAGACTTCAGGGGGCACTAGGTAAAATCATTCACTCTGATCAAGCAGGGTTTTTAAACAAACGTAATTCCTCTGCAAAGATTAGAGAGTTACTGGTTGTTGCAGAGTATTTTGGGAATTTATCGGGCTCAGAGGAGCGGGGAGAGGGCGCCCCTGACCTTGCTATCCTATCTATTGATGCTGAAAAGGCTTTTGATTCTATCATTCATAAACACATAATAAATTCATTAATGCAATTTGGTATTAGAGGTAAGTTCTCTAAATTTGTGGAGAATTTATATAGCCAGCCCTCTACAAGACTCATAATAAACAATAATCTCACACTTGATATATTACTGGGCAGGGGGACGCGTCAGGGGTGCCCCCTCTCCCCGCTTCTCTTTGATGTTTCTATTGAACCCCTAGCAATCTGGATAAGACAATTTCTTGAGGGTATAAAAATACATAATTACGAGATAAAAATTGGATTATATGCAGATGACTTGCTTTTGTATGTGGCTAACACTAAAGTTAACATTCCCAAGCTGATATACATAATGGATCACTTTGGATCCTTCTCTGGATATAAAGTGAACTTGACAAAATCGGAAATATTCTGGCTTAGGAAGAACGTTACATCTCTTTTAAATATACCTTTCCGGGAGGTCACGGACTCTTTTAAGTATCTGGGGATCTGTATTCCGGTTAACTCTTCAGATTTATATAATTTCAACATTCCACCAATATTGAAAATTATTAGAGATAAACTTAAGTCATGGCAGAACTTACCTATATCAATCTCTGGTAGAATCGCACTATTTAAAATGGTTCTTCTCCCAAAGTTGCTTTACATTCTTCAAAACACTCCGATAATTTTATTAGAAAAAGATATTCGTACACTTAACAGTTCACTTATACAGTTTTTGTGGCAGGGGAAAAGATCAAAGATTTCCATTATCAAATTGTCAATGTCAAAGGAATATGGTGGACTTGCACTACCAGATCTAAGGCTTTATATTCTTTGCTTCTTGGCACGGATAGCAATTGACTGGATTTCATCCAATAATTATGTCTTAAATAATGAACTTGAAACAGACGTTTGCACCCCGTACCTTCCAATAGCATTATTACATTCTGTAACAAAAGAAGTACCTGCGGAAATTAAGAAACTGAAAACAATCTTTAACCCACTTAAGGCATGGCATAAAATCGCCAACCTCCTATCAATTAATGCTAAGGCTTCCTCTTATATGCCCTTAAGAGGAAATCCGAAATTTCAAGCAGGCCTTAATTCGGCTGTCTTTAAAGGATGGCATAATGCTGGTCTGAGTAAAGTTTATCAAATAATAGATGGGAATAGGGGATGCATTAAAACGTTTCAGGAATTAAAAACAGAATTTAATCTATCTAACAAAGATTTCTTTGCTTATCTACAGGCAAGGCATTTTGTCTCGGAAATAACTAAGGAAAGGGGTTGGAGCTGGGGACTAGGAAAACTGGAAGACTGGCTTGTATTAGCCAGGAATGGACATATGTCCATAGCTCCTTGTTATCATTACCTTAATGCTAGTAAAGGTCTTCCAATTTTATCCAAAATGGCAGCGGATTGGAACATATTAATCCCTCAGGGCAATGTCGAACCAAAGCTGCTTCAGTTATCATTAAATAAAATTGCTCAGACCACACTTTCCGCTACCTGGCGTGAATCACAGGTTAAACTTCTTCATAGAGCTTACTTTACACCTGGGAGGGGCCTCAGATGTGGCAATTTTGGATTTAATAGGTGCCCCAAATGTGCATATCCTGCAGCAGACTTATCGCATATGTTCTGGGCATGTCCTAAAATAAGAAACTTCTGGCTCAAGCTAGAATACTGGCTAAAAACTGTTTTAAAGATAGCCCCTGTGACTTTAACATTTTTTCAAATAGTATTTTGTGTAAATAGGGGACCTGGTAAGCAAGTTAATGAAAAAATAGTAATTTCTTCTATTCTGGCTACCAGGTACCTAATTTGCAAAAAATGGAAAAGTCGAGCACTTCCAAGTATTGTTGAAGTAAAGAACTGCATGAAAAAACAATGCATACTTGAGCAAAGAGATACAAATATAGACAATGAACAAGATATTAGGAAATTTTTTAGCAAATGGGCAATATTTTTAAAGATATTTCCCACTACTGAAATAAATCATATAATTTTTCCATTTCGACACTCAGAAACAGTCCTGCTAGGAAACTGGTAGGTGGTTGAAGGGAGATGTGGAGGGAGACTGGGTAAAGGGGGTTTCCCTTTCCCCCCTTTTTTTTTTTTTTTTTTTTTGGTTTGTTTTGTTTGGTTTTGTTTTGTTTTGTTTTGTTTTGTGTTTGTTTGTTTGTTTGTTGATTTGTTTTGTTTTTCATTTGTTGGTTTTAGTTGTTTTTTTGAGAATAAAACAAAAAGCACCAACAGAGTATATTTACATAATTAATAGAGGATAGTTTCTTCCAGAGCTGGATTGGTCTTTTCATTTCTTTTATTTGTTTGTTTATGTGAATCTACATTAGGCAGGTATTATTACTATTTTTGTTTTTTAAGGCCTCTTTTACGGCTTGGAATGGAAAAGCCAATGATGTGTTTGTATTATATTTACTCTGTTGGATTATAAATAAAGAATTAAAAAAAAAAAAAATCACATACTCTATTTAAATCATGAAAGTTTAAGTTTGACCTTACTGTCCCTTTAAGTAGTTTATTCAGTCCACTTCAAATATGTGTGTGCATAATATATAGTTTGTTCTTATTTGTTCCTTGTGTTACAGTCCTATAAATTAGCACAAATGATTCTCAAAATAGCACAGTTTTCTGACATTAGTCTCTGCCATATTTATGAACAGATGCATGTGACTTTTTATTTGCCAATAAAGGGTTAACAGTTTTAAAAGTAGAATATTTTTAATAAAGTAGAATCAGTGATATTTACGTTTGCTGGTTTAATTTCTTATTTATGTATATTTTGTGTCTTACAATTAAATACAATATCATCTGAGTACTATATTTTATTGGTGATAAACTTTTAGTCCAGTGGTAGAAAGCTCTAAAGTTATAAAAACCATACGAGATTTCTCCACCTTAAATTAGTAACAAAATGAATAGAGATTTTCCCCCAAAAAGCTGTGTTAAAAAAATTAAACAGGTTTATTGTGCTTGTGGAAGGAGGGTCACTGACCTCCAATAGAGATAAGTGTCTTATTAGTTTCAAAATCAGAGATGAATAGTGTTTACTTAAAAAGTTGTATTTAACCTTTAAAAAGTGGTTGAGAAACGTACAGTATTTCATATCCAAGATCCAGCAAGTATATTGAATCAGCCCCATGCTTGTTGGCATAATTTGAAATCCATGTTTTTTAAATGTTTGTCTTAAAATTAGGCATGACAAAGTTGTCGAATGCGTAAGTAGGAAATGGCTTGTGAATTTCTGTTGTTCTTGGAGTCATATTTATGTTTGTGAAAGATCACCACACTAAGATCTGGATTTGCACAGAAAATAGCTGAAATCCATGAGCTGCCGCCTATTTCCACATTCAGCAGCTAACCAAGCTATCGTATGCCCATGGCTACTTAAAATAGACAATGCATACAAATCAAAATGAGTTAATTTTAGCAAGTTTGGTTCAGTGCTCCAAGAGGGGCCTCATACTTTGGTTAGCCTAAGGCATCTCTAACTCTAGAGCCTGCTCTGTGAAAACTCACAGATTTTTGTCTCTCCTATACTGATCAAAAATAAAATTCAACATGTTTCCATAATCTCTATTATGCCATCATAACATGGAAAAAGAAGACCCAGTGCATAGTCAAGTTAATTAATTCCAACATTTATTAAACATACTCACACTTTTATTAAAAACCATCCATAGATTTATTCATATATAAAATTATCATGCAAGCTTCTTTATAAAGCATTACACATTTAAAAGCAATGAACTCGTCTTCAAGAGAAAAGATAGGTCTTGCTAATTAAACTAATCAGACTAACATTGATTAAGAAACTTTTAAAGGTGGGAAATACCACTCACCATTTTATTACGGCCAGTTAAGCTACCAGTAACGCTGTTTGTTAACTGGATCTTATAAAATAAGTTTATTTAGATTTATTCTTATATTTTAAATGGAAAAGTGTAAAAATGTGTGGTATTTTCCCCAGCTAGTAAAAACTGTGACACCCACAATTATTTAGTATTATGACTACCTTTGTTAGCATTCTCAAATTATATGATCTGCAAATGCCACTTCCACCATCTTTCCCGAGAACTCCTGACCAAGCAACAATGCTTTAACCTTTTTCTTGGTTCTTTATTTTTCTTTTAAATATATAATATTTGGGATTTTTTTCCTAAAATGTGCTATTTGGATTTCAACGAGAGCTTTTAAATATGAGGGATTTGTCTAACCCCCACATCCTAAAATGTATTTTATTGAAGACATTTAAGGAAATATTAACTTCTGTCTTGCATGTTATCCATACTGTTAGTTGTACGTAGATAGTTTTAGCTGTCATACAACTTGTATTACTAACAACAGCTAAAATATAAAGATAAACTTATGTATATACTACAACAGCTTGAAATATAAGATAAAAACATGTAAGTTGTAATTAAATGTAGGTACATGCAACTGAAACGGGCTTTAGCAAAGAGGTTTCTCAGCATCAAATGGCAAGTATTTTCTAAAACCAAATTCATTTTAATATAAAATGAACTTTTATTTAATAAATGTTTGCAACTTTTGTTCAGTTTAAATCTGTGAGGAAAAAAGTGCTTTATAAGCTAAACCGTAAAGTACTTAATTAGTGAAGTGCTGTTTCAGCTGTCAATATTAATATAGATTAATGCCAGCTCAATATACATATATTAATAAACTTGAAACAATTATCTCTAGTTCAAAAATAAATCTTTGTCAGGTTTGACTCTGGTGTCATTGACAGCTTTGCGAAAATTAATGTGATTCATTTAAAAAGTTCAGTTTATAACAGTAGACAAACTGCTGGTTTATAATAGCCAAATTAGTGAAGTCATGTTTACAATATACTTAATTGTGATATAAATGTATTTATTTGACTGAACATGAGCATTTAGAATGGCTCGCCAAAACACGTTGTGAGCAAAGACAATTAAAGCATATTTATATTCCACTTAGTACAATATAGCCAGCTGGAACATTGGACACCCTTTGAAAAATTTCAACTTTCCTGCCAATTGACTAAATGTTTAAAATAAAAAATATTACTTGTATTATAGAGAAATTATCATTAGTTACTATGGTACACACAATTTGAACATATTCAAATTTTCTCAATGCTTAACATGTCTAATTATACAGTAAATATAAATTGTAACCTGATACCTCTAATGTATGTCATTTAAAACACAATTCACCTTAATATTACAATTTAGAATCTTCTGTTTATGTTAATAAACTAATGATTATCATATACAGGAATAACCATTTTTTCTCTTTATTATATATTTTATATATTGTTATCTTCAATCATGTTCCTTCATTCCTAGAATGAATAACAAATGTTGAGAAACCTTCCAGAACGTGTATTTGGTACCTCATTCAACCAAAAACTATGTAGTAATCAATACTTAACATTACATTACATTACAGCAATGGCTACAAAAACAGAATAGATAGATTGATAGATAGATAGCTAGATAGATAGAGATAGATAGATGATAGATAGATAGATAGATAGATAGATAGATAGATAGATAGATATAGGCTTACCATAATTTTTAGAGGTGAATCTGGGACCACCTGGTGCGGTGCCAGTGGGGGTGTGGTCAGGAGCGTGGTCAAGGGGGCGTGGCAATTACCGGTCCTTTTAAAGTAGTAGCTTTTATGTGTGTAATGTTTCGTGGATACTCTACCCTTTCTCAGTCAAACAAGTGAATCACACAGTTAAAATAGACCATAACACCACCCCTAGTGAAAAAGGCACCATTACGTTGTCATGGCAAATAAATCATTAATCTAAATCTCAGATTCTAAATAATGCCAAACATCAAGCATAATTATCACTTTATCAATTTCACAATTTAATATCTGCAGTGTAATATGTGTTTTATGTGTCTAATTAAAGGGACACTGTACCCAAAAATTTTCTTTCTTGATTCAGATTGAGCATGACATTTTAAGCAACTTTCTAATTTACTCCTATTATCACATTTTCTTCTTTCTCTTGGTATCTTTATTTGAAATGCAAGAATGTAAGTTTAGATGCCGGCCCATTTTTGGTGAACAACCTGGGTTGTCCTTGCTGATTGGTGGATAAATTCATCCATCAATAAAAAAGTGCTGTCCAGAGTACTGAAACAAAAAAAAAAGCTTAGATGCCTTCTTTTTCAAATAATGATAGAAAGAGAACGAAGAAAAATTGATAATAGGAGTAAATTAGAAAGTTGTTTAAAATTGCATGCTCTCTCTGAATTACAAAATAATTTTTTTGGGTACAGTGTCCCTTTAAGGAACAGAGCCAAATACTGATAAGGCATAAATACAACATTGAATGAAAGTAAAAAAAAACACGTACCTGCTAAAGCTGTTTAAGAGGCTACTCTATACCATAATGCAGGAAGATTATAGCCAAAATGCTACCCTGCATGAAGTAAAGCAAGATCCAGGCCAAAAATACTGCCTGTCTGTACTTCCTAGTCATACCCATATGATTTCCCTAAAGGTGTATTACCGGCAATGACACCAAGGGTAGGGGGGGAGAGAAGGTGTTAAATTCTTATAAAAATAAACCAAGTAGTACTACAAAATTAAAAAAAACCCTACGCTGCTCACTCAGCCTGTATTACTAAATGTAAACTTTGAAGGACACGAACATTAAGCTAAGCAGGGCTGTATGTAACAAAGTACCAGCATCCAACTATGCTGTAGAGCCACAGTCCAGTCATTTTGAATGTGTCCGGGTTTCAGGTGGTCTGAAATCCGGACACATGATTTGAAACCTGGAGGTGGCAACCCTACTGGGACAGAATGAACAACTGGGTGGGACACTGGGACAGCGCCTCCAAACCGGGACAATCCCAGTAAAAGTGGGACTTCTGGTAAGCCTAGATAGATAGATAGATAGATAGATAGATAGATAGATAGATAGATAGATAGAGAAAGACAGACTTTTTATTTGTTGAAATACATGCTTCATATAATTCAAATTTAGTAATAGATTACAAGTGTAGTGTTAACAGTTACAAAAAAGGGGTTTATCACGGGTGTCTGCGTTTATCGGATTTTTCGCTCATATTACATCGTTTGAGCGCAATTGAAGTTAACACACGTTGGGTTAGTATGAACTCAGAGCTCTGTTTAACTGTTTTGCGAAATAAAAAAGTGTCACAAAACAAATAAAAAAAATACATTGCAAAGTACAGTTACACTCATAATAACACTATTTAATAAAAAATGTGTACATATGTATTTATATGTGTATTTATGTATTTACAGACATACATACACATATAAACACTTAGATACATAGGTACACACATATAGGCATAAATATAAGTGCAATGGAGCCCTTTGCATTTAATTAGATGAAAACATGTGAAAACATATGTATGCATAATTCATATTTGATAAAGTGTGATACTGTGTATTTATTGTAAATATTTAAAGTTCCAATGTTTTTCACATAGGGGAAAATGTTCTATGTATTTTTAAATAAATATTTCTATATATGTATATTTACTGTATATATATATGTGTGTGTGTATATATACCTATATATAATTATATATATATATATATATATATATATATATATATAGTTATAGATATAGAACAAAATTAAGGAGCACCATACAAGCTTAGGCTTAAAACTTGAGAAATGTATTGCTTAACGTAAAAAAACGAACGGGTTATGCATAACCCCGGTGAAACAAAGGGTTCAGAAAAATATTGCATAGGCTGACATGTTTCGGCGTGACGCCGTACTCTAAGTCTCATGTAAAATGTATCACACAAGCAACTTAAAAACAATTCTAAACATGCTGATAGGTCTAGAGGTACACACATCCAGTGACTATGACCAATCATATTTTCCTTGCTACGTCAGCCCCCTCCTCCCTGTGAGGGGTGTTCAATGGCTGTTTACATGTAATATTACACCCTTAACCTCCCAAGTATAACTAGTAGTGGGCAAACGTTGTGGCACTCACAGCCTCTTGGTATAAGCCGCACGATTACAATAAGCCAAAGCGCTTAAGTCTATAGCATACATAGTGTCAGTATTTACAACATAGGCGTTGTCCCAAAAGATGTCACAACATTCAGCCCATTGAGAACCCTGTAGAATTACCGAGCTAGCACACCCTTAACACTGTAAATATATTTATAATTGCCACACACAGAGTAATGACTGTGTGGCTGATATTTACGCTGATGTAATGATAAATATATTCTACCCCTAGAGCCGTTTCTTACTAGCCCTGTTCTGCATACTCAGTGACATGATCTGTGTCTTGTGAATTAATATTATATGTACGGATGCTGCTTCTAATATTTTGAGACACAAAACAAAAAGAAGAACCTATGGAATATTATTAATTCTGGTTGAGCCGGCATTAATCGGCTCAATTTAAAAGTGACCCTACCAAAAATGTATCAGGTCAAATTCAGAGTTCAGGCCTTCTGGTATCCTGATTTTCAACCTGAATATCCAGAAGGCCTCTCTCCCAATTTCCTGGATCTATTTTCGCCAGACTTGGTTGGGATCACTCTCTCTATCAGGCTCCATTTGAAGCTTCTCACATCCTTATCATGGAATCTGGAAAAATGATTAATGAGTGGTGAGAATACCTGCCCTAATGTCTGCCAAATGCTCCTTAATCCTGACCCGTGCCTCCCTTGTGGAGAGACCCACATATTGGAGTCCACAGTGGGTACAGGAAATTACATATGCAATATATGTGGATCTGCAGTTTAGACATGTTTTGATCTGAAAAGTCTCACCTGTTACCAAGGAATTGAATGTGCTGCCAATTTGTGCCTTTGCACAGGCTACACAGGTTAAATGGTTGCAGCGGTACATCCCATTCAGTCTGAGCCAGGATGAATTGTCTCCTACTCTAGTCTTCAGTCTGGTCAGTGCCACTATATTACCCACCGTTCTGCCTCTTTTGTATGCAAATCTAAGGCCCCCCTCAATGACCATTTGAAGGTCATCATCTGCTGAAATTAGGGGGAAATGTTTCCTAATGATTCCACAAATCTGTGAGTACTGTTGAGAGTATTCTGTAATGAACACAACTTTGTCACAGTTAATGCTTTCAGTTCTAACTTTTTGGCCTCTATCTCTCTTAATGAGATTATTCCTGTTTTCACTATTTTCCTGGCCTTTAAGGTAGATGACATCTTGTACCCTCTCTCCTCCAGTCTTTCAGTTAGGTCACCCGCTTGTTTTTCATATTCCACCTAATTCGTACAATTTCTTTTGAGGCATATGAATTGACCTTTGGCCACTGTCAGGGTTTTTCCCTGTTGTGTTTGCCATGTGCTGTTGGCAGCCATTTTACTCACCTCTCTTCCTGACTTGGTGCATTGTGGGGGATGCTGCTCACTTCCTGCAATTCCTTTTATGGCCAGACTGTTGTGCATCATCCATGTGAGACAGGATGCAGTCTCAGAATTGTGATGTCATCATTTATTATTTAAAGGGCCTCTGTTCAGTATGCTTTGCCTTTGCGTTGTCTGAGACCTGTTTGTGAGAGTTCCTGTGTATTACCTGGCTGCCTGACGTCCTTCCTGGTTCCTGATCCCTGGCTTGTTCCTGACTCTGCTGTTCTCCTTGTTCCTGATTCCGGCTCGTCTGACTATTCGCTTTGGCTCCTGACTCGGCTCGTCTGACTACCAGCTCTGGTTTTGACTCCTGGCTTGTTATTTGACTTGTGGACATTTTATCATTTTTTGCTATTAATAAAGGTGTGATTATTTTTGCACTTCTCGTCTCAGTCTGATTCCTGGCACCCTGACATTACGCAAAGGCCATGAATCCTGATGCTGCTAATTATCCACCTTTATCTGCCATCATTTCCAGGATGGATGTACAGGATCACCGCTTGGATTAATTTGCACTAGCCCTGCAAAACCTGCTGACTCGCACTGCATATTTGGACCAAAGTGTCCCGCATGTTATGGCTACTCATGTTTCCGCCGCTGCACCTTTGCCTACCAGGAGCATGTCCTACACCTCTACCTCAGTGATATGGAGGCGATCCTATTCAGTGCAGAGGTTTTTTGAACCAGGTGGGCATTTACTTTGAGATGTTACCTCAGGCGTTTACCTCTGACAGAGCTAAGGTGGGATTTCTCATCTCGTTACTCTCTGACACAGCTCTTGCCTGGGCTAATCCCTTGTGGGAGACTAATAAACCTGTGATGTCAAATTACCCTGAATTTGTGGCCTCCTTTCGAATGGTATTTGATGTTCTGGCTCGCTCCTCCTCTGCTGCTAAACGACTCATGTCCATTCAGCAAGGTACAAAATCTGTTGCTCAGTATGCTATTGAGTTCCGTACGCTTACCGCAGAGGTAGGTTGGAACAATGAAGCCCTTGTTGCCGCCTTCTTTCATGGGCTCTCTGATGCGATTAAAGACGAAGTTGCTGCCAGAGATTTACCAGAGGATCTCTGGTGTCTTTTTTGATCTTAATTGACATCAGACTCAGAGAGAGGCCCTCTTTCAAGGAGAGCGCTTGCGGAAGCCTCCTGTTCCGTTGTCTCCTACGTGTTCATTCCCACCCATGCCTCCCTCTCCTCCCATGCCTCCTGGTCCCGAGTCACCAGGTACTGCTGAGCCGATGCAGTTGGGATTCACGCTTCTCTCCGCGGTGGAGAGGGCCTTTAGGAGGAGGGAGGGGCTCTGCCTCTATTGTGGGTTACAGGGCCACCTTTTGAAGTCTTTTCCTACACGGCTGGGAAACGCTCACACCTAAGGTCCTGTCAGGGGCAGACCTTGGGTGGTTTATCCTTGTCCCCGGAACTGCTTAAGGAGAAACCTTTTGTCATGGTTGTCCTTTCCTGGGTGGACTCCTCCATAGTCACTCAGGCTCTTGTTGACTCCGGTGCTGCTGGCTATTTCATTGACAGTGCTTTTGTATCAAAGCACTCCATTCCTGTTTTGCCTCGGTCCGTTCCGCTTGCTATTGAGGCCATTGATGGCAGGCCCCTTCAGCCCGCACTCGTTACTCACGAAACTGCTCCCTTGTCCATGGCTGTTGGGGCTCTCCATTTTGAAACTCTCCAGTTCCAGGTGATAAACTCTCCGCATTTTCCAGTTGTTCTGGGTTATCCCTGGCTCCAAAAGCACAATCCCAGTCTCGACTGGCGCAGGTCAGAAATATTGTCGTGGTCCCCGCAATGTATTTCCACTTGTTTGACAAGGTGCGTGCCGGTACATTGCCTCCTCACCGGTCTTACGATTGTGCCATAGACCTGCAATCCAGAGCCATTCCTCCTCGGGGCCGGGTGTACCCTCTGTCTGTTGCAGAGAATTGTGCTATGGAGGAGTATGTTTCTGATGCTCTGTCACGGGGGATCATCCGCAAATCCTGCTCTCCTGCAGGGGTTGGCTTCTTCTTTGTGAAGAAAAAGTGTGGCGAGTTAAGACCATGTATCGATTATAGGGGTCTTAATCGTCTTACCATTAAGAATGCTCCGCTCATTACGGAACTCTTTGACCGCCTCAAGGGAGCTACGGTCTTTACTAAACTTGATTTGAGAGGAGCGTACAATCTCGTTAGGATTAAGGAGGGTCACAAATGGAAAACAGCATTTAACACCAGGAGCGGGCATTATGAGTATCTTGTAATGCCCTTTGGCCTATGTAATGCTCCTGCTGTTTTTCAGGAATTTATTAATGATTTCCTACGAGATATGTTGCAACAGTGTGTTGTGGTGTACTTAGACGACATCCTCATACACTCACCCACACTTGAGGCTCATCGTTCTGATGTTACACGGGTTCTTCAGAGACTACGTGAGAACGGCCTGTTTTGTAAACTTGAGAAATGTGATTTCCATCAGACTCAAGTAACCTTCCTAGGTTATGTTATCTCCGTTGCAGGGTTCTCCATGGATACTGACAAGTTATCTGCAGTTCTGCAGTGGCCTCGCCCAGTTTGTCTTCAGTCTATTCAACGTTTTTTGGGGTTCGCCAATTACTATAGAAAGTTTATTAAAAACTTTTCTTCCTTGGTCAAACCTATCACAGACATGACCCATAAAGAGAATGATCCACTCCATTGGTCACCTACTGCCATTGAGGCCTTTGATAGTCTTAAGGCTGCCTTTGATGCCGCTCCAGTTCTGGCTCATCCTAACCCTGTCCTGCCTTTCGTTCTTGAGGTCGATGCGTCTGAGACTGGAGTAGGTGCCCTCTTGTCTCAACGTCCTACGCCTAACGGCCCCTTGCATCTGTGTGGTTTCTTCTCTAAGAAATTGTCTCCAGCGGAGTGCAATTATGAAATTGGCGACAGGGAATTACTGGCCATAATTTTGGCACTCAAGGAATGGAGGCATCTTCTCGAGGGTACTAGCGTGCCAGTGCTCATTCTTACTGACCACAAGAATTTAACTTATCTATCTGAAGCAAAATGTTTGTCACCCCAACAGGCCAGATGGGTGCTATTTTTGTCTCGATTTAATTATGTGGTCTCCTACCTGCCTGGTAGTAAGAATGTTAGGGCTGATGCCCTCTCTCGAGAATTTTCGCCTCTGCCCAAGGACGAGTCTGTACCTACTCCTGTTATACCTCCTGACCATATTTTGGCTACCATACGTACTAATTTGACTTCTCCCTTGGGGGAGGAGATCCTGGCTGCACAAACCAATGCACTGCCTGAGAAACCTATTGGTAAGTGTTTTGTTCCTGAGAATCTTCAAACTAAACTTTTGCACACTTACCACTATCCTAAAGCCGCAGGTCACCCAGGCAAGAACCAAATGATTTGGTCTGTCACTCGACAATTCTGGTGGCCAGGTCTTCGTTCTGATGTTGCTGCGTATGTTGCCTCCTGCTCAGTTTGTGCACAGAATAAGACTCCTCGACGTCTTCCTGTGGGTCTTCTTCAACCTATTGACAATAGTGAGTGTCCTTGGACACATCTTTCCATGGACTTCATTGTCGAGCTCCCTGTTTCCAATGGCAATACTGTTATCCTTATGGTGGTTGACCGTTTTTCTAAAATGTCACATTGCATTCCCTTGATGAAGCTGCCTACCGCTCAGGAGCTTGCTTCAATTTTTGCCTGGGAGGTCTTCTGTTTACATGGATTACCCAAGGAGATAGTGTCGGACCGGGGTAGCCAGTTTGTCTCCAGATTTTGGCGTTCCTTTTGTGCTCAAATGGGGATCCAGCTTTCCTTCTCCTCAGCATATCACCCTCAATCCAATGGGGCTGCGGAATGGTCTAATCAAGCTCTGGAACAGTTCCTCTGTTGCTATGTCTCAGATCACCACAATAATTGGTCTGAACTGTTACCTTGGGCAGAGTTTGCTCATAATAGTGCTATTAATGCTTCCTCCAAGTTATCCCCGTTCATGGCGAATTAAGGGTTTCAACCATCCTTGTTGCCTGATTCATTCATGTCTCAGGGTATTCCGGCTTTGGAGGAGCATCTCTGGCATCTCCGTTCCACGTGGGTGCAGATTCAGGATTGCCTTCATCGTTCTATGCAGCGCCAAAAGTTCCAGGCTGATCGTAGGCATCTGCCCGCACCTTCCTACCAGGTTGGTGAGAGAGTTTGGCTGTCCTCCCGCAACTTGAACCTTTGTGTGCCTTCCAATAAATGGGCTCCCCGTTATGTTGGTCCTTTTCGAATACTCCGACGGGTTAATCCTGTGGCCTACACTCTTGACCTTCCTCCTGCTATGCGCATCTCCAATGTTTTTCATGACTCCCTCTTGAAACCATTTGTAATCGGTTTACCACTGTGTTGCCTCGTCCCCATCCTATATTTGTTGACAACCATGAGGAGTATGAGGTCAGCAGCATTATTGACTCTCGTATGTCCAGGGGCCGTGTACAGTATTTGGTTCACTGGAGGGGCTACGGTCCAGAGGAGCGTTCTTGGGTTCCCTCCTCTGATGTTCATGCTCCCGCCCTCCTCCGTGCCTTCCATGCCCGTTTCCCCAATAAGCCTTTTGTCCTCCCGTGGGGGAGGGGTCGTTGAGGGGAGGGTACTGTCAGGGTTTTTCCCTGTTGTGTTTGCCATGTGCTGCTGGCAGCCATTTTACTCACCTCTCTTCCTGACTTGGTGCATTGTGGGGGATGCTGCTCACTTCCTGCACTTCCTTTTATGTGCATCATCCATGTGAGACAGGATGCAGTCTCAGAATTGTGATGTCATCATTTATTATTTAAAGGGCCTCTATTCAGTATGCTTTCCCTTTGCGTTGTCTGAGACCTGTTTGTGAGAGTTCCTGTGTATTACCTGGCTGCCTGACGTCCTTCCTGGTTCCTGATCCCTGGCTTGTTCCTGACTCTGCTGTTCTCCTTGTTCCTGATTCCGGCTAGTCTGACTATTCGCTTTGGCTCCTGACTCGGCTCGTCTGACTACCAGCTCTGGTTTTGACTCCTGGCTTGTTATTTGACTTGTGGACATTTTATAATTTTTTGCTATTAACAAAGGTGTGATTATTTTTGCACTTCTCGTCTCAGTCTGATTCCTAGCACCCTGACAGCCACACCATTTAATACCCTGTATGGGTGGCAACTGGAGGCATGAAGGCGAGAGTTACCTGAAATAGGCTTTCGGTAGACTTCAGTTTCTATGATCTCTCCAGGGATGCCCCTCAATGTCAGATCCAGGAAATGAATCTCCGATTCATGTGATTTGGAAGTGAAACTAATACCTGCCTCATTCACATTTAGGTAAGCAACAAACTCATTTACAGACTCCTCCGTGCCTTTCCAAATGAAAAGCAGGTTGTGTATGAAACGTTTATACCACTGGGCATTCCTTCTGAAGTTAAAAAATGAGGAAGATTATATCCTCTTGCGCATGCAATCCCACAAGAGCTTTCCAGTGACATTTGGCCTCCTTGGTGGACGATGGGGTAGAATTGGGGTACATTGATCAGGATACTAAATTGTACCTAGTAGTGGAGAATCCTACTATTCTCCACAAGGGAGGCATGTGTCAGGATTAAAGAGCATTTGGCAGACATTAGGGCAGGTATTCTCACCACACCACTCATTAATAATTTTTCCAAATTCCATGATAAGGATGTGAGAAGCTTCAAATGGAACCTGATAGAGAGAGTGCTCCCAACCAAGTCTGGCAAACATAGATCCAGGAAATTGGGAGAAAGAGAGGCCTTCTGGATATTTAGGTTGAAAACCAGGATACCAGAATGCCTTAACTCTGAATTTGACCTGATACATTTTTGGTAGGGTCACTTTTAAATTGAGCCGATTAATACCGGCTCAACCAGAATTGATAATATTCCATAGGTTCTTGTTTTTGTTTTGTTTATCAAAATATTAGAAGCAGCATCTGTACATATAATATTAATTCACAAGACACATATCATGTCACTGAATATGCAAAACAGGGCTAGTAAGAAACGGCTCTAGGGGTAGAGTATGTTTATCCTTACATCAGCCTAAATATCAGCCACACAGTCATTACTTGGTTAGTGGCAATTATAAATATATTTACAGCGTGGTGAGCTAGCTTGGTAATTCTGCAGGGTTCTCAATGGGCTGAATGTTGTGACATCTTTTGGGACAACGCCTATGTTGTAAATACTGACACTATGGCCTAGATTTGGAGTTCGGCGGTAAAAGGGCTGTTAACGCTCCGCGGGCTTTTTTCTGGCCGCACCATAAATTTAACTCTGGTATCGAGAGTTTAAACAAATGCTGCGTTAGGCTCCAAAAAAGGAGCGTAGAGCATTTTTACCGCAAATGCAACTCTCGATACCAGAGTTGCTTACGGACGCGGCCGGCCTCAAAAACGTGCTCGTGCACGATTCTCCCATAGGAAACAATGGGGCTGTTTGAGCTGAAAAAAAAACCTAACACCTGCAAAAAAGCAGCGTTCAGCTCCTAACGCAGCCCCATTGTTTCCTATGGGGAAACACTTCCTAAGTCTGCACCTAACACTCTAACATGTACCCCGAGTCTAAACACCCCTAACCTTACACTTATTAACCCCTAATCTGCCGCCCCCGCTATCGCTGACACCTGCATATTTTTTTAACCCCTAATCTGCCGCTCCGTAAACCGCCGCAACCTACGTTATCCCTATGTACCCCTAATCTGCTGCCCTAACATCGCCGACCCCTATATTATATTTATTAACCCCTAATCTGCCCCCCTCAACGTCGCCGACACCTGCCTACACTTATTAACTCCTAATCTGCCGAGCGGACCTGAGCGCTACTATAATAAAGTTATTAACCCCTAATCCGCCTCACTAACCCTATCATAAATAGTATTAACCCCTAATCTGCCCTCCCTAACATCGCCGACACCTACCTTCAATTATTAACCCCTAATCTGCCGAGCGGACCTCACCGCTACTATAATAAATGTATTAACCCCTAAAGCTAAGTCTAACCCTAACACTAACACCCCCCCTAAATTAAATATAATTTTAATCTAACAAAATAAATTAACTCTTATTAAATAACTTATTCCTATTTAAAGCTAAATACTTACCTGTAAAATAAATCCTAATATAGCTACAATATAAATTATAATTATATTATAGCTATTTTAGGATTAATATTTATTTTACAGGCAACTTTGTAATTATTTTAACCAGGTACAATAGCTATTAAATAGTTAAGAACTATTTAATAGTTACCTAGTTAAAATAATAACAAATTTACCTGTAAAATAAATCCTAACCTAAGATATAATTAAACCTAACACTACCCTATCAATAAATTAATTAAATAAACTACCTACAATTACCTACAATTAACCTAACACTACACTATCAATAAATTAATTAAACACAATTGCTACAAATAAATACAATTAAATAAACTTGCTAAAGTACAAAAAATAAAAAAGAACTAAGTTACAAAAAATAATAAAATATTTACAAACATAAGACAAATATTACAACAATTTTAAACTAATTACACCTACTCTAAGCTCCCTAATAAAATAACAAAGCCCCCCAAAATAAAAAATTCCCTACCCTATTCTAAATTAAAAAAGTTACAAGCTCTTTTACCTTACCAGCCCTGAACAGGGCCCTTTGCGGGGCATGCCCCAAGGATTTCAGCTCTTTTGCCTGTAAAAAAAAACATACCATACCCCCCCCCAACATTACAACCCACCACCCACATACCCCTAATCTAACCCAAACCCCCCTTAAATAATCGGAACAGCCAATAGAATGCGAGCTCAATCTGATTGGCTGATTGGATCAGCCAATCGGATTGAACTTGATTCTGATTGGCTGATTCCATCAGCCAATCAGAAAATTCCTACCTTAATTCCGATTGGCTGATAGAATCCTATCAGCCAATCGGAATTCGAGGGACGCCATCTTGGATGGCGTCCCTTAAAGGAACCGTCATTCGTCGGGAGACAACGGAAGAAGAGGATGGATCCGCGTCGCCTGCTTCAAGATGGACCCGCTCCGCACCGGATGGAAGAAGATTGAAGATGCCGCTTGGAGAAGATGTTTGCCGGTCCGGATGTCCTCTTCTTGCCGGATAGGAGGAAGACTTTGGAGCCTCTTCTGGACCTCTTCAGCACCGGATGATGGATCGCCAACCCCCGCTTGGGTTGGATGAAGATGTTGGAGCCAGGACGGATCGGTGAACCTGGTATGGTGAAGACAAGGTAGGAAGATCTTCAGGGGCTTAGTGTTAGGTTTATTTAAGGGGGGTTTGGGTTAGATTAGGGGTATGTGGGTGGTGGGTTGTAATGTTGGGGGGGGGTATGGTATGTTTTTTTTTACAGGCAAAAGAGCTGAAATCCTTGGGGCATGCCCCGCAAAGGGCCCTGTTCAGGGCTGGTAAGGTAAAAGAGCTTGTAACTTTTTTAATTTAGAATAGGGTAGGGAATTTTTTATTTTGGGGGGCTTTGTTATTTTATTAGGGGGCTTAGAGTAGGTGTAATTAGTTTAAAATTGTTGTAATATTTGTCTTATGTTTGTAAATATTTTATTATTTTTTTGTAACTTAGTTCTTTTTTATTTTTTGTACTTTAGCTAGTTTATTTAATTGTATTTATTTGTAGCAATTGTGTTTAATTAATTTATTGATAGTGTAGTGTTAGGTTAATTGTAGGTAATTGTAGGTAGTTTATTTAATTAATTTATTGATAGGGTAGTGTTAGGTTTAATTATATCTTAGGTTAGGATTTATTTTACAGGTAAATTTGTTATTATTTTAACTAGGTAACTATTAAATAGTTCTTAACTATTTAATAGCTATTGTACCTGGTTAAAATAATTACAAAGTTGCCTGTAAAATAAATATTAATCCTAAAATAGCTATAATATAATTATAATTTATATTGTAGCTATATTAGGATTTATTTTACAGGTAAGTATTTAGCTTTAAATAGGAATAAGTTATTTAATAAGAGTTAATTTATTTCGTTAGATTAAAATTATATTTAATTTAGGGGGGGGGTTAGTGTTAGGGTTAGACTTAGCTTTAGGGGTTAATACATTTATTATAGTAGCGGTGAGGTCCGCTCGGCAGATTATGGGTTAATAATTGAAGGTAGGTGTCGGCGATGTTAGGGAGGGCAGATTAGGGGTTAATACTATTTATGATAGGGTTAGTGAGGCGGTTTAGGGGTTAATAACTTTATTATAGTAGCGCTCAGGTCCGCTCGGCAGATTAGGGGTTAATAAGTGTAGGCAGGTGTCGGCAACGTTGAGGGGGGCAGATTAGGGGTTAATAAATATAATATAGGGGTCGGCGGTGTTAGGGGTAGCAGATTAGGGGTACATAAGGATAACGTAGGTGGCGGCGCTTTGCGGTCGGAAGATTAGGGGTTAATTATTTTAAGTAGCTGGCGGCGACGTTGTGGGGGGCAGGTTAGGGGTTAATAAATGTAATACAGGGGTCGGCGGGGTTAGGGGCAGCAGATTAGGGGTACATAAGTATAACGTAGGTGGCGGCCGGCAGATTAGGGGTTAAAAATTTAAATCGAGTGGCGGCGATGTGGGGGGAGCTCGGTTTAGGGGTACATAGGTAGTTTATGGATGTTAGTGTACTTTAGGGTACAGTAGTTAAGAGCTTTATGAACCGGCGTTAGCCAGAAAGCTCTTAACTCCTGCTATTTTCAGGCGGCTGGAATTTTGTCGTTAGAGCTCTAACGCTCACTTCAGAAACGACTCTAAATACCAGCGTTAGAAAGATCCCATTGAAAAGATAGGATACGCAAATGGCGTAGGGGGATCTGCGGTATGGAAAAGTCGCGGCTGAAAAGTGAGCGTTAGACCCTTTAATCACTGACTCCAAATACCGGCGGTAGCCTAAAACCAGCGTTAGGAGCCTCTAACGCTGGTTTTGACGGCTACCGCCGAACTCCAAATCTAGGCCTAAGTATGCTATAAACTTAAACGCTTTGGCTTATTGTAATCGTGCAGCTTACACCAAGAGGCTGTGAGTGCCACAAAGTTTGCCCACTATTGTGTACAACGCCCACTAGAACCAGGTCCGTAACACATTAGTTATACTTGGGAGGTTAGGAGTGTAATATTACAAGTTAACAGCCATTGAACATCCCTCACAGGGAGGAGGGGACTGACGTAGCAAGGAAAATCTGATTGGTCATAGTCACTGGAGGTGTGTACCTCTAGACCTATCAGCATGTTTAGAATTGTTATTAAGTTGCTTGTGTGATACATTTTACATGAGGCTTTGAGTACGGCGTCACACTGAAACATGTCAGCCTATGCAATATTTTTCTGAACCCTTTACTTTGTTTCACCGGGGTTATGCATAATCCGTTCGTTTTTTTAACATTAATCAATACATTTCTCAAGTTTTAACCCTAAGCTTGATCGGTGCTGCTTAATTTTGTTTGCTTCAGTGTGTTATATTTGGGCCAAAGTGAGCATGAACAAGCCCAAGGCCCTGCAGGGGGGACCGGTCGAAGTCTGTTACCAGTAGGATCCTATGGGACACTGAAATTTGCTTCAGTGACAAGAAAGCTCTTGTAAGCAGTCATTTGCGGTGAAGCAGCAGGGCTGGATTTCTATTATACAGAGCCAACATTATAATGGGACACGCAACAGGATAATTTTGGATTAGCCCAGCAGTCTCCTGTAACCCTCCTTGCACTCTATAGGGGCAAACCGTGAGTAACATGTACACTTTCTTTAAGGTGTACATATGAGACATCATACATGTTACTGAATACTAGCATTTTACAATGCATTATTGCAATCTATAGTTTGTCAAGGGAGGATACAGTTCCTAACATGGGGGAAGGTGTTTGGATATACCTGGGTAATATATTGGACCAAGTGGATTATTACACAATCTGATCATAAACGGATCATTCACATATACAGGTAGTGATGTCGTGAATAGTTCGCCGGCGAATAGTTCCCGGTGAATATAGCTTGTTCGCGTTCGCCACGGCGGGCGACCATATGCGATGTTCGATCCACCTCCTATTCGTCATCATTGAGTAAACTTTGACCCTGTATCTCACAGTCTGCAGACACATTTCAGCCAATCAGCAGCAGACACTCACTCCCAGACCCTCCCAGCTCCTGGGCAGCAGCCATTTTAGATTCATTCTGATCCTGCATTCTTAGTGAGAGGAGGGATAGTGTAGCTGCTGCTGATTTTATAGGGAAATTCATAGCTAGGCTAGTGTATTCAGTGTCCATTACAGTCCTGAAGGACTCATCTGATCTCTGCTGTAAGGACAGCACCTCAAAAAGCCCTTTTTAGGGCTAGAACATCTTTTTTTTTGCCTGTGTAATTTTGACTGTGAAACATCAGTCTGCTAGTGTAATCTAATTGCAGTTGCCTGCCTGCCAGCGTGTGTGCCAGGCCCATTTGCCAAATAGTGCCACCAATCATATTTGTTATAACAGTAGTGTAAATATTTTTTAAAAAAAAACTTTTTTGACTGTGAAACATCAGTCTGCTAGTGTAATCTAATTGCAGTTGCCTGTCTGCCAGAATGTGTGCCAGGCCCACTTGCCAACTAGTGCCACCAATCATATTTGTTATAACAGTAGTGTAAATATTTTTTTAAAAAAACTGTTTTGACTGTGAAACATCAGTCTGCTAGTGTAATCTAATTGCAGTTGCCTGCCTGCCAGCGTGTGTGCCAGGCCCACTTGCCAAGTTAGTGGCACCACTCATATTTGTTGTAACAGTAATGTAAATATTTAAAAAAAAAAACTTTTTTGACTGTGAAACATCAGTCTGCTAGTGTAATCTAATTGCAGTTGCCTGCCTGCCAGCGTGTGTGCCAGGCCCACTTGCCAACTAGTGCCACCAATCATATTTGTTATAACAGTAGTGTAAATATTTAAAACAAAAACTTTTTTGACTGTGAAACATCAGTCTGCTAGTGTAATCTAATTGCAGTTGCCTGCCTGCCAGCGTGTGTGCCAGGCCCATTTGCCAACTAGTGCCACCAATCATATTTGTTATAACAGTCTTGTAAATATTTAAAACAAAAACTTTTTTGACTGTGAAACATCAGTCTGCTAGTGTAATCTAATTGCAGTTGCCTGCCTGCCAGCGTGTGTGCCAGGCCCACTTGCCAACTAGTGCCACCAATCATATTTGTTATAAAAGTATTGTAAATATTTAAAACAAAAACACTTTTGACTGTGAAACTTCAGTCTGCTAGTGTAATCTAATTGCAGTTGCCTGTCTGCCAGCTTGTGTGCCAGGCCCACTTGCCAACTAGTGCCACCAATCATATTTGTTATAACAGTAGTGTAAATATTTTTTTAAAAAAACTTTTTTTACTGTGAAACATCAGTCTGCTAGTGTAATCTAATTGCATAATCACAGAGGTTAAAAGTATATTATTATAAATGTGTTAGTTATGCAAAACTGGGAAATGGGTAATAAAGGGATTATCTATCTTTTAAAGCAATAAAAATTCTGGTGTAGACTGTACCTTTAAACGGGGAGTTTGGTCTGTCACTGTGAGGCGTAACCCTTACACTACATGATCGATACAACATTATACCTGATGTTTTAAAGCACGTTATTCCAATCAATATAGGAATGTTAGGTGATTTATGCCCTTTATGGCTTAAAACCAGACTCTGCATCAACTATGTAATTTTCCATGGGAGTTTTGCCATGGATCCCCCTCCGGCATGCCACAGTCCAGGTGTTAGTCCCCTTGAAACAACTTTTCCATCACTATTGTGGCCAGAAAGAGTCCCTGTTGGTTTTAAAATTCGCCTGCCTATTAAAGTCTATGGCGGTTCGCCCGGTTCGCCGGTTCGCGAACACTTGCGGAAGTTCATGTCCGCCGTTCGCGAACCAAAATTTTTAGGTTCGCGACATCACTACACACAGGTGCAAATGGATTTTCGCAAACCTGGTGCCATCATATGTTATTATTTTGTGCATGTTATTTGCAGAATATTGACTGTATGTATGTATGATTGTACAGGAATATCCTAATATGCTCATTTGACCGGGACACTAGAGAGATCATATTCCCATTTATATGTTTTTAGTTATAAATATATATTGTACCAAAATACCACCAGACATATGTAGAAATATGTATTTATGATTAAATAAAACATTGAAATTTGAACTATTTATATTTTTACATCAGTTTAGTGTACTTGAGAATATATGATTGGGGTTGCGCACGAGTAGGGTGTTGGCTTTACCCCCCACTTTTTTTTGCTCCATTGACTTCTATTGGGGAATAGGTGATCGCTTGCATGATATTGTATGTTTAGCTTACTTAAAAGTATTTAAAGCTCGAACGTGAGAGTTAAATACTGCTCCACTTGTAATATGACATTTAAAGGGATATTATATAGTGCTTCTTTAGTAAAAACAAAAGTAAACCTAAAACGAGACAGTTTGTGTAAAAAACAGTAAATTGTTTCCTTGCAAAATGAGCAGTTAGAAATTCTCAATGTAGACACTGCCCTAAGGGAAATATGAAAGCTGACATGGTCACAATATAGATTTCATTCTGACTTTTCTGAGCATGGTCAAATTTGTCTCCTTGTTTGTCTAGTATTTACTTAATAGTAAACCAGCTCATGTTATTCTAGAAGTTTTATGACATCAATCTAGATAAATGAAACAGACAGTATCATAAGATACTTGGCAACTGTGTTTGTGTTTTTTTTTTGCTTGTTTCTTAATAAATAAATGATAAAAGTCATGTTTTAAATCATTCAAGCACCAAAGATAATTAAATTAAAAAAAGGAAAACTGAGCCATAAGAGGTGTATCCTTCTATTCGGTGACTATGCTGAGTGAGAATTAATTCTTATCTGGGTTGTAGTAAGTTGGTTATAGTTAATTTTCATTGGAGGTTAATGTACTGTACTGCGTTAATGTGAATATTTGTATATATGTATATGTGTGTGTATGTATGTATATATATACTATATATATATATATATATATATATATATATATATATATATATATATATATATATATATATATACATATACAGTATCCCACAATTGAATACACCCCTCCCATTTTTGTAAATATTTTTTTATATATTTTCAATTGACAACACTGAAGAAATGACACTTTGCTGCAATGTAAAGTAGTGAGCCTTTATAACAGTGTAAATTTGCTGTCCCATCAAAATAACTCAACACACAAACTGTTGGCAACAAAAGTGAGTACACCCCTAAGTGGAAATGTCCAAATTGGGCCCAAAATGTCAATATTTTGTGTGGCCACCATTATTTTCATGCACTGCCTTAACCCTCTTGGGCATGGAGTTCACCAGAGCTTCACAGGTTGCCACTGGAGTCCTCTTCCACTCCTCCATGATGACATCACAGAGCTGGTGGATGTTAGAGACCTTGCGCTCCCCCACCTTCCTTTTGAGGATGCCCCACAGATGCTCAATAGGGTTTAGGTCTGGAGACATGCTTGGCCAGTCCATCACCTTTACCCTCAGCTTCTTTAGCAAGGCAGTGGTTGTCTTGGAGGTGTGTTTGGGGTCGTTATCATGTTGGATTACTGCCCTGCGGCCCAGTTTCCGAAGGGAGGGAATCATGCTCTGCTTCAGTATGTCACAGTACATGTTGGCATTCATGGTTCCCTCATTGAACTGTAGCTCCCCAGTGCCGGCAGCACTCATGCAGGCCCAGACCATGACACTTACACCACCATGCTTGACTGTAGGCAATACACACTTGTCTTTGTACTCCTCACCTGGTTGCCGCCACAAGCTTCACACCTTCTGAACCAAATAAGTTTATCTTGGTCTCATACCACTCACTACTTTACATTGTAGCAAAGTATAATTTCTTCAGTGTTGTCACATGAAAAGATATAATAAAATATTTACAAAAATGTGAGGGATGTACTCACTTTTGTGGGATACTGTATATAAATACACACATATAAGCACATATATACACATTCATATATATATAAAAAGATACACATATAATAAATCAAAATAAAACATAAAATAACTTATCACATAAAAAGTATAAAAACAAGTTTAAATACATGTAGAAAATAAAAACATAAAAAGTTGTAATGGAGTCTTCAAAAGGACATCAATGCTGTGTATGAGCCCCCTAAGGATAACTACTTACAAGCTGGTCCCACAATCAAATGAGGTAAGTGCCGTACCGTTCAGGAAGAAGCTATGCTCCTGCCACTTAGTAACACTGCTTCGGTCCTGTCCTGGCATATGGTAGATAGCTCCCTTTCCAGACGTGGTACCCAAAAACAAGAGAACATATACGTAGGATAGTGCATTATCGTTAAAACAGATTTATTAATTAAAAAGTTTACATAAGGTAAAAGCTGCTCACATAGGTGACCTCAATTTCATATGAGGTATCAGTAGCACACAATAGCACAATAAAAAGCAGTATAAATGAGCTGCAAAAATTCTTCCCTTTAAAAATCACAATTCAAACATTCGATCTCACAAATAGTACAGGTAAGCATCCTCCACTATTAAGAACCGTCTATAAACGTCTCTCGAAGGTACATTGCTTGTTACTCCTTCATCAGAGGATTTAAAATAATACGTTCAGTTCCATATTTTAAAAAGAGGCTGCGGCCCACCTCCGTGTTGACTCCTGGCTCATTGGCTGTTAGATAGTCATGTGACCTTGTTACATGCTGCAAGGAATTCCCATTCAGCATAACATTGAAATTCTAATGCCGTAGTTACATTCCTAGCTAAATAGATATCGTTCTTGCTATTTACCCATATTAACACGTTCTTTGTAATCACTTACATCAATATAACTCAAACGACATAACAGAACAGGAATTTATAATAGTCATATATGGCGCTTATGTAATCATTTAGAACTACTCACAGAAGATGTCATATTAGAGCATTGTCTATATTGACTTAAATCTTATTTTAGATCTTATTTCCATATTAATTATTAACACTACAGATTGCGTATTCTAAAGCATCTATCGTTCCCTTATTATTCAGTATAGCTATGGTTTACAAACCAACTATTTGGTATGCCTCCCCAAGTATCTACTTTGTATCCATTTTGTGAACATAGGTATTCCGCTAGGTACCCTTTCTATTGATTAGAAGACTTTATTGTTATAGTACTGGTTCAATCCCACCCTTTTTATCCACTATTACAATGTCCTCTTGGATTAGTAATTGTATCTATATTGTATATATTCATGTTCATTCTTAGTTGCTATTATGAGATGGAATTCTCATGACCTCATAACGCATGTATCTAATAAATTGGCTGGTATCCCATATATGTGTATATATTATATAAACTGCAATACTAGAAGTCCACTGGGGGAATAAAAAACAGGAGGTAAACGAAATTTAAAAAAAACAAGGTTCCTACCAGTCATACGCCTAGATTTTGAGTTATGCGTTAGCCTTAAAAAGCAGCGTTAAGGGGTCCTAATGCTGCTTTTTAACGCCCGCTGGTATTACGAGTATGGCAGGTACAGGTGTACCGCTCACTTTTCTTCCACGACTTTTGGCTACCGCAAATCCCCTTACGTCACTTGCGAAACCTATCTTTTTAATGGGATTTGCCTAACGCCGGTATTACGAGTCTTGGAAGAAGTGAGCGGTACAGCCTCTACCTCCAAGTCTCCTACCGCATTTAAAAGTCAGTAGTTAAGAGTTTTATGGGCTAACGTCGAAACATAAAGCTCTTAACTAAAGTGCTACAAAGTACACTAAAACCCATAAACTACCTATGAACCCCTAAACCGAGGCCCCCCCACATCGCAAACACTATAATAAAATTATTTAACCCCTAATCTGCCGACCGGACACCGCAGCCACCTACATTATAGCTATGAACCCCTAATCTGCTGTCCCTAACATCGCCGACACCTATATTATATTTATTAACCCCTAAACTGCCCCCCCCATGTCGCCGCCACCCACCTACACTTATTAATCCCTAATCTGCTGACCGGACATCTCCGCCACTATAATAAATGTATTAACCCCTAAACTGCCGCAATCCCGCCTCGCAAACACTATAATAAATTTAATTAACCCCTAATCTGCCCCCCCAACGTCGCTGCAATCTACCTACAATTATTAACCCCTAATCTGCCGCCCCCAATGCCGCCACTACTATAATAAAATTATTAACCCCTAAACCTAAGTCTAACCCTAACCCTAGCACCCCCCCTAAGTTAAATATAATTTAAATAAATCTAAATAAATTTACTATAATTAAATAAATTATTCATATTTAAAAATAAATACTTACCTATAAAATAAACCCTAATATAGCTACAATATAACTATTAGTTAAATTGTAGCTATTTTAGGATTTATATTGATTTTACAGGCAACTTTGTATTTATTTTAACTAGGTACAATAGCTATTAAATAGTTAATAACTATTTAATAGCTACCTAGTTAAAATAATTACAAAATTACCTGTAAAATAAACCCTAACCTAAGTTACAAATATAGCTAACACTACACTATCAATAAATTAAATAAATAAATTAAATACAATTATCTAACATAAAATACAATTAAATAAACTAAACTATATTACCAAAAAAACAAACACTAAATTACAAAAAATAAAAAAGTATTACAAGAATTTTAATCTAATTACACCTAATCTAAGGCCCCTAATAAAATAAAAATCCCCCCAAAATAATAAAATTCCCTACCCTATACTAAATTACAAAAGTTATCCGCTCTTTTACCAGCCCTTAAAAAGGCTTTTTACGGGGCATTGCCCCAAAGTAATCAGCTCTTTTACCTATAAAATAAAATACAAGACCCCCAAACATTACAACCCACCACCCACACACCCCTACTCTAAAACCCACCCGATCCCCCCTTAAAAAAACCTAACACTACCCCATTGAAGATCCCCCTACCTTGAGCCGTGTTCACCCAGCCGGGCACCGATGGGCCAGAATAGGCCATCCGGAGTGGCAGAAGTCTTCATCCGATCGGGGCAGAAGAGGTCCTCCATCCAGCAGAAGTTTTCATCCAAGCGTCATCTTCTATCTTCCTCCATCTGGCGTGGAGCGGAGCATACTCTTCTTCCCGACGACTAACGACGAATGAAGGTT
The DNA here is from genome assembly GCF_027579735.1 of Bombina bombina. Classification (NCBI taxonomy): domain Eukaryota; kingdom Metazoa; phylum Chordata; class Amphibia; order Anura; family Bombinatoridae; genus Bombina; species Bombina bombina. The sequence goes on along the minus strand of NC_069503.1, from coordinate 654,782,610 downwards.
CCTTTAAATGACGTCATCCAAGATGGCGTCTCACGAATTCCGATTGGCTGATAGGATTCTATCAGCCAATCGGAATTAAGGTAGGAAAAATCCGATTGGCTGATTGGATCAGCCAATAGAATGCGAGGTCAATTCTATTGGTTTATCCAATCAGCCAATCGGATTGAACTTCAATCCGATTGGCTGATTACATCAGCCAATTGCATTTTTCCTAACTTAATTCTGATTGGCTGATAGAATCCTATCAGCCAATCAGAATTCAAGGGACACCATCTTGGATGACATCATTTAAAGGAACCTTCATTCGTCGTTAGTCGTCGGGAAGAAGAGGATGCTCCGCGTCGGATGTCTTGAAGATGGACCCGTGCCGGATGGATGAAGATAGAAGATGCCGCTTGGATGAAAACTTCTGCTGGATGGAGGACCTCTTCTGCCCCGATCGGTTGAAGACTTTTTGCACTCCGGATGTCCTATTCTGGCCCATCGGTGCCTGGCTGGGTGAACACGGCTCAAGGTAGGGTGATCTTCAATGGGGTAGTGTTAGGATTTTTTTAAGTGGGGATTGGGTGGGTTTTAGAGTAGGGGTGTGTGGGTGGTGGGTTGTAATGTTGTGGGGGGGGGGTCTTGTATTTCATTTTACAGGTAAAAGAGCTGATTACTTTGGGGCAATGCCCTGCAAAAAGCCCTTTTAAGGTCTGGTAAAAGAGCTGATTACTTTTGTAATTTAGTATAGGGTAGGGAATTTTATTATTTTGGGGGGCTTTTTTATTGTATTAGGGGGCTTAGATTAGGTGTAATTAGATTAAAATTCTTGTAATATTTTTTTTTTTGTAATTTAGTGGGGTTTTTTTTGTAATATAGTTTAGTTTATTTAATTGTATTTTAGTTTAGATCATTGTAGTTAATTTATTTAATTAATTTATTGATAGTGTAGTGTTAGGTGTATTTGTAACTTAGGTTAGGATTTATTTTACAGGTAATTTTGTAATTATTTTAACTAGGTAGCTATTAAATAGTTATTAACTATTTAATAGCTATTGTACCTAGTTAAAATAAATACAAAGTTGCCTGTAAAATCAATATAAATCCTAAAATAGCTACAATGTAACTAATAGTTATATTGTAGCTATATTAGGGTTTATTTATAGGTAAGTATGTATTTTTAAATAGGAATAATTTATTTAATTATAGTAAATTTATTTAGATTTATTTAAATTATATTTAACTTAGGGGGGTGTTAGGGTTAGGGTTAGACCTAGGTTTAGGGGTTAATAACTTTATTATAGTAGTGGCGATGTCCGGTCGGCAGATTAGGGGTTAATAAGTGTAGGTAGGTGGCGGCGACATTGGGGGTGGAAGATTAGGGGTTAATAAATATAATATAGGTGTCGGCGATGTTTGGGGCAGCAGATTAGGGGTTCATAGGGATAATGTAGGTGGCAACGGTGTCCGGAGTGGCAGATTAGGGGTTAATAGTATAACGCAGGTGTCAGCGATAGCGGGGACGGCAAATTAGGGGTTAATAAGTGTAAGATTAGGGGTGTTTAGACTCGGGGTTCATGTTAGGGTTTTAGGTGTAGACTTAGAAAGTGTTTCCCCTTAGGAAACAATGGGGCTTCGTTAGGAGCTGAATGCTGCTTTTTTGCACGTGTTAGGTTTTTTTTCAGCCAGCTCAGCCCCATTGTATCCTATGGGGAAATCGTGCACGAGCACGTTTTTCCAGCTTACCGCTACCGTAAGCAACGCTGGTATTGAGGGTAGAAGTGGAGCTAAATTTGGCTCAACACTCACTTTTCTGAGGCTAACGCAGCCATTCAGAAAACTCGTAATACCAGCGTTGGCTTAAGGGAGCGCTGGAAAAAAGGAGCATTAGCTCTGCACGTTTTTAATGACAAAACTCGTAATCTAGGCGATGGTTTCTACTTACATTTGGAAATATATACTGTGTATAAAACCTACCCCTGGAAAAGTATCATTAAATATGTGTGTCATATTAATTATATTAATTGTCTAAAAGGAAAGCAGCCAGATCAATATCTTTATTGAGTCCATATGGTTTGAGGGTGTTTAGGGTGTGAATTCATGAAATGACCATTCTAGTAATAACAGTTAAATAATAATAATAAAAAATTAACATTGATTTATATAAAAAATGACAAACCATAAGATAGATAAGTCTGTGATTTTGTTTATATATATCAATGTTAATTTTTTTATTATTATTTTTTAACTGTTATTACTAGAACAGTCAATTCATGGTTATTTTCACCTCAAAGCAACACCACTTTAGATGTTAAATCTCAATAGTGTTATATCCATCTCTTTGTTTATAATAATAACATGGTATGTGTCATCCTCACCTTTTGCTTATAACGGAGGCTTATATTGCTAATGACTACATTTATATTGTAGTTTTAGAGGTGGGATATCCGCTTAGGCTTTGTAACTTAGATCGATCAGTGATTGGTCAAGGGGAGGGTTTAAATAGAGTGAGGGGTTCTTATTTTATTCACAGCCTGATGAAATGGCACTGTGGCTGAGAAACGTGTTGATGTTTTTACCATTTGTTTTAATAAACAGCTTTTATTGTACCCTAGCTCTGAGATAAGTTATTACACAAGGTAATTCCTTGCTCCTTACACACACACCCATTATTGTCACGCCGATTGGTGGATACACTAAGAAAACTTCTCCAGACATGACTGAATTGATCAATCCGGATTAGTGGATGAACCATCACGCGATCGGAAGCCAGTTATCGGGAATCAGTCTGTGGGGCGACTTTAGAGGTCTCTGCTTGCCATTTATAGCACTGTGTGTGCCACCTACTATGTAAGTTTGCATTTGTTGTCTCTGAATGCATTCCCATTAAGACATTATTACCCTATGAGCGCCTCCTTCCTGTTTTACAGATTTTGCCAATTGACCTTTCTCCATGGGAGAGCTGCCTGCGGCCGAATTTGGATTACCTTCTATAGGACTAATTTCCAATTTTTGTTCCTTTTATGTTATGTGAGCGCACCTTTTAAGGTTCTGTAAGCCTTTTCTGTTTAATGTAAAGGGAAACAGGGTAAACACATCATGCAACAGAGAAATCTATAAGATTTGTTTATTACAATGCTAGAGCAGCTTCTATAAAAAGTACAGGAAGTCATTCCATGATGTGCACTACCTGGTTTGAGCTATAATTTGTAGCTAGCCTATTAGCTGACAATTTACTACTTGTAGTGCCTACTGGTACACATTGGTCACTAAAGATAGTACGCACCATACGATCTAAACCAGAATTACTAGTTAAAGTAAAATAGTCGTAAAATATGTTCTTATGCTATGTGATTTTATGTACTTTGTTAAAAAAGAAAATATATAAAGATACACAAATTCAAAAGTGCACGAAACAATTAACATTACTTTGTAAAAATAATTAAATAGATTTACAACTGAAAATTAATTATATTTCTCAGCGGGACAATATTAAATGCAACAAATTTCAATAATTTTTCATCTTCTTAATACTTAATTTTCAACTTTCCATCTTACTTGAAATAAAGTGAAAAATGAAAACATATCTATTTTCATTTAATATTCATTCATTTGTGAACTAGATTGTAACATTAATTTCATACCTATTTCATCATTTGCACAAAATTATTATTAATTTTTGCAGACATGTTAGATTCATAAATTATTGTTTAACAGAATTTAATTTTTTTGAAGTGTATGAAACATACATAATATACGGCTAGATTACGAGATTAAGAGCTGCTCGATACTAACTTGCAAGTTATTGTCACCGCTCACTTACCTACAGCGCTGGTATTACAGGTTTCCAAAAACCCGGAGTTAGCAGGCAATATTGCAGCTTAAAACAAAATTGAGCTCCATACTGCACTCCAATACCAGCGCTGCGTTGAGCTGGTTTTACGTGCTTGTGCATGATTTCCCCATAGACATCAATGGGGAGAGCCGGCTGAAAAAAAAGCCTAATACCTGTAATAAAGGAGCGTAAAGCTCCGTAACGCAGCCCCATTGATTCCTATGGGGAAACTAAAATGTATGTTTACACCTAACACCCTAACATAAACCCCGAGTCTAAACACCCTTAAACTGCCGCCCCCGACATCGCCAACACCTACATTATATTTATTAACCCTTAATCTGCCACCCAGACACAGCCGACACCTACCTATACTTATTAACCCTTAATCTGCCTCCCCTAACATTGCTGCAACCTACCTACATTTATTAACCCCTAATCTTCCGCCCCTAACGTCGCCGTCACTATACTAAAGTTATTAACCCCTAAGTCTAACCCTAACCCTAACACCCACTAACTTTTATATAATTAAAATAAATCTAAATAAAAATTACTATCATTAACTAAATAATTCCTATTTAAAACTAAATACTTACCTGTAAAATAAACCCTAAGCTAGCTACAATATAACTAATAGTTACATTGCATCTAGCTTAGGTTTTATTTTTATTTCACAGCTAAGTTTGTATTTATTTTAACTAGGTACACTAGTTAGTAAATAGTTTTCAACTATTTACTAACTACCTAGCTAAAATAAATACACAATTAACTATAAAATAAAACCTAACCTGTCTTACACTAACACCTAACCTTACACTACAATTAAATGAATTACATTTATTAAATACAATTAACTAAATTACAAAAAAAACACACTAAATTACACAAAATAAAAAAGAAATGATCAAATATTTACTAATACAATTAACTAATTACACCTAATCTAATAGCCCTATCAAGATAAAAAAGCCCCCTCAAAATAAAAAAAATAAAAAATCCTAGCCTAAACTAAACTGCCAATAGCCCTTAAAAGGGCCTTTTGCTGGGCATTGCCCCAAAGAAATCAGCTCTTTTACCTGTAAAAAAAATACAAATACCCTCCCAACAGTAAAACCCACCACCCACACAACAAAACCCCCAAATAAAATCCTAACTAAAAAAACCTAAGCTTCCCATTGCCATTGCCCTAAAAAGGGCATTTGAATGGGCATTGCCCTTGAAATGGCATTTAGCTTTTTTCCACCCAAATCCTAAGCTAAAAATAAAACCCACCCAATAAATCCTTCAAAAAACCTAACACTAATCCCTGAAGATCCACTTACAGTTTTTCAAGACCCGACATCCATCCTCAACGAATCCAGCTCACCTTTTGCTTATAACGGAGGCTTATATTGCTAATGACTACATTTATATTGTAGTTTTAGAGGCGGGATATCCGCTTAGGCTTTGTAACTTAGATCGATCAGTGATTGGTCAAGGGGAGGGTTTAAATAGAGTGAGGGGTTCTTATTTTATTCACAGCCTGATGAAATGGCACTGTGGCTGAGAAACGTGTTGATCTTTTTACCATTTGTTTTAATAAACAGCTTTTATTGTACCCTAGCTCTGAGATAAGTTATTACACAAGGTAATTCCTTGCTCCTTACACACACACTCATTATTGTCACGCCGATTGGTGGATACACTAAGAAAACTTCTCCAGACATGACTGAATTGATCAATCCGGATTAGTGGATGAACCATCACGCGATCGGAAGCCAGTTATCGGGAATCAGTCTGTGGGGCGACTTTAGAGGTCTCTGCTTGCCATTTATAGCACTGTGTGTGCCACCTACTATGTAAGTTTGCATTTGTTGTCTCTGAATGCATTCCCATTAAGACATTATTACCCTATGAGCGCCTCCTTCCTGTTTTACAGATTTTGCCAATTGACCTTTCTTCATGGGAGAGCTGCCTGCGGCCGAATTTGGATTACCTTCTATAGGACTAATTTCCAATTTTTGTTCCTTTTATGTTATGTGAGCGCACCTTTTAAGGTTCTGTAAGCCTTTTCTGTTTAATGTAAAGGGATACAGGGTAAACACATCATGCAACAGAGAAATCTATAAGATTTGTTTATTACAATGCTAGAGCAGCTTCTATAAAAAGTACAGGATGTCATTCCATGATGTGCACTACCTGGTTTGAGCTATAATTTGTAGCTAGCCTATTAGCTGACAATTTACTACTTGTAGTGCCTACTGGTACACATTGGTCACTAAAGATAGTACGCACCATACGATCTAAACCAGAATTACTAGTTAAAGTAAAAAAGTCGTAAAATATGTTCTTATGCTATGTGATTTTATGTACTTTGTTAAAAAAGAAAATATATAAAGATACACAAATTCAAAAGTTCACGAAACAATTAACATTACTTTGTAAAAATAATTAAATAGATTTACAACTGAAAATTAATTATATTTCTCAGCGGGACAATATTAAATGCAACAAATTTCAATAATTTTTCATCTTCTTAATACTTAATTTTCAACTTTCCATCTTACTTGAAATAAAGTGAAAAATGAAAACATATCTATTTTCATTTAATATTCATTCATTTGTGAACTAGATTGTAACCTTAATTTCATACCTATTTCATCATTTGCACAAAATTATTATTAATTTTTGCAGACATGTTAGATTCATAAATTATTGTTTAACAGAATTAAATTTTTTTGAAGTGTATGAAACATACATAATATACGGCTAGATTACGAGATTAAGAGCTGCTCGATACTAACTTGCAAGTTATTGTCACCGCTCACTTACCTACAGCGCTGGTATTACAGGTTTCCAAAAACCCGGAGTTAGCAGGCAATATTGCAGCTTAAAACAAAATTGAGCTCCATACTGCACTCCAATACCAGCGCTGCGTTGAGCTGGTTTTACGTGCTTGTGCATGATTTCCCCATAGACATCAATGGGGAGAGCCGGCTGAAAAAAAAGCCTAATACCTGTAATAAAGGAGCGTAAAGCTCCGTAACGCAGCCCCATTGATTCCTATGGGGAAACTAAAATGTATGTTTACACCTAACACCCTAACATAAACCCCGAGTCTAAACACCCTTAAACTGCCGCCCCCGACATCGCCAACACCTACATTATATTTATTAACCCTTAATCTGCCACCCAGACACAGCCGACACCTACCTATACTTATTAACCCTTAATCTGCCTCCCCTAACATTGCTGCAACCTACCTACATTTATTAACCCCTAATCTTCCGCCCCTAACGTCGCCGTCACTATACTAAAGTTATTAACCCCTAAGTCTAACCCTAACCCTAACACCCACTAACTTTTATATAATTAAAATAAATCTAAATAAAAATTACTATCATTAACTAAATAATTCCTATTTAAAACTAAATACTTACCTGTAAAATAAACCCTAAGCTAGCTACAACATAACTAATAGTTACATTGCATCTAGCTTAGGTTTTATTTTTATTTCACAGCTAAGTTTGTATTTATTTTAACTAGGTAGACTAGTTAGTAAATAGTTTTCAACTATTTACTAACTACCTAGCTAAAATAAATACGCAATTAACTATAAAATAAAACCTAACCTGTCTTACACTAACACCTAACCTTACACTACAATTAAATGAATTACATTTATTAAATACAATTAACTAAATTACAAAAAAAACACAGTAAATTACACAAAATAAAAAAGAAATGATCAAATATTTACTAATACAATTAACTAATTACACCTAATCTAATAGCCCTATCAAGATAAAAAAGCCCCCTCAAAATAAAAAAAATAAAAAACCCTAGCCTAAACTAAACTGCCAATAGCCCTTAAAAGGGCCTTTTGCGGGGCATTGCCCCAAAGAAATCAGCTCTTTTACCTGTAAAAAAAATACAAATACCCTCCCAACAGTAAAACCCACCACCCACTCAACAAAACCCCCAAATAAAATCCTAACTAAAAAAACCTAAGCTCCCCATTGCCATTGCCCTAAAAAGGGCATTTGAATGGGCATTGCCCTTGAAATGGCATTTAGCTTTTTTCCACCCAAATCCTAAGCTAAAAATAAAACCCACCCAATAAATCCTTCAAAAAACCTAACACTAATCCCTGAAGATCCACTTACAGTTTTTCAAGACCCGACATCCATCCTCAACGAATCCAGGAGAAGTCTTCATCCAAGTGGCAAGAAGTCCTCAATGAAGCCGGGAGAAGTCTTCATCCAAGCGGCAAGAAGTGGTCCTCCAGACGGGCAGAAGTCTTCATCCAGACGGCATCTTCTATCTTCATCCATCTGGCGCGGAGCGGCTCCATCTTCAAGACATCCGGCGCGTAGCATCCTCTTCTTTCTCAAATGAAGGTTCCTTTAAGTGACGTCATCCAAGATGGCGTCCCTTGAATTATGATTGGCTGATAGAATGCTATCAGCCAATCAGAATTAAAGGTGAAAAAATCCTAATGGCTGAGGCAATCAGCCAATAGGATTGAGCTCTCATTCCATTGGCTGTTCCAATCAGCCAATAGAATGCGAGCTCAATCCTATTGGCTGATTGGATCAGACAATAGGATTTAAGCTCAATCCTATTGGCTGATTGCATCAGCCAATAGGATTTTTTCACCTTTAATTCTAATTGGCTGATAGCATTCTATCAGCCAATCGGAAATTCAAGGAACGGCATCTTGGATGACGTCAATTAAAGGAACCTTCATTCGAGAAGAGCCATGGAAAGAAGAGGATGCTCCGCGCTGGATGTCGTGAAGATGGAGCAGCTCCGTGCCGGATGGATGAAGATAGAAGATGCCGTCTGGATGAAGACTTCTGCCCATCTGGAGGTCCACTTCTTGCTGCTTGGGTGAAGACTTCTCCCGGCTTCATTGAGGACTTTTTGCCACTTGGATGAAGACTTCTCCCGGATTTGTTAAGGATGGATGTTGGGTCTTCAAAAACTGTAAGTGGATCTTCAGTGGTTAGTGTTAGGTTTTTTTAAGGGTTTATTGGGTGGGTTTTATTTTTAGCTTAGGGTTTGGGCGGAAAAAGAGCTAAATGCCCTTTTAAGGGCAATGCCCATACAAATGCCCTTTTCAGGGCAATGGGGAGCTTAGTTTTTTTTAGTTAGGATTTTATTTAGGGGGTTTTGTTGTGTGGGTGGTGTGTTTTATATTTGGGGAGTGTTTGTATTTTTTTACAGGTAAAAGAGCTGATTTATTTGGGGCAATGCCCAGCAAAAGGCCCTTTTAAGGGCTATTGGTAGTTTAGGCTAGGTTTTTTTTTTTTGGGGGGGGGGGTTTATTTTTATTTTTATAGGGCTATTAGATTATTTGTAATTAATTTAAATATTTGATAATTTCTTTTTTATTTTGTGTAATTTAGTGTTTGTTTTTTTGTAATTTAGTTAATTGTATTTAATTAATGCAATGTATTTAATTGTAGTGTAAGGTTAGGTGTTAGTGTAACTCAGGTTAGGTTTTATTTTACAAGTAAATTTGTAGTTATTTTAGCTAGGTTGTTAGTAAATAGTTAATAACTATTTACTAACTAGTCTACCTAGTTAAAATAAATACAAACGTAGCTGTGAAATAAAAATAAAACCTAAGCTAGACATAATGTAACTATTATTTATATTGTAGCTAGCTTAGGGTTTATTTTACAGGTACGTATTTAGTTTTAAATAGGAAATATTTAGTTATTAATAGTAGGTTTATTTTAGATTTATTTTAGTTACATTAAAGTTAGTGGGTGTTAGGGTTAGATTTAGGATTAGGGGTTAATAACTTTAGTAAAGTGGCGGCGACGTTGGGGGCGGAAGATTAGGGGTTAATAAATGTAGGTAGGTGGTGGAGATGTTAGGGGCGGCAGATTGGGGTTAATAAGTATAATGTAGGTGGTGGGGGCAGCATATTAAGGGCTAATAACTAATGTAGGTGGCGTTAACATTGGGGACTGCAGATTAGGGGTTAATAAGTATAATGTAGGTGGCTGCGAGGTTGGGGGTGGCAGATTAGGGGTTAATAACATTTAACTAGTGTTTGCGATGCGGGAATACAGCGGTTTAGGGGTTAATAGGTTAATAGGTAGTTTATGGGTGTCAGTGTACTTTTTAGCACTTTAGTTACGAGTTTTATGGTAGTAATTATAAGCTAAATGGAATAGTTAGTTACAGCAGTTGTCCAATTGGTGACAGGCCAGGACTTCATCAAGGTTTCTTCCTCCCTGGGTCCCTAACCTACTGCTACGCAATGCATGCCTTAAGCCAAATACATTGAGATGCAAAGGGTAGCAAACCTAGCACCAAAAGATGCCAGCAAAAATCATTGTTTTACAGTTGACCAATAGAGGGCTTCTCTGAAAAGCTCATATGACACAATGCACAGAAAAATACCTGGGTTTAAAATGTCAAATATGTTTGCATCCTACAGGCAGAGGCTTAGCAAAGAACTTCAAAGTGCTTGTTTTTACATATATGCATATATTTTTGTTTTGCTTACTTTTTACTCTTCTTTAATTGTAATGTTAATTCAAGCACAGTTTTATGTCCCTTAAATCCTTAATGACTAATGTACCCTATACATTGCATAGTTGTTAAGGGGTACAACAGCAAAACCTGTGCTATAAAAAAATCCAAAAGTGGTTTTGCTAACGACCGAATGTGGTGGTTGTTAAGGTGTTAAAGACATATATACACTTCTGAGCTTCTATGAGCCTACCTAGATTTACTGTTCAACAAAGTATACCATGAGAACAAATACAATTTTATAATTGCATGCTCTAATCATAAAAGTTTAATTTTGACTTTACTCTCTCTTTAATATTTTCTGTGAGATGGGAGTGCTTAGTGAAGAGTAATGAACGTTGTTGTTTTTTTTAATAACTTTGGAACATGCATAATTTTATGATTATTTGTATCAGTGATATGATGTGTTCCTATTTAAATCATAGTGGTAATTTATTAAGTATCAGCTAGATTACAAGTTTTGCGTTCGGGTTTTAACTTTGAAAAAATGGTCATTTTATTGTTAAAACAGCACTGCAGTCATTACATGTCTTGTCGGTATAGCTGTACCGCAAGCCTTTTAGCCTGTAACGCAAAGTCAGTCCCGCACTCGAAAAAAAATGATTTTTTTTCATGGGACTTCCATAGAGCTGCCATTACGAGTTTTGTGGTCAGGCTAAAAAGCTTGTGGTACAGCCTATACCGACAAGATCCATTTCGCAATCTAAAAGCAGTAGTTATGAGTTTTACACTACAAAACTGTTGCATAAAACTCATAACTAAAGTGTTACAAAGTGCACTAAACACACATAAACTACCTATTAACCCCTAAACCGAGGCCCTCCAGCATCGCAAACACTATTAAATTATTATTAACCCCCTAATTTGCCGCTCCCGACATTGCTACCACTATTAAAAATTATTAACCCCTATTCCGTCACTCCCCGACATTGCCGCCACTATACTAAAGTTATTAACCTTTAAACCACCGCCCTCCCATATCGCAAACACTATTGAAATATTATTAACCCCTAATCTGCCGTCCGCCCACATCACCCCCACTATACTAAAGTTATTAACCCCTAATTCCGCCGCCACTATAATAAACCTATTAACCGCTAAACCGCAAGCCCCCCACAATGAAATATACTAAATAAACCTAATAACCCCTAAACCGAAAGCCCCCCACATCGCAATAAACAAATTTAAACTAGTAACCCCTAAACCTAATGACCCCTTAAATTTATATTAAAATTACAATTTCCCTATCTTAAATTAAATTAAAACTTACCTGTCAAATTAAAAAAACAAGTATAAACTAAAAATTAAACTAATATAACTATTTAACTAATATTAAACTAACTACCAATTAAATAAACTATATTACACATTAAAAAAATCCTAACACTACTCTAAAAATTCCAAAGTATCTAATTACAAAAAAATAAAAAAGACTAAATTACAAAAAATAACAAACACTAAATTACGAAAAATAACAAATGAAATCAAAATAAAAAAGAATTACACCTAATCTTATAGCCCTATCAAAATAAAAACAACACCCAAAATAAAAAAAACCTAGCCTACAATAAACTACCAATAGCCATTAAAAGGGTCTCTTGTAGGGCATTGCCCTAAGTTAAACAGCTCTTTTACCTGTAAAAAAAATACAAAGACCCCCCCAACAGTAAAACCCACCACCCAACCAACCCCTGAAAATAAAAAACCTAACTCTAACAAAAACCTAAGCCACCCATTGCCCTGAAAAGGGCATTTAGCTCTTTTGCATTGCCCTTAAAAGGGCATTTAGCTTGTTTACGAAAAGCCCAAACCCTAAACTAAAAAAAAAGACTTCATCCAGACGGCCTCTTCTATTTTCCTTCCGGCGGCACGGAGCAGGTCCATCCTGGAGACATCCGGCGCATAACATCCTATTCATACAGTCACCCCCATACACTGAATCTTCAATGCAAGGGAGTCGCTTCAAAATGGTGTCCCTTGCATTCCTATTGGCTGATTTGATTTTGGAAATTCAAATCAGCCAATAGGATGAGAGCTACTGAAATTATATTGGCTGATTTGAACAGCCAATATAATTTCAGAAGCTCTCATCCTTTTGGCTGTTTTGAACAGCCAATAGGATTTCAGTCGCTCTCATCCTATTGGCTGATTTGAATTTCCAAAATCAAATCAGCCAAAAGGAATGCAAGGGACGCGATTTTTAAACGGCTTCCTTGCATTGAATATTCAGTATATGGCGGCGATCATATGAAGAGGATGCTCTGCGCCGAATGTCTTCAGGATGGACCCGCTCCGCGTTGCCGGGATGAAGATAGAAGATAGAAACATAGAAACATAGATATTGACGGCAGATAAGAGCCATAGGCCCAGCAAGTCTGCCCCACCTTACCTAACAGTATAAACTTATCTAGTTCGTAGGATAGCCCTATGCTTGTCCCATGCATTTTTAAAGTCCCCCACAGTGTTTGTTGCTACTACCTCTTGAGGAAGTTTATTCCATAAATCAATCACTCTTTCTGTAAAGAAGTGCTTCCTCAAATTACTCCTGAATCTACTACCCTTTAGCTTGAGCTCATGACCCCTTGTTCTTGAATTTTCCATTTTATGTAAAATACCCACAGCCTCAGTTTTACTAAACCCTTTAATGTACTTGAAAGTTGCTATCATATCACCTCTTTCCCTTCTCTCCTCTAAGCTATACATATTTAGGTCATTGAGCCTATCCTGGTAAGTTTTATTTTTTAGACCATGTACCATTTTGGTAGCCCTCCTTTGCACAGATTCAAGTTTGTTAATATCCTTCTGAAGATATGGCCTCCAGAACTGCACACAATACTCAAGATGAGGCCTAACTAATGATCTATAAAGTGGCATAAGAACCTTACTATTTCTGCTGCAAATACCTCTACCAATACATCCAAGCATTCTGCTAGCCTTACTCGCTGCCTTACTACATTGTTTACTAAGTTTTAAATCATCTGAAATAATAATTCCCAAGTCCTGTTCCTCGTCTGTAACAGTCAGTAAAGTGTCATTGAGTCTGTAATTAACATTTGGATTTTTCTTCCCTAAATGCATTATTTTACACTTTGCTGTGTTAAACTTTAGATCCCAGTCGTTTGTCCAATCCTCCAATTGTTGTATATCACTTCTCATTTTGTCTACCCCCCCTGGAACATCCACTCTGTTGCAAATTTTTGTATCATCTGCAAAGAGACATACTTTCCCCTGTAGCCCTTTGCTGATATCGCAGATAAATATGTTAAACAAAACAGGCCCCAGAACTGACCCCTGAGGAACACCACTAGTAACAGCCCCCTCTGATGAATGAACTCCATTTACTAAGACACTTTGTTTTCTGTCCTTAAGCCAGCATTCCACCCAGTTCACAATTTTTGAATCTAGACCAAGGAGATATAGTTTGTGAATAAGTTTATTGTGTGGGACGGTGTCAAATGCTTTGCTGAAATCTAGATATGCTACATCAACTGCTCCTCCCTTGTCTAATACTTTTGTTACATAATCAAAGAAGTCAATTAGATTAGTCTGACATGATCTCCCTGAAGTAAAACCATGCTGATTTTGGTCCTCTAAATTGTTTGTCTTTATGTAAGTCATAATTCTTTCCTTTAAGAGGCTTTCCATTAATTTCCCTACTACTGAAGTTAAACTAACTGGCCTGTAGTTGCCAGATTCTTCTCTACTGCCCTTTTTATGAAGAGGTATTACATTTGCTATTCTCCAATCATCTGGGACAGCTCCTGTTAATAGTGACTGATTAAACAGATCAGTTAATGGGACAGTTAGCACTGAACGAAGTTCTTTTAAAACCCTTGGATGAATATTATCAGGACCCACTGCCTTTGTAACATTTATTTTTGATAATGCTAACAAAACCTCATCCTCTGTAAAAAGATTACTGTTAAGCTTGTTTCTACTTTGCATAGCATCCCTTAATGTAGACATTGTATCTTCACAATCTTTAGTGAAAACAGAACAGAAGTAATCATTGAGACAGTCTGCAATCTGCTTATCTCCTTCTATTATTCTACCATCAACTGATTTCAATTTTACTATTCCTACCTTATTTTTTCTTCTTTCACTGATATATCTAAAGAATGTTTTGTCCCCATGTTTTACTGACTGTGCTATCTTCTCTTCTGCATCAGCTTTAACCTTCCTAATTAACTGCTTAGTCTTTTTTTGTTGGAGTCTCCATATTTTCATATCATCATCTGCTTGTGTGTGTCTGTAATTTTTATAAGCTATCTTTTTTGTCTTTACAGCATGTGCTACTTCTTTGGAAAACCAAATTGGTTTCCGCTTTCTTTTACTTTTACAGACATGTCTAATACAGTGTGCGGTTGCATCTAAAATGGCACCTTTCACAAATTCCCACTGTTCTTGAACCCCTGTAATAAGATTTTTCCCCTTTAAATAGTTTTTTAGGTATTCTCCCATTAATGAAAAATCTGCCGTCCTAAAGTCTAAAACTTTTGTTTTAGTCTGGGTGTACAGTTCCTGAACATGAATACTAAACCAAACAGATTGATGATCACTGGATCCTAAGTTCTCACCTACAGACACATCTGAAACTGTATCACTGTTTGTAAGTATTAGATCTAATATAGCTTCCTTACGAGTTGGTTCCTTGACTAATTGTTCAAGTGATTCCCCTAGCAGAGATTCAAGAATATACCTGCTTCTAGCCGATCTAGCAGAAGGAATCTTCCAGTCTATATCTGGCAAATTAAAGTCCCCCAGTACTATAACCTTACCCTTCATGGTCATTTTGGTTATTTCATCTAATAACAGATTGTCCAGTTTTTCATCCTGCAATGGAGGCCTATATACAACCCCTATTCTAAAAACATTTTTATCTCCAATTTCCAAAGTCACCCAAATACTTTCCACCTCATCATTTGTTCCTACAATTTCAGTAACCTTTATATTTTCATTTACATACAAAGCAACTCCTCCACCTTTCTTTCCTACTCTGTTCTTTTTAAATAACCTGTATCCAGGTATGACTATGTCCCAGTCATGCAAATCATTGTACCATGTTTCTGTTATAGCTACTAAATCCAAGTTGTCCCTAGTCATTATTGAAATGAGTTCAGGTAATTTATTTCCTAAGCTGCGAGCATTTGTGCTCATGGCACGAAGAATTTTTCTACTAGAATTTCTAGAATTGTTACTTGGACTAACAGTTTTGGCATGCTGTGGGGGGCAGGTGGATATATTAATGCTACCCCCCTTTATTAGTTTAAATGATTTCTAATAAAGTATTTGAACTCCTCTCCCAGATACTCTGTTCCTTTAGCATCCAAATGCAAGCCATCTCTCCTAAATAACCTAGTATCTTTCCAAACAGAGCTATAATGGCCAATAAAACCAAATCCTCGTTCCCTGCACCACTTATCTAACCAAGAATTAAATGTTGTTATCCGCTCCATCTTTCCTGCTTCCTGGTCATACACAGGTAAAATAGCAGAAAATGATAGAGTTGATGCCACAGTCTCTAAATGATTACCTAGGTCACAAAACTCTTTCTGAACAGCAGCAACATGATTACTAGCCAGATCATTTGTTCCTAAATGAACAATCACATCCAACTCACTTCCCTTTCCTGCTGCCTTAACAATTCTCAAAATACGATTCCTATCCCTGTGAGCAGTAGCTCCTGGAAGACATCTAACCTCCCTTGTTTCTCCTTTACTTTCACCTAAATACACATTCCTCAAAATAGAGTCACCCACTAACAGTCTTTTTCTCAAAAACACATCTGCAGTTCTTTCCTGTGTTATGTTACCTGGAGAATCAGGTGCCAATAGATTTAAATTACCTGTTACAGCTTCAGAGGGCTCAGAAACAGCAATCTCCTCATCACAAGTGTATTCGGCAAGAGCAGCATAGGAGTTTTGCAATGGCAGAGGTTGTGGGCAATGCTTCTGGTCTACTGTTCTAATTCTTCCAGAGCCTACAGTGATCCATCTGCCTCTCCTTGCTGATCTCTGGGGTAGAGGGGCTTCTTTCTGAGGCAGCTTTGTAGAGGTAACAGGTATGTTACTTACCTTAGCTTGAAGTTTAGCTATTTCCTCCCTTAACAGGGAAAACTGCTTACAAACAGGACGCCGCCTGGATGCCGCCTGGATGAAGATAGAATTGGCCGCCTGGATGAATACTTCTCGCCACCTGGATGAGGACTTCGCTGCCTGGATGAAGGTAGAAGAGGCCGTCTGGATGAAGACTTCTCACCGCCTGGATGAGGACTTCGCCGCCTGGATGATGATCGTTCAAGCGGGACTTCAAAAACTGTAAGTGGCTTTTCGGGGGTTAGTAATAGGTTTTTTTAAGGGTTTTTTTTGGGTGGGATTTTTATTTAGTTTAGGGATGGACAATTCTTAAAAGAGCTAAATGCCCTTTTGAGGGCAATTGTTAGCTTTGTTTTTTTAGATATTTTTTTTAATTTGTGGGTTGGGAGGGTGCGGTTTTATAATGTTAGTCAGTCTTTGTATTTTTTTTTCAGGTAAAAGAGCTGTTTAACTTAGGGCAATGCTCTACAAAAGGCCCTTTTAAGGTCTATTGGTGGTTTATTCTGGATAAGGTTTTTTTATTTTAAGGGTTTTAAAAAAAAAAAAATAGCAATAATTTTTATTATTTTTGATAAATTGTTTGTTATTTTTTTCATTTTGGGGTGGGTTTTTATTTTTAGATTAGGGCTTGGGCATTTCATAAAAGAGCTGAATGCCCTTTTAAGGGCAGGAATAAGAGCTAAATGCCCATACAAATGCAATGAGTAGATTATATTTTACTTTATTTTTATTTTGTGGGTTTGGGGGCTAGGGGTTTGTATACTGTTAGAGGGTGTTTGTTTTGTTTTGTAGCAAAACTGCTGTTAACTTTAGGGCAATGCCCTACAAAAAATCAATTTAAGCTACACTACAGAAAAACAATCAGGGAGGTTGGGGGGGTAAGGGGGATCCTGAACTGCAGAAAATATATTTAAAAAAACAACAACTTTTATTTTTATACTGGCAGACTTCCTGCCAGTACTTAAGATGGGGGTGACCTTTGGGGGGTTAGGGAGGGAAGAGAGCTGTTTAAGGGTGGTCAGGAAGGGATCAGGGGTTGTGATGTATCAGGTGAGAGGCTGATGAAGCTAAAATTAACCCTACAAGCTACCTAAATAACCCCTTCACTGCCACAGCCATATATGTCTGCTATTTCTGAACAAAGGGGATCCCAGAAAAGCATTTACAACCATGTGTGCCATGATTGCACAAGCTGTTTGTAGATAATTTATTTCAGTAAGAAACCTAAAGTTTTTAAAAAAGTTAACAATTTTTTTATTTGATCGCATTTGGTGATGAAATGGTGGCATGAAATATACCAAACTGGGACTAAAACTGGGACTAAATCAATACTTTGGATTGTCTACTTAAAAATATATATATTTTTGATAGGTATATATATATATATATATATATATATATATATATATATATATATATATATATAAAGGCTCTATTTCTGTTTAAATGTAGTGATGGCAAAAATCCTAAAAATGCTTTAGTCTTTTGGGGAAGTTTTTGTCTGAAATGCCTGGTCCTTAAGGGGTTACGAAGATGGAAATTTATTGAAATTTGTTGCATTTAATATTGTCCCACTGAGAAATATAATGAATATCTAATTGTATATTTGTTTCATTCTTTTTCTAAAGTAATGTTAATTGTTTCAGGCACATTTGAATTTGTGTATATATATATCAATATGTATGAATATCTTGTGCTTGCAAGACAGTGTCAGACTTTCTATGTGTTGCATTATAAATTTTGTTGTGTAATTTTACCTATGGGCTTTGCACCCAGACTGGTCTGGGGTTAACTGCCTTTATCCCTGTAAGATGTGTAGCTTAATTTGAGTGCTAGAGAGCACCCAGGGCTGTAAGTTTTACAGGGTCAAAGGATGTGTACAGAATCCGGATTGAGAGTGCAGTCCATGTTTTGTATAAATATATAAAAGGAAAAAAAACTTTACCAAAACAACTTGGGATCCGAAAAGTTTTGGATTTTGGAATACAGGTATTTGCATCTGTAAATTGTGACAACTTGGAGAGGGGACGTAACCAAATGTAAACTACAATATCATGTAATTTAGGCAATTATTACATGTCATAATACAGCTTATACATGCAATCTAAAGGTATTTTTACACAATTTTTAACACTTTTGTATACATAGTACCCTCAGAAAGATAATGCAAAACTGTAATCAGAAAGGTAATATTTGTTGTTTTAAATTATTATAGGCTATTATTTGTATTTTATAAGACAAATCAAACCAAAGACACAGGCATAATTTTATATTTTATTAAAAAATATTAATTTAAAAGATTGGATTTCAGAATAAGTTTGTATTTTGGGGATTTGTATCTGTATTTAAATCTTCTTATATTGCACAATTATATATATATATATATATATATATATATATATATATATATATATATATATATATATATATATATATATATATATATACTATATATCTGTATATATTCATATAGACAAAATTTGATAAAAAATAGTAATATACAGTATATTTACATTCTTTTTTATGCTTTTTTGTCATTGTGCATTATAAGAAAATTTAAAAGTCCATATGATACCACCCGGCTGGATTTTACTGATCACTCGGCAAGAATTTTAGCCAATATTAAGCTAAAATTAGCTAATATTAAAAGTTCTCAATGCACAAATTATTATTAAACAAACTGATGTTAAAATATTCAATTAATGTGTGCTTTGGATAGCAGAAAATGCTAATATATTAGAAAATATTATACTGTCCCATCCGGCTACTTCATAATGCAACCTGGCTGAATACTGATACACACACAGAGTTCTCCCCAGGACCTTTTTACAGTTGCACCACCAGGATTATTTTACTGACCACCCAGCTAAAGTTTTAGCAAATACACACACACACAATTTTGTAAGACAGAAGTATATATATATATATATATATATATATATATATATATATATATATATATATATATATACATACATATATATATATATATATATATATATATACACAATGTTAACAAAGGTAGTAGCACTCCTGGTAAAGTATTCAGCTCAATAGGCCCACATTGCCATGGGTGCACTTTAGAAGTAAATATAATCCAAATAATAAGTATCTTGGTCCAAAGAAATACAAAGTATTCCTTATTTTTTGGATTATATATATATATATGGGTCCTAAGACCAATAGTAAAAACATTTTATTATTCCAAAAATAAACATTACTAAGTATGAGGACTTGATAAAAAAACATGAAACTACAAAGCATGGACACAATTAAGGCCAATTATTTAATATAGGTTGTACAACTTTACACCCTCTAACTCATTAAAAGTATGAGGGTGAGGAAAGCGACCATACCAGATAAAAAAAAACTAATTAAAACTGAGTAAAATGTAGTAAAGAAACAATGCAATGTGTTCAAAGCAAGGTGATCACACTAAAGGTAAAAGAGTGTTAAAAAGAGTTTTTAAAAAGATCTTAATATAAAAAACCCCAGTGAATAAGCTTATCTGTATCCCAAAAGGGAACCCTAAAAATCTGAGATGAAAATCCATTTGGTGTGGTGCAAAAAAAACGGAAGCGAGGGTAAAAACCGGTGACGTCACTATCTTGCAATACCTTACGCGTTTCGTGGAACACTAGTCCACTTCTTCAGAGATAATCCGGATCCATCTTTAGCTCCAATTTATGCCAAAAAAATGGAAATGGGGCTAATTGGATCCCACTGTTGGTATATTTTTTATACACTGTGGGTGATGTCTGCTTTTTGCATCTAGATATCCGTTAGTATCCATCTCTTTTGTATACAATTTTGTGTGTATTTAATAATTTTCTATGTATATGGTTATGTCCAAGAAATGTATTTTCTGTTTGTTCCACTCTTTAGTGAAGGTTAGGTTAAACTCATTTGTGTTGATCCAATCTACGTAATCAAAGAAAGTTTTTGATTCTCCTTTCCAGATTATTAGAATGTCATCAATAAATCTGTACCATTTGACTATACATGGTAAAAAATATTTTTATTCCAGATTATTTGGTCTTCAAATTTACCCATGTACAAATTGGCAAAGTTTGGGATGAATTTAGTGCCCATAGCTGTAGAAATATTTTGTTTTCAAAACAGAAATAGTTCTTGGATAAGATAAAATCAATAGCTTCACTAGGCTAAACTAATATTACCCAACAAGGATTATCGCAGCAACACATAGTGACTAATTGCAATGGGACATCTTGCCTGCTAACATTTGCAAAATAAACAATTATGTTCTTTCCACATTTTCATGCCGAAATTTTGCTTCTGGGTAGAGGGTATACATGTACAAGCATAAGACACACAATTGCTGATCACAGATGTTGGTGAGTTTATATAATACTTTAGGTAGAATGTATCATTTTTGTTGAATTATTTGTTTCCTTTGTGGAATAAGCAATCTTGTTTGAAACCATCTGTGGGGCATATGTTAAATAGAGTAGTATCATCACAGCATACATCAATTAACTGTGCCTGAGGAAGCCCTTAGTGATGTATGGTGAAACACATGTAGCGGTTGTTACTCGGCTGGAGCCGACTAACACGTTGTTTGAAATTACAGTGTTTGTATACCCTCTACCCAGAAGTAAATTTCGCCATCCTCCCTATGCGTATAGAAGAAACTGACAGATAAGACCGGAGAGTGGTGAGCGGTGTTGATAAGTGACACAGGGTTAGGGTACTTCGGTATCTATAATACAAGTAACATTGGGAAATGCATATGTGTGTTTTACCTGTCTGACATGGAGGAGGTCTCGATATGAGAATCGTCAGCATGAATTCCATGGTGAATTGTTCATCTTATGTCCCATTGGCATTTGTTCAGCTTACTTTACTGATTGAGTGAGTGGTTGGGATGGAAACAGGGCTACTTGGCAATATTGATGCCCCTATAAGTGTCTATAAACCCACTTGAAGTGTATTTACTTGGTCGCATAGGGAGCAAAATAGGAGGACCCAGTCTGTTGGGGTATTTAAATTTCCAACTGATGTCTTTTTCAAAGAACTTTTACTTTGGATCTGTTTTCTATTCAGTGAAAGCATGGACATATTCCTTATGATTTTTGGGGATCCCCAATTGCTTATTTGGGTAATGAATGCAGCGCATATGCTATTTACCTTAGACCAATTATCATGTGGGTTTGTTTATTGATTTAGTTTTTCTTTTTTTGCACATTGGTTCACATTATAATAAATTTGTGTGTTATATAGTGATGTCGCGAACCAAAAATTTTTGGTTCGCGAACCGCGGACTCCAACTTCCTGAATTGTTCGCGAACGCACGAACCGCGCGAACCGCCATTGAATTCAATAGGCAGGCAAACTTTAAAACCTACAAGGACTCTTTCTGGCCACAATAGTGATGGAAAAGTTGTTTCAAGGGTACTAACACCTGGACTGTTGCATGCTGGAGGGGGATCCCTGGCAAAACTCCCATGGAAAATTACATAGTTGATGCAGAGTCTGCTTTTAAGCCATAATGGGTCTAAATCAACTAACATTCCCAAAGTGGCTGTCTCAAAACATCCCGGACAGAAGATAGATTGATAGTGATAGATAGGATAGATAGATATACATAGATTGATAGTTAGATAGAATCGATAGAAGAGAAATAGATAGATTTGTTAGATATATAATTACCCTAATAAATTCTAATAATCAAACATGCGTTCTTGGACCCAACTAGCTTGTGTCAATTAGTACTTTTCTTAGCACTTTAATCCCTGTTCCCCCCCCTATAGGGGAAGTTCTATATGGCCTGCCAGATTACCCTGAAAAATTATAATAATAAGACATGTGGTCTGCTACCTATTTTAACGAGGTTGTGTTTTAAGTACTATCATTCTTAGCACTTTAATCTCTGTAACTCCCCCTATTTGGTGAGGTCTATACGGCCTGGATGATTACCCATACAAAATATAATAATAAGACATCTGCTCTTGGTCTGCGACCCATGGTAACTATGTTGCGTTAATTAGTAATGTCCTTCGCATTTTAATAGCTGTTACTCATACTCACCCTATCGGTGGAGGTCTATATGGCCTGCATGATTACCCTTACAAAATATAACAACCAAACATATGTTCTGGGACCCATGGTAAGTAGGTTGTGTTATGTAGTACTGTTCTTTGCATTTTCATACCTGTTACAACACCAAATGGTGGCAGATCTATCTGTCCTTCATGATTAGCTGCACCCAAACCCCAAAAAAAGCAGAGTGGTCTTAGACTAACACCCATGGCTAACTCTGCTGTTTCAATTAGTACTATTCTTAGCACTTTCATCCCTGTTACGGGCGGTCTACATGGCCATCATGATTAGCCGAACAAAATACTACAATCCAACCTTTGCTCAGTCTTCATAGGCCCTTCATTGTCTGTATTTTGATAGTACAGTTCTTATTATTTTTATATCTTATACAACACCGAATGTTGTCAGCTCTATATGGCCTGCATGATTAGCTGCACCCAATACAAAAATAAATCCAAGCGGTCTTGGATTAACACCCATGGCTAACTCTGTTGTTTCAAGTAGTACTATTCTTAGCACTTTCATCTCATCATCCCTGTTACTTCCAGGACTCTCGGTGGTGGTGGTCTACATGGCCATCATGATTAGCCTAACCAAATACTACAATCCAACCTTGGCTCAGTCTTCCTAAGGCCCTTCATTGGCTGTATTTTGGTAGTACTGTTCTTATTAGTTTAATAGCTGATACGACATCAAATGTTGTCAGCTCTATATGGCCTGCATGAATAGCCGCACCCAAAGCCAAAAAAAAGCCAAGCGGTTTTGCACTAACACCCATGGCTAACTCTGTTGTTTCAAGTTCTACTATTCTTAGCTCTTTCATCTCATCATCCCTGTAACTTCCAGGACTCTCGGTGGTGGTGGTCTACATGGCCATCATGATTAGCCTAACCAAATACTACAATCCAACCTTGGCCCAGTCTTCCTAAGGCCCTTCATTGGCTGTATTTTGGTAGTACTGTTCTTATTAGTTTAATAGCTGATACGACACCAAATGTTGTCAGCTCTATATGGCCTGCATGAATAGCCGCACCCAAAGCCAAAAAAACCCCAAGCGGTTTTGCACTAACACCCATGGCTAACTCTGTTGTTTCAAGTTCTACTATTCTTAGCTCTTTCATCTCATCATCCCTGTTACTTCCAGGACTCTCGGTGGTGGTGGTCTACATTGCCATCAGGATTAGCCTAACCAAATACTACAATCCAACCTTGGCCCAGTCTTCCTAAGGCCCTTCATTGGCTGTATTTTGGTAGTACTGTTCTTATTAGTTTAATAGCTGATACGACACCGAATGTTTTCAGCTCTATATGGCCTGCATGAATAGCCGCACCCAAAGCCAAAAAAAAGCCAAGCGGTTTTGCACTAACACCCATGGCTAACTCTGTTGTTTCAAGTTCTACTATTCTTAGCTCTTTCATCTCATCATCCCTGTTACTTCCAGGACTCTCGGTGGTGGTGGTCTACATGGCCATCAGGATTAGCCTAACCAAATACTACAATCCAACCTTGGCCCAGTCTTCCTAAGGCCCTTCATTGGCTGTATTTTGGTAGTACTGTTCTTATTAGTTTAATAGCTGATACGACACAGAATGTTTTCAGCTCTATATGGCCTGCATGAATAGCCGCACCCAAAGCCAAAAAAAAAGCCAAGCGGTTTTGCACTAACACCCATGGCTAACTCTGTTGTTTCAAGTTCTACTATTCTTAGCTCTTTCATCTCATCATCCCTGTTACTTCCATGACTCTCGGTGGTGGTGGTCTACATGGCCATCATGATTAGCCTAACCAAATACTACAATCCAACCTTGGCCCAGTCTTCCTAAGGCCCTTCATTGGCTGTATTTTGGTAGTACTGTTCTTATTAGTTTAATAGCTAATACGACACCGAATGTTTTCAGCTCTATATGGCCTGCATGAATAGCCGCACCCAAAGCCAAAAAAAAGCCAAGCGGTTTTGCACTAACACCCATGGCTAACTCTGTTGTTTCAAGTTCTACTATTCTTAGCTCTTTCATCTCATCATCCCTGTTACTTCCAGGACTCTCGGTGGTGGTGGTCTACATTGCCATCAGGATTAGCCTAACCAAATACTACAATCCAACCTTGGCCCAGTCTTCCTAAGGCCCTTCATTGGCTGTATTTTGGTAGTACTGTTCTTATTAGTTTAATAGCTGATACGACACCGAATGTTTTCAGCTCTATATGGCCTGCATGAATTGCCGCACCCAAAGCCAAAAAAAAGCCAAGCGGTTTTGCACTAACACCCATGGCTAACTCTGTTGTTTCAAGTTCTACTATTCTTAGCTCTTTCATCTCATCATCCCTGTTACTTCCAGGACTCTCGGTGGTGGTGGTCTACATGGCCATCAGGATTAGCCTAACCAAATACTACAATCCAACCTTGGCCCAGTCTTCCTAAGGCCCTTCATTGGCTGTATTTTGGTAGTACTGTTCTTATTAGTTTAATAGCTGATACGACACCGAATGTTTTCAGCTCTATATGGCCTGCATGAATAGCCGCACCCAAAGCCAAAAAAAGGCCAAGCGGTTTTGCACTAAAACCCATGGCTAAATCTGTTGTTTCAAGTTCTACTATTCTTAGCTCTTTCATCTCATCATCCCTGTTACTTCCAGGACTCTCGTGGTGGTGGTCTACATGGCCATCATGATTAGCCTAACCAAATACTACAATCCAACCTTGGCTCAGTCTTCCTAAGGCCCTTCATTGGCTGTATTTTGGTAGTGCTGTCATCCTTTTGAATAAAAGATTACAGTAAAGGCATTGATTTTAGAAACCCACAGATCATTATTTGCAACCGTGAATTTAGAAAAAAAAATTGATTACACACCCGTCACACTTATTTATGCTCAGGCCTTTTTAATACGAGGGTCCCGGAGCCTCAACCGAAACAACAGCATGAAAGAGGAGATATGTCATCCTTTTGAATAAAAGATTACAGTAAAGGCATTGATTTTAGAAACCCACAGATCATTATTTGCAACCGTGAAATTAGAAAAAAACATTGATTACACAGCCGTGACACTTATTTATGCTCAGGCCTTTTTAATACGAGGGTCCCGGAGCCTCAACCGAAACAATTGATTTTAGAAACCCACAGATCATTATTTGCAACCGTGAAATTAGAAAAAAACATTGATTACACAGCCGTGACACTTATTTATGCTCAGGCCTTTTTAATACGAGGGTCCCGGAGCCTCAACCGAAACAACAGCATGAAAGAGGAGATATGTCATCCTTTTGAATAAAAGATTACAGGAAAGGCATTGATTTTAGAAACCCACAAATCATTATTTGCAACCGTGAAATTAGAAAAAAACATTGATTACACAGCCGTGACACTTATTTATGCTCAGGCCTTTTTAATACGAGGGTCCCGGAGCCTCAACCGAAACAACAGCATGAAAGAGGAGATATGTCATCCTTTTGAATAAAAGATTACAGGAAAGGCATTGATTTTAGAAACCCACAGATCATTATTTGCAACCGTGAAATTAGAAAAAAACATTGATTACACAGCCGTGACACTTATTTATGCTCAGGCCTTTTTAATACGAGGGTCCCGGAGCCTCAACCGAAACAACAGCATGAAAGAGGAGATATGTCATCCTTTTGAATAAAATATTACAGGAAAGGCATTGATTTTAGAAACCCACAGATCATTATTTGCAACCGTGAAATTAGAAAAAAACATTCATTAGACAGCCGTGACACTTATTTATGCTCATGCCTTTTTAATACGAGGGTCCCGGAGCCTCAACCGAAACAACAGTATGAAAGAGGAGATATGTCATCCTTTTGAATAAAAGATTACAGGAAAGGCATTGATTTTAGAAACCCACAGATCATTATTTGCAACCGTGAAATTAGAAAAAAACATTGATTACACAGCCGTGACACTTATTTATGCTCAGGCCTTTTTAATACAAGGGTCCCGGAGCCTCAACCGAAACAACAGCATGAAAGAGGAGATATGTCATCCTTTTGAATAAAAGATTACAGGAAAGGCATTGATTTTAGAAACCCACAGATCATTATTTGCAACCGTGAAATTAGAAAAAAACATTGATTACACAGCCGTGACACTTATTTATGCTCAGGCCTTTTTAATACGAGGGTCCCGGCGCCTCAACCGAAACAACAGCATGAAAGAGGAGATATGTCATCCTTTTGAATAAAAGATTACAGGAAAGGCATTGATTTTAGAAACCCACAGATCATTATTTGCAACCGTGAAATTAGAAAAAAAACATTCATTAGACAGCCATGACACTTATTTATGCTCATGCCTTTTTAATACGAGGGTCCCGGAGCCTCAACCGAAACAACAGCATGAAAGAGGAGATATGTCATCCTTTTGAATAAAAGATTACAGGAAAGGCATTGATTTTAGAAACCCACAGATCATTATTTGCAACCGTGAAATTAGAAAAAAACATTGATTACACAGCCGTGACACTTATTTATGCTCAGGCCTTTTTAATACGAGGGTCCCGGAGCCTCATCCGAAACAACAGCATGAAAGAGGAGATATGTCATCCTTTTGAATAAAAGATTACAGGAAAGGCATTGATTTTAGAAACCAACACATCATTATTTGCAACCGTGAAATTAGAAAAAAACATTCATTAGACAGCCGTGACACTTATTTATGCTCATGCCTTTTTAATACGAGGGTCCCGGAGCCTCAACAGAAAGAACAGCATGAAAGAGGACATATGGCATCCTTTTGAAAAATAGATTACAGGAAAGGCATTGATTTTAGAAAGACAGAAAAAATTTGTTACAAACGGGAAATCTAAAAAAACATTGAATAGATACCCAGTACACTTCTTTATCCTTCGGCCTTTTTAGCAGAGGCTCCAGGACACTCAACAAAACCAGCAGTAGGAAAGAGGACATATGGCATCCTTTGTGAAAAAAAGATTTGTTGCAACCGTGAATTTGAATAAAAAAAAATGGTTGGATGGACACCCAGTACAATTCTTTCTCCCTAGGCCTTTTTATAAGAGGGTCCAGGACCCTCAAACAAAACACCAGCAGGAAAGGGGACATATGGCATACTTTTTAACAATAGAGTAAGAGTACAGGAAAGGCATTGATTTTAGAAACCCATAGATAATTTTTTGCAAATGTAAATTTGAATAAAAAAATTATTCGATGGACACCCAGTACACCACTTTCTCCTTAGGCCTTTTTATAAGAGGGTCCTGGACCCTCAAAAAAAACACCAGCAGGAAAAAGGACATATGGCATACTTTTGAAAATTAGATTACAGGAAAGGCATTGATTTTAGAAACACAGAGATCAGTTATATGACCCGGGAAATAGAAAAAAACATTGATTGGACACCCAGTACACTTCTTTATCCTTAGTCCTTTTTATAAGAGTGTCCCGGAGCCTCAACAGAAAGAACAGCATGAAATAGGACATATGGCATCCTTTTGAAAAATAGATTACAGGAAAGGCATTGATTTTTGAAAGACAGAAAAAATTTGTTACAACCGTGAAATCTAAAAAAATATTGAATAGACACCCAGTACACTTCTTTATCCTTAGGCCTTTTTAGCAGAGGCTCCAGGACACTCAAAAAAACCAGCAGTAGGAAAGAGGACATATGGCATCCTTTGTGAAAAATAGATTATAGGAAAGGCATTGATTTTAGAAACCCGGGGATAATTTGTTGCAACCGTGAATTTTAATTAAAAAAAAAATGATTGGATGGACACCCAGTACAATTATTTATCCATAAGGCCTTTTTATAAGAGGGTCCAGGACCCTCAAACAAAAAACCAGCAGGAAAGAGGACATATGGCATACTTTTGAACAATAGAGTACAGGAAAGGCATAGATTTTAGAAACCCATAGAATTTTTTTTTTAAATGTAAATTTGAATAAAAAAAATGATTCGATGGACAGCCAGTACACCTCTTTCTCCTTAGGCCTTTTTATAAGAGGGTCCTGGACCCTCAAAAAAAACACCAGCAGGAAAGAGGACGTATGGCATCCTTTTGAACAATAGAGTACAGGTACAGCATTGATTTTACAAACCCAGAGATCATTTTGTTCAATTGTTAAATAGAAAAATAAAAATGAGTGGCCAACCAGTACACCTCTTTCTCCTTAGGCCTTTTTATAAGAGGGTCCTGGACACTCAAAAAAAACACCAGCAGGAAAGAGGACGTATGGCATCCTTTTGAACAATAGAGTACAGGTAAGGCATTGATTTTACAAAACCAGAGATAATTTTGGTCAAATGAGAAATAGAAAATAAAAAAGAGTGGACACCCAGTACACCTCTTTCAACTTAGGCCTTTTTATAAGAGTGTCCAGGACCCTCAAACAAAATACCAGCAGGAAAGAGAACATATGGCATACTTTGGAACAATAGAGTACTGGTACGGCATTGATTTGTGAAACCCACAGATAATTGTTTGTAAAAGTGAAATAGCACCAAAAACCATGCTTGGACTCCCATTCCAGGTCGTTCTCCTTCAGCTTTTTTATAAGAGGGTCCAGCACCCTCAACAGAAACAACTGCAGGAAACACCACCACATATGCCATCCTTTTGCACAAGCGAGTACAGGTATGGCATCCATTTTAGAAACCCAAAGATAATTGAGAGGAACCAGGAACATTTTTCTAAAAACTGGATGGGGCACCCATTACTACAGGTCATTCTCCTTCAGCCTTTTTATATCATGGGCCACGACCCGCAACAGGCACAACAGCATGAAACACAACATATGCCACCTTTTTGCACAATAGAGTACAGGTATGTCATAGATGGAACACGGAGATAATTTAGAGCAACCAAGAGATGGATAAAGATGCTTGGTCGGTCCTACTCTTTCAAATTTGTTGCATTTTGCGTTCAATTGAATGGTACACCGGATATGAGTGGTGTGTAAAGTTGTACAATTCATAATAGTTTAATCACTAGTGTTATGTGCATTATTTTTTTTATTTGAGTTTTGTACCCACAGAGATGCAGCAGAGGCCAGAAAAATTAGGAATG
Source organism: Bombina bombina (assembly GCF_027579735.1). Lineage (NCBI taxonomy): Eukaryota > Metazoa > Chordata > Amphibia > Anura > Bombinatoridae > Bombina > Bombina bombina. The sequence goes on along the minus strand of NC_069503.1, from coordinate 654,753,068 downwards.
TACAAATGACTGAAAAATTGGGGTATTGTTGGAGCAACTGCTGTAGCAGCGGCCAGAAAAATCAATGTTTGTAAAACATTTATAAAGTGCCCTAAAAGCTTGTGGCTTGAACACTAGTTGTTGGCGGATAAGTCAAGCAAGTCCTCCGTCTTTATAACCAAAAAAAAAAGGCCAGCCTGTGTACCAGTTGTAGCCCAAGGCAGCTCATATCATCATCAGTAGTTTTTTATTCAAATCGGGATCCAGCCCTCATTCATTTTTATAAAAGTGAGATAGTCAAGGCTTTTTTGACCTAGGCGACTTCTCTTCTCAGTGACAAAACCTCCTGCTGCACTAAAAGTCCTTTCGGACAGGACACTTGAAGCGGGGCAGGCCAGAAGTTCCATTGCAAATTGGGATAGCTCAGGCCACAAGTCCAGCCTGCACACCCAGTAGTCAAGGGGTCCATCGCTCCTGAGAGTGTCGAGATCCGCAGTTAAAGCTAGGTAGTCTGCTACCTGTCGGTTGAGTCTTTCTCTAAGGCTGGATCCCGAAAGGCTCTGATGGTGCATGGGAGTTAAAAAGGTACGCATGTCCTCCATCAACAAGACGTCAGGAAAGTGCCCGGTCCTTGCCGCCGTGGTCGTGGGAGGAGGAGGATTAATTTCATCTCTTCCCCTGTTACATTCCCGTGGTGCTGTGACATCACCCTTATACGCTGTGTAAAGCATAGTTTTTAATTTATTATGAAAATGCTCCATCCTTTCCGACTTGCGGGAATTTGGTAACATTTCAGGCACTTTATGCTTATACCGGGGGTCGAGGAGCGTGGACACCCAGTATAGGTCGTTCTCCTTCAGCTTTTTTATACGAGGGTCCCTCAACAGGCACGACAGCATGAAAGAACCCATTTGAACAAGGTTGGATGCTGAGCTAATCATGTCGCGTTCCTCCTCCTCACTGATCTCACTGATGGTATCTTCTTCCCCCCAGCCACGTACAACACCACGGGTACCAGAGAGGTGACAACAACGAGCACCCTGGGATGACTGTTGTGCTCGGTCTTCCTCCTCCTCATCCTCCCCAAAGCCACATTCCTCCTCTGACTCCTCTTCCTCACAATCCTCTTCCTGCGTTGCCGCAGGTCCAGCAAGCAATGCTGATTCGGCTGTTTGCGGGGGTGATGGACACCACAACTCTCCCGCTTCCTCTTCATCTACTGCCTGACCCAGCCCTCTTCGCAGGGCACGCTCCAGGAAGAAAACAAATGGTATGATGTCGCTGATGGTGCCTTCGGTGCGACTGACAAGGTTTGTCACCTCCTCAAAAGGACGCATGAGCCTACAGGCATTGCGCATGAGCATCCAGTAATTTGGCAAAAATATCCCCAGCTCCCCAGAGGCTGTCCTAGCACCCCGGTCATACAAATACTCATTAACAGCTTTTTCTTGTTGGAGCAGGCGGTCAAACATTAGGAGTGTTGAATTCCACCGTGTCGGGCTGTCGCAAATCAAGCGCCTCACTGGCAGGTTGTTTCGACGCTGGATATCAGACAAGTGCGCCATGGCCGTGTAGGAACGCCTGAAATGGCCACACACCTTCCTGGCCTGCTTCAGGACGTCCTGTAAGCCTGGGTACTTATGGACAAATCATTGTACAATCAGATTACACACATGTGCCATGCACGGCACATGTGTCAACTTGCCCAATTTCAATGCCGCCACCAAATTACTTCCATTGTCAGAAATAACCTTGCCAATCGCCAGTTGGTGTGGAGTCAGCCACTGATCCACCTGTGCGTTCAGGGCGGTCAGGAGTGCTGGTGCGGTGTGACTCTCCGCTTTCAGGCAAGTCAACCCCAAGACGGCGTGACACTGCCGTACCCGGGATGTAGCATAGTACCTGGGGAGCTGGGGGGGTGCCATAGATGCGGAGCAAGACGCAGAAGTTGAAGAGGACTCAGCCGAGGAAGAGGTTATGGAAGAGGATGGAGTAGGAGGAGTAGAGGAGGTAGCAGCAGGCCTGCCTGCAAGTCGTGGCGGTGTCACCAACTCTTCTGCAGAGCCATGCATTCCATGCTTGTCAGAAGTCAACAGGTTTACCCAATGCGCAGTGTAGGTGATATACCTGCCCTGACCATGCTTTGCAGACCAGCTATCCGTGGTCATATGGACACTTGCCCCAACGCTGTGTGCCAGACATGCCATAACTTCCTTTCTCACAACAGAGTACAGGTTTGGGATTGCCTTTTGTGAAAAGAAATTTCTGCCAGGTACCTTCCACTGCAGTGTCCCAATAGATACAAATTTTTTGAAAGCATCAGACTCCACCAGCTTGTATGGTAAAAGCTGGCGGGCTAAGAGTTCAGACAAGCCAGCTGTCAGACGCCGGGCAAGGGGGTGACTTTGAGAAATTGGCTTCTTACGCTAAAACATGTCCTTGACAGACACCTGACTGTGGGCAGATGACCAGGAACTGCTACGTAAGAGAGACTTAGTGGAGGATGGTTGAGAGGGGGCAAGGAGGACAGCATTGGTTGACGTGGCTGAAGATGCTGGAGCAGGAGGAGGAGGGTGGCTTTCACTTTTCTGTGCTGCTTCTACTCATGTGTTCTTCCCATCGGCCTTTGTGATGGGAGACCATGTGCCTTCGCAAAGCAGTTGTACCTAGGTGGCTGTTGGACTTCCCATGACTCAGTTTCTTTTGGCACAGGTTGCAAATGGCATCGCTGTTGTCAGAGGCAGACACACAAAAAATGCCACACTGCTGAGCTCTGCGATGATGGCATTCTGGTGGTGGCAACAGCATGCGTTGATGGGCGTCGGCGGGCTGTCTGGCTGACCCCTGGTGACGATGCATGCTGTCTGAATGTGCCACTAGCTCCTTGAGACGACCTCCCCGTGCTTCCAAATCATCTCCTCCTCCTCCTCTCTGTCTCCCCATCTGAACTTCCCCCCTCTTCTTCTTCTCTTCTAGCAGGCACCCACGTGACATCCACCAACACATCATCATCAACCGCTTCACTTGTATCTGAAACATCAAGAAAGGAAGCAGCAGCGGGTACAACATCATCATCATCACACCGTACCTCCATGTCGGTAATGCTGCCTGACTGAGACTGATCACTATTATCTACATCCTCTGTCAATAATGGTTGCGCATCACTCATTTCTTCAAAATGATGTGTCAATAACTCCTGTGACAGATCAAGTGAAGCGGCTGTGGTGCTAGTGTTGGTGGTGGCGACAGGCGGCGGGGTGTCACTGGTCACTTGAGACCTGCCCAAAGCACAGCTGGACTTAGATGGTGCGTCAAGGTTAGGAGGACTAGCAGCGGAAGCTGAAGAAGATTGGGTTTCCTGTGTTAGCCATTCAACTAGGTCCTCCTCAGAAGTTTTTGCATCCCCCCTGGCACCCGGCGTCTGAACAATGTGCATATTTGTAGGGTCTAAAGGAATCACAGCACCACGACCACAACCACGGAACCTGCGGGGTGGCCTGCCTCTGCCTGTCATTTTTTTTTAAATGGACACTAACAATACTATTACACCAATTGAGTGGTGGCACTGTGAAAGTGGGCACAGTATATGCTGTGAGACTGACAACAACAAAAAAGACAGATGTTTTAAAAATCACAAATTGTTAATTTTATTAAATATTACTAGTACTGTGGCAACAAATATGATTGTTTGGCACTATTTGGCAAATGAGCCTGTCTGGCACACACGCTGGGAGAAAGGAAACTGCAATTCAATGGCACTAGGAGACTGAAGAATCACAGTCAAAACAGTTATGACTAACAAAAATTCCAATCCTGTTACAATAAATATGAGTGGTGGCACTAATTGGCTAGTTGGGACTGGCACACAGGCAGGCAGGCAGGAGGAAAATGCAATTCAAGGGCAATAGTAGACTGCAGATTGACAGTCAAAACAGTGTTGATTGACAAATTTTGCAATACTGTTAAAAGAAATATGATTGCTAGCACTAATTGGATAGTTGGGCCTGGCACACAGGCTGGCAGGCAGTAGAAAAGTGCAATTCAATGGCACAAGCAAAATGAGGATTAAGATCAACAATCAAGATTTTTTTATTTTAATTAGTAACTATACTGTGACAACAATTAGGATTGGTGTAAATAGTTGGCAAGACGGCCTGGCACAAAAGGATGGCAGGCAGGAGGGAGATGCAATTCAAGGACACTAGGAGACTGATTACTGACAGTCTAAACAGTGATGATTGACAATTTTTGCAATACTGTTAACAGAAATATGATTGCTGACAACAATTGGCTAGGTGGGCCTGGCTCACAGCAGGCTGCAAGGCAGGAGGAAAGTGTTATTCAATGGCACCAGCAAACTGACAATTCAAATCACAGCAACTATTACCAACATTTTTAATTTTTAATTATTAGAATATTGTCACAACAAATATGATTGGTGTAAATATTTTTTAAGTAGGCCTGGCACACAGGCTTGGAAGGCTGTAGAAAAGTGCAATTCAAAGGCACGAGCAAACTGAGGGTTAAGATCATCAACAATAAAGATTTTTTTAATTGTAATTAGTAACTATACTGTGACAAAATATTTGGATTGGTGTAAATAGTTGGCAAGACGGCCTGGCACAAAAGGATGGCAGGCAGGAGGGAGATGCAATTCAAGGACACTAGGAGACTGATTACTGACAGTCTAAACAGTGATGATTGACAATTTTTGCAATACTGTTAACAGAAATATGATTGCTGACAACAATTGGCTAGGTGGGTCTGGCTCACAGCAGGCTGCAAGGCAGGAGGAAAGTGCTATTCAATGGCACCAGCAAACTGACGATTCAAATCACAGCAACTATTACCAAAAATTTTAATATTTAATTATTAGAATACTGTCACAACAAATATGATTGGTGTAAATATTTTTCAAGTAGGCCTGGCACACAGGCTTGGAAGGCTGTAGAAAAGTGCAATTCAAAGGCACGAGCAAACTGAGGGTTAAGATCATCAACAATAAAGATTTTTTTTAATTGTAATTAGTAACTATACTGTGACAAAATATTTGGATTGGTATAAATAGTTGGCAAGACGGCCTGGCACAAAAGGATGGCAGGCAGGAGGGAGATGCAATTCAAGGACACTAGGAGACTGATTACTGACAGTCTAAACAGTGATGATTGACAATTTTTGCAATACTGTTAACAGAAATATGATTGCTGACAACAATTGGCTAGGTGTGCCTGGCTCACAGCAGGCTGCAAGGCAGGAGGAAAGTGATATTCAATGGCACCAGCAAACTGAGGATTCAAATCACAGCAACTATTACCAAAAAAATTAATTTTTAATTCTTAGAATACTGTCACAACAAATATGATTGGTGTACATATTTTTTAAGTAGGCCTGGCACACAGGCTTGAAAGGCTGTAGAAAAGTGAAATTCAAAGGCACGAGCAAACTGAGGATTAAGATCATCAACAATAAAGATTTTTTTAATTTTAATTAGTAACTATACTGTGACAAAAAATTTGGATTGGTGTAAATAGTTGGCAAGATGGCCTGGCACAAAAGGATGGCAGGCAGGAGGGAGATGCAATTCAAGGACACTAGGAGACTGATTACTGACAGTCTAAACAGTGATGATTGACAATTTTTGCAATACTGTTAACAGAAATATGATTGCTGACAACAATTGGCTAGGTGTGCCTGGCTCACAGCAGGCTGCAAGGCAGGAGGAAAGTGCTATTCAATGGCACCAGCAAACTGAGGATTCAAATCACAGCAACTATTACCAAAAATTTTAATTTTTAATTCTTAGAATACTATCACAACAAATATGATTGGTGTAAATATTTTATAAGTAGGCCTGGCACACAGGCTTGAAAGGCTGTAGAAAAGTGCAATTCAAAGGCACGAGCAAACTGAGGATTAAGATCATCAACAATAAAGATTTTTTTAATTTTAATTAGTAACTATACTGTGACAAAAAATTTGGATTGGTGTAAATAGTTGGCAAGATGGCCTGGCACAAAAGGATGGCAGGCAGGAGGGAGATGCAATTCAAGGAAACTAGGAGACTGATTACTGACAGTCTAAACAGTGATGATTGACAATTTTTGCAATACTGTTAACAGAAATATGATTGCTGACAACAATTGGCAAGGTGGGCCTGGCTCACAGCAGGCTGCAAGGCAGGAGGAAAGTGCTATTCAATGGCACCAGCAAACTGACGATTCAAATCACAGCAACTATTACCAAAAATTTTAATTTTTAATTATTAGAATAATGTCACAACAAATATGATTGGTGTAAATATTTTTTAAGTAGGCCTGGCACACAGGCTTGGAAGGCTGTAGAAAAGTGCAATTCAAAGGCACGAGCAAACTGAGGGTTAAGATCATCAACAATAAAGATTTTTTTAATTGTAATTAGTAACTATACTGTGACAAAAAATTTGGATTGGTGTAAATAGTTGGCAAGACGGCCTGGCACAAAAGGATGGCAGGCAGGAGGGAGATGCAATTCAAGGAAACTAGGAGACTGATTACTGACAGTCTAAACAGTGATGATTGACAATTTTTGCAATACTGTTAACAGAAATATGATTGCTGACAACAATTGGCTAGGTGGGCCTGGCTCACAGCAGGCTGCAAGGCAGGAGGAAAGTGCTATTCAATGGCACCAGCAAACTGAGGATTCAAATCACAGCAACTATTACCAAAAATTTTAATTTTTAATTATTAGAATACTGTCACAACAAATATGATTGGTGTAAATATTTTTTAAGTAGGCCTGGCACACAGGCTTTGAAGGCTGTAGAAAAGTGAAATTCAAAAGCACGAGCAAACTGAGGATTAAGATAATCAACAATAAAGATTTTTTTAATTTTAATTAGTAACTATACTGTGACAAAAAATTTGGATTGGTGTAAATAGTTGGCAAGACGGCCTGGCACAAAATGATGGCAGGCAGGAGGGAGATGCAATTCAAGGAAACTAGGAGACTGATTACTGACAGTCTAAACAGTGATGATTGACAATTTTTGCAATACTGTCAACAGAAATATGATTGCTGACAACAATTGGCTAGGTGGGCCTGGCTCACAGCAGGCTGCAAGGCAGGAGGAAATTGCTATTCAATGGCACCAGCAAACTGAGGATTCAAATCACAGCAACTATTACCAAAAATTTTAATTTTTAATTATTAGAATACTGTCACAACAAATATGATTGGTGTAAATATTTTTTAAGTAGGCCTGGCACACAGGCTTGGAAGGCTGTAGAAAAGTGCAATTCAAAGGCACGAGCAAACTGAGGGTTAAGATCAACACTAAAAATTTTTTTTATTTAAATTAATAACTATACTGTCTGACTGTGACAACAATTATGATTGGTGTAAATAGTTGGCTAGACAGCCTGGCACAAAAGGCTGGCAGTGGCAGGCAGGAGGTAAATGAAATTCAATGGCCCTAGGAGACTGAATATTTGCAGTCCAAAAAATTATTTATTTATTTTTTTATTATTACTGTTACAAGAATTGTGATTGGTGCCACTAATTGGCTACTTGGGCCTGGCAGACAGGCTGGCAGATATGAGTCGTGGATGGTAGGTAGGGCAGTAATTTAACACAGTATGCTGTGTAAGTGACAAAAACACAGGACTGATAGAAAATTAAGTTACATTACACTAGCAAAATATTTTAAAATTTTAGATTTTAATATTAAAATTATGTTAAGAAGTGCAATGCACATATGACTCTATGAGTGGTCGCACTGGCTGGCTGCTACGTAGGGCAGCAATTATAACAACAGTATGCTGTGTAAGTCAGATAGACAGTTAGACACAGGCCTGATAGAAAATACAATTAGATTACACTAGCATAATGATTTAAAGACTTTTTTTTGGAAATTTTAAGAAAAAGGTTAAGCACATACATATGAGTCGTGGCTGATAGCCTTGGAAGGGCAGCTATTAAAAACATTAGGCTATGTATGTCGGATACACACACGCCTGATAGAAAATACTATTAGATTACACTAGAAAAATGATTGAAATTATTTTTTTGGGGGGGGGAATTAAAAAAAGGTTAAACACATATGAGTCGTGGCTCATAGACTAGGGAGGGCAGCAAGTAAACACAGTAGGCTCTCTATGTCAGCAAAACACACAGGCAAGATAGAAAATTAGATTTGATTACACTAGCAAACAAATTTAAACTTTTTTTTTTTTTATATATATATATATATTAAAATTAAGGTGAAAGAAAAATAGATATGAGTGCTGGGTGGCTGCCTGGCACAGACCAATTAACCAAAAGACTGAAAAAAAAGAGGTATATTAATTCTGAGTGAGCCTGACAGACACAGGCATGATAGTAAATGTAATTAGATTACACTAGAAAAATATTTTTTTTTGTTTTTTTTTTAAATTAAAAATAATGTTATAAACAGATATTAACAATGCTGGCTGCTGGCTGGCACAGAGCAATGAACCAGAGTGTATGCTGTGTGACACTGGCCCGATAGAAAATGAAAAAAAATTACACTAGAAAAATAATTATATTTTTGGGTTAGTTAAATTTAAACTAATGTTGTTAGGGAGATATCAGTGGTGGCAGTAGTCACAGCATATGCTGTGAGCCTTAAACACACAGCTGAAAGCCAGGCAAATGCTAATAAAAAAAAGAAAAAAAAAAAAAACGGCACGAAATATAGCCCTAAAAAGGGCTTTTTGGGGTGCTGTGCTTGCAGCAGAGATGAGTGGAGTCCTTCTGGACTGTAAATACACTAGCCTAGCTATGTTTTTCCTATTAATGTCAGGAGCAAAAACACAACACGTCCTCTCATTAAAAAAGCAAGGTCGTTATGAGTCTAAAATGGCGGATTCTGAGTAGCTCGGAGTGTCTGTGAGGGAGTGTCTGATGTTGATTGGCTCTAATGTGTCAGGCGGCTGTGACATAAAGGGTCAAAGTTTCCACAATGATGACACATAGGGGCGGATCGAACATCGCCATGTGTTCGCCCACAAACTCGAACGCGAACAACCTATGTTCGTTGTGAACCGTTCGCAGGCGAACAGTTTGGGACATCACTAGTGTTATATACCTGACATCCGTGAATGTTGTGTTTTTTGAGACTCTGGCAGCTCTTATCTACACATTTATTTGAGGCTTTATACAGGGTTGCTGGATAAGGTTACTAACTTTCGGCTAGATTTAGGCAATTATCCTTCTAGAGCTGGGTCTTTTTTAGAATATGCCAGTGGGACTTGAGAATCTTTTAAATTTTTGGTGCCGCACTGTTATATGTCGTGATAAAATATGGACCACTGTATTCATTTTTCGAAGCCTTTGGTTTTTTCTTTCCATCTCTTAAGGGTTTTCTATCTAGTTTTTCAACCCTTTTGTATGATTCTTCTATATTTTTTTCACCTGGAATTTTTCTTTCAAGGAAGATATTGCTTGTTCAAAATCTTCTTCTTTTGTGCAATTTTGTTTTACTCTCTGAAATTGACCGAAAGGTATATTTTTTATACACTTTGTCGGTAAAGACCCGCGTAGCTAACGCAGCTTTTTTTCCCAACGCACCCTTAAGACAATGCTGATATTTAGAGTTGTCTGAAGGGCTGCGTTAGGCTCCAAAAAGGGTGCGTTGAGCCGAATGTATCGCCACTTCAACCCTCAATACCAGCGGTGCTTACGGTAGCGGTAAGCTGGCAAAACGTGCTTGTGCACGATTCCCCCATAGGAAACAATGGGGCAGTTTGGGATGAAAATAAAACCTAACACCTGCAAAAAAGCAGCGTTAAGCTCCCAACGCAGCCCCATTGTTTCCTATGGGGAAAGAATTTCTAAGTCTGCACCTAACACCCTAACATGAACCCAGAATCTAAACACCCCTAACCTTATACTCATTAACCCCTAATCTGCTGCCCCCGATATCGCTGACACCTGCATTATACTATTAACCCCATATCTGCCGCTCCGGACACCGCCGCAACCTACATTATACCTATGTACCCCTAATCTGCTGCCCCTAACATAGCCGACCCTATATTATATTTATTAACCCCTAATTTGCCCCCCCAATGTTGCCGCTACCTTACCTACACTTATTAACCCCTAATCTGCCGACCGGACCTCGCCGCAACTCTAATAAAGTTATTAACCCCTAAACCGTTGCACTCCTGCCTCGCAAACCCTATAATAAATAGTATTAACCCCTAATCTGCCCCCCCAACGTCGCCGCCACCTAACTTCAAGTATTAACCCCTAATCTGCTGACCGGACCTCGCCGCTGTTCCAATCAGCCAATAGAATGCGAGCTCAATCTGATTGGCTGATTGGATCAGCCAATAGGATTGAACTTGAATCTGATTAGCTGATTTAATTAGCCAATCAGATTTTTCCTACCTTAATTTCGATTGGCTGATAGAATCCTATCAGCCAATCGGAATTCCAGGGACGCCATCTTGGATGACGTCATTTAAAAGAACCTTAATTCGGCGAGTAGGCGTCAGTTGAAGAGGATGGATCCGCGTTGGCTGGAAGAAGATGGCTCCGTTCCGGATGGATGAAGATAGAAGATGCCGCTTGGATGAAGATGTTTGCCGGTCCGGATGTCCTCTTCTGCCCGGATACGATGAAGACTTCTGCCGCTCCGGATGTCCTCTTTTGGTCCATCGGTGCCCTGCTGGGTGAACATGACTCAAGGTAGGGAGATCTACAGGGGGGTAGTGTTAGGTTTATTTAAGGGGGGTTTGGATTAGAGTAGGGGTATGTGGTGGTGGGTTTGAATGTTGGGGGGGTTGTATTTTTTTTTACAGGCAAAAGAGCTGATTACTTAGGGGCATGCCCCGCAAAAAGCCCTTTTAAGGGCTGGTAAAAGAGCTGGTTACTTTTTAATTTTGAATAGGGTAGGGACCTTTATTATTTTGCGGGGCTTTTTTATTTTATTAGGGGGCTTAGAGTAGGTGTAATTAGCCTAATATTCTTGTAATCTTTTTTATTTTTTGTAATTTAGTGTTTGTTTTTTTTGTAATTTAGTTTAGTTTATTTAATTGTATGTAATTGTAGGTAATTTATTTAATTAATTTATTGATAGTGTAGTGTTCGGTTTAATTGTAACTTACCTTATTTTACAGGTAATTTTGTAATTATTTTAACTAGGTAGCTAATAAATAGTTAATAACTATTTAATAGCTATTTTACCTAGTTAAAATAAATACAAAGTTGCCTGTAAAATAAATATAAATCCTAAAATAGCTACAATATAATTATTTGTTATATTGTAGTTATATTAGAGTTTATTTTACAGGTAAGTATTTAGTTTTAAATAGGAATACTTTAGTTAATAAGATTTAATTTATTTCGTTAGATTAAAATTATATTTCACTTAGGGGGGTGTTAGGGTTAGGGTTAGACTTAGCTTTAGGGGTTAATACATTTATTATAGTGGCGGCGAGGTCCGGTAGGCAGATTAGGGGTTAATAAGTGTAGTTAGGTAGCGGCGACGTTGGGGGGGCAGATTAGTGGTTAATAAATATTATGTAGGTGTCGGCGATGTTAGGGGCAGCAGATTAGGGGTTCATAGGGATAATGTAGGTGGCGGCGGTGTGCGGTCGGCAGATTAGGGGTTAAAAATATTATTATAGTGTCGGCGATGTGGGGGGACCTCGGTTTAGGGGTACATAGGTAGTTTATGGGTGTTAGTGTACTTTTGAGCACAGTAGTTAAGAGCTTTATAAACCGGCGTTAGCCCATAAAGCTCTTAACTAGTGACTTTTTTTCGGCTGGAGTCTTGTCGGTAGAGGCTCTACCGCTCACTTCAGCCAAGACTCTAAATACCGGCGTTAGGAAGATCCCATTGAAAATATAGGATACACAATAAGGGGATCTGCGGTATGGAAAAGTCACGTCTTGAAAGTGAGCGTTAGACCCTTTCCTGCCTGACTCTAAATACCAGCGGGCGGCCAAAAGCAGCGTTAGGACCCCTTAACGCTGCTTTTGACGGCTAACGCAGAACTCTAAATCTAGGTGTTTGTTTCTTCTTGTTTTACATATTACTTTTAAAACCTCCATGTGCCTGGGTACCCACATTGACATTTGAGTATGGGGGTTCTGGACCACAGCCATTATTTGCCATTGTTAGCTGGTACAAATATTGTGAAATATATATATATATATATATATATATATGTGTGTGTGTGTGTGTACATATATATATCTATGTGTTTCTATGTGTATATAGTTATTTATGAGAGTTATTTATGAGTTAGCATTGATTGGCTAAAATACAAGTCTGTCAAAAGAACTGAAATAAGTTGTCAGAGGCTTCAGAGGCTTGTTGTTCGAGGCTTAGATACAAGGTAATCAGTTAATTCATATAAATGTGTTGGCTATGGAAGACTGGGGAATGGGTAATAAAGGGATTATTCAGTTATACGTTCGTATTTCTGTGTATATTTTACAAATTACATTGCATTTTGTATTTTCTCTATTATAAAATAAAACATAGCTTTAGAAAGTGGTAGGGACAGGGAAGTTCCCTGGACTGAACAGGGGAGTTCCCATGGTATGTCTGAAGCTTTCTCATAATTCTTGTGAAATGCTGTAAGTATTTTAAATAAGCTGGAATTACTGAATTATCTCACCAGCTGTATGCAGGTGAAGTTTACTTAAAATTCACAATACACTTATTTAACTAAGAGAAAAGTATTATACACTAAATTACTGGCAAAACCAAGTTAAATTGCTGTGAAAATATTATAGTTTAATTTGTACTTTCTGCAAACTGAGACTTTATATCAGCCCCAGATGTTCTCCAGTAAACTTCTCTCTCCCCTGTGAAATTCTGTATCCCAGAGGATCTCATTACTTTCTATAGAGGGCAACTCTCATCTCCCTGTAAAGTCTGCACTATAATCTCTCTCCAAACTAGAGAATCTTTGCTTATCAGGCACATAGAACATAATGAGGCTCTCTGGTAAACTGAAGCTGTCAGTTTTTCAGTTTTATTTAAATAGAAGAAATAGAAAGTGCTATGTAATTTGTAAAATATAAATATAATATATATATATATATATATATATATATATATATATATATATATATATATATATATATATATATTGGTTGCTGCACATAGAAGCCTCATGTGATTGGCTCACCCATGTGCATTGCTTTTTCTTCAAATAAGGATATCTAAAAAATGAAGCAAACACACACAAAATATGACCCTAATTTGTTAAAGTTACACAGAAACTGTCAAAGCATAATCAGAATTTGTAAAATCACAATTCTAAAAACACTGCTGTATACAAAATAAAATACAAAATAGAAAGTATAAAGTTGAAGCCTAGTAAAACTTAATCTGCATTTTACAGTAATATAAAATACAAATCACAAATTCTAAGTTTAACAAAACTCGCATTTCATGCAGTGCTATATTGCACTAGTTTTGTCTCTCAAAATTTGCCTGTTGTGAAAGATCTTGCAGTGCTGGAGGATTATTTTATATCATCTCATCTGAACATAGAGGTTTATATCATCAGGTCCAAAGATGGGAGCAGGAATGATTCAGCTCATAAGGGCAAATTATTGTAGTGTTAGAACCAGTCAACATTGAGGCACCTTATAAGTTGATAACTGGCTAAGCAGAATACGGCCATTTTATGTTACTAAAATCTCAATTTTAATATAAAAGCATAGGTGATTTGTGCAAGCTTTTTTTTTTTTTTAAATGTCTTGTTTATACTGCTATTAAAACACTATACTGACATTAAACACTTTGAGATGGTAATATAAATTGATAACTTGTATATATAGATAAAACTCTTCAATATATTGATTTCTATGGGGGATACATGCATGCATACACAAAAAAATAAGTTAGATTTTTCGCGCTATTTGGGTTGCCTCTAACACAAAATAATTTTTTTGGGTACTTGTAATATGAATGCAGCCCAATTAGCGCAAAAAGCTTGCCTCTAGTAGAGTTTTTCGCAATCACAAAAAAGATACCGCGCCACTTGTAATCTAGCGCTTAGTGTTTAAAGGGCCATGATACCCACATTTTTTCTTTCATGATTTAGAAAGAGAATGCATTTTTTAACATCTTTCTAATGTCTTCTATTATCTAATTTGTTTTATTCTCTTGATATTCTTTGCTGAAAAGCATATCTAGATATGCTCAGTAGCTGCTGATTGGTTGCTGCACATAGAAGCCTCATGTGATTGGCTCACCCATGTGCATTGCTTTTTCTTCAAATAAGGATATCTAAAAAATGAAGCAAAATAAATAATAGAAGTAAATTGTAATGTTGTTTAAATTTGTATGTTCTATCTGAATCATGAAAGAAAGATTTTGGGTTTAGTGGCCCTTTAATGTCCCTTTAAATAAGGAAGTTTTGTCACTTGAACCTAAATATGCTATTTTGCTTTGACATGTATAGTAACATATGTAGTAATTTATTGTTACTGTTATGTGACATGTAATGTAATATCTGAGTAATTGTCTGGCTATGCCCAATTTATTATGAAACATAGACTAAATAATGAAGTCTGACACAATTAGTTTGAGTACTGATTAAAAATAAATGTAATATCATAAAATTGGGAAATCTTGAGGGTGAAAATGCAATTGAAGTGTTGTTTTTGTTTTACTAATATTTATGTTATGGGTCATTTGTGAAGAAATATATTTATTTTAAATTTACTCTGTAGCTATTAGACTTAAACATTTTAATTGAATACATTAAGATGATCTAATCTCCAGTGATGATGGTGAGATTAATGATCAATAGTTAGGGGGGTAGTTATCAAGCCGTCAACCTCAAATACGCTGGAATTCCGCAGCGTATTTGTGGCGAGGCTGATTCGCCTTAGTTATCAAAGGCTCGAGACCGTCAAAAGTAGAATTTTGTGACATAAACTTCGATCCGCCGGACTCAGTCCGACACAGATCGATTCTTACGTCACTCCAGATGTTCCGCACACAAGTGCGGCACAATCTCACTACTTTTGCTAGGTATCATATGACTAGCAGGTACGCTCGGCACTTTTACGGCCCAGCGTACCTGGTTTTCAAACCGCCACCCCTGGAGGCGGCGGATCCCCTAGGAATCAATGGGAGTCTGACCATAGCGAAAGTACAAGTTCGCTGCTGACAGACATCCCATTGATTTCTATGGGAGCTGTCTGCACCTAACACCCTAACATGTACCCCGAGTCTAAACACCCCTAATCTGTCCCCCCTACACCGCCGCAACTAAATAAAGTTATTACCCCCTAAACCGCCACTCCCGGAGCCCACCGCAAGCTACTCTATACATATTAACCGCTAAAACGCCGCTCCCGGAGCCCACCGCAACTATAATAAATGTATTAACCCCTAAACCGCCGCTCCCTGAACCCGCCGCAACCTATATTAAACTTATTAACCCCTAATCTGCCCCCCCCCTACACCGTTGCCACCTATAATACATTTATTAACCCCTATCCAGCCCCCCTCTACGCCGGCGCCACTGTAATAAAATTATTAACCCCTAAACCTAAGTCTAACACTAACCCTAACGCCCCCCTAACTTAAATATTAATTAAATAAATCTAAATAATATTTCTATTATTAACTAAATTAATCCTATTTAAAACTAAATACTTGCCTTTAAAATAAACCCTAATATAGCTACAATATAAATAATAATTATATTGTAGCTATCTTAGGATTTATTTTTATTTTACAGGCAACTTTCAATTTATTTTAACTAGGTACAATAGCTATTAAATAGTTATTAACTATTTAATAGTTACCTAGCTAAAATAAACTGAAATTTACCTGTAAAATAAATCCTAACCTAAGTTACAATTACACCTAACACTACACTATACTTTAATAAATTATTCCTATTTAAAACTAAATACTTGCCTTTAAAATAAACCCTAATATAGCTACAATATAAATAATAATTATATTGTAGCTATCTTAGGATTTATTTTTATTTTACAGGCAACTTTCAATTTATTTTAACTAGGTACAATAGCTATTAAATAGTTATTAACTATTTAATAGTTACCTAGCTAAAATAAACTGAAATTTACCTGTAAAATAAATCCTAACCTAAGTTACAATTACACCTAACACTACACTATACTTTAATAAATTATTCCTATTTAAAACTAAATACTTACCTGTAAAATAAACCCTAATATAGCTACAATATAAATAATAATTATATTGTAGCTATCTTAGGATTTATATTTATTTTACAGGTAACTTTGTATTTATTTTAGCTAGTTAGAATAGTTATTCAAGTTATTAACTATTTAATAACTACCTAGCTAAAAGAAATACAAAATTACCTGTAAAATAAATCCTAACCTAAGTTATAATTAAACCTAATACTACACTATCATTAAATTAATTAAATAAACTACCTACAAATAACTACAATTAAATACAATTACATAAACTAACTAAAGTACAAAAAATAAAAAAAGCTAAGTTATAAAAAATAAAAAAATAAGTTACAAACATTTTAAAAATATTACAACAATGTTAAGCTACTTACACCTAATCTAAGCCCCCTAATAAAATAACAAACCCCCCAAAATAAAAAAAATGCCCTACCCTATTCTAAATTAAATAAAGTTCAAAGCTCTTTTACCTTACCAGCCCTTAAAAGGGCCATTTGTAAGGGGGCATGCCCCAAAAAGTTCAGCTCTTTTGCCTTCCATCAGCCAATCAGATTTTTCCTACCTTAATTCCGATTGGCTGATAGAATCCTATCAGCCAATCGGAATTGAGGGGACGCCATCTTGGATAACGTCCCTTAAAGGAGCCTTCATTCGTCGTAGTCTGTCGGTGAAGAAGGATGTTCCGTGTCGGCGGGAGGAAGATTCAAGACCCGGCTTGGAAGATGACATCGCCCGGATAGAAGACCTCTTCAGCGCCTCTTGGAAGATGACATCGCCCGGATCGAAGACTTCTTCAGCGCCGCCTGGATGATGACTTCATCGGATTGAAGATTTCTTCAGCGCCGCTTGGAGGATTAACTTCTTCCGCTCCGGATGTCCACTTCGGTTCCATCGCTGCTCGGCTGAGTGAAGACGACTCAAGGTAGGATGATCTTCAGGGGATTAGTGTTAGGTTTTCTTAAGGGGGGTTTGGATTAGATTAGGGGTATGTGGGTGGTGGGTTTTAATGTTGGGGGGGTTGTATTTTTCTTTTACAGGCAAAAGAGCTGAACTTTTTGGGGCATGCCCCCACAAATGGCCCTTTTAAGGGCTGGTAAGGTAAAAGAGCTTTGAACTTTATTTAATTTAGAATAGGGTAGGGCATTTTTTTATTTTGGGGGGGTTTGTTATTTTATTAGGGGGCTTAGATTAGGTGTAAGTAGCTTAAAATTGTTGTAATATTTTTAAAATGTTTGTAACTTATTTTTTTATTTTTTGTAACTTAGCTTTTTTTTTTTTGTACTTTAGTTAGTTTATGTAATTGTATTTAATTGTAGTTATTTGTAGGTAGTTTATTTAATTAATTTAATGATAGTGTAGTATTAGGTTTAATTGTAACTTAGGTTAGGATTTATTTTACAGTTAATTTTGTATTTCTTTTAGCTAGGTAGTTATTAAATAGTTAATAACTATTTAATAACTATTCTAACTAGCTAAAATAAATACAAAGTTACCTGTAAAATAAATATAAATCCTAAGATAGCTACAATATAATTATTATTTATATTGTAGCTATATTAGGGTTTATTTTACAGGTAAGTATTTAGTTTTAAATAGGAATAATTTATTAAAGTATAGTGTAGTGTTAGGTGTAATTATAACTTAGGTTAGGATTTATTTTACAGGTAAATTTCAGTTTATTTTAGCTAGGTAAGCTATTAAATAGTTAATAACTATTTAATAGCTATTGTACCTAGTTAAAATAAATTGAAAGTTGCCTGTAAAATAAAAATAAATCCTAAGATAGCTACAATATAATTATTATTTATATTGTATCTATATTAGGGTTTATTTTATAGGTAAGTATTTAGTTTTAAATAGGATTAATTTAGTTAATAATAGAAATATTATTTAGATTTATTTAATTCATATTTAAGTTAGGGGGGCGTTAGGGTTAGACTTAGGTTTAGGGGTTAATAATTTTATTACAGTGGTGGCGGTGTAGTGGAGGGCAGGATAGGGGTTAATAAATTTATTATAGGTGACGACGGTGTAGGGGGGCAGGATAGGGGTTAATAGGTTTAATATAGGTTGTGGCGGGTTCAGGGAGTGGCGGTTTAGGGGTTAAACTATTTATTTAGTTGCCGCGAGGTGCGGGATCAGCAGGATAGGGGTTAATAATTTTATTATAGAGGGCGACGGTATAGGGGGGCAGGATAGGGGTTAGTAGGTATAATGTAGGTGGCAGCGGTGTCCGGGAGCGGCGGTTTAGGGGTTAATTCATTTATAAGAGTTGTGGCGGGGTCTAGGAGCGGCGGTTTAGGGGTTAATACATTTATAAGAGTTGTGGCGGGGTCTAGGAGCGGCGGTTTAGGGGTTAGTAACTTTATTGTGTTGCGGGAGGCTCCGGGGGCGCCGGTATAGGGATAGAACAGTGTAGTTTAGTGTGAGTGCTTAGTGACAGGCTAGCAATAAAGCTGGGAAAAAGACGAAGAGCAGCGAGATTGGATGAGTGATAACTCTCACAGTCCGCTGCTCATTGCCCTGCGGCTTTTTGACAGCTTTATTTGATAACTTAGGCGAACGTATTCAAGGTCCGCGGCGGCGAAGGTAGGTGAGCTTAGGCGGGCGTATTGGGCCGGCAAAGGCAGAAAAGTAGATGGCTTGATAACTACCCCCCTTAGAATCCACAGATGGAAGATTAGTGACAAGAATACAGATGATTGCTAATTATTTTACCTTTATTTAAAAATTTTTGTGTGCAAATAATATCATTAGACTCAAGCCTGCATCTTCCCAACTCCTATAACCTCTGATCCAATAGCAGCACATTATTTAGCTTGCCTCAATACCAAAAGAAAGCAGCTCGATCCTCCTATTCCTACAGAGCGCCACAATTATATAATGACCTCCCGCACACTTTCAAAACTTCCCCAAGCCTAATATCCTTTAAGAGATCCCTCTCTACATATCTCAAAACAGAATGTGCCTGTCATGGTTGATTAAATATTTCCTACCGGTTCTATGTTAAATTTTTGCATATATTGTGTATTAATATTGTTTCAGTATTTTTTGTACCATATTGTATCAATGCAATTGTGGTTCCAGGACATACTTGAAAACGAGAGAAATCTCAATGTATCCTTACTGGTAAAATATTTTATAAATAAATAAATAAATATTTTATAAATAAATCTGCAAGGTAAAAATAACTTGTATTAAAACCACTGCTTCCTAAGCCCTTCAACACCACAGATTTATCCAGGCATATTGACAAACCCTGTTCTAGTGCAATTTGTTGCAAGAGAGTAGGAGGAAGGACTGCACAAGTATATACTTGTAACATGATTAATAATAATGGTGGAGGCTGCTTCACTATAACTGAACGCAGGATGGCATGTTCCCTGCCTGGGATAATTGTATGCAAATTAATTAATAAATGGGTTCCACTGTAAGTAAAATCTACAGATAATAAATCATAAATAATAATAAAAAAATCTTGCACAATCAATAATGGTTGAAAAGTTTTTCTAGGTAATGGATTTTTTTAATATAATTTAAAGGGATAGAAAAGTCAAATTAAAATATGTGTTTCCGTGGTTTGTATTGTATCAGTGAAGACATAGGCCTCTAGTTATCAAGCTCCGTATGTACCTGCCTTCGCCGGCCCCAATACGCTTGCCTAAGCTCGCCTACCATCACCGCCGTGGACCTGAATACGTTCACCAAAGTTGCGGCGAGGTGCGGGATCAGCAGGATAGGGGTTAAGAAATTTATTATAGTTGCGACGGGGTCCGGGAGTGGCGGTTTAGGGGTTAAACAATTTATTTAGTTGTGGCGGGGTACGGGATCGGCAGGATAGGGGTTAAGAAATTTATTATAGTTGCGGCGGGGTCCGGGAGCGGCAGTTTAGGGGTTAATAAGTTTATCAGAGTGGCGGTGGGCTCCGGGAGCGGCGGTTTGGGGTTAACATGTTTAATATAGGTGTCGGCGGTGTAGGGGGGCAGATTAGGGGTGTTTAGACTCGGGGTACATGTTAGGGTGTTAGGTGCAGACGTTTCCCATAGGAATCAATGGGATGTCGGGCAGCAGCGAACATGAACTTTCGCTATGGTCAGACTCCTATTGATTCCTATGGGATCGGCGGATTGAAAACCAGGTACGCTGGGCCGGAAAAGTGCCTAGCGTACCTGCTAGTCATTTGATAACTTTCAAAAGTAGTCAGATTGTGCCGAACCTGCGTTCGGAACATCTGGAGTGACGTAAGAATGGATCTGTGTAGGACTGAGTCCGGCGGATCGAAGCTTACGTCACTATATTCTACTTTTGCCGGTGTGTAGGGCTTGATAACTTAGGCGAATCAGCCTCGCCACAAATACGCTGCAGAATTCCAGTGTATTTAAGGTTGACGGCTTGATAACTAGAGGCCTTAATGGCCTCTGCTGACTCTCTGAGAAGGTGTGTTTTTGAATGTTGCTGTCCCGGCACTCACAGCATATGTGTTTATGCTATATAAACTGTAATATAATTTTTACTAGAAGCTTATTTGCTAATGGAAATATATTGCAAAAATGCTTCTGTTTAACACTGAAATGCACCCATACACATTTCAGTTTTGACTATTCTATCCCTTTTTTTTTTTAACATATTTGTTGAAATTTTTACAAAGTACAGTCATTTTATAATGTTAAATGTCCTAGTCATTACAATCAAGTTTGTTGCCTGTTCAGATCATATTTAACAGATGTATTATTTTCTAAATAACTCAACATAACAATAATACTTGTAATTTATAACTTAACTCATATGTATTTATGTCAAATAAATATTTTATATTGCTAGTAATTGTGCATGTCCAAAGTCTGCTTTCTTTGGTAGTCCCACATGACATTAATGTTTGGAACGCAATTGATCTGAATTCCGTCTAAGTTGCTTTGGGATCTGTTCTTTGCTTAACGTGCAATACAAGTATCTATTAGTGAGTATGTTTTAGACCTCTTCATTGATCCCTCGCCACCTACAGAGTCTTTCAAGAAGGTAACTGAGTGATGGAGAGATAGAAAGAATAGATAGGATAAGCATTAAACGTCAGCACAGGATATAAGTTATAACCCTCAGGACCTTTGTTACTATTTAGTTAGTTTGTTTGGTTTCTTCTCATTTCCATTATTTTTTGTGAGTCATGTAGGGATTCCTCCCATATGAATTTTACGTCTAGTAAAGTGTTCAGTTTCTGTCTTTTAAGATATCCAAATTCTTCAAAGGATAACAAGTCTGTGTCTTTTGTTTTCCACATTTGTGGTGATCGCATGTCTGGGACTTTCCACTTATGCGCTATTAATGCTTTTGCTTTCTGTGTATTTATTAAGAAGTTTTAGAATTGGCCGAATGATGAGATCTCTTTCATTATTGCAGGGACGCTATTTTAAAATGTTGTGGTTCTATTTCTATCCCTTTAATGTTTTGGTTCAGTCTGACTCATGCTGCTAATACCTCCATAGTTAAAATAAATAATGTGGGCAATAATGGGCAGCCCTGTCTCGTAACGTTTTTTATATTAAATGCGTTTGAAAGCATACTGTTCGCCTTGATTTTTGTTGTAGGGTGTGTGCAAAGGCTAAATATTTGCGTAATCATTTTATGACCTATTCCTATTGTTGTTAGGGTTTCCCTCAAAAATCGCCAATCAATCTGATAAAATGCCTTTTTGGCATCGGTCGTGAGTAGTATGGCTGGAGTTTGTTGTATTTTGCATAGCTCATTAGCGTTAGGGCTATTAGCTTCTCTATGTGGAACAAAACCTACCTGATCTGTGTGTATAATATCTTGTAGTATATTGTTAAGTCTCTTGGCTAGTATTGTCCCTAAGATTTTTAGACCTGTGTTCAGTAGAGAGATAGGATGGTAGCTACCTGGGTCACTGGGGGGTTAATTGGGTTTAGGTATAACTGATACGTGGGATTTCCTAATGATCCGACCAGACCATTGATTGTATGTCTGTATCTTTTAGATGGAAGAGGTGAGCCCTATCTATAAATATGTAGTCTTTGCGAGTGTATACTGCCCATGGGTGTAAGTAGAAGGTATAATTCTGCTGTGTCAGATGTAGTGATGTCGCGAATAGTTCACCAGCGAATAGTTCCCGGTGAACATAGCTTGTTTGCGTTCGCCACGGCAGGCGAACATATCCGATGTTCGATCCGCCCCTATTCATCATCATTGAGTAAACTTTGACCCTGTATCTCACAGTCTGCAGACACATTTCAGCCAATCAGCAGCAGACACTCCCTCCAAGACCCTCCCAGCTACTGGACAACAGCCATTTTAGATTCATTCTGATCCCGCATTCTTAGTGAGAGGAGGGATAGTGTAGCTGCTGCTGATTTTATAGGGAAATTGATAGCTTGGCTAGTGTATTCAGTGTCCACTACAGTCCTGAAGGACTAATCTGATCTCTGCTATAAGGACAGCACCCCCAAAAGCCCTTTTTAGGGCTAGAAAATCAGTCTTTTTTTTTTTGCCTGTGTTATTTTGACTGTGAAACATCAGTCTGCTAGTGTAATCTAATTGCAGTTGCCTGCCTGCAGTGCCACCACTCATATCTGTCGTAACAGTAGTGTAAATTTAAAAAAAAAAAAACTTTTTTGACTGTGAAACATCAGTCTGCTAGTGTAATCTAATTGCATTTGCCTGCCTGCCAGCGTGTGTGCCAGGCCCACTTACCCACAGTGCCACCACTCATATCTGTTGTAACAGTAGTGTAAATTTAAAAAAAAAACTTTTTTGACTGTTAACATCAGTCTGCTAGTGTAATCTAATTGCAGTTGCCTGCCTGCCAGCGTGTGTGCCAGGCCCACTTGCCCACAGTGCCACCACTCATATCTGTTGTAACAGTAGTGAATATTTAAAAAAAAAAACTTTTTGACTGTGAAACATCAGTCTGCTAGTGTAATCTAATTGCAGTTGCCTGCCTGCCAGCGTGTGTGCCAGGCCCACTTGCCCACAGTGCCACCACTCATATCTGTTGTAACATAAACACATATAAATGTGTTAGTTATGCAAAACTGGGAAATGGGTAATACAGGGATTATCTATCTTTTAAAACAATAACAATTCTGGTGTAGACTGTACCTTTAAACGTGGAGTTTGGTCTGTCACTGTGAAGCGGGCGTAACCCTTACACTACCTGATTGATACAACATCATACCTGATGTTTTAAAGCACGTTATTCCAAACAATTTAGGAATTTTAGGTGATTTATGCCCTTTATGGCTTAAAACCAGACTCTGCATCAACTATGTAATTTTCCATGGGAGTTTTGCCATGGATCCCCCTCCGGCATCCACCCCCATCTATACAGTATTTCTAGATCTCTCAGATGTAGTGTGAGGTAGCGTGCTTCTTTAATTTTTGCTTAAGTGATAGGGCTAAGATCTGCGTATATCTGGAGGATTCTTCTCTGAAAATCAATGGTGACTTCTTCCTAGCTGCTTGAAGAATCTTTTCTTTATCAGTAAACTTGTGACATCTAAGTATTATATCCCTAGGAGGTGCAGTGTCTGCTGGCTTGGGCCTCAGGGCTCTGTTTGCTCTGTCAAGGCTGATATTTTCTTCACCCTCAACCCCCAGTAGGTATTTGAATACGTTTTGTAGGTAGGATGGAATCTATATTGTCAGTATGTCCTCTGGTATACCGCGTATTCTAAGATTTTGGCGGTGGCCCCTGTCATTTTGTTGTTGAAGGACTATAGCCATTGAGTTAGAGGTTTGAGTGTTATCTTACATCTGTTCTTCTAATTGTAGCAGTTTATTTCCAAGTTCTGTGACATCCCTTTTGACCTCCGCAAAGCCATCTTTAATTAGTATGCTAGCTTGCGACATGAAAGATGTAAAGTCTGCTTTCATGGGTAGTGCTTGTAGATCTGCCCTAGTAATAGATATGTTGTTTGCACTGGTAGTGGCTGCTGTACATTCCAGTTCCTCTGGGGTGTCTTCTGATGAAAGGTCTGTGTCACCAGTATATGCAGTGTCACAAGGCTTAAAAAAACTATTCAGCTTTCCTCCACCCAAGTTTAGTCCCTTAGTGTTTTTTTTTTCTGGCCGGGAAGGTCGTCTGGCCTCCATGTTTGCGGCCTAGGGTTAAAGTAGGTATAGTGTCTGATAAGGATATAGTTATTCAACTGTACTTTTTTTTAAGCCGGATTGAAAGTTTTAATCTCTCCTCACTCTGGGGAAGGGTTTATTGATATAGCTGCGCTATATCAAGGCCCTTTTAGGTTTGCTAGTCCCCTTTTATGCGGCCTGTTAATTACTGACTGACTGACAGTGCGTTTTAATGTCCAAGCCTTAACTATTTTCGTTTGGGATATATCTCCCCTTATTGTGTATAAAAGATATGTCTTAAGCCTTAGTGGTTGTAAGGCAGGGATCGGTTTGTATCTTCTTACTATATTTTAACTGCTGCGGTTTTCAGCTGTGATACTGTTCTCCTTTATTATTTAATTGCTGCTGTTATTTGAGCTTTCAGTTTGTGCTGGTGATCCAGTGCTAAATGCACTTCTGCTCACTGCATTGTGTGCTTGCTGTGGATCTCTACGCCATGGGGCTCTTGATTGCAGGTTGTTTAAGCCCAGAGCTGTTATGCCTGTTTCAAGGGAGATTACCGGTTACTGCTTCGCTGTGTTCCCTCCTGATGTAGTCAGTAGGTGATTTTTATGTTAGGAGTATGTTTGGAGTATCATACCCAACGTTTTTTCGCCCTTCTGAGTTTCTTGTCACTTAGCTCTAGTTTTTTTCGGCCATACTCGTCTGCGGCCAGCTCCACCCCCGACTATTCTATTCCTTTAATGACTTGCAGATCTATGAGTGGACTATATATTTTTTTAAAACAAAGTGTCATATCACTGTACATTTTTCAAAGAATCATTATTTTAAATGATAACTGTTAAGGGAAAGCAGATCCATATGATGCTTTTTACATTGATATTCATTATGGACTAGTTTGAGCACAGAAAATGCCACCACCAATAACAAGAATCAATTATGCTGGTTAAAACAGGAAGAAATGTGAGGAGAATCTGAGGGAAGTTAAATCTTAAGTTAAAAGAATAGCTGAAGTCTGATGCTGATCAAAATGTCTTTGGGTTAGCCCGGCCAACAGTACAGGTATTCTTCTATTGAAGCTGGATTCAGGAAGGTGCACTAAGATTATCTTACACAGCTCTCAGTCCTGAGCTGAGACTGAACCTTTAAAGTATATTTTTGAGTTTCATGTCCCTTTGATGAATGTTTAGATATTGTAACACAGCTGATCATGGCTAGTCACCTGAGAAGTATAAAAAAAAAAGAAAATTATTTCATAAACTCATGTCAGACTTTAATCACAAGTGGATTGTGTGTTTGTTTGTAAAAATGAACTGAACCTGCATAGGAGAGTATGTACAGAGAAGATGGCATACTCCTGAATTACCTGATTTACAAAGTAACATTTCATTTTCATTATTTATTTAGGTTGCTTTTCCTGTTAAATAGCCTTAATTCTACCCAATGTGGTGCATCCTACATTGTCCCTACAGCATTCTAAACATAGATTACACAATCATTATATGAGTTAATTTATATCTATACCTAACTGGCCACACTAAAGTGAGAGAGATAAGCATACTCAAGAAACTTTTAATGAAGTGTGTTCCTGGGTTGCAAAACAATGTAAATTCTGCTAACAAAATTAATTTTTAAAATTATTTTCAAAGCTTTTGTTTTATACAATAGATGCTTTTCACTGTAGTTCTAAAGTGCTGATATATACTATGTCATGCTTAAATCTTGACTTCATTGTCCCTTTTAATTATTATTATTAAAAAGGCTGGAGTAGGTGATTTTATCCAGTAAGTAAAGTATATATTTAGTACAGGTGTATCTGTCCTTTTATGGTGCAAGTGAAGATACAAGAAGATGAATGTCAAGACTTTCTATATCTTCTATTCTCTACAGAGAAAGCATCTCAATTGATATGTGAAACATAATCATTAAACATGAATGACACATTTATAAGAAATTTTGATAATCTTTTAATGTTTCTAATTTAATATGCAGCTGTATGTATTGTAGATAAAGGTGAAAATATATTCTAATCACTTAAGAGATCCACTGTGATACAGTGGTAGTTTTATGATCTAAAACATTTTTTTACTTGTATTTGATTCCAAACGTAACATTTAGGGCTCCATTTATTAAGCTGCAGAGGATGATTAGGATGATTGACATACCCTGCTCTCACGTGATTGGCTGCGCACAAGCAAGGGGGGCCTTACACAAGTAGCGGCTTGTGCAGTTTTAAATGCGGGTCAGTGGATGCTGTCCCCTTGCCACGAGACCAGGTAGACAAGTTTCATAATAGCAAACCTTGTCTACCTATCAGATGATAAATGAAGACTTTGGTGTTTAGTTTTATAGTTTTATATCTTACATTGATTTAATGATATGTTTTAATATCAACTCACCTTTGATGTATTTATGTATATATGTTTTGAATATGTACTCAGTGTCATATCAAGTATATTTTCCACAACGAATATGATAGCAAAACCTGATAGTGATTTTAAGGTTTAATAAATAGTTAATAAATGTAACCAAAATAAATCGGACAAGCTATATTTAAAGAGGAGCAAAGATGACAAGGATACTATTGAAAAAGCCAACACATTTGGTGAAACGCACGTCAGAGCTTTGGACATATATCATGAGGAAGGTAGGACTTCCTTTCGAACTGCAAAACTGTTTGTTAATATTACCAGTGTCACACGAAGTATTTCTATATTTATCTTATTGCAGTCTATGTAAATTGGCAAGGAAATGTCAATCCTGTTTTAATTTTAATATAAAGCATTTTAAAAAGTTCTGGTTGTTACCATGCTTTCAAAATGAGTATTTGTGTTATTTAAACTTGGAGCTAAGTCACAGCTCTTTGTTAAGTTGCTTATTTGGCAGGATTTCATGATTGTCACTCTTTTTTTCTTGGAGATGTATCAAGGAAGAGAAGAATTCCATTACCAGCCAATCACTTTATTACATTTATTTAGAAAAATGTTTTGTTTCTTAATTCAGATAGTGCATGCAATTTTAAACAACTTTCCAATGTACTTCTTTTATCTAATTTTTTTTGGTTCTCTTCGCTCAACTACTTGGAATTAGCTGGTGATTGATGGCTGCCCATATATGCCTTTAATTAGACATGTGTAACGCTTAAAAATTTGTTTTGTTTTCATTAGTTAAATAAAAAAAATTGTTTTGGCAAATTAGTTTAGTTAAGTTTAAAAATTTTTGTTTCAGCAAATTAGTTATGTTAAGTTAAATCGTTTTTTCAGATCTGTTAGTTTTTTCGGATCCATTCTTTATTCATATGCATTATTCTATTCTGAAGTTTATAATAGAATAATGCATATGAATAAAGAATGAATTCAAAAAAATTAAAGGATTAGACAATATGATTTAACTAAACATAATTTATATGCCGGCAATTGCCAAAACAAAATTATCTTTTGTAGGGTATTACCTCTTTTGCAAAAAAAATAAAAACAAACACCCCCTAACATTACAAACCCCCACCCCCCAAACCCACAAAATAAAAATAAACCTAATCTACAAATAGGAATGAGCGCTGCTTAAATCCTATTGGCTGTTTAAATCAGCCAATAGAATTTAAGCAGCTCTCAATCCTATTGGCTCATTTAATTGTTTCAGCCAATAGGAATGCAACGGTACCCCAATATAAAAGGGGTACCTTGCATTGAATCCTCAGTGTGCGGTGGATGATCGCATGAATAGGACCTCCACGTCAGACCAATGGACCTTCGTCTGGACCTTCGTCTGGACCTCCGCCTCTGCTCATCGTCTGCACCACCTCCGAAGGGATGAAGAAGATGCCGGTCCCATTATGGATGAACATGAAGCCATCTGGATGAAGATGCTTTGCCGCTGGGATGAAGATTGTTGGCCGGACTTCAGAAACTGTGAGTACAGATTTTGTGGTTAGTGTTAGGATTTTTTTTTGTTTTTTTGGGGTGTTTTGTATTTTTTAGATTAGGGCTTTTTTATTTTAATGGGCCAAAAAAGAGCTGAATGCCCTTTTAAGGGCAGTAAAAGAGCTGAATAACCTTTTAAGGGCAATGCCCATACAAATGCCCTTTTCAGGGCAATGAGTAGATTAGGCTTTTTTTAATTAGTTTTTTTTTATTTATTTTGTGTGTTTGGGGGGGTTGGGCTATGTAATGTTAGGGGGTGTTTGTTTTAATTTTTTGCAAAAGAGCTGTTAACTTTTTTTCTTAGTAATGTTAGGTTTTATTAGTGTAAGCTTAGGTTTTATTTTCTCTTGTAAGGTGTATCCAGTCCACAGATCATCCATTACTTGTGGGATATTCTCCTTCCCAACAGGAAGTTGCAAGAGGATCACCCACACCAGAGCTGCTATATAGCTCCTCCCCTAACTGCCATATCCAGTCATTCTCTTGCAACTCTCAACATAGCTGGACGTAGTAAGAGGAAAGTGGTGTAATATAGTTAGTTTTTTCTTCAATCAAGAGTTTATTGTTTTTAAATGGTACCGGAGTCGTACTATTTTATCTCAGGCAGCATTTAGAAGAAGAATCTGCCTGCGTTTTCTATGATCTTAGCAGAAGTAACTAAGATCCACTGCTGTTCTCACATAGGTCTGAGGAGTGAGGTAACTTCAGAGGGAGAATAGCGTGCAGGGTATCCTGCAATAAGGTATGTGCATTTTTATGTTTTTCTAGGGATGGAATTGCTAGAAAATGCTGCTGATACCAAATGAATGTAAGTTAAGCCTAAATACAGTGATTTAATAGCGACTAGTATCAGGCTTGCTATCAGAGGTATATACTCTGATTAATGTTCAATATAAAACGTTTGCTGGCATGTTTAATCGTTTTTATATATGCTTTGGTGATAAAACTTATTGGGGCCTAGTTTTTTTCCACATGGCTGGCTTTATTTTTGCCTAGAAACAGTTCCCTGAGGTTTTCCACTGTTATAGTATAAAAGTTACAGTTGATGCAGTTAAAATTACAAACTGTGACATTCAGCTTCCCTCAGCAGTCCCCTGCATGCTATAGGACATCTCTGAAGGGCTCAAAAGGCTTCTGTTATGACTGTTTAAAAAAATGTATTTTTTTTAGTTTTGTTAATCTGTTTTTTGTATTAAGGGGTTAATCATCCATTTGCAAGTGGGTGCAATGCTCTGCTAACTTGTTACATACACTGTAAAAATTTCGTTAGTTTAACTGCCTTTTTTCACTGTTATTTCAAATTTTGGCAAAATTTGTTTCTCTTAAAGGCACAGTAACGGTTTTTTTTATATTGCTTGTTAACTTGATTAAAGTGTTTTCCAAGCTTGCTAGTCTCATTGCTAGTCTGTATAAACATGTCTGACATAGAGGAAACTCCTTGTTCATTATGTTTAAAAGCCATGGTGGCACCCCATAGGAGAATGTGTACTAAATGTATTGATTTCACTTTAAACAATAAAGATCAGCTGTTATCTTTAAAATAATTATCACCAGAGGATTCTGACGAGGGGGAAGTTATGCCGACTAACTCTCCCCACGTGTCGGACCCTTTGACTCCCGCTCAAGGGACTCACACTAAAATGGCGCCAAGTACATCAAAGACGCCCATAGCGATTACTTTGCAGGACATGGAGGCAATCATGGATAATACCCTGTCAGCGGTATTAGCCAGACTGCCTGAATTCAGAGGAAAGTGCGATAGCTCTGGGGTTAGACATAATACAGAGCGCGCAGATGCTTTAAGGCCCATGTCTGATACTGTGTCACAATATGCAGAAGCTGAGGAAGGAGAGCTTCAGTCTGTGGGTGACATTTCTGATTCGGGGAAACCTGATTCAGATATTTCTACTTTTAAATTTAAGCTTGAGAACCTCCGTGTATTGCTTGGGGAGGTATTAGCTGCTCTGAATGACTGTGACACAATTGCAGTGCCAGAGAAATTGTGTAGACTGGATAAATACTATGCAGTGCCGGTGTGTACTGATGTTTTTCCAATTCCTAAAAGGTTTACAGAAATTATTAATAAGGAGTGGGATAGACCCGGTGTGCCGTTTTCCCCCCCTCCTATTTTTAGAAAAATGTTTCCAATAGACGCCACCACACGGGACTTATGGCAGATGGTTCCTAAGGTGGAGGGAGCAGTTTCTACTTTAGCAAAGCGTACCACTATCCCTGTCGAGGACAGTTGTGCTTTTTCAGATCCAATGGATAAAAAATTAGAAGGTTACCTTAAGAAAATGTTTATTCAACAAGGTTTTATCCTGCAGCCCCTTGCATGCATTGCGTCTGTCACTGCTGCTGCGGCGTTCTGGTTTGAGTCTCTGGAAGACACCTTTCAGACAGCTACTAAATTGACTGAAATACTTGACAAGCTTAGAACACTTAAGCTAGCTAATTCTTTTGTTTCTGATGCCATTGTTCATTTGACTAAACTAACAGCTAAGAATTCTGGATTCGCCATCCAGGTGCGTAGGGCGCTATGGCTTAAATCTTGGTCAGCTGACGTGACTTCAAAGTCTAAATTACTTAACATTCCCTTCAAGGGGCAGACCCTATTCGGGCCTGGTTTGAAGGAAATTATTGCTGACATTACTGGAGGTAAGGGTCATACCCTTCCTCAGGACAGGGCCAGATCAAGGGCCAAACAGTCTAATTTTCGTGCCTTTCGAAATTTCAAGGCAGGTGCAGCATCAACTTTCTCTGCTACAAAACAAGAGGGAACTTTTGCTCAATCCAAGCCGGGCTGGAAACCTAACCAGTCCTGGAACAAAGGCAAGCAGGCCAGAAAGCCTGCTGCTGCCTCTAAGACAGCATGAAGGAACTGCCCCCTATCCGGTAACGGATCTAGTAGGGGGCAGACTTTCTCTCTTCGCCCAGGCGTGGGCAAGAGATGTTCAGGATCCCTGGGCGTTGGAGATCATATCTCAGGAATATCTTCTGGACTTCAAAGCTTCCCCTCCTCAAGGGAGATTTCACCTTTTGAGATTATCTGTAAACCAGATAAAGAAAGAGGCATTCTTATGCTGTGTGCAAGACCTCCTAGTTATGGGAGTGATCGGTCCAGTTCCACAGACGGAACAGGGACAGGGCTTTTATTCAAATCTGTTTGTGGTTCCCAAAAAAGAGGGAACCTTCAGACCCATTTTGGATCTAAAGATCTTAAACAAATTCCTCAGAGTTCCATCGTTCAAAATGGAAACTATTCGGACCATCCTACCTATGATCCAGGAGGGTCAGTACATGACCACAGTGGATTTGAAGGATGCTTACCTTCAAATACCGATTCAAAAGATCATCATCGGTTCCTAAGGTTTGCCTTTCTGGACAGGCATTACCAATTTGTGGCTCTTCCCTTCGGGTTAGCTACAGCTCCAAGAATCTTTACAAAGGTTCTGGTATTGCTTCTGGCAGTCCTAAGACCGCGAGGTATATCAGTGGCCCCTTATCTGGACGACATCCTGATACAGGCGTCAAGCTTTCAGATTGCCAAGTCACATACGGACATAGTTATGGCATTTCTCAAGTCACATGGGTGGAAGGTGAACGAGGAAAAGAGTTCTCCATCCCCACTCACAAGAGTCTCCTTCCTAGGGACTCTGATAGATTCTGTAGAAATGAAGATTTACCTGACAGAATCCAGGTTATCAAAGCTTCTAAAATCTTGCCGTGTTCTTCATTCTATTCCGCGCCCTTCGGTGGCTCAGTGTATGGAAGTAATCGGCTTGATGGTAGCGGCGATGGACATAGTGCCATTTGCGCGCCTACACCTCAGACCGCTTCAACTATGCATGCTCAGTCAGTGGAATGGGGATTACACAGATTTGTCCGCTCTGCTAAATCTGGATCAAGAGACCAGAGATTCTCTTCTCTGGTGGCTTTCTCGGGTCCATCTGTCCAAAGGTATGACCTTTCGCAGGCCAGATTGGACAATTGTAACAACAGATGCCAGCCTTCTAGGTTGGGGTGCAGTCTGGAATTCCCTGAAGGCTCAGGGATCGTGGACTCAGGAGGAGAAACTCCTCCCAATAAATATTCTGGAGTTAAGAGCAATATTCAATGCTCTTCTAACTTGGCCTCAGTTAGCAACCCTGAGGTTCATCAGATTTCAATCGGACAACATCACGACTGTGGCTTACATCAACCATCAAGGGGGAACCAGGAGTTCCCTAGCGATGTTAGAAGTCTCCAAGATAATTTGCTGGGCAGAGACTCACTCTTGCCACCTATCAGCAATCCATATCCCAGGTGTAGAGAACTGGGAGGCGGATTTTCTAAGTCGTCAGACTTTTCATCCGGGGGAGTGGGAACTCCATCCGGAAGTGTTTGCTCAATTGGTTCATCGTTGGGGCAAACCAGAACTGGATCTCATGGCGTCTTGCCAGAACTCCAAGCTTCCTTGTTACTGATCCAGGTCCAGGGACCCAGAAGCGGCACTGATAGATGCTCTAGCAGCACCTTGATTCTTCAACCTGGCTTATGTGTTTCCACCGTTTCCTCTGCTCCCTCGACTGATTGCCAAAATCAAACAGGAGAGAGCATCGGTGATATTGATAGTGCCTGCGTGGCCACGCAGGACCTGGTATGCAGACCTAGCGGACATGTCATCCTTTCCACCATGGACCCTGCCTCTGAGACAAGACCTTCTACTACAATGTCCTTTGAATCATCCGAATCTAATTTCTCTGAGACTGACTGCATGGAGATTGAACGCTTGATTTTTATCAAAGCGTGGCTTCTCCGAGTCAGTCATTGATACCCTTATACAGGCACGAAAGCCTGTCACCAGGAAAATCTATCATAAGATATGGCGTAAATATCTTTATTGGTGTGAATCCAAGAATTACTCATGGAGTAAGGTTAGGATTCCTAGGATATTGTCCTTTCTCCAAGAGGGTTTGGAAAAAGGATTATCAGCTAGTTCTTTAAAGGGACAGATTTCTGCTCTGTCTATTCTTTTGCACAAGTGTCTGGCAGAAGTTCCAGACGTTCAAGCTTTTTGTCAGGCTTTGGTTAGAATTAAGCCTGTGTTTAAACCTGTTGCTCCCCCATGGAGCTTAAACTTGGTTCTTAAAGTTCTTCAAGGGGTTCCGTTTAAACCCCTTCATTCCATTGATATTAAACTTTTATCTTGGAAAGTTCTGTTTTTGATGACTATTTCCTCGGCTCGGAGAGGTTCTGAGTTATCTGCCTTACAATGTGATTCTCCTTATCTGATTTTCCATTCAGATAAAGTAGTTCTGCGTACAAAACCTGGGTTTTTACCAAAGGTAGTTTCTAACAAGAATATCAATCAAGAGATTGTTGTTCCATCATTGTGTCCTAATCCTTCTTCAAAGAAGGAACGTCTTTTACATAATCTGGACGTGGTCCGTGCTTGTAAGTTTTACTTACAAGCTACTAAAGATTTTCGCCAAACATCTACACTGTTTGTTGTTTACTGTGGACAGAGGAGAGGTCAAAAAGCTTCGGCAACCTCTCTTTCTTTTTGGCTTCGGAGCGTAATACGCTTAGACTATGAGACTGCTGGACAGCAGCCACCTGAAAGAATTACAGCTCATTCTACTAGAACTGTGGCTTCCTCCTGGGCCTTTAAGAATGAGGCTTCTGTTGAACAGATTTGCAAGGCGGCGACTTGGTCTTCGCTTCATACCTTTTCAAAATTTTACAAATTTGATACTTTTGCTTCTTCAGAGGCTATTTTTGGGAGAAAGGTTCTACAGGCAGTGGTTCCTTCCATTTAAGCCTGCCTTGTCCCTCCCTTCATCCGTGTACTTTAGCTTTGGTATTGGTATCCCACAAGTAATGGATGATCCGTGGACTGGATACACCTTACAAGAGAAAACATAATTTATGCTTACCTGATAAATTTATTTCTCTTGTGGTGTATCCAGTCCACGGCCCTCCCTGTCTTTTTAAGACAGGTCTAAATTTTAATTTAAACTACAGTCACCACTGCACCCTATGGTTTCTCCTTTCTCGTCTTGTTTCGGTCGAATGACTGGATATGGCAGTTAGGGGAGGAGCTATATAGCAGCTCTGCTGTGGGTGATCCTCTTGCAACTTCCTGTTGGGAAGGAGAATATCCCACAAGTAATGGATGATCCGTGGACTGGATACACCACAAGAGAAATAAATTTATCAGGTAAGCATAAATTATGTTTTTATTTCACAGGTAAGTTTGTATTTATTTTAACTAGGTAGTTAGTAAATAGTTATATTGTAGCTAGCTTAGGTTTTATTTTTATTTCACAGGTAAGTTTGTATTTATTTTTAAATAGGTAGTTAGATAATAATTGTAACTTTAATTTAGGTCTATTTTAATTATGTTAAAGTTAGGGGGGTGTTAGGTTTATAGGTTAATAGTTTAATTTAGGTTGTTGCAATGTGGGGGCCGGCAGTTTATGGGTTAATAGGTTTAGTTAGTGTTGCCGATGTTTGGGAATGGCGGTTTGGGGGTTAATAGGTTTAGTTAGTGTTTTGGTGATGTTTGAGAATTTCGGTTTAGGGGGTAATAGGTTTATTTAGTGTTTCAGTTAGTGTCAGCGATGACGGGGAACGGCAGTTTAGGGGTTAATAGCTTTATTTAGTGATTTAGTTAGTGTCAGCGATGTTAGGGAACTGCGGTTTAGATTAGAACAATGAAAAATTCCAAATATGAATAATGGATCAGAAAATTTGGAAACTGATTATTAATTTTTGGAATTTTGGGGGATTTAGTTATGGTGCCAATACAGAAATTCGGATGCATTTGAATCTCCGAATCGGCCAAAAATTAAATTTGGCCGAATCGCACGTGTCTACCTTTATTTATTAGCTCACCGAATGTGTTTAGCCAGCACCTAGAAGAGTATTGCTGATCCTTCAACAAAAGATACCAAGAAAATAAAGCAAATTAGATAAAAGTACATTGAAAAGTTAATTCAAATTGTAAGATCTTTGTGAATCCTAACAATTTCATTGTGATTCAGGCAGAGCATACAATTTTAAAAAATGTTTCCAATTTACTTCTTTTATTATGTTTGCTTCATAGAGATACCTAGTCTGGACCACTACATGGTAGATAACATTCTTGGAAAATGATTGACATATAGTGCTCCAGACATGCATTCTCCTGAGCTTATGTCTTATATTTTTAACAAAGGATACCAAAAGAATGAAGAATTTGATAAAAGAAGTAAATTAAAAAGTTGTTTAACATTGCCTGTTCTATCTAAATCATAGAAGAAAAAAATGTGGGTTTCATGTCCCTTTAAGGATATATATATATATATATATATATATATATATATATATATATATATATATATATATATATATATATATATATATATATATATATCCATCCTTTGTGCACTATTAAACATTTTTATTTATTTGCATTTATGTTAATTTGTGTGAATTTTAAACCAGTAACTTCTTATATATTTTTTTTCACATAATCCCTATGTTAGTGACATTTTGCAATTACTATTTTAAATACTAAAATCTTTCTATTGGTATTTTGAGAGTAAAACTTCACATAAGAAACTTAACTGCATACCCTCTGAGATGCATACAGTTGTACAGAGTAAAAACAAAGAAAAAAAAGAATATACTTAAAAATATATTATTGCAAAAATATGTTATGGTAAGTAAAATGCATATTCTGTATCCTTCATTATGACCACAAAATATTAAAATAAAATCAATTTGCTAAAAAGAAAACATGTTTTTTTGCATATTTAGGAAGAACATTTGGGACTAAAATTTAATTTTTCATAGTGTACTGTACGTCTTGAATGAACATACTAAGAACTAATTATAAATTCACAGCCAGTAGTATTCAGAAATGAATAGACGGATGAATACAGAATAGAAATGTTGAACTGCTAACTTATTTCAAATTCCTCATTGCAAACAGCTTGTTAACAGCCCTGCTATGCAACATTGCCAGGTGTGGATCTCAGCACTATTTCCACTCGGTTTCATGAAAGGCCAATTTGATGTTAAAAGTGCTATAATTTAAATTAGCTATTTAGTCACATTTACTTTTATGGAAAACATTTTTGTGTGTTTCAATTAAAGCTGGCATATTCAGAGTCTGAAAAATCCATGATTTAAATTTCAAATGTAATTTTCACATTTTGCAGAATCTTTATGTATTTCTTAACGTTTTTTTCTATGCATACCATCTATTTTTTGACCCTACTGAATAGGAATCTGGCTCAACTGTTTAAACTTTTATGTATAAAAAAATAAATTGAATTTCAACATTTCTGGACAGTATCTGTATATGTAATACTGCAGATGGTAAAGAAGTAGAAGCAATCTTTTTTCTCTCTATAATGCTAGTATCTGAAATACTTTAAATTATATTATTATGATCTGTATCTATCTACTGTATCTATCATCTATCTATTAGTCTATCTATCTATCTATATCTATCTATCTATCTATCTATCTATCTATCTATCTATCTATCTATCTATCTATATCTATCTATCTATCTATCTATCTATCTATCTATCTATCTATATCTATATCTATCTATCTATCTATCTATCTATCTATATCTATCTATCTATCTATCTATCTATATCTATCTATCTATCTATATCTATCTATCTATATCTATCTATCTATCTATCTATATCTATCTATATCTATCTATCTATCATCTATCTATATATCGCGTAAGGAGCTATAGTGGGCACAACAGGGACACTTTTATGCCGGCAGCACTTCATTTGGTAACATTTACTACATATTGACAAAATAACGTGAGTTGAATACTCCAATTGATGGATTTTATACTCCTCATTTGTTTGTTAATGTAAATATTCAACTGCACACATTGGGCTATAACAGGGAGTTAACAAGACTCAGCTATTGCAGGCTCTTAGCCAGTGCTAACGTTGATATACTCTGTAAATATATATACATATATTGGACTGTTTATTTGTACCACTTCTAGTCACTGCCAGTGACTTGACATCAACATCACTACTATTATTACCTATATGAGTGGACACTGGAATACATGGTCCCTATATAGATACTGATTATGACTGCATTAATAAGTGTACATACCATCCTGCTGTAAAATTGAACAGTACGACAAGGAACATATAAGGCATTTAGTTTAAGCTCCAATATTACCTCATTACGGATTGAGGGCATTTGATATAAGTGCAATACTTATTGAGTGTAATAAATATTTACATCTTTTACCATACAATATTACGCTATGTGATTCTTTTTTTCTTTTATATATGTTTCTACACTGGGGCTATCCACCCCACTCACCATACTCCAGAGGTGGACAAGATTCTCACCGCCAGATTCTCACCACGGAATGAAAGATTAAAGAGTCCAACAATTCTATTTGATACAAGCATACTACATAGACTGTAGTGGGAGGGATTCTGATCTAAGCCAAGACAGACCATTTCTGGAACAGACTGACTGAGGAGTCCTCGACCACCACTTCCCCTTAAAGCTTCTAACTTACCTCATAAGATTGGGGTTAGTTCTGATAAGCAGAAATTACTCTTATTATACGGTTTCTATAATAGGATTTTTTTAAGAAATGGACTACAATATCTGTCTGTCAACAGAAGTTCTAAGTATTTCTGACTTTATTAAAGGGACATTACTCATCTGTGCGCCATATGTATATTATTGATTTTCGCTTTCTTTGTTTACATTTCTAATAGTGACACGAGTACACTACATCAATACTCAGGCAGCAAGATCACGATCAAATTGTATAATTATCACATACGGTATTATCATTGTCAAATATGTCATGGTGATTATATATCATAGAGAATAAGTGAGAATTATTTGTGCAAATAGAAATCCTGCCCTTTGTTTATAATAACAACACTCATTTGATACAACAAACCAATATATAAGTAGGTTAAGTTCTGGTGACATTCCTTTATACAGTATACACACACACACACACATATATATATATATATATATAACAGTGGATATAAAAAGTCTACACACCCCTGTTAAAATGTCAGGTTTCTGTGATGTCAAAAAATGAGACAAAGATAAATCATTTCAGAACTTTTTCCACCTTTAATGTGACCTATAAACTGTACAACTCAATTGAAAAACAAACTGAAATTTTTTAGGTAAAGGGAAATAAAAATAAAAAACTGAAATTTTTTAGGTAAAGGGAAATAAAAATAAAAAACTAAAATAATGTGGTTGCATAAGTGTGAACACCCTTTTATAACTGGGGATGTAGCTGTGTTCAGAATTAAGCAATCACATTCAAAATCATGTTAAATAGGAGTCAGTACACACCTGTCATCATTTAAAGTGCCTTCGATTAACCCCAAATAAAGTTCAGCTGTTCTAGTAGGTCTTTCCTGACATTTTGTTAGTCGCATCCTACAGCAAAAGCCATGGTCCGCAGAGAGCGTCTAAAGCATCAGAGGAATCTCATTGTTAAAAGGTATCAGTCAGGAGAAGGGTACAAAAGAATTTCCAAGGCATTAGATATACCATGGAACACAGTGAAGACAGTCATCATCAAGTGAAGAAAATATGGTGCAACAGTAACATTACCAAGAACTGGACGTCCCTCCAAAATCGATGAAAAGACGAGAAGAAAACTGGTCTGGGAGGCTGCCAAGAGGCCTACAGCAACATTAAAGGAGCTGCAGGAATATCTGGCAAGTACTGGCTGTGTGGTACATGTGACAACAGTCGCCCATATTCTTCATATGTCTGGGCTATGGGGTAGAGTGGCAAGGCGGAAGCATTTTCTTACAAAAAAAAAACATCCAAGCCTGGCTAAATTTTGCAAAAACACATCTGAAGTTTCCCAAAAGCATGTTGCAAAAGGTGTTCTGGTCTGATGAAACCAAAGTTGAACTTAGCAGGTCAGTGATGGTCATATGTCTAGTAATGATAGATACTAGCAGGTCAGTAATGGTCATATGTCCAGTAATGATAGATACTAGCAGGTCAGTAATGGTCATATGTCCAGTAATGATAGATACTAGCAGGTCAGTAATGGTCATATGTCCAGTAATGGTGGCTACTAGCAGCTAAGTGATGGATAAATGTCCAGTAATGGTGGCTACTAGCAGCTTAGTACCATGAGCTGTCCAGTATTGAATAATCAGGGTTGTATTTTAACTTACAGGACTCATCATAGCAAGGGCTTTCTGTTAATGATTGCATCATACCACCTTTGAGTGATCCTAAAAATGAAGGGCCCCACTGTTAGCTCTGCCAGACTAGGACAAAAGATGGGCCCGGGCCATGTGTGTGTGTGTGTTTATATGTCTAAATATATATTTGACAAAATTAAACAGATATTCATACACACACATCCATATACACAGATACACAAACACAGGTACACAGAGGTACATACTTACATACTAACACACATGCATACATACACACAATACATAGATACAGACACACACAGGAATAAACAATGTACACACTCAAACATACAAAGTTACAGACACACACACACATACAGTACACAGGTACACATATAGACAGTTGGAAAAAAAGCGAATAGTGGCAGCGGAAAACAAGGAGTTTGCTACTGTGCTGCAAGAATAGGTAAGCTCAAACTTCTAGCTGTACCCTCCTACAACTTGAGAGCGTTCTAAGCAAAAACCTAAAAAATGGAGACTCGGAATTTGAGGAATAAAACAGAAAAAGCAGACATAAGCTCATAAATACAGAAATATAAAACCCTATTTATTCAGAAATTATAATGGGGCATCATAGAAGCTATAAAGTGCCTATAAAATCACATGAGAATAGGACTATAAATATAAAAATAAAAGTAGACATGTATATGAATATAAAAGCAGATAAATGTATTGGTTGTGCAACCTAAATAAAATAAAACAATATAAAATCAAGCAGAATGAGAAATGCGCATAATCAACTGGTCGAGAGTTACAGATAAGTCCCCAAATGTTAGTTGAATCCGGAATAGATGCTATACTAGGCACAAATCCTGTTAGCCAGAGTATAGGGTTCAAAACAAAGAGGGACCGTGAAGGTGTTTGTATGTTTAATAGATGCACAGTTTGCAGTGTAATTAATCAATCATACCTACTTCAAATTCTCCTGTCTTTTTAGTAGACTGATCCTGGAGCCGGAGGAGGTATTGATACCTGGACACTGCTCTGGGCGTCCGTGGCTTATTTTTCAAAGCTTGCCTTCCTGACTCTACGGTGTCCTAGTAGGAACACAAATAAATTGCGATTTCCAATGCGGTATCCAGGCTTGGATTTGTGCCTAGTATAGCATCTATTCCAGATTCAACTAACATTTGGGGACTCTCTACCAGCTGATTATGCACATTTCTTATTCTGCTTGATTTTATATAGTCTTCTTTTATTTTATTTTAGGTTGGCCAACAGTGGCATCAGGCAGGGCGGCACACTAAGTGCCAGACCGGCAATCGGACACAGAATTAGCTGTGACTGGTGCGGGCCCTCCTAAGTGTTATAACACCGGCCCTGTGGTCTGGCTCACTGACTGTTGCGAGTCTTGCGACTGTGTTTGTTTCGATCTCCCAACCCTACCTTGTCTTCTAGACCTGGTTGCAGACTCCTCGTGAGTGGCGCCTCTCTACTCGTCACAGGTCCAGTCCACTAGCTACAACAATTTGAAATTTGAATTGAGCATGCTCAGCGCTGCATCAAGATGTGATCTTGTTGTGGGCATGGCCGACCCGCCCCCAACCAAGGCAAGGGGTGGGAGACGGATACCAACTGTAGAGACTGTCTATCACTAATTAACTAATTAACTTGTCGGCAGGCCCGCAAGGCCCCCAGTGAGCGCGAGGCCTTAGGCAGCTGCCTAATTGGCCTAATTAGTGAGCCGCCACTGCTCACAAGAGCTGCTGGTGCAAAGCCGCCCCCTGCAGACTCGCGGCCAATCGGCCACAAGCAGGGAGGTGTCAATCAACCCGATCGTACTCGATCGGGTTGATATCCGGCAATGTCTGTCCGCCTGCTCAGTAGTGATGTTACAAACCTAAAAATTTCAGTTTGCGAACGGCGGACTCAAACTTCCGCAACTGTTCGCAAACCGGCGAACCGGGCGAACCACCATTGACTTCAATAGGCAGGCGAACTTTAAAACCAACAGGGACTCTTTCTGGCCACAATAGTGTTGGAAAAGTTGTTTCAAGGGGACTAACACCTGGACTGTGGCATGCCGGAGGGGGATCCGTGGAAAAACTCCCACGGAAAATTACATAGTTGATGCAGAGTCTGCTTTTAATCCATAAAGGGCATAAATCACCTAACATTCCTAAATTGTTTGGAATAACGTGCTTTAAAACATCAGGTATGATGTTGTATCGATCAGGTAGTGTAAGGGTTACGCCCGCTTCACAGTGACAGACCAAACTCCCCGTGTAACGCACCGCAAACAACCGCAAACAGTCCATTTGCACAACCACCAGATAGATAGATTTGATAGATAGATATATAGATCAATAGATGCAATATACATATGATAGATACAAATTACATAGACCAATCGATGCAATATACATTTGATAGATACGAATTACATAGATCAATAGATGCAATATAGATTTGATAGATACGAATTACATAGATCAATAGATGCAATATACATTTGATAGATACGAATGATAGATAGATAGATTTGATAGATAAATAGATAGATTTGATAGATATATAATTTCAACAGACAGAGAATTACAAGACGTGCCTCTGGGACCCATGGAAAGGTTCCCAGAGGCAGTTGCGGCGCCAGGGGACGTGTATATGGCATTGATTTTTGGAACCGGGAGATGGAAAAAGATGGGGGCACTGCGCGTGCAATCTACTGTGCCACCAGATATGAGTGGTGTGTTAAGTAGTACTATTCTTAACAGTTTAATCCCTGTTATGTGCCTTTTTTTTGTTTGGGTTTTGTAGCCACAGTGCCGCACCAGAGGCCAGAAAAATTAGGCATGTACAAATGCCTGAAAAATTAGCTACTGTTGCAGACGCTGCTATAGCAGCGGCCAGAAAAATTGATGTTTGTTTGACAGTTAGAAAGTGCCCTAAAACATTGGGGCTTGAACCCTAGTTGTTGGCGGATAAGTCACGCAAGTCATCCGGCATTCGAAGATAAAATACAGCAGCGTGTGTACCATTTGTAGCCAAGGCAGCTCATCTCATCAGGCCTTTTTTGCTTGAATGTATCGCACAATGTCAGTCCCTTCGGGATCCATCCCTCATTCATTTTAATAAAGGTGAGATAATCGAGACTTTTTTGACCTAGGCGACTTCTCTTCTCAGTGACAATACCTCCTATTGCACTGAAGGTCCTTTCTGACAGGACACTTGAAGCGGGGCAGGCCAGAAGTTCGATTGCAAATTGGGATAGCTCAGGCCACAGGTCAAGCCTGCACACCCAGTAGTCAAGGGGTCCATTGCTCCTCAGAGTGTCGAGATCCGCAGTTAATGCGAGGTAGTCTGCTACTTGTCGGTTGAGTTGTTCTCTGAGGCTGGATCCCGAAGGGCTGTGGAGATGCATAGGAGTTAAAAAGGTCTGCATGTCCTCCATCAACAACATGTCTGGAAAGCGTCCTGTCCTTGCCGGCGTGGTCGTGGGAGGAGGAGGATTACTTTCATCTCTCCCCCTGTTAGATTCCCGTTGTGCTGTGATATCACCCTTATACGCTGTGTAAAGCATACTTTTTAATTTATTTTTGAGCTGCTCCATCCTTTCTGACTTGCGGGAATTCTGTAACATTTCAGTCACTTTATGCTTATACCGGGGGTCTAGTAGCGTGGACACCCAGTACAGGTCGTTCTCCTTCAGCTTTTTTATACGAGGGTCCCTCAACGGGCACGACAGCATGAAAGACCCCATTTGCACAAGGTTGGATGCCGAGCTAATCATGTCCCGTTCCTCGTGCTCACTGATCTCACTGAAGGTATCTTCTTCCCCCCAGCCATGTACAACACCACGGGTACCAGATAGGTGACAACAAT
Source organism: Bombina bombina (assembly GCF_027579735.1). Lineage (NCBI taxonomy): Eukaryota > Metazoa > Chordata > Amphibia > Anura > Bombinatoridae > Bombina > Bombina bombina. Next base: position 654,709,852 of record NC_069503.1, on the reverse strand, counting down.
GAGCACCCTGGGATGCCTGTTGTGCTTGGTCTTCCTCCTCCTCCTCAAAGCCACATTCCTCCTCTGACTCCTCTTCCTCACAATCCTCTTCCTGCGTTGCCGCTGGTCCAGCAAGCGATGCTGATAAGGCTGTTTCTGGTGGTGATGGAGACCACAACTCTTCCTCTTACTCTTCACGCTCATCTACGGCCTGATCCAGCACTCTTCCCAGGGCACGCTCCAGGAAGAAAACAAATGGTATGATGTCGCTGATTGTGCTTTTGGTGCGACTAACTAGGTTTGTCACCTCCTCAAAAGGACGAATGAGCCTACAGGCATTGCGCATGAGCGTCCAGTAACGTGGCAAAAAAATCCCCAGCTCCCCATAGGCTGTCCTAGCACCTCGGTCATACAAATACTCGTTAACAGCTTTTTCTTGTTGTAGCAGGTGGTCGAACATTAGGAGTCTTGAATTCCAACATGTCGGGCTGTCGCAAATCAATCGCCTCACTGGCAGGTTGTTTCGCCGCTGGATATCTGACAAGTGCGCTATGGCCGTGTAGGAACTCCTGAAATGGCCACACACTTTACTGGCCTGCTTCAGGATGTCCTGTAAGCCTGGGTACTTATGCACAAAGTGTTGTACAATCAGATTACACACATGTGCCATGCACGGCACATGTGTCAACTTGCCCAATTTCAATGCCGCCACCAAATTACTTTCATTGTCAGAAACAACTTTGCCAATCTCCAGTGTGTGCGGAGTCAGCCACTGATCCACCTGTGCGTTCAGGGCGGACAGGAGTGCTGGTATGGTGTAACTCTCTGCTTTCAGGCAAGTCAACCCCAAAATGGTGTGACATTGCCGTATCCGGGATGTTGAATAGTACCTGGGGAGCTTGGGGGTGTCGTTGATGTGGAGCAAGCAGCAGAAGAGGACTCAGCCGAGGAAGAGGTTATGCAAGAGGATGGAGTAGGAGGAGTAGAGGAGGTAGCAGCAGGCCTGCCTGCAAGTCGTGGCGGTGTCACCAACTCCTCTGCAGAGCCACGCATTCCATGCTTGTCAGCCATCAGCAGGTTTACCCAATGCGCAGTGTAGGTGATATACCTGCCCTGACCATGCTTTGCAAACCAGCTATCAGTGGTCAGATGGACCCTTGCCCCAACTCTGTGTGCCAGACATGCCATTACTTCCTTTCGCACAATCGAGTACAGGTTGGGTATTGCCTTTTGTGAAAAGAAATTTCAGCCGGGTACCTTCCACTGCGGTGTCCCAATAGATATAAATTTTTTGAACGCCTCAGACTCCACCAGCTTGTATGGTAAAAGCTGGCGGGCTAAGAGTTCAGACAAGCCAGCTGTCAGACGCCGGGCAAGGGGGTGACTTTGGGAAATTGGCTTCTTACACTCAAACATGTCCTTGACAGATACCTGACTGTGGGCAGATGACCAGGAACTGCTACGTAAGAGAGACGGAGTGGCGGATGGTTGAGAGGGGGCAAGGAGGACAGCAGTGGTTGACATGGCTGAAGAAGCTGGACCAGGAGGAGGATGGCGGCTTTGAGTTTGTGTGCTGCTTCTACTCATTTGTTCATCCCATCGGCGTTTGTGATGTGAGACCATGTGCCTTCACAAAGCAGTTGTACCTAGGTGGGTGTTGGACTTCCCACGACTCAGTTTTTTTTGGCACAGGTTGCAAATGGCATCGCTGTTGTCAGAGGCAGACACACAAAAAAATGCCACACTGCTGAGCTCTGCGATGACGGCATTCTGGTGGTGGCAACAGCATGCGTTGATTGGGGTGCTGTCTGGCTGACCCCGGGTGCTGATGCATGCTGTCTGACTGTGCCACTAGCTCCTTGCGATGACCTCCCCCTGCTTCCTACTCATCTCCTCCTCCTCCTCCTCTCTGTCTTCCCATCTGAACTTTCCCCCTCTTCTTCTTCTCTTCTAGCGGGCACCCACGTGACATCCACGGACGCATCATCATCAACCGCTTCACTTGTATCTGACAAATCAATAAAGGAAGCAGCAGCGGGTACAACATCACCATCATTATCACACCGTACATCCATGTCTGTAATGCTGCCTGACTGAGACATATCACTGTTATCTACATCCTCTGTCAACGATGGTTGCGCATCACTCATTTCTTCCAGCTGATGTGTCAATAACTCCGCTGACAGATGAAGTGAAGCGGCTGTGGTGCTAGTGTTGGTGGTGGCGGCAGGCGGGCGATTGGCACTGGTCACTTGAGAGGTGCCCGAAGCTAAGCTGGAAGTGGATGGTGCGTCAAGGTTAGGAGCGGAAGCTGTAGAAGATTGGGTGTCCTGTGTTAGCCATTCAACTAGGTCCTCCTCAGAACTTTTCGCGTTCATGGCACGTAACCTCTGAACACTGTGCATTACTGTAGGGTCAAAGGGAATCACAGCACCACGACGGCACCTGCGGGGTGGCCTGCTTCTGCCCTTCATTTTTTTTTTAAATGTAGACTTACACTACTATTAAACAAAATATGAGTGGTGCCACTGGGCAAGTGGGCACAGTATACGCTGTGAGCCTGACACAAAAAATCAGACTGATGTTTCACAATCCAAAAAGTTTATTTTTTTTTAAATGTACACTTACACTACTATTAAACAAGATATGAGTGGTGGCACTGGGCAAGTGGGCACAGTATACGCTGTGAGCCTGACACACAAAAACAGACTGATGTTTCACAGTCAAAATTTTTTATTTTTTAAATATTCAAACTACTGTTACAACAAATATGAGTGGTGCCACTAACTTGGCAAGTGGGCCGGGCACATACGCTGGCAGGCAGGCAGGCAAATGCAATAAGATTACAATAGCAGACTGATGTTTCACAGTCCAAAAAGTTAATTTTTTAAATATTTACACTACTGTTACAACAAATATGATTGGTGGCACTAGTTGGCAAGTGGGACTGGCACACACGCTGGCAGGCAGGCAACTTCAATTAGATTACACTAGCAGACTGATGTTTCACAGTCAAAAAATTGTTTTTTTTAATATTTACACTACTGTTATAACAAATATGATTGGTGGCACTAGTTGGCAAGTGAGCCTGGCACACACGCTGGCAGGCAGGCAACTGCAATTCGATTGCACTAGCAGACTGATGTTTCACAGTCAAAAACGTTTTTTTTTTTAAATATTTACACTACTGTTACAACAAATATGATTGGTAGCACTAGTTGGCAAGTGGGCCTGGCACACACGCTGGCAGGCAGGCAACTTCAATTAGATTACACTAGCAGACTGATGTTTCACAGTCAAATTTTTTTTTTAAATATTTACACTACTGTTATAACAAATATGATTGGTGGCACTAGTTGGCAAGTGGGCCTGGCACAAACGCTGGCAGGCAGGCAACTACAATTAGATTACACTAGCTGAATGATGTTTCACAGTCAAAAAAGTTTTTTTTTTTTTAATATTTACAATATTGTTATAACAAATATGATTGGTGGCACTAGTTGGCAAGTGGGCCTGGCACTCACGCTGGCAGGCAGGCAACTGCAATTCGATTGCACTAGCAGACTGATGTTTCACTGTCAAAAAAGTTTTTTTTTTAAATATTTACACTACTGTTACAACAAGTATGAGTGGTGCCACTAACTTGGCAAGTGGGCCTGGCACACACGCTGGCCGGTAGGCAACTTCAATTAGAATTACAATAGCAGACTGATGTTTCACAGTCAAAAATTTTTTTTTTAAATATTTACACTACTGTTATAACAAATATGATTGGTGGCACTAGTTGGCAAGTGGGCCTGGCACACACGCTGGCAGGCAGGCAACTGCAATTCGATTATACTTGCTGAATGATGTTTCACAGTCAAAAAAGTATTTTTTTAAAATATTTACAATACTGTTATAACAAATATGATTGGTGGCACTAGTTGGCAAGTGGGCCTGGCACACATGCTGGCAGGCAGGCAACTGCAATTTTATTGCACTAGCAGACTGATGTTTCACAGTCAAAAAAGTTTTTTGTTTAAATATTTACACTACTGTTACAACAAATATGAGTGGTGCCACTAACTTGGCAAGTGGGCCTGGCACACACGCTGGCAGGCAGGCAACGTCAATTAGATTACAATAGCAGACTGATGTTTCACAGTCAAATTTTTTTTTTTTTTTAAATTTACACTACTGTTATAACAAATATGAGTGGTGGCACTAGTTGGCAAGTGAGCCTGGCAAACATGCTGGCAGGCAGGCAACTGCAATTAGATTGCACTAGCTGACTGATGTTTCACAGTCAAAAATGTTTTTTTTTTTAAATATTTACACTACTGTTACAACAAATATGAGTGGTGCCACTAACTTGGCAAGTGGGCCTGGCGCACATGCTGGCAGGCAGGCAACTTCAATTAGATTATACTAGCAGACTGACGTTTCACAGTCAAAATTTTTTTTTTTTTTTAAATATTTACAATACTTTTATAACAAATATGATTGGTGGCACTAGTTGGCAAGTGGGTCTAGCACACACGCTGGCAAGCAGGCAACTGCAATTCGATTGCTCTAGCAGACTGATGTTTCACAGTCAAAAAAGTATTTTTAAAAAATATTTACACTACTGTTATAACAAATATGATTGGTGGCACTAGTTGGCAAGTGGGCCTGGCACACACGCTGGCAGGCAGGCAACTGCAATTCGATTGCACTAGCAGACTGATGTTTCACAGTCAAAAAGTTTTTTTTTTCAATATTTACACTACTGTTACAACAAATATGATTGGTAGCACTAGTTGGCAAGTGGGCCTGGCAAACACGCTGGCAGGCAGGCAACTTCAATTAGATTACACTAGCAGACTGATGTTTCACAGTCAATTTTTTTTTTTTAAATATTTACACTACTGTTATAACAAATATGATTGGTGGCACTAGTTGGCAAGTGGGCCTGGCACAAACGCTGGCAGGCAGGCAACTGCAATTAGATTACACTAGCTGAATGATGTTTCACAGTCAAAAAAGTTTTTTTTTTAATATTTACAATACTGTTATAACAAATATGATTGGTGGCACTAGTTGGCAAGTGGGCCTGGCACACACGCTGGCAGGCAGGCAACTGCAATTCGATTGCACTAGCAGACTCATATTTCACTGTCAAAAAAGTTTTTTTTTTTTTTAAATATTTACACTACTGTTAAAACAAGTATGAGTGGTGCCACTAACTTGGCATGTGGGCCTGGCACACACGCTGGCCGGCAGGCAACTTCAATAAGATTACAATAGCAGACTGATGTTTCACAGTCCAAAAAGTTTTTTTTTTAAATATTTACACTACTGTTACAACAAATATGATTGGTGGCACTAGTTAGCAAGTGGGCCTGGCACACATGCTGGCAGGCAGGCAACTGCAATTCGATTACACTAGCTGAATGATGTTTCACAGTCAAAAAAGTTTTTTTTAAAAATATTTACAATACTGTTATAACAAATATGATTGGTGGCACTAGTTGACAAGTGGGCCTGGCACACATGCTGGCAGGAAGGCAACTGCAATTTTATTGCACTAGCAGACTGATGTTTCACAGTCAAAAAATTTTTTTTAAAATATTTACACTACTGTTACAACAAATATGAGTGGTGCCACTAACTTGGCAAGTGGGCCTGGCACACACGCTGGCAGGCAGGCAACTTCAATTAGATTACAATAGCAGACTGATGTTTCACAGTCAAATTTTTTTTTTTTTTAAATATTTACACTACTGTTATAACAAATATGAGTGGTGGCACTAGGTTGCAAGTGAGTCTGGCAAACATGCTGGCAGGCAGGCAACTGCAATTAGATTGCACTAGCTGACTGATGTTTCACAGTCAAAAATGTTTTTTTTTTAAATATTTACACTACTGTTACAACAAATATGAGTGGTGCCACTAACTTGGCAAGTGGGCCTGGCACACATGCTGGCAGGCAGGCAACTTCAATTAGATTACACTAGCAGACTGATGTTTCACAGTCAAAAAAGTTTTTTTTTTAAATATTTACACTACTGTTATAACAAATATGATTGGTGGCACTAGTTGGCAAGTGGGCCTGGCACACATGCTGGCAGGCAGGCAACTGCAATTAGATTACACTAGCTGACTGATGTTTCACAGTCAAAAAAGTTTTTTTTTTAAATATTTACAATACTTTTATAACAAATATGATTGGTGGCACTAGTTGGCAAGTGGGTCTGGCACACACGCTGGCAAGCAGGCAACTGCAATTCGATTGCACTAGCAGACTGATGTTTCACAGTCAAAAAAGTTTTTTTTTTAAATATTTACACTACTGTTACAACAAATATGAGTGTTGCCACTAACTTGGCAAGTGGGCCTGGCACACACGCAGGCAACTTCAATTAGATTACACTAACAGACTGATGTTTCACAGTCAAAAAAGTTTTTTTTTTAAATATTTACACTACTGTTACAACAAATATGAGTGGTGCCACTAACTTGGCAAGTGGGCCTGGCACACACGCTTGCAGGCAGGCAACTGCAATTAAATAACACTAGCAGACTGATGGAAAAGTTGTTTTTAAAAAAAATTACACTAATGTTACAACAGATAGGAGTGGTGGCACTGAGGATGGAAGTAGGCACAGTATATGCTGGGAGCCTGACACACAGGCTGGCACTAGTGGCAGGCTGGCCTGGCAACTAAAATTAAACAAAACTAGAAGACTGATAGCCTAGGGTTAGAGAAACCATCTCAAGAAGAGAGAGGAATGAATTTCTCACTCTAAACAATCTACACATTAAAAACAGAAATAAAGATTTTGGAAAAATAACCTTTGTGACAAAATACAGTGCACAATATCACAAAGTATGTAATATCATACAAAAGCATTTTCGTATGCTAACAGCAGATGATGGTCTAATGTAGTGTCCAAAGGGTACAGGTTTGCATATAAAAAGGGCATGACTATTGGCAACATGGTTGCCCCCACACAATTGAATACATCCCATGCTTCCAATTCATCTTGGTTAAGATTCAATGGAGTCTACAGATGTAATTATGGTCCGTGTATAGCATGTGGTTGTTTACAATTGGGTGAAGGTTTTGCCAGCACAGCCACAGGAGAACATTTTAGACATTATTCATGTCTGAACTGTAGATCCACTTATGTGGTCTATTTGTTGACTTGTGAATCTTGTGGACTACAATACACAGGTCTCACTACTAGGGAAGCAAGAGAGAGGATTCAAGAGCACATTACTAACATCAAAGAAGGTAAACTCACGACTCCCCTAGTACAACATTTCAAAATTAAACACAATAAAAACATAAGTTCACTCAGTTGGACTGTTATTGAGCAAGTAAATTGCAAAAAGAGAGGGGGGGATAGAGAGAACCTACTAGCCAAGAGGGAGGTGTTCTGGATACACAGGTTAAGAACCAGAGTTCCCACAGGATTAAATTCAGATTTGATTTGATAAATTTTTGGGAATGAATAAGCTTGGTTCCTGTGTACTCGGGACACCTCTCTCTTATCTTGTATGTCTTTTGTGTCTCATCTCTTATTCCACACATCTACATGGTATAGAAATGCCATTTTTCATCAATAATATTGTTCAACTATTATCTTTTGTTTTCATTTTGATCTGTATAATGACACATATTATTCTTCAGTTAATCTGAAAATAACAGATATTTGTAATGTCCCTTTTACTTAACGTATCATAACATAGTTAAGGATTCTCTTTGTTATTCCATATAACTATGCAAAGGAGGTATTTAATTGGAAAGGATCAGTATTAATGAATAATGGAAGATAGAAGTTCAACAGATTTGATCATTGTCAAAACTGACAAGTTTGTTAAATTAGAACGGTTATTAAGTGCCTAAATAGACAGACACACTAGATTATGTTTTTAACCAATCAGAATGAACACAGATGTATAAGAGGTGATTTGGGGAGAGGCAACACAGCTAAGATTATGGCCAGAAGGGCTGAAACATGTCAGCAGTTTGTCTTCTATGTGTGTTTGTCTAGACACAGTTTGTCACTCTATTGCTACCTGCTTACCATTGGAAGTTTGTTACAACTGTCAATAAAGCAGTTTTATTTGCATGAATCTGGTGCTGCTTCATCTATCACTTATTCATTTGTCTGGAGAGCCAGCAAGCACAGTGGATTGCGGAACGAAATTTAGCCAGAATCACTCACCCGCACTGTCACATCAGCCGCAGTGAGTCTCGGCATACAGCACAGGTATAGCCGGAGGCGGAGCACCAGGTGACGTCAGACGTCGTACAGCCGTATGTGGAGAGAGCCCAGGAGGGGAAAGGATACCCAGCAGAGGCTAAAGGAGCACATTGTGGGGACTCCCAGTGTGCAAAGCCAGCATTCAACGCTAAGGAGTTCTCCCTGTGGACGGGCACACACAGGATCAGAGGCGTGAGCTGAAGAACCTGGACAGTCCTCAGAAGCTGGGGTGAGTTAACGGGGCAATACCCTGCTTGTATAGTAGATACACTCAGCCAAGAACACACGAAATTACCCCGCTACAGGGCTGCAAACAGGTGCTCACACATCAAGTGACTTTGCACATTTCAGAGTTGGTTTCCTGTCGATAGTGGAAGAGCACAGTTTGCATCAGTCCTTTGTATAGTGATTACCAGGCATAACTCAGTGACAGTTTGTTCACATTATGGAAACAAGGGAGAGTGACATTTTAACCAACATTGTCAGTTTTTATTCACTGCAATCTTCTGATGAACGAACATTTGACACAAAAGAGATTGAGAATGTGTTTTCGTCAGAATATTCCACCTATACACTAAGTAAATTATTTGAGCAATTGGAAGCACTTTTGGATAAAGAACTAAGGCTCAAGTGGGATATTTGGACCCTTCAAAAGTATATAACCAATGGTATGATTCCAAGAGGACTAAGGGTTAATAAGTTTCCAACATTTGTTGTAGAAGATGAGGACTTTATCAGGGTGTGGAACAGTGTTATATCAGACTGTTCACTTAAACTCATGGGAATGCTTATTGAATTTAAAACTAAGATGTTAGCTTCTGTATCTAAAGAAATTGATTTGTTACAGATTGAATTGAATGTACGTAGCAATGATGTATTATTTGCAAAGTTTGATTCTATATTGAAGGTTTCCCTAGCTGAATCTAAGTCCCTAATTATGGAAATTAAACACGACAAATACTTGAGGGATTTATCAGAGTATGAAAACAATAAAATATATATATGGAATAGAAAGCAGAGAACAAATTATAAAAGAGATAATGACCAAAAGCGTTTTCCAAAGGGAAAGAGATCAGGAAAGAAAACAAAAAAGAAGCAGGGTAATATAAAAAAAGTTTCTTTTAATGAAAGTGAAGCCGAATCCTCTGAGGATTGCTCTACCTCAGGAGAGGAGGAGGACCCCAATAAAGGGGGAGTTGCAACCCCCAAAGAAGGAAACAGGACACATACAACATTAGGGAACACTAAATACCCTATGGACAACACTAACAGGTCATTAATAGAGGCTAGGGAAACTGAAAGTTCTGAATTGGCACAGGTTTTTCCCAGAACACCAGGCGAGTCAGGAGGGGGGGTACAAAAGGAAAGGGCATTCTGAAGGGTCCATCCACAGTGCCCCCACAGCCCTTCCAACCGCCCAGACAAGGGAGATCAGGGACAAAGTATGTATAAATTCAGTGATCAACCTGTTTTAATTTATTCCAAACTCTGGTGGATGTAAACAGGCTGATCAGGAATTTAACCATTCAAGTGAATCAGTACCTTTGACTTTTCAAGAGGTATGTGATCTTGAGACTCTAGAGAGATTGGCCAGTGAGAATGTATACTCACAGGATGTAACGACTGACAAGTATATTAGTAAAGGCCCCTCTCTTTCTGGAGCTTCAAGATTCTATCCCATACATACAAGAGGAGACATCTTAGAACAATTTCAATGTAGGGTTGAGAAAGATCTTACACTACTAGCATATACAGCAAATCTTGATAAAAATTAAAATCTAAACAGGGAAGAAATGCTAGCACTCGGGGGTCTCAAAGAGAATCCCAATTTGGTTATCAGAGCATCTGATAAGGGAGGGTCTGTGGTTGTCATGGACAAAGTCTTCTTTTTAAAAGAAGCAACACGACAACTATCAGACTGTTCCCAATACATGAGTTTAACAAAAGATCCCACAGAGAGATTCAAATGTGAACTATGTGCACAATATCACAAAGTATGTAATATCATACGAAAGCATTTTCGTATGCTAACAGCAGATGAGGGTCTTACTAATGTAGTGTCCAAAGGGTGCAGGTTTGCATATAAAAAGGGCATGACTATTGGCAACATGGTTGCCCCCACACAATTGAATACATCCCATGCTTCCAATTCATCTTGGTTAAGATTCAATGGAGTCTACAGATGTAATTATGGTCCGTGTATAGCATGTGGTTGTTTACAATTGGGTGAAGGTTTTGCCAGCACAGCCACAGGAGAACATTTTAGACATTATTCATGTCTGAACTGTAGATCCACTTATGTGGTCTATTTGTTGACTTGTGAATCTTGTGGACTACAATACACAGGTCTCACTACTAGGGAAGCAAGAGAGAGGATTCAAGAGCACATTACTAACATCAAAGAAGGTAAACTCACGACTCCCCTAGTACAACATTTCAAAATTAAACACAATAAAAACATAAGTTCACTCAGTTGGACTGTTATTGAGCAAGTAAATTGCAAAAAGAGAGGGGGGGATAGAGAGAACCTACTAGCCAAGAGGGAGGTGTTCTGGATACACAGGTTAAGAACCAGAGTTCCCACAGGATTAAATTCAGATTTGATTTGATAAATTTTTGGGAATGAATAAGCTTGGTTCCTGTGTACTCGGGACACCTCTCTCTTATCTTGTATGTCTTTTGTGTCTCATCTCTTATTCCACACATCTACATGGTATAGAAATGCCATTTTTCATCAATAATATTGTTCAACTATTATCTTTTGTTTTCATTTTGATCTGTATAATGACACATATTATTCTTCAGTTAATCTGAAAATAACAGATATTTGTAATGTCCCTTTTACTTAACGTATCATAACATAGTTAAGGATTCTCTTTGTTATTCCATATAACTATGCAAAGGAGGTATTTAATTGGAAAGGATCAGTATTAATGAATAATGGAAGATAGAAGTTCAACAGATTTGATCATTGTCAAAACTGACAAGTTTGTTAAATTAGAACGGTTATTAAGTGCCTAAATAGACAGACACACTAGATTATGTTTTTAACCAATCAGAATGAACACAGATGTATAAGAGGTGATTTGGGGAGAGGCAACACAGCTAAGATTATGGCCAGAAGGGCTGAAACATGTCAGCAGTTTGTCTTCTATGTGTGTTTGTCTAGACACAGTTTGTCACTCTATTGCTACCTGCTTACCATTGGAAGTTTGTTACAACTGTCAATAAAGCAGTTTTATTTGCATGAATCTGGTGCTGCTTCATCTATCACTTATTCATTTGTCTGGAGAGCCAGCAAGCACAGTGGATTGCGGAACGAAATTTAGCCAGAATCACTCACCCGCACTGTCACATCAGCCGCAGTGAGTCTCGGCATACAGCACAGGTATAGCCGGAGGCGGAGCACCAGGTGACGTCAGACGTCGTACAGCCGTATGTGGAGAGAGCCCAGGAGGGGAAAGGATACCCAGCAGAGGCTAAAGGAGCACATTGTGGGGACTCCCAGTGTGCAAAGCCAGCATTCAACGCTAAGGAGTTCTCCCTGTGGACGGGCACACACAGGATCAGAGGCGTGAGCTGAAGAACCTGGACAGTCCTCAGAAGCTGGGGTGAGTTAACGGGGCAATACCCTGCTTGTATAGTAGATACACTCAGCCAAGAACACACGAAATTACCCCGCTACAGGGCTGCAAACAGGTGCTCACACATCAAGTGACTTTGCACATTTCAGAGTTGGTTTCCTGTCGATAGTGGAAGAGCACAGTTTGCATCAGTCCTTTGTATAGTGATTACCAGGCATAACTCAGTGACAGTTTGTTCACATTATGGAAACAAGGGAGAGTGACATTTTAACCAACATTGTCAGTTTTTATTCACTGCAATCTTCTGATGAACGAACATTTGACACAAAAGAGATTGAGAATGTGTTTTCGTCAGAATATTCCACCTATACACTAAGTAAATTATTTGAGCAATTGGAAGCACTTTTGGATAAAGAACTAAGGCTCAAGTGGGATATTTGGACCCTTCAAAAGTATATAACCAATGGTATGATTCCAAGAGGACTAAGGGTTAATAAGTTTCCAACATTTGTTGTAGAAGATGAGGACTTTATCAGGGTGTGGAACAGTGTTATATCAGACTGTTCACTTAAACTCATGGGAATGCTTATTGAATTTAAAACTAAGATGTTAGCTTCTGTATCTAAAGAAATTGATTTGTTACAGATTGAATTGAATGTACGTAGCAATGATGTATTATTTGCAAAGTTTGATTCTATATTGAAGGTTTCCCTAGCTGAATCTAAGTCCCTAATTATGGAAATTAAACACGACAAATACTTGAGGGATTTATCAGAGTATGAAAACAATAAAATATATATATGGAATAGAAAGCAGAGAACAAATTATAAAAGAGATAATGACCAAAAGCGTTTTCCAAAGGGAAAGAGATCAGGAAAGAAAACAAAAAAGAAGCAGGGTAATATAAAAAAAGTTTCTTTTAATGAAAGTGAAGCCGAATCCTCTGAGGATTGCTCTACCTCAGGAGAGGAGGAGGACCCCAATAAAGGGGGAGTTGCAACCCCCAAAGAAGGAAACAGGACACATACAACATTAGGGAACACTAAATACCCTATGGACAACACTAACAGGTCATTAATAGAGGCTAGGGAAACTGAAAGTTCTGAATTGGCACAGGTTTTTCCCAGAACACCAGGCGAGTCAGGAGGGGGGGTACAAAAGGAAAGGGCATTCTGAAGGGTCCATCCACAGTGCCCCCACAGCCCTTCCAACCGCCCAGACAAGGGAGATCAGGGACAAAGTATGTATAAATTCAGTGATCAACCTGTTTTAATTTATTCCAAACTCTGGTGGATGTAAACAGGCTGATCAGGAATTTAACCATTCAAGTGAATCAGTACCTTTGACTTTTCAAGAGGTATGTGATCTTGAGACTCTAGAGAGATTGGCCAGTGAGAATGTATACTCACAGGATGTAACGACTGACAAGTATATTAGTAAAGGCCCCTCTCTTTCTGGAGCTTCAAGATTCTATCCCATACATACAAGAGGAGACATCTTAGAACAATTTCAATGTAGGGTTGAGAAAGATCTTACACTACTAGCATATACAGCAAATCTTGATAAAAATTAAAATCTAAACAGGGAAGAAATGCTAGCACTCGGGGGTCTCAAAGAGAATCCCAATTTGGTTATCAGAGCATCTGATAAGGGAGGGTCTGTGGTTGTCATGGACAAAGTCTTCTTTTTAAAAGAAGCAACACGACAACTATCAGACTGTTCCCAATACATGAGTTTAACAAAAGATCCCACAGAGAGATTCAAATGTGAACTATGTGCACAATATCACAAAGTATGTAATATCATACGAAAGCATTTTCGTATGCTAACAGCAGATGAGGGTCTTACTAATGTAGTGTCCAAAGGGTGCAGGTTTGCATATAAAAAGGGCATGACTATTGGCAACATGGTTGCCCCCACACAATTGAATACATCCCATGCTTCCAATTCATCTTGGTTAAGATTCAATGGAGTCTACAGATGTAATTATGGTCCGTGTATAGCATGTGGTTGTTTACAATTGGGTGAAGGTTTTGCCAGCACAGCCACAGGAGAACATTTTAGACATTATTCATGTCTGAACTGTAGATCCACTTATGTGGTCTATTTGTTGACTTGTGAATCTTGTGGACTACAATACACAGGTCTCACTACTAGGGAAGCAAGAGAGAGGATTCAAGAGCACATTACTAACATCAAAGAAGGTAAACTCACGACTCCCCTAGTACAACATTTCAAAATTAAACACAATAAAAACATAAGTTCACTCAGTTGGACTGTTATTGAGCAAGTAAATTGCAAAAAGAGAGGGGAGGATAGAGAGAACCTACTAGCCAAGAGGGAGGTGTTCTTGATACACAGGTTAAGAACCAGAGTTCCCACAGGATTAAATTCAGAATTTGATTTGATTATCTTTTGTTTTCATTTTGATCTGTATAATGACACATATTATTCTTCAATTAATCTGAAAATAACAGATATTTGTAATGTCCCTTTTACTTAACCTATCATAACATAGTTAAGGATTCTCTTTGTTATTCCATATGACTATGCAAAGTAGGTATTTAATTGGAAAGGATCAGTATTAATGAATAATGGAAGATAGAAGTTCAACAGATTTGATCATTGTCTAAACTGACAAGTTTGTTAAATTAGAACGGTTATTAAGTGCCTAAATAGACAGACACACTAGATTATGTTTTTAACCAATCAGAATGAACACAGATGTATAAGAGGTGAATTGGGGAGAGGCAACAGAGCTAAGATTACGGCCAGAAGGGCCGAAACATGTCAGCAGTTTGTCTTCTATGTGTGTTTGTCTAGACACAGTTTGTCACACTATTGCTACCTGCTTACCATTGGAAGTTTGTTACAACTGTCAATAAAGCAGTTTTATTTGCATGAATCTGGTGCTGCTTCATCTATCACTTATTCATTTGTCTGGAGACCCAGCAAGCACAGTGGATTGCGGAACGAAATTTAGCCAGAATCACTCACCCGCACTGTCACATCAGCCGCAGTGAGTCTCGGCATACAGCACAGGGATAGCCGGAGGCGGAGCACCGGGTGACGTCAGACGCCATACAGCCGCATGTGGAGAGAGCCCAGGAGGGGAGAGGATACCCAGCGGAGGCTAAAGGAGCACATTGTGGGGACTCCCAGTGTGCAAAGCCAGCATTCAACGCTAAGAAGTTCTCCCTGTGGACGGGCACACACAGGATCAGAGGCGTGAGCTGAAGAACCTGGACAGTCCTCAGAAGCTGGGGTGAGTTAACGGGGCAATACCCTGCTTGTACAGGGAGTGCAGAATTATTAGGCAAGTTGTATTTTTGAGGATTAATTTTATTATTGAACAACAACCATGTTCTCAATGAACCCAAAAAACTCATTAATATCAAAGCTGAATAGTTTTGGAAGTAGTTTTTAGTTTGTTTTTAGTTATAGCTATTTTAGGGGGATATTTGTGTGTGCAGGTGACTATTACTGTGCATAATTATTAGGCAACTTAACAAAAAACAAATATATACCCATTTCAATTATTTAGTTTTACCAGTGAAACCAATATAACATCTCAACATTCACAAATATACATTTCTGACATTCAAAAACAAAACAAAAACAAATCAGTGACCAATATAGCCACGTTTCTTTGCAAGGACACTCAAAAGCCTGCCATCCATGGATTCTGTCAGTGTTTTGATCTGTTCACCATCAACATTGCGTGCAGCAGCAACCACAGCCTCCCAGACACTGTTCAGAGAGGTGTACTGTTTTCCCTCCTTGTAAATCTCACATTTGATGATGGACCACAGGTTCTCAATGGGGTTCAGATCAGGTGAACAAGGAGGCCATGTCATTAGATTTTCTTCTTTTATACCCTTTCTTGCCAGCCACGCTGTGGAGTACTTGGATGCGTGTGATGGAGCATTGTCCTGCATGAAAATCATGTTTTTCTTGAAGGATGCAGACTTCTTCCTGTACCACTGCTTGAAGAAGGTGTCTTCCAGAAACTGGCAGTAGGACTGGGAGTTGAGCTTGACTCCATCCTCAACCCGAAAAGGCCCCACAAGCTCATCTTTGATGATACCAGCCCAAACCAGTACTCCACCTCCACCTTGCTGGTGTCTGAGTCGGACTGGAGCTCTCTGCCCTTTACCAATCCAGCCACGGGCCCATCCATCTGGCCCATCAAGACTCACTCTCATTTCATCAGTCCATAAAACCTTAGAAAAATCAGTCTTGAGATATTTCTTGGCCCAGTCTTTACGTTTCAGCTTGTGTGTCTTGTTCAGTGGTGGTCGTCTTTCAGCCTTTCTTACCTTGGCCATGTCTCTGAGTATTGCACACCTTGTGCTTTTGGGCACTCCAGTGATGTTGCAGCTCTGAAATATGGCCAAAATGGTGGCAAGTGGCATCTTGGCAGCTGCACGCTTGACTTTTCTCAGTTCATGGGCAGTTATTTTGCGCCTTGGTTTTTCCACACGCTTCTTGCGACCCTGTTGACTATTTTGAATGAAAAGCTTGATTGTTCGATGATCACGCTTCAGAAGCTTTGCAATTTTAAGAGTGCTGCATCCCTCTGCAAGATATCTCACTATTTTTGACTTTTCGGAGCCTGTCAAGTCCTTCTTTTGACCCATTTTGCCAAAGGAAAGGAAGTTGCCTAATAATTATGCACACCTGATATAGGGTGTTGATGTCATTAGACCACACCCCTTCTCATTACAGAGATGCACATCACCTAATATGCTTAATTGGTAGTAGGCTTTCGAGCCTATACAGCTTGGAGTAAGACAACATGCATAAAGAGGATGATGTGGTCAAAATACTCATTTGCCTAATAATTCTGCACTCCCTGTATAGTAGATACACTTAGCCAAGAACACACGAAATTACCCCGCTACAGGGCTTCAAACAGGTGCTCACACATCAAGTGACTTTGCACATTTCACAGTTGGTTTCCTGTCGATAGTGGCAGAGCACAGTTTGCATCAGTCCTTTGTATAGTGATTACCAGGCATAACTCAGTGACAGTTTGTTCACATTATGGAAACAAGGGAGAGTGACATTTTAACCAACATTGTCAGTTTTTATTCACTGCAATCTTCTGATGAACGAACATTTGACACAAAAGAGATTGAGAATGTGTTTTCGTCAGAATATTCCACCTATACACTAAGTAAATTATTTGAGCAATTGGAAGCATTTTTGGATAAAGATCTAAGGCTCAAGTGGGATATTTGGACCCTTCAAAAGTATATAACCAATGGTATGATTCCAAGAGGACTAAGGGTTAATAAGTTCCCAACATTTGTTGTAGAAGATGAGGACTTTATCAGGATGTGGAACAGTGTTCTATCAGACTGTTCACTTAAACTCATGGGAATGCTTATTGAATTTAAAACTAAGATGTTAGCTTCTGTATCTAAAGAAATTGATTTGTTACAGATTGAATTGAATGTACGTAGCAATGATGTATTATTTGCAAAGTTTGATTCTATATTGAAGGTTTCCCTAGCTGAATCTAAGTCCCTAATTATGGAAATTAAACACGACAAATACTTGAGGGATTTATCAGACTATGAAAACAATAAAATATATATATGGAATAGAAAGCAGAGAACAAATTATAAAAGAGATAATGACCAAAAGCGTTTTCCAAAGGGAAAGAGATCAGGAAAGAAAACAAAAAAGAAGCAGGGTAATATAAAAAAGTTTCTTTTAATGAAAGTGAAGCCGAATCCTCTGGGGATTGCTCTACCTCAGGAGAGGAGGAGGACCCCAATAAAGGGGGAGTTGCAACCCCCAAAGAAGGAAACAGGACACATACAACATTAGGGAACACTAAATACCGTATGGACAACACTAACAGGCCATTAATAGAGGCTAGGGAAACTCAAAGTTCTGAATTGGCACAAGTTTTTCCCAGAACACCAGGCGAGTCAGGAGGGGGGGGAGATACAATTCTGAAGGGTCCATCCACAGTGCCCCCACAGCCCCCCCAACCGCCCAGACGAGGGAGATCAGGGACAAAGTATGTATAAATTCAGTGATCAACCTGTCATCATACCTACTCAGTGATTTGGAGATTAAGGTCCTCAATTATGGTCTCAGCTTTGTACCAACTGACTGTTTTAATTTATTCCAAACTCTGGTGGATGTAAACAGGCTGATCAGGAATTTAACCATTAAAAAACATTTTGCATGTAACATTAAGGGCAAGACTGATGAGGAATTCATTTCTCCAAGTAGAATTGAATCAAGTGAATCAGTACCTTTGACTTTTCAAGAGGTATGTGATCTTGAGACTCTAGAGAGATTGGCCAGTGAGAATGTATACTCACAGGATGTAACAACTGAAAGTATATTAGTAAAGGCCCCTCCCTTTCTGGAGCTTCAAGATTCTATCCCATACATACAAGAGGAGACATCTTAGAACAATTTCAATGTAGGGTTGAGAAAGATCTTACACTACTAGCATATACAGCAAATCTTGATAAAAATTAAAATCTAAACAGGGAAGAAATGCTTGCACTCAGGGGTCTCAAAGAGAATCCCAATTTGGTTATTAGAGCATCTGATAAGGGAGGGTCTGTGGTTGTCATGGACAAAGTTTTCTTTTTAAAAGAAGCAACATGACAACTATCAGACTGTTCCCAATACATGAGTTTAACAAAAGATCCCACAGAGAGATTCAAATGTGAACTATTACATCTTATAGATGATGGGAAAGAAGCAGGCTTTTTAGATGAAAAAACTAGTGATTATCTCATAGTGGATTGTCCTGTTAAGCCCATCTATAATTTCTTACCGAAGGTGCACAAATCCATTTCAGAGGTAAAGGGTCGTCCAATCATTAGCGGCATAGGTTCAATTCTGGAACCAATGTCACAATGGCTGGATGCCATATTGCAACCCCTAGTACAGAACTTGTCAAGCTACCTGAGAGACACGGAACAACTTTTAATTGAAGTGGACTCTCTCAGTTGGAGTGATAGCTTCAGCTGGGTATCTCTCGATGTCACCTCCTTGTACTCCAGTATTCCGCATAGTGCGGGCTTGGAGGCAATTTCATTTTTCTTGAGTAGAGCCCCCAACTATGATCCCCTATTTTGTCAGTATATCCTTAGAGTCACAGAGTTTATTTTAACTCATAATTTTTTTGAGTTTGAAGGGGTCCATTACCTCCAGAGATCTGGGACGGCCATGGGGGCAAAATTTGCGCCCTCCTACGCCAACCTATTCATGGGTTGGTGGGAGCTGTCCCACATCTATGGAGGTGATGGTCCCTGGAAAACCAAGATCATATACTATAGAAGATACATAGATGATCTTCTGATCATCTGGGAGGGGGATGAAGCAGAGTTGGTGGAATTTCTTAAGGATCTAAACAGCAACACAGCAGGCATTAAACTGACCCATGACTATGGAAAAACCCAAATAAACTTTTTGGATGTAACATTAATGGGTGAACAGGGAAGGATACAGACTAAAGTGTATAGGAAACCAATTACTGGGAATACACTTTTACACGCGAAAAGTAGTCACCCCAAAAGGGTATTCTTTTCTGTAATGAAAGGACAGTTTATACAGCTAAAAAGAAATTGTTCCACTCAGTCAGAATTCGAGCAGCAATCACTAGATCTAGAGAATCGCCTCTGTAATAGGGGCTATGATAGAAAGGAGGTTACTAGGGTTAGAGAAACCATCTCAAGAAGAGAGAGGAATGAATTTCTCACTCTAAACAATCCACACATTAAAAACAGAAATAAAGATTTTGGAAAAATAACCTTTGTGACAGAATACAGTGCACAATATCACAAAGTATGTAATATCATACGAAAGCATTTTCGTATGCTAACAGCAGATGAGGGTCTTACTAATGTAGTGTCCAAAGGGTGCAGATTTGCATATAAAAAGGGCATGACTATTGGCAACATGGTTGCCCCCACACAATTGAATACATCCCATGCTTCCAATTCATCTTGGTTAAGATTCAATGGAGTCTACAGATGTAATTATGGTCCGTGTATAGCATGTGGTTGTTTACAATTGGGTGAAAGTTTTGCCAGCACAGCCACAGGAGAACATTTTAGACATTATTCATGTCTGAACTGTAGATCCACTTATGTGGTCTATTTGTTGACTTGCGAATCTTGTGGACTACAATACACAGGTCTCACTACTAGGGAAGCAAGAGAGAGAGGATTCAAGAGCACATTACTAACATCAAAGCAGGTAAACTCATGACTCCCCTAGTACAACATTTCAAAATTAAACACAATAAAAACATAAGTTCACTCAGTTGGACTGTTATTGAGCAAGTAAAATGCAAAAAGAGAGGGTAGGATAGAGAGAACCTACTAGCCAAGAGGGAGGTGTTCTGGATACACAGGTTAAGAACCAGAGTTCCCACAGGATTAAATTCAGATTTTGATTTGATAAATTTTTGGGAATGAATAAGCTTGGTTCCTGTGTACTCGGGACACCTCTCTCTTATCTTGTATGTCTTTTGTGTCTCATCTCTTATTCCACACATCTACATGGTATAGAAATGCCATTTTTCATCAATAATATTTTTCAACTATTATCTTTTGTTTTCATTTTGATCTGTATAATGACACATATTATTCTTCAGTTAATCTGAAAATAACAGATATTTGTAATGTCCCTTTTACTTAACCTATCATAACATAGTTAAGGATTCTCTTTGTTATTCCATATGACTATGCAAAGGAGGTATTTAATTGGAAAGGATCAGTATTAATGAATAATGGAAGATAGAAGTTCAACAGATTTGATCATTGTCTAAACTGACAAGTTTGTTAAATTAGAACGGTTATTAAGTGCCTAAATAGACAGACACACTAGATTATGTTTTTAACCAATCAGAATGAACACAGATGTATAAGAGTTGAATTGGGGAGAGGCAACGCAGCTAAGATTCACTAGAAGACTGATGTAAAAGTTTTTTTTTTTTTAAAAAGTTACACTAATGTTACACCAGATATGAGTGGTGGCACTGAGGATGGAAGTAGGCACAGTATATGCTGGGAGCCTGACACACAGGCTGGCACTAGTGGCAAGCTGGCCTGGCAACTAAAATTAAATAACACTAGCAGACTGATTTAAAAGTTTTTTTTTTACAAAATTTACACTAATGTTAAAACAGATAGGAGTGGTGGCACTGAGGATGGAAGTAGGCACAGTATATGCTGGGAGCCTGACACACAGGCTGGCACTAGTGGCAGGCTGGCCTGGCAACTAAAATTAAATAACACTAGCAGACTGATGTAAAAGTTTTTTTTTTTTTTTTAAATTTACACTAATGTTACACCAGATAGGAGTGGTGGCACTGAGGATGGAAGTAGGCACAGTATATGCTGGGAGCCTGACACACAGGCTGGCACTAGTGGCAGGCTGGCCTGGCAACTAAAATTAAATAATACTAGAAGACTGATGTAAAAGTTTTTTTTTTTTAAATGTACACTAATGTTACACCAGATAAGAGTGGTGGCACTGAGGATGGAAGTAGGCACAGTATATGCTGGGAGCCTGACACACAGGCTGGCACTAGTGGCAGGCTGGCCTGGCAACTAAAATTAAATAACACTAGCAGACTGATGTAAAAGTTTTTTTTTTTTAAAAAGTTACACTAATGTTAAAACAGATATGAGTGGTGGCACTGAGGATGGAAGTAGGCACAGTATATGCTGGGAGCCTGACACACAGGCTGGCACTAGTGGCAGGCTGGCCTGGCAACTAAAATTAAATAACACTAGCAGACTGATGTAAAAGTTTATTTTAAAAAATTTACACTAATGTTACACCAGATATGTGTGGTGGCACTGAGGCTGGCAGTGGCAGGCTGGCCTGGCAACTGAAATTAGATTACACTAGCAGACTGATGTAAAAAAAAATGTTTTAATTTTTTTTACACTAATGTTACACCAGATATGAGTGGTGGAAAACAGAGCAATTAGGCACAGTATATGCTGTGGGCCTGACACACAGGCCTGATGGAAAATGAAATTAGATTACACTAGCAAACTGATGTAAAAGTTTTTTTTTTTTTAAATTTACACTAATGTTACACCCGATATGAGTGGTGGAAAACAGAGCAATTAATCACAGTATATGCTGTGGGCCTGACACACAGGCCTGATGGAAAATGAAATTAGATTACACTAGCAAAGTGATGTAAACGTTTTTTTTTTTTTAAATTTACACTAATGTTACACCCGATATGAGTGGTGGAAAACAGAGCAATTAATCACAGTATATGCTGTGGGCCTGACACACAGGCCTGATGGAAAATGAAATTAGATTACACTAGCAAACTGATGTAAAAGTTTTTTTTTTTTTTTAAATTTACACTAATGTTACACCAGATATGAGTGGTGGCAGTGAGCAAGTAGGCACAGTATATGCTGTGAGCCTCACACACAGGCTGACAGGCAGGCAAATGCAATTATATTACAAAAAAAAAAAAAAAGACTGAAGTTCTAGCCCTAAAAAGGGCTTTTTGGGCTGAAGTTCTAGCCCTAAAAAGGGCTTTTTGGGGTGCTGTGCTCACAGCAGAGATCAGATGAGTCCTTCAGGACTGTAGTGGACACTGAATACACTAGCCTAGCTATCAATTTCCCTATAAAATCACCAGCAGCAGCACTATCACTCCTCTCACTAAGAATGCAGGATCATAATGAATCTAAAATGGCTGCTGCCCAGGAGCTGGGAGGGTCTGGGAGGGAGTGTCTGTTGCTGATTGGCTGAAATGTGTCTGCAGGCTGAGAGATACAGGGTCAAGGTTTACTCAATTATGACGAATAGGGGGCGGTTCGAACATCGCATATGTTCGCCCGCCGTGGCGAACGCGAACAAGCTCCAATCAGCCAATAGAATGCAAGCTCAATCTGATTGGCTGATTGGATCAGCCAATCCGATTAAACTTGAATCTGATTGGCTGATTCAATCAGCGAATCAGATTTTTCCTACCTTAATTCCGATTGGCTGATAGAATCCTATCAGCCAATCGGAATTCGAGGGACGCCATCTTGGATGACGTCACTTAAAGGAACCTTCATTCATCGGGAGTCGCCGGAAGAAGAGGATGGATCCACGTCGGCTGCTTCAAGATGGTCCCGCTCCGCGCCGGATGGATGAAGATAGAAGACGCCGCCTGGATGAAGATGTCTACCGGTCCGGATGTCCTCTTCTTGCCGGATAGGATGAAGACTTCGGAGCCTCTTCTGGACCTCTTCTTGCCGAATAGGATGAAGACTTCGGACCCTCTTTTGGACGGATCAGTGATACCCGGCGTGGTGAAGACAATGTAGGGAGATCTTCAGGGGCTTAGTGCTAGGTTTTTTAAGGGGGGTTTGGGTTAGATTAGGGGTATGTGGGTGGTGGGTTGTAATGTTGGGGGGGTATTGTATGTTTTTTTTAAATGCAAAAGAGCTGTTTACTTTTGGGCATGCCCAGCAAAAGGCCCTTTTAAGGGCTGGTAAGGTAAAAGAGCTGTTTAATTTTTATTTTAAAATAGGGTAGGGCATTTTTTTATTTTGGGGGGCTTTGTTATTTTTTTAGGGGGCTTAGAGTAGGTGTAATTAGTTTAAAATTATTGTATTCTTTTTTTATTTTTTGTAATTTAGTGTTTGTTTTTTGTATTATAGTATAGTTTATTTCTTTCATGTAATTAGCAAGAGTCCATGAGCTAGTGACGTATGGGATATACATTCCTACCAGGAGGGGCAAAGTTTCCCAAACCTCAAAATGCCTATAAATACACCCCTCACCACACCCACAATTCAGTTTTTACAAACTTTGCCTCCGATGGAGGTGGTGAAGTAAGTTTGTGCTAGATTCTACGTTGATATGCGCTCCGCAGCAAGTTGGAGCCCGGTTTTCCTCTCAGCGTGCAGTGAATGTCAGAGGGATGTGAGGAGAGTATTGCCTATTTGAATGCAGTGATCTCCTTCTAAGGGGTCTATTTCATAGGTTCTCTGTTATCGGTCATAGAGATTCATCTCTTACCTCCCTTTTCAGATCGACGATATACTCTTATATATACCATTACCTCTGCTGATTCTCGTTTCAGTACTGGTTTGGCTATCTGCTATATGTAGATGAGTGTCCTGGGGTAAGTAAGTCTTATTTTCTGTGACACTCCTAGCTATGGTTGGGCACTTTGTTTATAAAGTTCTAAATATATGTATTCAAACATTTATTTGCCTTGACTCAGAATGTTCAACTTTCCTTATTTTCAGACAGTCAGTTTCATATTTGGGATAATGCATTTTAATTTAACATTTTTCTTACCTTAAAATTTGACTTTTTCCCTGTGGGCTGTTAGGCTCGCGGGGGCTGAAAATGCTTCATTTTATTGCGTCATTCTTGGCGCGGACTTTTTTGGCGCAAAAATTCTATTTCCGTTTCCGGCGTCATACGTGTCGCCGGAAGTTGCGTCATTTTTTGACGTTATTTTGCGCCAAAAATGTCGGCGTTCCGGATGTGGCGTCATTTTTGGCGCCAAAAAACATTTAGGCGCCAAATAATGTGGGCGTCTTATTTGGCGCGAAAAAATATGGGCGTCACTTTTGTCTCCACATTATTTAAGTCTCATTTTTTATTGCTTCTGGTCGCTAGAAGCTTGTTCTTTGGCATTTTTTCCCATTCCTGAAACTGTCATTTAAGGAATTTGATCAATTTTGCTTTATATATATGTTGTTTTTTCTCTTACATATTGCAAGATGTCTCACGTTGCATCTGAGTCAGAAGATACTACAGGAAAATCGCTGTCAAGTGCTGAATCTACCAAAGCTAAGTGTATCTGCTGTAAACTTTTGGTAGCTATTCCTCCAGCTGTTGTTTGTATTGATTGTCATGACAAACTTGTTAAAGCAGATAATATTTCCTTTAGTAAAGTACCATTGCCTGTTGCAGTTCCTTCAACATCTAAGGTGCAGAATGTTCCTGATAATATAAGAGATTTTGTTTCTGAATCCATAAAGAAGGCTATGTCTGTTATTTCTCCTTCTAGTAAACGTAAAAAATCTTTTAAAACTTCTCTCCCTACAGATGAATTTTTAAATGAACATCATCATTCTGATTCTGATGATTCCTCTGGTTCAGAGGATTCTGTCTCAGAGGTTGATGCTGATAAATCTTCATATTTATTTAAAATGGAATTTATTCGTTCTTTACTTAAAGAAGTACTAATTGCTTTAGAAATAGAGGATTCTGGTCCTCTTGATACTAATTCTAAACGTTTAGATAAGGTATTTAAAGCTCCTGTGGTTATTCCAGAAGTTTTTCCTGTTCCTAATGCTATTTCTGCAGTAATTTCCAAAGAATGGGATAATTTGGGTAATTCATTTACTCCTTCTAAACGTTTTAAGCAATTATATCCTGTGCCGTCTGACAGATTAGAATTTTGGGACAAGATCCCTAAAGTTGATGGGGCTATTTCTACCCTTGCTAAACGTACTACTATTCCTACGTCAGATGGTACTTCGTTTAAGGATCCTCTAGATAGGAAAATTGAGTCCTTTCTAAGAAAAGCTTATCTGTGTTCAGGTAATCTTCTTAGACCTGCTATATCTTTGGCTGATGTTGCTGCAGCTTCAACTTTTTGGTTGGAAACTTTAGCGCAACAAGTAACACATCGTGATTCTCATGATATTATTATTCTTCTTCAGCATGCTAATAATTTTATCTGTGATGCCATTTTTGATATTATCAGAGTTGATGTCAGGTTTATGTCTCTAGCTATTTTAGCTAGAAGAGCTTTATGGCTTAAAACTTGGAATGCTGATATGGCTTCTAAATCAACTTTACTTTCCATTTCTTTCCAGGGTAACAAATTATTTGGTTCTCAGTTGGATTCCATTATTTCAACTGTTACTGGTGGGAAAGGAACTTTTTTACCACAGGATAAAAAATCTAAAGATAAAAACAGGGCTAATAATCGTTTTCGTTCCTTTCGTTTCAACAAAGAACAAAAGCCTGATCCTTCATCCTCAGGAGCAGTTTCAGTTTGGAGACCATCTCCAGTCTGGAATAAATCCAAGCCAGCTAGAAAGGCAAAGCCTGCTTCTAAGTCCACATGAAGGTGCGGCCCTCATTCCAGCTCAGCTGGTAGGGGGCAGGTTACGTTTTTTCAAGGAAATTTGGATCAATTCTGTTCACAATCTTTGGATTCAGAGCATTCTTTCAGAAGGGTACAGAATTGGTTTCAAGTTGAGACCTCCTGCAAAGAGATTTTTTCTTTCCCGTGTCCCAGTAAATCCAGTAAAAGCTCAAGCATTTCTGAAATGTGTTTCAGATCTAGAGTTGACTGGAGTAATTATGCCAGTTCCAGTTCCGGAACAGGGGATGGGGTTTTATTCAAATCTCTTCATTGTACCAAAGAAGGAGAATTCTTTCAGACCAGTTCTGGATCTAAAAATATTGAATCGTTATGTAAGGATACCAACGTTCAAGATGGTAACTGTAAGGACTATCTTACCTTTTGTTCAGCAAGGGAATTATATGTCCACAATAGATTTACAGGATGCATATCTGCATATTCCGATTCATCCAGATCATTATCAATTCCTGAGATTCTCGTTTCTGGACAAGCATTACCAGTTTGTGGCTCTGCCGTTTGGCCTAGCTACAGCTCCAAGAATTTTTACAAAGGTTCTCGGTGCCCTGCTGTCTGTAATCAGAGAACAGGGTATTGTGGTATTTCCTTATTTGGACGATATCTTGGTACTTGCTCAGTCTTTACATTTAGCAGAATCTCATACGAATCGACTTGTGTTGTTTCTTCAAGATCATGGTTGGAGGATCAATTTACCAAAAAGTTCTTTGATTCCTCAGACAAGGGTAACCTTTCTGGGTTTCCAGATGGATTCAGTGTCCATGACTCTGTCTTTAACAGACAAGAGACGTCTAAAGTTGATTACAGCTTGTCGAAACCTTCAGTCACAATCATTCCCTTCTGTAGCCTTATGCATGGAAATTCTAGGTCTTATGACTGCTGCATCGGACGCGATCCCCTTTGCTCGTTTTCACATGCGACCTCTTCAGCTCTGTATGCTGAAGCAATGGTGCAAGGATTACACGAAGATATCTCAATTAATATCTTTAAAACCGATTGTTCGACACTCTCTAACATGGTGGACAGATCACCATCGTTTAATTCAGGGGGCTTCTTTTGTGCTTCCGACCTGGACTGTAATTTCAACAGATGCAAGTCTCACAGGTTGGGGAGCTGTGTGGGGATCTCTGACGGCACAAGGAGTTTGGGAATCTCAGGAGGTGAGATTACCGATCAATATTTTGGAACTCCGTGCAATTTTCAGAGCTCTTCAGTTTTGGCCTCTTCTGAAGAGAGAATCGTTCATTTGTTTTCAGACAGACAATGTCACAACTGTGGCATACATCAATCATCAAGGAGGGACTCACAGTCCTCTGGCTATGAAAGAAGTATCTCGAATTTTGGTTTGGGCGGAATCCAGCTCCTGTCTAATCTCTGCGGTTCATATCCCAGGTGTAGACAATTGGGAAGCGGATTATCTCAGTCGCCAAACGTTGCATCCGGGCGAATGGTCTCTTCACCCAGAGGTATTTCTTCAGATTGTTCAAATGTGGGAACTTCCAGAAATAGATCTGATGGCGTCCCATCTAAACAAGAAACTTCCCAGGTATCTGTCCAGATCCCGGGATCCTCAGGCGGAGGCAGTGGATGCATTATCACTTCCTTGGAAGTATCATCCTGCCTATATCTTTCCGCCTCTAGTTCTTCTTCCAAGAGTAATCTCCAAGATTCTGAAGGAATGCTCGTTTGTTCTGCTGGTAGCTCCGGCATGGCCTCACAGGTTTTGGTATGCGGATCTTGTCCGGATGGCCTCTTGCCAACCGTGGACTCTTCCGTTAAGACCAGACCTTCTGTCACAAGGTCCTTTTTTCCATCAGGATCTGAAATCCTTAAATTTAAAGGTATGGAGATTGAACGCTTGATTCTTGGTCAAAGAGGTTTCTCTGACTCTGTGATTAATACTATGTTACAGGCTCGTAAATCTGTATCTCGAGAGATATATTATAGAGTCTGGAAGACTTATATTTCTTGGTGTCTTTCTCATCATTTTTCCTGGCATTCTTTTAGAATACCGAGAATTTTACAGTTCCTTCAGGATGGTTTAGATAAGGGTTTGTCCGCAAGTTCTTTGAAAGGACAAATCTCTGCTCTTTCTGTTCTTTTTCACAGAAAGATTGCTATTCTTCCTGATATTCATTGTTTTGTACAAGCTTTGGTTCGTATAAAACCTGTCATTAAGTCAATTTCTCCTCCTTGGAGTTTGAATTTGGTTCTGGGAGCTCTTCAAGCTCCTCCGTTTGAACCTATGCATTCATTGGACATTAAATTACTTTCTTGGAAAGTTTTGTTCCTTTTGGCCATCTCTTCTGCCAGAAGAGTTTCTGAATTATCTGCTCTTTCTTGTGAGTCTCCTTTTCTGATTTTTCATCAGGATAAGGCGGTGTTGCGAACTTCTTTTGAATTTTTACCTAAAGTTGTGAATTCCAACAACATTAGTAGAGAAATTGTGGTTCCTTCATTATGTCCTAATCCTAAGAATTCTAAGGAGAAATCGTTGCATTCTTTGGATGTTGTTAGAGCTTTGAAATATTATGTTGAAGCTACGAAATCTTTTCGTAAGACTTCTAGTCTATTTGTTATCTTTTCCGGTTCTAGAAAAGGCCAGAAAGCTTCTGCCATTTCTTTGGCATCTTGGTTGAAATCTTTAATTCATCTTGCCTATGTTGAGTCGGGTAAAACTCCGCCTCAGAGAATTACAGCTCATTCTACTAGGTCAGTTTCTACTTCCTGGGCGTTTAGGAATGAAGCTTCGGTTGACCAGATCTGCAAAGCAGCAACTTGGTTCTCTTTGCATACTTTTACTAAATTCTACCATTTTGATGTATTTTCTTCTTCTGAAGCAGTTTTTGGTAGAAAAGTACTTCAGGCAGCGGTTTCAGTTTGAATCTTCTGCTTATGTTTTTCGTTAAACTTTATTTTGGGTGTGGATTATTTTCAGCAGGAATTGGCTGTCTTTATTTTATCCCTCCCTCTCTAGTGACTCTTGTGTGGAAAGATCCACATCTTGGGTAGTCATTATCCCATACGTCACTAGCTCATGGACTCTTGCTAATTACATGAAAGAAAACATAATTTATGTAAGAACTTACCTGATAAATTCATTTCTTTCATATTAGCAAGAGTCCATGAGGCCCGCCCTTTTTTTGTGGTGGTTATGATTTTATATAAAGCACAATTATTCCAATTCCTTATTTTATATGCTTTCGCACTTTTTTATCACCCCACTTCTTGGCTATTCGTTAAACTGAATTGTGGGTGTGGTGAGGGGTGTATTTATAGGCATTTTGAGGTTTGGGAAACTTTGCCCCTCCTGGTAGGAATGTATATCCCATACGTCACTAGCTCATGGACTCTTGCTAATATGAAAGAAATGAATTTATCAGGTAAGTTCTTACATAAATTATGTTTTTATTGTATTTTATTTTAGCTAATTGTATGTAATTTATTTAATTAATTTAATGACAGTGTAGTGTTAGGTGTATTTGTAACTTAGGTTAGGATTTATTTTACAGGTAATTTTGTAATTAGTTAGTTATTGTTAGTATTAGGGTTAGACTTAGCTTTAGGGGTTAATACATTTATTAGAGTAGAGGTGAGGTCCGGTCGTCAGATTAGGGGTTAATAAGTGTAGGTAAGGTTGGGGGGGCAGATTAGGGGTTAATACTATTTATTATAGGGTTTTTGAGGCATGAGTGCGACGGTTTAGGGGTTATAACATTTATTAGAGTGGCGGCAAGGTCCGGTCGGCAGATTAGGGGTTAATAAGTGTAGGTAAGGTAGCGGCGATGTTGGGGGGGCGATTAGGGGTTAATAAATATTATGTATGTGTCTGCGGTGTTAGGGGCAGCAGATTAGGGGTACATAGGGATAATGTAGGTGGCGGCGGTGTACGGTCGGCAGATTAGGGGTTAAAAATTTTAATTATAGTGGTGGCGATGTGGGGGGACCTCGGTTTAGGGGTACATAGGTAGTTTATGGGTGTTAGTTTACTTTAGAGCACAGTAGTTAAGAGCTTTATGAACCGGCATTAGCCCATAAAGCTCTTAACTGCTGACTTTTTCCTGAGGCTGGAGTCTGGTCGTTAGAGTTCTGACGCTCACTTCAGCCAAGACTCTAAATACCAGTGTTAGGAAGATCCCATTGAAAAGATAGGATACGCAATTGGCGTAAGGGGATCTGCGGTATGGAAAAGTCACGGCTGGAAAGTGAGCGTTAGACCCTTTCCTGACTGACTCCAAATACCAGCGGGCGGCCAAAACCAGCTAACGCAAAACTCTAAATCTAGGCGTATGTTTTGCTCCCATTTTAACTACTTTATTTGACTAAGAAAAGTCCAAGTACTAGCAGATCATGGGGTCAATAACTCTAAGCAATCCAATACTTCCTTAAAGTTTAAGGAAGCATGAGGAAATACAGAATAATCTAGCTATCTCTTGTTTAGCTACCTCAAAGATAATGTAACTGATCATAATATTTTGTTTTCGATAAGAACTGTCACAAAAACATAATTTATGTAAGAACTTACCTGATAAATTCATTTCTTTCATATTAGCAAGAGTCCATGAGCTAGTGACGTATGGGATATACATTCCTACCAGGAGGGGCAAAGTTTCCCAAACCTCAAAATGCCTATAAATACACCCCTCACCACACCCACAACTCAGTTTAACGTATAGCCAAGAAGTGGGGTGATAAGAAAAAAGTGTGAAAGCATAAAAAATAAGGAATTGGAATAATTGTGCTTTATACAAAAAAAATCATAACCACCACAAAAAAGGGTGGGCCTCATGGACTCTTGCTAATATGAAAGAAATGAATTTATCAGGTAAGTTCTTACATAAATTATGTTTTCTTTCATGTAATTAGCAAGAGTCCATGAGCTAGTGACGTATGGGATAATGACTACCCAAGATGTGGATCTTCCACGCAAGAGTCACTAGAGAGGGAGGGCTAAAATAAAGACAGCCAATTCCGCTGAAAAAAATCCACACCCAAAATAAAGTTTAAATCTTATAATGAAAAAAACTGAAATTATAAGCAGAATAATCAAACTGAAACAGCTGCCTGAAGTACTTTTCTACCAAAAACTGCTTCAGAAGAAGAAAACACATCAAAATGGTAGAATTTAGTAAAAATATGCAAAGAAGACCAAGTGGCTACTTTGCAAATTTGATCAACTGAGAAAGAAAAAAGTACTAATGGCACTGCTGAGGGTAAAAGGTTGGGGTAGCCTATGAATCTCTAGGATTAGAGATAGATTCTATGTACATTTGTATCTGTAAATCTAGTTTAATTACCGAATGGCTGAGGTGCTGTGCACTTGTATACTGAGACACTCTAGATCAATCCTTGGATTGAAAAAATTGTGCACCTGAATAGCACTCTTACCCCAATCTGGAGCGGCAAGATTTGGACAAAGGCTGAGTAACTATAGAGTGGGAGTGCTGAAAAGTATTAAAATATAACTTTTATTTGAAAATTTAAAATAAAAAACCAAAAACACACACACATACATCTACATATATACAATGTTAAAAAATACAGGGTTTGGTCGGATTTATCTTAATCCAATGTATTCTATTTTAGATAAAGTAGTGATATCTTAGGTTTTGAAATGATTATTTCAGAGTTAGTTTTTCATTTAAAGTTAGTATAGGTCGGATATAGCGTATATAATACGTGGTATTTATACACCTTATACCACTGTACCGATGACTCTGTTATTTCTTGTCTATTGTGCTTAAGTTACAGTCAGTCTTGTCTTGCGTGGTAATACGTGGTTATGTGTGGTATTATATGACCCTATATCACTGTATTGAGGACTCTATTGTTCCTGGTATATTGATCTTAAGTTATAGTCGATCTTGTCTTCCTAAGTTCTTTGTTGAACATACATGAAGTAGTACAATTTTGTAGAGACTAGTTTAAACGTGATATGCGGCGGAGTCTAATTTTTCTTATTATAAATATTGATGTTTTGGGCTTTGCACATTAGATATCACTGTTGTTACCAGAATGATTTTTCAAATATAAAATGGGTGATGTTCTGTATTTAAAGCTTTGCTTACAGTAGTCAGCTGATTCTTTTGCTAACAGCTACTATCTTGATATAATATAAGTTATGCCTGATATATTCTCTGGCTGTTAGATTGAACTGTGGTAGCTGCTATCTAAGTATGCTAGTCCCAGTTACTCAGCATATTATTGGATTGTCATACTACGTTCTCAAACGCTTTGAAAAGCATATATGTATATGGTTTCTTAAGCTCTTTGCTATTGGTTTCGCTTAGTATCTAGAGCTTATCTAAAGTCTCTCACCATATATTTAGTAAAATGTTCTTTAATGTTTGGATGTGTGTATAGAGAAGTTAGAGTGGATTGCTGAGACTTAGGTGGATAGAATTGACTGTTTCTATCAAATCAATTATTTTTATCTTTCTTATGATTTTGCTAGTTCACAGTAGCAATGTGCTTTGACAAACTTTTTGTTATTTAGTTCATCAGTTATATGGCAAACTATTGTTAAGCTGCTTATATAAATGTGCCAGTAATATCACTTTAATTATTCAAACTACATAAATTGCCTTTGCTAATATATTGTGGTCAACATTGAATTTACTTAAAAATGGATATTCTCAATATCAAATGATCCAAAATGGATCCGGTATTACTACTGGTTTTAGCGTTTTTTTCTACTAGGTTCTATTATCACGTATATTTGCTGTGATAAATATTAGATATGTATAATCGCAGACAACTTTTGAAAGCAGTAATGCAAGTATTAGCACTATAACTTTGAGTTGGATTGTATCCTGTCTTATATCACCGCTGCTTAATTTAGCGTTAGAGAGGGTACGCTCTTACATTGTAGCAAAATATAGCTAATAGTGTCAAATTTCTTTGCTATATCATCTTTCACTCAGTTGTTCTAACTTAATATAGATGCGGCTTACAGCTTGGCGTTTTTCGTATTTTTCAAAAGTTAAGTATTGGGGTATTATATTTCATTCCCCCCTTCCTCTTACTAGTATGCTTTTTACAACGCCTTACTTATAATTGCCGGTTAGGAGTAGTGTCTGATATACGGTATTAAATCAAATCCTATTTCAGGGATTGTTAGCTCAATTCTGAGGTACCACTACTTGTATTTTTAAATTATAGACCAAACTACTTGTATTTTTAAATTATAGACCAAACATCCTGCTATTTAAAAAATGTTAGGACGCATTCATAGCAAACATTTCCCTAACATGTTTCGCCACTAACGTGGCTTTTTCAAAGGGTGAAAAAGCCACGTTAGTGGCGAAACATGTTAGGGAAATGATTGCTATGAATGCGTCCTAACATTTTTTAAATAGCAGGATGTTTGGTCTATAATTTAAAAATACAAGTAGTGGTACCTCAGAATTGAGCTAACAATCCCTGAAATAGGATTTGATTTAATACCGTATATCAGACACTACTCCTAACCGGCAATTATAAGTAAGGCGTTGTAAAAAGCATACTAGTAAGAGGAAGGGGGGAATGAAATATAATACCCCAATACTTAACTTTTGAAAAATACGAAAAACGCCAAGCTGTAAGCCGCATCTATATTAAGTTAGAACAACTGAGTGAAAGATGATATAGCAAAGAAATTTGACACTATTAGCTATATTTTGCTACAATGTAAGAGCGTACACTCTCTAACGCTAAATTAAGCAGCGGTGATATAAGACAGGATACAATCCAACTCAAAGTTATAGTGCTAATACTTGCATTACTGCTTTCAAAAGTTGTCTGCGATTATACATATCTAATATTTATAACAGCAAATGCAAAATTAAGCAGCGGTGATATAAGACAGGATACAATCCAACTCAAAGTTATAGTGCTAATACTTGCATTACTGCTTTCAAAAGTTGTCTGCGATTATACATATCTAATATTTATCACACCAAAGGCAAAATTAAGCAGCGGTGATATAAGACAGGATACAATTCAACTCAAAGTTATAGTGCTAATACTTGCATTACTGCTTTCAAAAGTTGTCTGCGATTATACATATCTAATATTTATCACAGCAAATATACGTGATAATAGAAAACCAGTAGTAATACCGGATCCATTTTGGATCATTTGATATTGAGAATATCCATTTTTAAGTAAATTCAATGTTGACCACAATATATTAGCAAAGGCAATTTATGTAGTTTGAATAATTAAAGTGATATTACTGGCACATTTATATAAGCAGCTTAACAATAGTTTGCCATATAACTGATGAACTAAATAACAAAAAGTTTGTCAAAGCACATTGCTACTGTGAACTAGCAAAATCATAAGAAAGATAAAAATAATTGATTTGATAGAAACAGTCAATTCTATCCAGCTAAGTCTCAGCAATCCACTCTAACTTCTCTATACACACTTCCAAACATTAAAGAACATTTTACTAAATATATGGTGAGAGACTTTAGATAAGCTCTAGATACTAAGCGAAACCAATAGAGTGATATCTAATGTGCAAAGCCCAAAACATCAATATTTATAATAAGAAAAATTAGACTCCGCCGCATATCACGTTTAAACTAGTCTCTACAAAATTGTACTACTTCATGTATGTTCAACAAAGAACTTAGGAAGACAAGATCGACTATAACTTAAGATCAATATACCAGGAACAATAGAGTCCTCAATACAGTGATATAGGGTCATATAATACTACACATAACCACGTATTACCACGCAAGACAAGACTGACTGTAACTTAAGCACAATAGACAAGAAATAACAGAGTCATCGGTACAGTGGTATAAGGTGTATAAATACCACGTATTATATACGCTATATCCGACCTATACTAACTTTAAATGAAAAACTAACTCTGAAATAATCATTTCAAAGCCTAAGATATCACTACTTTATCTAAAATAGAATACATTGGATTAAGATAAATCCGACCAAACCCTGTATTTTTTAACATTGTATATATGTAGATGTATGTGTGTGTGTTTTTGGTTTTTTATTTTAAATTTTCAAATAAAAGTTATATTTTAATACTTTTCAGCACTCCCACTCTATAGTTACTCAGCCTTTGTCCAAATCTTGCCGCTCCAGATTGGGGTAAGAGTGCTATTCAGGTGCACAATTTTTTCAATCCAAGGATTGATCTAGAGTTGATCAACTGAAGCTTCATTCCTAAACGCCCAGGAAGTAGAAACTGACCTAGTAGAATGAGCTGTAATCCTTTGAGGCGGAATTTTACCCGACTCAACATAGGCATGATGAAACAAAGATTTTAACCAAGATGCCAAAGAAAAGGCAGAAGCCTTCTGACCTTTCCTAGAACCGGAAAAGATAACAAATAGACTAGAAGTCTTTCGGAAATCCTTAGTAGCTTCAACATAATATTTCAAAGCTCTAACTACATCCAAAGAATGCAACAACTTTTCCTTAGAATTCTTAGGATTAGGACACAATGAAGGAACCACAATTTCTCTACTAATGTTGTTAGAATTCACAACCTTAGGTAAAAAAATTAAAAGAAGTTCGCAACACCGCCTTATCCTGATGAAAAATCAGAAAAGGAGACTCACAAGAAAGAGCAGATAATTCAGAAACTCTTCTAGCAGAAGAGATGGCCAAAAGAAACAAAACTTTCCAAGAAAGTAATTTTAATGTCCAGCGAATGCATAGGTTCAAACGGAGGAGCTTGAAGAGCCCCCAGAACCAAATTCAAACTCCAAGGAGGAGAGATTGACTTAATAACAGGTTTTATACGAGCCAAAGCTTGTACAAAACAATGAATACCAGGAAGACTAGCAATCTTTCTGTGAAAAAGAACAGAAAGAGCAGAAATTTGACCTTTCAAGGAACTTGCAGACAAACCTTATCCAAACCATCCTGAAGAAACTGATAAAATTCTAGGAATTCTAAAAGAATGCCAAGAAAAATGATGAAAAAAACACCAAGAAATGTAAATCTTCCAGACTCGATAATATATCTTCCTAGATACAGTTTTATGAGCCTGTAACATAGTATTAATCACAGAGTCAGAGAAAACCTCTATGACTGAGAATCAAGCGTTCAATCTCCATACCTTCAAATTTAAGGATTTGAGAACCTGATGGAAAAAAGGACCTTGCGATAGAAGGTCTGGTCTTAACGGAAGAGTCCACGGTTGGCAAGTTGCCATCCAGACAAGATCCGCATACCAAAACCTATGAGGCCATGCTGGAGCCACCAGCAGAATAAACTAACGTTCCTTTAGAATCTTGGAAAAAGAACTATAGGCGGAAAGATATAAGCAGGATGATACTTCCAAGGAAGTGACAATGCATCCACTGCTTCCGCCTGAGGATCCCTGGATCTGGACAGATACCTGGGAAGTTTCTTGTTTAGATGAGAAGCCATCAGATCTATTTCTGGAAGTCCCCATATTTTAACAATCTGAAGAAATACCTCTGGGTGAAGAAACCTTTCGCCCGGATGTAGCATTTGGCGACTGAGATAATCCGCTTACCAATTGTCTATACCTGGGATATGAACCACAGAAATTAGACAGGAGCTGGATCCCGCCCATACAAGTATTCGAGAGACTTCTTTCATAGCAAGAGGACTGTGAGTTCCTCCTTGATGATTGACATATGCCACGGTTGTGACATCATCCGTCTAGAAACAAATGAACAACTCTCTCTTTAGAAGAGGCCACGACTGAAGAGCTCTGAAAATTGCACGGAGTTCCAATAATATTGATTGGTAATCTCGCCTCCTGAGATTCCCAAACCCCTTGTGCTGTCAGAAACCCCCATACAGCTCCCCAACCTGTCAGACTTGCATCTGTTGAGATCACAGTCTAGGTTGGAAGAACAAAAGAAGCCCCCTGAACTAAACGATGGTGGTCTGTCCACCACGTCAGAGAGTGTCGAACAATCGGTTTTAAAGAAATTAATTGAGATATCTTTGTATAATCCCTGCACCACTGGTTCAGCATACAGAGCTGAAGAGGTCGCATGTGAAAACGAGCAAAGGGGATCGCGTCCAATGCAGCAGTCATAAGACCTAGAATTTCCATGCATAAGGCTACCGAAGGGAAAGATTGAGAATGAAGGTTTCGATAAGCTGAAACCAATTTCAGACGCCTCTTGTCCATCAGAGACAGAATCAAGAACACTGAATCTATCAGGAAACCTAAAAAGGTTACCCTTGTCTGAGGAATCAAACAAACTTTTTGGTAAATTGATCCTCCAACCATGTTCTTGAAGAAACAACACTTATAAAAGACTGGAAAGGATCTTTCTAGTGAAAATGAGCAAAGGGAATTGAATCCAATGCTGTGGCCATAAGACCTAAAACTTCTATGCATATATAGCAACTGAAGGAAATAATAGAGACTAAAGGTACCGATAGACGGAACCCAATAACATTATCCCTTGTCTGATAGAGACAAGGACAGTGACACAAAAGGTGACCCTTGTGTGAGGAATCAAGAGCTTTTGAAAAGAAGATCCTCTAACTATGTCCTGAAGAGTAAGTGAATCATATGAGATTCCGCATCCTCAGAAAATAATCTGAATGAAAACAGAAAAATGAAAATATGCATTTATTGTATCTAATGAAAACAAATAATGCTATCAATGACCATAAAAAGGCAAAATAATTTGAATAAAAACTCCAAAACCCGGTTCCTCAAAAGGAACTGGAAGAAATACCCCAGAAGATTCCAGGTCTGAGCAGCGCTTGAACCCCATGGGTGCCCAGCCATGCTTCAACAGTACCCAAAATATATAGGACAGAAACACAGTTAAAGAAAGTGTTAGCCTTACTGGAGTAAAATCAAAGAAATTTAGACAAAATAAATTTCAAAGAATCCTTAACCTGCCCCTTACCAGCCAAGCTGGAATACGGCACGTACAATGCAAAATTAGGGAGCTGATTTTGAACTCCAATTATAGACATGTTACTTGGGAAAGAACTCAGGAATTCGTTCCTTAATAAGAACAACCAAACCAGTATAAGCTTAAAGTTTTAGTCTTAGAACTCAACCTTGAAGCCCAGAGTAACAGTTAAGAATTGAATCCAATTATAAAACAAATAATTGATTATCTTAGAACAAAAGAAATATGGATTTTTTTTAAAAATCACAAAATTCTTCTAGCTAAAAAAGTTAAAGACATAGATTAACCCTCATTTGCGAAAATATTCAATAAAATGAAGACACAAATGAAATTATTAGCATGATAGCCCAGTTTAAAGGACCAGCCAATACAGTGGACTTGCATAATCAATAAATGCACAACAACAAGACAAATGCAACAGCACCTAGTCTAGTAAATGTTGTCCCTTTAACAATGCTAAAATAAATTATAATCTGGGGAACTTCCGGGTAGCGGCCACGAATGGTCGCATTTCTACATGCTGCTACAGCCTTTCTATACAAACTTGGTAAATCTACCTTCTACTTAATTGATATGCACCAAACTTTTGGAGAACTAAGCTATATAGCAGAAGCCATATCTAAGGTGCCTGAATTCAAGAGATTTGCTGCTGGCATTGGCGCCCGAAGCCGCTATAAGATCTAGGCCTTTATTACACCCCCCGGCAGGATGCCTGTCCTGTCGTTAAGCAGCGCTATGAGCGCTTCATCTAAGAAATTCTCTTAACATGCCTTGTCAAGAAACCGCAACCCTTTACTTCAGCAAGACACTACAAGCATTACCTGCCTCACCCTTACCTAGTGTATACCACTGCACACCCAATATGGAGAACCCGTTAAGTTTTCTAGGGGAGCTGCGCAGCTTACTTCAGAGCCACCATGCTGCCTTGGAAGCGGAGCTTCTCACGGCATTTGACAACAGTGGCATTAACTTACTTTGCGAACCCACCCGACCTGAACTCTGCACGTTGGAAAGAGAGGGGGTTAACACTATAAGGCACCAGCGTTTACTCCCTACTACCTCTAGTATGCCAATAGGGGACAGTGAGCTTGGAAACACGGGAGCCACAGTGCAGCTTGACTCAGAGAATAGGGCAGCGCTCATCCTGGCAAACTCTAACATCTTACCTCAGGGCCTTGCAGTCACTCTAACAGGGCTTCGATTTGAAGGGCTGCTGACCGGAGATAAAATAGGGCGCCACCCACAAGCGCTCCTAACGCAGAAACAGGATCGCACTGGTATGATCCCTTTACTGCATACTATATGCCTTTCTCTACCCGTGATGAGTTTGGTTATACTCCTTTACTACGAAGATCATCACCTGTTTGCTTTGATGTGGCTGCATCTACATTTTC
Organism: Bombina bombina; assembly: GCF_027579735.1. Lineage (NCBI taxonomy): Eukaryota > Metazoa > Chordata > Amphibia > Anura > Bombinatoridae > Bombina > Bombina bombina. The sequence goes on along the minus strand of NC_069503.1, from coordinate 654,670,639 downwards.
GCATCTCTTGGGACCCTGGAGTCCTGCTGTAACTCTCACAACGATCCTGCTTCCAGGAGTTTCTTTATCCCTGTTGCGGTTTCCGTGGGAGCCAAGATGCACATTTAATGCACTGGGAAACTGTTGTTCAATGTTGCCTACGGGAATGGGGTAACTGGACAGTATAATTCAGGGAACCCCCTTGGTTTTAGCTAGAACTGCACTTAGAGTGTTCCCAACTAACTTCAATGTGCAACAGTGGGTTATATACTTCCTCACTAACTTTTAAAGCTGAAATTTTAAGCATCCTATTTTATTCTCATATTTCTCTAAATATAGGTACAGGTATGCTTTCTACATGGGAAACGTTAAGACTACTAATAATGTTATAGGCTACTCCATTTGGTTATAATTATGAATATTGTCCCCTTTAGGCTGTTACGCTACAAATTATAGCTGGGTTTTGTTAGCTACATGTGGCCCCTAAATATAGGTATGGGTATGCTTTCTGTATAGGATAAGTCAAGTCTAATGTTATAGGATACTCCATTTGGGCATAACTATGAATACTGTTCCCTTTAGGCAGCTATGCTACAGAATATAACTGGGTTTTGTTAACTATATGTGACCCTTAGAATCATTGTGTTATGTGAATCTTATTGTTCTAGTCTCAGCTTTGATAAGTGTATAAGATTAATTGCACCCTAGAACTACTGCTGTGTACCACAGGGAAGTTATTGCTGTAGTCTTAATCTAGACAAGTTCCGCTATACAATATATGAATAACTATTTAAGAAACCCATGGTTCACTGTTTAATGTCTTATCTATGAGGTCACCTCATCTGTCATGAATCTTTAATACTGTATCAATGTCCCCTGGGGTATGTCCCTGCACTCAGTATTGCTCAACTTATATACTCCTTTAACATCTGTAATAACAAACTTATACAGCTGCCGCCTTTACATCTATGCCCCAAGAACATATGTTAGCCTTTCAGCTTTATTTACACCTCTAGTGCTGTGGGTGGGCACTGTGAACGGACACCTCGCTGCCAGCGGCCGAGGCAGCGTTGTGACTACCTTGTATGTATACAAAGCTTATTATTAGAGCCTCAGATATTGCCCTACGTTCTAGCAAAACTAAGCCCATTCCCACTTAGGCTACCCATCTCTCCTTCTAAATGGTTCAGGATCGTGGTTACTGTTTTATTTATAGCTGATAATCTGATAATCTGCTGTGATTTATTTATAGGATTATTGCAGGGGGCCACATCATTTCTTTCTTTCCTTTTTTTTTTTTTTTTTTCCCCTGCAGATAAAAGTTGGGTCTCCTCCTTCCCATAAATTCTCACTCTATATCCGGTTTGACCCTTTATGCATCGCCTACAACTTTCTCCCATATATAAGCATCTACACCCTATATAGATATACTCACTACTTTGAGCGCAGCTCCTTCATATATTAAGTTTATAAAGTTGTCTTCTTGTTGTATTGCAGTTAGAGCCCTGCTTATAAATTGGCATATAGGTATCATTATTTCTTGTGAACTTCCGCATTTATTTTCTTTGTTCAATTTGTATGAAAAATGAGATGTTCTTTGAGACTCAAGAGTAGTCTCTTAATGTTCATTTTAACCCCCTGTAGCTTGGTTCATTTAGGAATTATTGTAGGTCCAAGAGTGGCCTCAAGAGATATTTAGGGGGCTCCCAATTTGTTCATTTACCAGCATTTTAGAATTGTTTTCATTATATCAATACTGCTGTAAAAATAGAAAATTGAGGTTCAGTTGAGATCCAAGAGTGGTCTCCTTAGTTTTTTTTTTTTTTACCTCCAATACCTATCTCACATAGAGTGAAGGTCCAAAAGTGGCCTCATTTACCATTTTGGAGGTTTACAAAAGATTTGGTATACTGCCTGAGTATTGTGCCCATCTCTTTATGCCTTTTTATGTAATGCAGATAATCAATCACAATGTTGTATCTCATGTTGTCTTCATTCCAAACAGTTTTTATGGTGGCATTGTACTGTATATTTCTTGTATACCTTAAGTTCAACCTCAAATAAAAAGTTTAAAAAAAAAAAAAAAAAAAAAAATCATAATCTGATACTTGATCTTAAAGTAAACAGAGAAAATGAAGCAATTGCAATATCCAAATAAATCACAGGACCAAGAAAGTACCTGAAACTAAATACTTTTCCATAAATAAGATACAACTATCTAAAGGAAAATAAATACTATTTTGCTATAGAAACAATAGCATAATTAGTAGAATTAGAGATAGCCCCAATAAATTGGAGAACCCTCCAAATTGAGTTTAACTGCTGACAAAGAATATAGATTAAAACCTTTGAAGAAGGAATAAAAGAAAATTCTCAGCCTATTCCATTCCCTAGTATAGGGAATTGGAAAGAAAACCTTTGAAAACACAGAAGAAATAAATAGGCAGAAATAATGTCAGCTAGTCTTAAAGAACTAGATACCTTAATATCCAAAACAATCAACACCTTTTCAACAAAGAACAAATGTACTTTAATAATAGAAAAATAATAAAAAAGTAGATTTGTTAGTGTCAATATCTGATGAAGAAAATTTCTGAAAGAGAAAAAAACATCATCAGAGAAGGATAAATCAGTATGTTGTTGGTAATTTGAAACTTCAATAATTAAAAAAGAAGTGAAAAAGACCTAAAAATTTTATTAGAAGGCACGAAGTCAGACAAAGCCTTTAACATAGAATCAGAAAAATATTTCTTATAAGTCTTCTAAATATTTCTTGTAAGAAAAGAAAATATATAAAGCATAAATACTAATGGATTCCGCATGTAAAAGTATAACATAATAACTTATTACAAACCATAGCTAAAGATAAACATTTATAACATTTAAAATAAATGAACTTAGCTTTGGTAGAACTGAAACTCAGTTAAGCGTTTTTCCAAAAGTGGCTTCTGATTCAGAGTCCATCTGAGACATCTTGCAATATGTAATAGAAAAAACAACATATAAAGCAAAATTGATCAAATTCCTTAAATGACAGTTTCAGGAATGGGAAAAAAATGCCAATGAACAAGCTTCTAGCAACCAGGAGCAATAAATAATGAGAATTAAATATTGTGGAGACAAAAATGACGCTCAAATTTTTTAGCGCCAAAAAAGCCGCCCACATTATTTGGCGCCTAAATGCTTTTGGCGCCAAAAATGGCGCCATATCCGGTAACGCCGACATTTTTTGGCGTATGACGCCGGAAATGACAAGAAAATTTTTGCGCCAAGAAAATCCGCGCCAAGAATGACGCAATAAAATGAAGCATTTTCAGCCCCCGCGAGCCTAACAGCCCACAGGAAAAAAAGTCAAATTTTAAGGTAAGAAAAAATTGATTATTCATATGCATTATCCCAAATATGAAACTGACTGTCTGAAAATAAGGAACGTTGAACATCCTGAATCAAGGCAAATAAATGTTTAAACACATATATTTAGAACTTTATATAAAAGTGCCCAACCATAGCTTAGAGTGTCACAGAAAATAAGACTTACTTACCCCAGGACACTCATCTACATGTAGTAGAAAGCCAAACCAGTACTGAAACGAGAATCAGTAGAGGTAATGGTATATATAAGAGTATATCGTCGATCTGAAAAGGGAGGTAAGAGATGAATCTCTTCGACCGATAACAGAGAACCTATGAAATAGACCCCGTAGAAGGAGATCATTGAATTCAAATAGGCAATACTCTCTTCACATCCCTCTGACATTCACTGCACGCTGAGAGGAAAACCGGGCTCCAACCTGCTGCGGAGCGCATATCAACGTAGAATCTAGCACAAACTTACTTCACCACCTCCACGGGAGGCAAAGTTTGTAAAACTGAGTTGTGGGTGTGCTGAGGGGTGTATTTATAGGCATTTTGAGGTTTGGGAAACTTTGCCCCTCCTGGTAGGAATGTATATCCCATACGTCACTAGCTCATGGACTCTTGCTAATTACATGAAAGAAAAAAAACATAAAATATGTTGTCTTTATAACTGAACAGTTAGTACATTTAAATATTTAAAGCAGGTGATAAAAAACAACTTAATTTGCAATATTTCAAATTAAAGAATGATTCAATTACAGACACAGTTTTTTTCCGATATAAACATTAATTTCACTCATTTTTAAATTGCATACTCAAATCTTTCATTTTTAAAATGCTAGGGATTTAAACACATGTAAGTAAAATAGATACAGATGTAAGTAATATTGTAAAATTAGTAGATTTATGAAGCTATGCTTTACGCTCCTTTACTTAGTATTCATTTTACTGAATGAAAAATGCTACGTGTAGTTAATCAAATAAATGGCACTAACACTGCAGATTTCAATGGTATAATAATGTAATAAATCTTAAAAGATGCAAGAACAATAAAATACTGAAAACTGTAACATAAATTATGTGAAGATACAACCCCTTCAGTCTGTTTTGGAATTAGTTAATGACCCATGATGTGTAGTTGATAGGTTGATACTGCATACACTGCCCCAAGGGAGAGAATAATATGTCATTGCTGCTCTAGTTGAAAGGATATTTACAGCAATCCATATTGATATGCTTTAAATTATATGATACAATAGACATAAATTTATGATTACATTTAAATTTAAATATAGTTATAGTGCTAATTGGTTTACCCATGGACCAAATATCAAATGTAATGCTGCATGAAACTGAATTAAACATTTATCACAAATACTGCCTACTAGGATAACTGTTGAATGAATGTTAAACTTCTATACATGATCGCTACAGTAACGGTTTTTGTTTATTTTAGACATATACAGAAAATAAAGATGGAAACTTTGATCATGATGTTATTGCTGATTGCATGAGTGTGTCATCAACAAACCTAAGGGATCATAGAGTTCAAGTTTTCTTTTTTCTTTTTTTTCATGCATTTTGTATCATTTGCACTTCTCTTCTCATAAACATTTGGTTTTATAAAAAATATTTTACCATAAAACACTTTGAAATAAAAAGACCTTTTCTGTAATGTAGCAATAAATTAACATACTAGTTACATGTGAAAACATTTGGAATACATTAATACTTGGTTTGCTATAATTGGAGGAGTCAGTATGGGCTTGTTACTGGAGTAGACAAGGCACACATGTTAGCAATATTTGACTTGTTATCTTATCTTATCACCACTGCTGAAACCAGATACATGTTTTTTTTTTGTGCAGTCCCCTGCTTTCTTGCTTTAATGTGCTCTTAGCTGTCTGGAACAATAACTCTTTTTCCAGCTACCTAGATTGCTATTTAATAAAATGAGCTTATCTAAATGTATTCCTCTACTTTGCTATACCTCTTGTTCCAGGTACTTTGACAGTTAAAGGAATGAACTAAAATTATCAGATTTTCTTAGCCTTCCAATATATTTTGTTCCAACTATGTTTCTTGCCAGTTACTGGACTGAGCTTATATAATCAGATTGGTCTTCTTTTTTTTTTTTTTTTTTGCTAGATTATAAACGCTATATATTGTGTGCTTGCAAGGGGGTAAATAGCACAGCGATGGGCAGCATTTTAAAATAAATATGTATATAATTATATACATATATATTAATGTGTTAATATGTGTATATGCACATATTAACAAATGAATATATATGTATATGGTCATTTACATATATATTTACATTGCAGTCTATGGGAACAGTTCCCATAGAGCACAAAGTAAAGACACTTTTTTTTTCTAACAACCCACTCCAAACCAACTTAAAAGCCCCAAAACTGCCTAGTGCAGTTATTTTTATTTTAAAAAAATGCTAGATTTTTTTTAATCTATAATGCCCTCTATTTTGAGAGCATTTGTGGCAGTTTTAGAAACTTAACCTGCTAGTATCCTGTCTCCACAAAACACAATAAATACTTTTTTTGTTTAAAATATTTTGCTTGTGTTTTTTTATATAAATAAATAAGCAGCTTCACTCTTATTATTATCATTATTATTATTATAATATAAAGCTGAATATAGCTGTAAAGTCAGTATGTTAACCCATAAACACAGTTCAACCTGTCACCAGGTGATAAAAATACCAGGTGATATCAGGATTCTCTGCCATATTTAGGTCTAGATTATTGTTATTGTGTGTTAAGATCTCCCAAGGGCATTCAAAAGTGTTTTTATTTTTGCACTCATATCAAATCTCACATTACTTATTACTTGAGCAATAGTCTAGGGCAGTGATGGCTAATCTTGGCCCCCCTGATGTTTCAAAACTAATTTTACCATAATGCTTAGCCACTCGGAAGTCCAGTTGAGCATCAAGGGAAAATGCAGTTCTAAAACATCAGAGGGGCCAATGCTAGACATCACTGGTCTATGATGTGCTAACATTTGCATGCCAGAAAGTGTGGGTGGCTAAATCCCTCACATAATATACTTTTATGGGGGCGTGCAAAACATTATGGGCCAGATTACAAGTGGAGCGTTATTTAACTCTCCCACTCTAGTGCTAACTCCGCTAGAAGTAACCCGATGAGTGCAAAAAGCCAAAGTTAGAATATCACATGTACAATAATGTATTCCTGCATAGAAGTCAATTGAACAAAAACCATAAAAAAACCCTAACAAAGCACTTGCATGCAAACATGGTTGCATATTCTCAAGTGTGCTAACCCAACATGAACATATTTCACATTTGAATGTTCTTTACAGAGAATAATATGTTATATTAATACATAAATACATATTTCTACATACATCTGATGGTATTTTGCTACAATATATATATATATATATACCTATATATATAATCATCTACAGTATCCCACAAAAGTGAGTACACCCCTCAAATTTTTGTAAATACTTTATAATATATTTTCATGTGACAATACTGAAAAAATTATGCTTTGCTACAATGTAAAGTAGTGAGTGTACAGCCTGTATGACAGTGTAAATTTGTTGACCCCTCAAAATAATTAAACACACAGCCATTAAACCGTTGGCAACAAAAGTGAGTACTACCCTAAGTGGAAATGTCCAAATTGGGCCCAATTAGCCATTTTCCCTCTCCGGTGTCATCTGACTCATTAGTGTTACAAGGTCTCAGGTGTGAATAGGGAGCAGGCGTGTTACATTTGGTGTTATTGTTCTCACACTCTCTCATACTGGTCACTGGAAGTTCATCATGGCACCTCATGGCAAAGAACTCTCTGAGGATCTGAAAAAAAAATTTGCTGCTCTACATAAAGATGGCCTAGGCTATAAGAAGATTGCCAAGACCCTGAAACTGAGCAGCAGCATGGTGGGCAAGATCATACAGTGGTTTCACAGGACAGGTTCCACTCAGAACAGGACTCGCCATGGTTGACCAAAGAAGTTAAAGGGACAGTATACATTCATTTTCATATAACTGCCTGTAATAGACACTAATATAAATAATAAGATGCACAGATACTGATATAAAAATCCAGTAAAAAATGGTTTAAAAACGTACTTAGAAGCTTTCAGTTTAGCTCTGTTGAAAAGGCAGTTGGAAAGCCCACTGCAAGTGGGAAATAAGACACTCCCCCTTCTTTTGCATATGAAAAGACCCTTTACACAAACAGGAGCAAGCTGTAGAAGGTAGCTGACAGTATTCAAATAAAACTTTGGGGCTTGGTTAGGAGTCTGAAAATCAGAGCAATGTTATTTAAAAATAAGCAAAATTATACATTTAAAAAAAACAAAAAACTTTATGGGCTTTATAAATAGATAATCTACAAAACATTTATGCAAAGAAAGAATGAGTGTATAATGGCCCTTTAAGTGCATGTGCTGATCGTAATATCCAGAGGTTGTCTTTGGAAATAGATGTATGAGTGCTGCCAGCATTGCTGCAAAGGTTGAAGGGGTGGGGGGTCAGCGTGTCAATGCTCAGTCCATACGCTGCACACTGCATCAAATTGGTCTGCATGGCTGTTGTCCCAGAAGGAAGCCTCTTCTAAAGATGATGCACAAGAAAGCCTGCAAACAGTTTGCTGAAGACAAGCAGACTAAGGACATGGATTACTGGAACCATGTCCTGTGGTTCGATGAGACCAAGATAAACTTAGTTAGTTTAGATGGTGTCAAGCGTGTGTGGCAGCAAGCAGGTGAGGAGTACAAAGACAAGTGTGTCTTGCCTACAGTCAAGCATGGTAGTGGGAGTGTCATGGTCTGGGCCTGCATGAGTGCTGCCGGCACTGGGGAGCTACAGTTCATTGAGAAAAAAATAATGCCAATATGTACTGTGACATACTGAAGCAGAGCATGATCCCCTCCCTTTGGAGACTGGGCCGCAGGGCAGTATTCCAACATGATAACGACCCCAAACACACCTCCAAGACGACCACTGCCTTGCTAAAGAAGCTGAGGGTAATAGTGATGGACTGGCCAAGCATGTCTCCAGACCTAAACCCTATTAAGCATCTGTGGGGCATCCTCAAACGGAAGGTGGGGTAGCGCAAAGTCTCTAACATCCACCAGCTCCGTGATGTTGACATGGAGGGGTGGAAGAGGACTCCAGTGGCAACTTGTGAAGCTCTGGTGAACTCCATGCCCAAGAGGGTTAAGGCAGTTCTGGAAAATAATGGTTGCCACACAAAATATTAAAACTTTTGGCCCAATTTGGAAATTTCCACTTAGGGGTGTACTCACTTTTGTTGCCCACGGTTTAGACATTAATGGCTGCGTGTTCATTTTTTTGAGGGGACAGCAATTTACACTGTTATACAGGCTGTACACTCCCTACTTTGCATTGTAGCAAACTGTCATTTCATCAGTGTTGTCACATGAAAAGATATAATAAAATATTTACAAAAATGTGAGGGGTGTTCAAACTTTTGTGGGATACTGTAGATGATTATATATAGGTATAGATATATACAGATATATACATAGGAATATCTATTTCTAAATACTATAATATGTGCAGAAAGTTGGAATGTGAAATATTTACAGTAAATACACAGTATAACACTTTAGTAAATATGAATATTATATAAATGTTCTTTTACATGTTTTAATCTACTTGATTTCAAACGGCGTCAATGCAATTATGTATGTATCTATATATGTATTGATATGTATTTATGTGTTTATATGTGTATATATATATGTCTGTAAATACATATACACATATAAATTCCTAAATACATATGTATACACACATACACAAACACATATATATGTACATACATGGATATATTTAGACATGTTTATGTATGTATCTCAATGTTAAAGGGACAGTATACACCAATTTTAATTTAACTGCAGATACTGATATAAAAACCCATCATAAAACCTTTTAAGAACTTAGAGGGAGATTACAAGTTGTGCAGTATAGCCGTAGCGTATACACTGTGCAAAATGGGTCACTACCGCTATTTCTATACTGTAGCTATTACAAGTTACAAAAAACTTTCTTTTGTTGTGCGGTATGGTGCGTTAAGCTCCATACCGCACAAAAGCCAAGTCCTGACTTGAGGTGCTCGTGCACGTATCACCCCATAGACATCAAAGGGAAAAAACTAAAACTTGTGATTGCGGAATGGCGATCGCTATAACGCTTTCCCCATAGATGATGGAGACAAGAAAGTTTTGTCTAAAACGAACACCCTAACATAAACCCCTAGTCTAAACACCCCTAATCCGCCACCCACCAACATCGCTAAACTAAAAAAAGATATTAACCCCTAATCTGCCGCCCCCTGACATCGTCAATACTACAATAAACCTATTAACCCCTAATCCGCCAACCACCCGCATCTCTAACACTAAATAAAGATATTAACCCCTAATCCGCCACCCACCCACATTGCTAAAATCTAAATAAAACTATTAATTCCTAATCAGCCGCCCCACCGCATCGCAAATACTAAGATATTAACCCCTAAACCACCAAATCAGCCAATAGGATTTAAGCAGTACTCATCCTATTGGTTGATTTGAAATTTTCAGCCAATAGGAATGCAAGCCCCAATATAAAAAGGATACCTTGAATTCAAGCTTCAGTGTGCGGCGGACAAATGCATGAAGAGAAGGCTCCACATCGGATGTTATTGTGGTCGCCGATCCTGCTCTGCTCCGTGCCACCTCAGCTCCGCAACACCAGGGTGGGGTGTTTTATTTTTAAGATTAGGGCTTTTTTATTTTTTAAAGGCAGCAAAAAGAGATGATTGCCAATACAAATGCCCCTTTAGATTAGATTTTTTTATAGTTAGGTCTTTTTTATTTTGGGGAGTTGGGTGGGTGATTGTACTGTTAGTGGTTAATTTGTATTTTTTTAAGGAAAAGAGCTGTAAAACTTAGGGCAATGCCCTACAAAAAGCCCTTTTAAGGGTTATTGTAGTTTAGTGTTAGATTAGGGGGTGTTTTTATTTTGGTGTGGCTTTTTTGTTTTTATAGGGGTATTAGATTTGGTTTAATTTTTTTTTTTAAAACTTTATTAAGTAACATACAGTACAAAATAAGTGTAGAATGTAACACATAAATCAGTTCGCTCAAGATCAGGATTTCAAACAATTCTCATAAATGCAATACATGAACATTCATTGTACATATCTAGCATGTGAATTTTCATAAAGGAACCAATTCTATCTTGTGAGATAACTCTGGCTCCTACATCCATGAGGTGAGAAATCACTAGAGTCAGAGTAGCATCCCGTGTGTGTTTACTGATAGGGAAATATAATATATATAGAATAACTGAGGAATGTTATAGTGTATATTCCCTATGTTGCGATCTACAGTCATGATGTAAGGACACAGAACTCCTAGCAGATTCAGCACAGAAAAAACATCACAGAGATTTAAAGCAAAAGCGGAAAAAGAAGAATAAGATAAAGATAAGGAAAGAGGGGGAGAGAGAAAAAAAAAGGGAGTGGAAGGGTAAGGGGCGGGGGGGGGGGCACCTGAGGGAAATGGGAAGGGAACCAGTAGATAGGTCTGAGTGGCAGCAGAAAATATGTGGACATCTAAGGGGGTTTAAGGAACCACTTGCTCCAGATCGTCCAGTACTTGTCCATGCATTCAGTCACATTATAATAGCCCCTTTCCATAGAAGCTAGGTAATCTATGAGTTGGGTTATCTGAACTAGAGCTGGAGCCTCTGTCTTTTTCCATGCCCTAACAATACAGACCTTGGTAGCGATAAGGATTTTGGCTCCCAGTATTTGTTGGGATTTCTGCAAGTCCTGGATACCTATATGCAAAAGAGCCAGAGCTGGAGACATAGGAAGTAACATACCTAGGTCTGAGAGTAAAGAGAATGTCTCACTCCACAGAGGAGCTATTTTTGGACAGGACCACCATATACGTATATCAGTGCCCTGTTGTCCACATTCCCTCCAACACTGCGGAGAGGCGGTGGAATATATATTGGACAGCTTGAGGGGAGTTAAGTACCATTTTAAGAGAACCTTAAAATATGTCTCCAGATGTGTTATGCAATGTATGGCTGATTTAGTAATGTCAGGTTTCCTGCTTCCTAATCCACCTGTCACTTACGCCCACTACCTTCTGATTGGCTGATTTCCCTTTAAGACACCTGTTCACTATTCAGCCTGTGCTTAGTATTGTAGTTTGCTCGTTTAACTAGGATAACAAGCCTTCTCTCAAGTTTTGCCTCAGTTTCCAAGGAAGCTTTATTCTATCAGAGAATCTATCTGCTATACTCCAAGTCTGTAATTCTACAACTGCTGTTTGGACAAGCCTTCCAAGTCAAGTAACTCTTATTCAGTGGGGTAAGGTACAACTGCCTCTTCATTGAACATTGTGAAGTTACCTTTTTGTTGCAGCTCCTTTCACCGCAAGTCTCCTAAGCTGCCTGTCAGCACTACGCTTCTCCGCTGCAGTGTGACGTCACTTCCGGTCTCCCCGGCACCAGCTCCACTTCACATACAGGAGCTCCGGAGTTACACGCTAAAGCCAGACCCTCAGAATTATACAGGTACCGCAACTCTCCTCCACAAAGAGTAACTTTTGTATAGCACTGCTGTTGACTTGCCTAAAAACATATCTATGTTACATTACTTACATGAACTGTGCCTGTGAATGAACTAGCCTGTCCTGCTGCTATCTGTTGCACTTCTGCTTTGATCTGAGTTACCTTGTGTATAGAGACTTTGACTCTGCTAATATTTCATTTGGCTTTCCTGTGATTACTTCGCCATAACTCTCCCACAGAACCTTCTGTGTGGTTTGTCATTTATTATACAATCTGAGCATAATCACTTTGACTGAGAAACTTCCTTTTCACTCATAGAGGATTTCTATCAGTTTAGTGAGATATTCTAATTATTACTTAGGTACTGCAGTTGTTTTCCAAATCCACACTTTAGCTGATTCCTTATATAATACTAAGCCTTTAAAATATGGAACCAGCAGACCTACACCAGATTGTGTACAACTTAACTCAAAAAGTTGATCAATTTGCCCAGGGATTGCATGACCTGCAAATTGAAAATGCATCTTTAAGAAACGTTATAAAAGAATCTATTGCCTTAAAAGCTAATCAGACTGAAGTGATAATTGAACCACAAATTTCTTTCCCTGATTTATTCTCTGGTAACCGAAAAAACTATAGGCAGTTTAAAAATGCCTGCTACCTTCTCTTCACTATGAGGCCTAAAACATACCCCACTGAGAGAGTGAAGGTCATGACGACTATCTCCTTCCTCAAGGGGGACCCAAGAACCTGGGCTGACAAATTTCTAGAGACCCAGGATCCTATATTAGGCTCACTAGAAGATTTCATTTCTGCAATGGATGAAATGTTCCAGGACACAGATATACAGCTTACTGCTCAGACATGCCTGAGAAATCTCAAACAGGGTAAGAAACCAGTCGAAGAGTACATCACAGACTTTAAAAAGTTCACCACTGATTCTCTCTGGAACCCGGTTGCGCTCAGAAACCAATTCCGGTTGGGACTGTCTGAACAATTAAAAGACGAATTTGCCCGAATCGAATTGCCAAAAACACTTGATCTCTTCATGAAAATGGCTATACAGATTGATCGTCGCTTACACGAACGAAAGGCAGAGAAGTATGCCATAGATTCCAAGCCGAAGACCTCTTATGTACCCTCAAACCTCTCCACCACTCCAAGTTCTAAAGTTCAAGTTGAGCCTATGGAGATTGGTTTCCTGAGGGGTCCGCTCTCACTTGAAGAAAAACAACGCAGAAGGCTTAAAAACCTCTGTATGTACTGTGCAAGCTCCTCCCATTCTGTCCGGGAATGCTCACTTCTGTCCAAAAACAAGAAAAGTAAGTCTAATTACTTAATGTCTTCCTTACAACAACAAATAAAACCTCCTTATTGCACTCTATCTCTCTCCCTACAGCTGGAGCAAAGCCTGCAGACGATTGATGATGCCATTATAGATTCTGGGGCTTCTGCGAATTATATGGATCATGTTTTCTGTGAAAAGAACAAAATCCCTCTGATCCTCAAGAAGACTCATATACCCATCAAAGTTATTGATGGCTCTCTTATGTTTTCTGGTCCCATAACACATGAGACTGTACCCTTATTAATTACCATTTCTGGTCATATAGAAAAATTGTCCTTTGATGTTCTACCCTCACCCCATTTTTCTGTGGTTTTGGGATTGAAATGGTTGCAACTCCATAACCCAAGTATTCTTTGGTTTCCATTTCAAATAAAGTTTGATTCTGTTTATTGCAAAGACACATGTTTCCCTGCTTCATTTTTACTACATTCAACCTGTCAGACTGACAGTTTACCAGCACAGTACCATGATTTTAGTGATGTTTTCAGTAAGACTGAGGCTGAAAACCTCCCTCCTCATAGGGCATACGATTGCCCTATCGACCTACAACCGGGTGCTCGGATTCCTTATGGACACCTTTATCCATTAAGCAATCCTGAACTCGAGTTCCTTAAACTCTACTTAGAGGAAAACCTTAAAAAAGGCTTTATTAGGCCTTCCTCATCCCCCGCAGTTGCAGGGTTTTTCTTTGTACGCAACAAAGACTCTACTCTTAGACCAATTATTGACTACCGTGAACTCAATAAGTGCACTATTAAAAACCGTTATCCACTGCCTCTAATTCCAGAGATGATAGAAAGACTCTCGGAGCCTAGAATTTTAGCCAAGCTTGATTTAAGAGGGGCATATAACCTCATCAGGATTAAACAGGGGCATGAGTGGCTGATGGCATTCAGGACCAGATACGGTCTTTTCGAGTATCTTGTAATGCCGTTCGGTCTCTGCAATGCCCCTGCCACCTTTCAATTTTTTATTAACGATGTGTTCCGTGATTTGTTAGACATATGTTTAGTAATTTACCTCGATGACATACTCATTTACTCAAAAACTCCACAAGAACATGTCAGACATGTGCGTCTAGTCCTTTCCAGACTCAGAGCACACAAACTTTACGCAAAACTTGAAAAATGTAAGTTTCATACAAACCAGGTTTCTTTTCTCGGCTATGAAATTTCTTCCTCTGGTATAAAAATGCAAAAAGAAAAAGTGGATGCAGTTCTCCTCTGGCCAAAACCTAAATCTAGAAAAGATTTACAATGCTTCCTAGGATTTTCCAATTATTATAGGAAGTTTATAAAAGACTTCTCTAAGATCGTGAGACCTTTAACAGCCCTTAACGGTTCCTCTACTTCATTCTCCTGGGGTCCTGATGCCGATACAGCCTTTCAGTACCTTAAATCCAGATTCACTACAGCACCAATATTACAATTTCCTAATCCTCTCTATCAATATACACTAGAAGTGGACTCCTCCGATTTTGCTATTGGTGCTGTGCTTTCACAACAAAAGTCTCTATCAGAACCATTACATCCTATATCTTATTTCTCTAAAGTAATGTCTCCTGCGGAAAGGAATTATGCTATTGGGGACAAGGAGTTGCTGGCCATTCGACGCTCTCTAGAACATTGGAGACATCTCCTAGAAGGCACCAACATACCCATTAACATATACACTGATCACAAAAATCTCCAATACCTACAATCCAACAAAACACTCTCAGCCAGACAGGTTTGATGGAGCCTCTATTTCGACCGTTTTAACTTTAACATTATTTACAGACCAGCGCACAAGAACGCTAAAGCCGATGCATTATCCCGTTTACCTGATAAAACTAATGACTTCCCTTTAAGAAAGGAAATTGTTTCCCCGGATTGCTTCATTGGTCTCACTGCTACCATGCTCACTGATTTAAAAAATTACTGCAAGGAACAAGCAACACCACCTTTAAATAACCTCCTAATATCTTCCGGAATTTTCTACCATGGCAAGAAGATTTTCATACCTCCTGAGATGAGATCCACCTTGATAAAGACTTACCATGACTCTCCTTTAGCTGGTCATCCTGGGGTTCGTCGGACTCTGGATCTCATTGGCAGAACCTTCTGGTGGCCGGAGATGAAAGCCACTCTATGCGAATATATAACCTCTTGTAGAACCTGTGCCAGCTGCAAACCTGAGTGAAAACCACCCTTTGGCTTGCTCATGCCTTTACAAGTGCCTACCAAACCTTGGCATCACGTCTCTATGGACTTCATAGTTGATCTACCACCATCTAATACTCAAACTACTATTCTTGTTGTGATCGATCTTTTCACAAAGATGGCCCATTTTGTCCCATTCCACAAACTTCCTACCTCCTCAGAAACAGCTACTCTCTTCATCGATCACATCATTAAACTACATGGCATACCTCTGTGAGTTAACCCAGATTGCTGCTGCTTTTCACCCCCAAACCAATGGGCAAGCAGAAAGGTTGAATCAGTGGCTTGAACACTGCTTAATATGTTATTGCTCCTATCATCAGGCTGACTGGTTCAAGTACCTCTCTATGGCTGAATTTGCTTACAATAACTCAATCCATTCATCCACCAAAATGACACCGTTTTTTGCAAACTACGCCTACCACCCAGACTTCACCCTTTCTTATCTTGGCCCTCTGGACTCCCCTTTACTTGAAGAGTTACATGATTCTCTCAAACACAACTTTGACATACTCCAACAAAACATCCTCTAAGCTCAAAAAAGTCAGAAACATTACTATGATCTTAGAAGAAGGAAACCGCCTCGATACTCCATGGGAGATCTTGTATGGCTCTCCACTAAGAACTTGAGACTACAGATTCCTTCTAAAAAGATGGCCAGTCTTTTTATTGGGCCTTTCCCAGTTCAGAAGGTCATTAACGACAATGCTGTCAGACTCCAACTCCCTCATACTCTCAAGATCTACCCAACGTTTCACGTTTCTTTCTTGAAGCCCTACGTCCGCACAAGGAATGATCAAGTTCTACTACCACCTGTTGCTCCTTCCTTAGCGGACGATGAATATGAGGTTGATTCAATCATTGACTCTAGATACTCAAACGGTGTCTTGCAGTATCTAGTTAGGTGGAAGAACTACTCCAGTGATGAGGATTCCTGGTAAACTCTTTCCAATCTTAACTCCCCCCGACTCTTGTCTTTGTTTCATCGACATCATCCTGATCATCCAGGTCCTGCCGCTGTGGGACAGCTTCCTTGTTGAGGGGGTACTGTCAGGTTTCCTGCTTCCTACTCCACCTGTCACTTACGCCCACTACCTTCTGATTGGCTGATTTCCCTTTAAGACACCTGTTCACTATTCAGCCTGTGCTTAGTATTGTAGTTTGCTCGTTTAACTAGAATAACAAGCCTTCTCTCAAGTTTTGCCTCAGTTTCCAAGGAAGCTTTAGTCTATCAGAGAATCTATCTGCTATACTCCAAGTCTGTAATTCTACAACTGCCGTTTGGACAAGCCTTCCAAGTCAAGTAACTCTTATTCAGTGGGGTAAGGTACAACTGCCTCTTCATTGAACATTGTGAAGCTATCTTTTTGTTGCAGCTCCTTTCACCCCAAGTCTCCTAAGCTGCCTGTCAGCACTACGCTTCTCCGCTGCAGCGTGACGTCACTTCCGGTCTCCCCGGCACCAGCTCCACTTCACATACAGGAGCTCCGGAGTTACACGCTAAAGCCAGGCCCTCAGAATTATACAGGTACCGCAACTCTCCTCCACAAAGAGTAACTTTTGTATAGCACTGCTGTTGACTTGCCTAAAAACATATCTATGTTACGTTACTTACATGAACTGTGCCTGTGAATGAACTAGCCTGTCCTGCTGCTATCTGTTGCACTTCTGCTTTGATCTGAGTTACCTTGTGAATAGAGACTTTGACTCTGCTAATATTTCATTTGGCTTTCCTGTGATTACTTCGCCATAACTCTCCCACAGAACCTTCTGTGTGGTTTGTCATTTATTACACAATCTGAGCATAATCACTTTGACTGAGAAACTTCCTTTTCACTCTTAGAGGATTTCTATCCGTTTAGTGAGACATTCTAATTATTACTTAGGTACTGCAGTTGTGTTCCAAATCAACACTTTAGCTGATTCCTTATAAGTAATCATTGTTGCATGTTTTACTTCATCCGGGGTGATCTGGACATTCATCTCATGACCCCAAGCCTATATCTGCCATGGTATTGCCATACTATGATCGCTAAGAAGTAGTAAGTGATGATTTGTAAGAGGTTTTATGAGTTTGTTCCCTGATTTCCACCTTTTTTCCCAATTAGTACATTCTCTCAGGTTTGACTTGGGAAATGCCCAAGCCAGACAGTAACCCAGTATTCTATAACTTTCAAACATAAGCCACCTAGATACCTCATCTACTTGCTCCACTATTTGCTTAGCTGGTGGTAACTTCTTTTGACTGTAAAGGAGGACCCCTATACAAGTAATGTTCCATGAGGACCATTCATGCATATGAATATCCGGAAGGCCCGTCAACAGTCCCTGAAGACTATGAATAGGTGAGGGGTGTGGAGCTATTCCCTTGTGGTGTCTGAGTCGATGCCAAGTCTGGATTATATTATTTGTGAGCAGCAGATCTGGGAGCCTATGTTTGGGGATCCATATCAGCTCTTTTAAGTGGAGGTTCTTAGGAAGAATAGCTTCCTCAATCAGAAACCACAATGGTTTCCATCCCGCATTGCTCCATCCAGCAATATGAGTCAACTTGGTTGCATCGTGATATAGATGTATGTTGGGGAAAGCAATACCACCTTTGCATATTGGTAATTGGAGAATACGATTCTCCACTCTCGGTAACTTCCCTCTCCAGACATAGTTAATAAATAAGGAATAGATCTGAGAGAGGTAGGTTTTCAGGATCGTGAAAGGTATGCACCTGAATAGGTACAGGATTTTGGGTAAAATAGCCATTTTTAGGGTAGAGATACGTCCCATCCAGGAAATTTATTTATAGTCCCACCTTTGTAGAAGTTTTTTTATTTCAGCAATCAGTGGCTCAAAATTATGTTTAATGACCTTAGTCATATCAGGATCAAGTAATACACCTATATGTTTTATGAGTTCCGTATGCCAGGTAAAGGAAAAATGAGTCTTGAGTTTGGTCAGGGTCTCAGGGTCAATATTAATAGCTAGGGCTTCAGTTTTAAGTACATTTACTTTTAGAGACTTATAGTCCCAAAACATTCCAAGGTCTTGAAGACTTCAGGTATTGAGGAGCTTGGATTAGTTAACAAGGTGGTTAGGTCATCCTCAAAAAGTGCAATCTTCTCAGATCACTCGCCTATCGTGACCCCTTCTATTCTCTGGAAGTGTCTAATCTCTTGGGCTAGAGGTTCCATAGCCATAGCAAAAATCAGAGGCAAGAGAGGGAAACCCTGATGGGTGCCATTTGTTATGGAGAAGGTTTTAGATCTAAAGCCTCTAATAGTTGCAAAATGCGCAGAATATAATGCCTGGACCATTTTGATGAATTGTGGGGGAAAGCCAAATGATTTTAGGATCTGCCAAATATAGTCCTATCGGACCCTGTCAAATGCTTTTTCAGCATCTAAAGACAGGGCCACAACGGGAAGTCCTAGCTTAGCAGATACCGAGAAAACCTGCAAAAGTTTGCGGGTGTTGTCAGGCCCTGTTTGCCGGTGTTGTCAGGCCCTTCCCTACCAAATTAAAGCCAACTTGATCTACCTGTATAATATCAGGCAACAAGTGAACAATCCTGTTGGCCAGTAACTTAGAATAAAGCTTGACATCCAAATTTATCAGTGAAATAGGCCTGTAACTGGCACAATAGAGGGGATCCTTCCCTGGTTTGGGAATCGCAATTATAGATGCTTCCAGGAACTCTCTCTCTCGAGAAACTACCCAATTGGGCCACTTCAGTAAATAGGGAACATAAAAGGGGTACTAAGTGCTGTCTGAATACTTTATAAAAGGAACCGGTAAAACCATCAGGTCCAGGAGACTTATTCGGCTTGAGCTGGTTAATGACCTTATACCCTCGCTTCTTCTGAAAGCACAGGGAGCTCGAGGGTATATAGAAACCCCTGTATCCTGTCTGCAGAGGGTGTAACTAAATTTTCCACATCTGAGATATTATAGAGCTTATAATAGTAATCAGCAAAGGCATTGCCGATAGCTTTGGGCACTAACATTTTGGAACCATTGACCTCTAGGGCCTGAATCCTGGAGTGGGCAGTTCTAGCGTTTAGTTTCCGTGCAAGAAGCTCATTCACCTTATTACCTTTATAATACATTATTTGTTTACATTTTTCCAGATTGGATTTGACTTTATCATGTTCTAACTGAAGGATTTGCTGTCTAAGAATACCAATTTCATCAGACATGGAAACGGAGGGATTTTTTAAATTATTTTTCTCTAGGTTTCTTAATTTCGTAACCATTTAGCCCAAAGGGCCTCCTTTACTCTTCCGAAATCTGGCGGATTCAGAGATATAGAACCCCCTAACAAATGCCTTGAATGCCCCCCATAAAGTTTGGAAAGAAGTCTGACCTGGTTTGTTAAATTGAATAAATTCATTGAGCGCCTTTGTGAGGGAGTCCTGGAACCCCGGCTCTTCCCATAGAGAGTTTGGGAATCTCCTGGTATGTCCTCCTTTCAAAGCGGCTGATGGGAAAATATCAAAGGATACTGCATCATGGTCTGACCATATACAGATATGTATACTGGAGTTGGTGACCTCATTAAGAAGTCTGGAATCCAAAAGAAAATAATCAAGCCTGGAATAATATCTATGTGGATTGGAGAAAAAGGTAAAGTCCCTGTCTTCTGGGTGACATGACCTCCAGACATCATACAGTTCATGTCTTGCAGACAGAGATCTAAATTTGGTTGCTGTAGAACTAGTATAGGAATCAATGGATTTACCAGAAATGAGTTTCTTATCTAGCTTAGGGTCCCATTTTACATTAAAGTCGCCCCCTATTACGATATGTCCTTATCTTACAAGTTTCGCTTTGTTTAGGACTTTTGTAAGAAATTGCAACTGTTGTTGGTTCGGGGCATATAAATTAACTAGGGTGTATAGATTGCCGTTCATTTTACACAAACAGATGATGAATCTACCCTCAGGGTCCCTTTCCAGGTATATTTGATCAAATTGAAGATCCTTATGTAGGAGTATAACAACTCCTCTTGTTTTGTCAATGTATGAAGCTGTGATAAGGTCTGGGTATAAAGACGATTTATAGAGTTGAGGTCGATCTATAGTCCAATGAGTCTCTTGGACAAACAGAACATCAACTTTAAGTCTCTTGCTATAAGCCGTCAGCAAGCTACACTTACCGGGTGGGTTCAAGCCGTTAGTATTTAAGGTAAGAAACCTCAAGGAGGTCTCCATAAGTGAAGGTGGGGTAAAGGGGGTGAGAGGGGAGAAGAGAGACACACAAAAAAAGGGGGAAGGGGGGAGAATGGAAGGGGGAGAGGTAAGGGGACAAAAAGCAAGAATGAAGAGAAGACTAAAGTTGAGAAATCATAGAAGAGAAGAGGTCAAAGAGATGAGAAAGTGTGATGAATCTATTTCTAGGGGTTAAATGTACTGAGAGTTAACAATATTAGGAGGAATATAGGGATTCTAAGTGATCCACAATTTTGTGTCCGTAAACTTTTATTATTGAGGAGGGAAAACAAGGCCAGATAGATATGGCCTCCAAATGAAATGACAGATAGCGCGGAGACAGAGAATTGAAGTTGTAAATTGATTTTGATAAATAAGTAATTGCTAGTAGTGAATTGGGTGTATATAGGGAAATAGAGCTAGTGCCCTCCCTTAAATAATATGTATTTGAGATCCGAAGAGGTGAGGTAGGAATACTATCGGAAATATAAGAAAGTGTCTGTTGTTGATCTATATGTTCATTTCAGAAAACCAGTGAGGCAGGGCCCAACGAAAATTAGGGGCAATTGCCAACTAGGTACTAGCTACCTGTAAAAACATTTAACATAACAAATATACATGTTAATGGTCTGGACACGGCCCATGATAACCATACAAGATATCACACCAATGAGTTAATTTCAGAGCTAATATCAACAACTCTCCCTAGGCCATCCGTCGGCTAAAGGGAAACTAATTTTATCTCTATGTGTTGTCTAAACTAGCAGGCAAAGTAAGACATGGGTTTTGACAATACAGAGCAGAAATATTTTAGGAAAAGCATATGTAGCAAACATTAGATATATAAACATGAAAACATAATTTGAAGCATATCTAAACAATAATTGAGCATATCAGCAGGATCCTGGTTATTTCAAGTAAGTCATGTACTTTATGCAGTATGGTGGGTATGATTGTAACAACGGATGTCTTGTTCACTTATACCTGGGGTAGTAGTGGCAGTTTACCATAATAGGTATACTATAGCAGATGGGAACAAATAGAACAATACAGAATTAAAGGTGACACCTGTTATTAATTTGGTTCCTGAGTTGGATACAACAACACCACCTTTAAAGCTTAACTGTTCATGAAAGTATGCTTAAACAGCTACATGTTGTCCTATCCCGCAGGGGAAACAGGCCCAGTACCATAACACAACAGGTTCCTAAGTAAGAAAATATATTGATTTTAAGAAGTTCTAAGATAGGAGATACAAGCTGATCCAGCATTACCATACAGTGCAAATTAGGACGCCTCTAGGGCACTTAAATACAAGCATCTCATAACAATCAATCGTAAAATAAATAGGCCTAAGTAGAACTCCTATGATGGGGTGAATCTGGGACAGAACTAACTGTACCCATTGATTAGTAGGGCAATTAACAGAACATCTTATAACACTTTCAATGTTACTTAAGTAAATAATACGGGGTTCCAGAGGTATCATGCCATTGATTGCTCTCTCATTCCGGGCACAGCAGCACGTCCCAGGAAGCAAATCAACCTAGGGGAGGGCAATTATATAGCAACATGTCGCTGTGTCCCGCATCAAAGGCGGAAACAAGACCACAGCTTTATAAATGCATAAATATTTACAAGTATCCATTATGATAAGGCTCGGGAACTATCTCTAGACTAGGCACATTAAAGTCACTTGATGAATTAGTGGGACCCTAATATAATTATAACTATAAACAAAAATATACATCCTAGACCTCACAATATATTTTTCCGATGGGTTACTTTCCAAGCCAAGATTAACAACTCTCTATAGGCCACCCGTGGGCCAAAGGGAGACTAACATTATCTCTATTCGCTGTCCAAACTAGCAAGGAAATTAAGACATAGGTTTTGTCATTGCAGAACAGTAAATACATTGAAAAAAGCATACCTAACGTAACAGACATTGTATAAACAAACTTGAATGTAGCATATGATAGCTATCTGAACAGTAATTGAGCTCAACATGAATGGAGTCATGAGCTATAAAAATAAAGTCTTTCCTATAGTCCCATAGAGTATTAAGTGGACATTTTACCTAGAAGACCTGCAACTGGTATTGCAAGGTAACTCCTAGGATATTTGTAACAAGGAAGGCCTATTAATGAAACAGGCCTAGAACAAAAGGATAAAGTCAACAAAGTTCAACACATGGAGTCTATACTTATCAGATTATCCTGGAGAGGAGTCTCTGGAAGCCGAATTCCTTTTACTTGAGTGGAGGTGTTGAGGGAGAGGGTTCCATTGTTCTGCCGTTGGTCTTAGCTGTGAAGACCTTGAAGGAGACTGATCCCATTTCCTTAGAAGATCTTCACCTCTCACTGGGGAATCAACTGTAAATAGAGATCCCTCTCTGTGGATAATTAGAATTTTTTTCAACACCTCTGAGTGAAACAAAAATAGAGCCCAATAATCGAAAAAACAGTAAGGCTGATGAAATATGTGTTAAAACTTCACCTTTTATTGAAATTCCGTGAGTAAAAAGACAAAGGCACAGCACACAGACTTGACTACCGCTGACGCGTTTCCTGCCCTATTGGGCACTTCATCAGAGCTACCTGACAGGTGTGTAAGGACTCCTTAAAAACAGGATATGAGCCCTACACACCTGCTGCATAATTAATTATAACAACAAAAAATTGTATTGTGAAATAAACATCCGATCAAACGTGAAAGATAATAATAAACATTATGCATAACAAATAAACTTGAAAAGATCGATCATAAACAAAAAAGTATATACATTATTACACACTAAGACTATGATTTCATATAAAATTGTATTATTTAGTAAGCACATTAAAAACGATAGTACAATTCAATTTGTGGGGGATAACGATTCTTACTATAACTTAATACATGAATATCTGTCAATTAATTCCCAGTTTACTGTGGTTGGTTTACACATGTTGAGAACATATAATATAAAAATATAAAAAGGGATTTGATATTCTAATAAACCTTAGTTAATGCAGGATGTAAAATATATTCATGTATTGAGAAATGCACAGAGAGCAAAAGTCGTTAAATGTGCCAATGTGTATTATATTATATAAAAGTCAAATGCTAAAGAGTATAAACACATTAGAAAGACAAAAACTGCCTGCTCTCCGTGAGACCAAACATGAATAATTTATCACTATAAGTTTGTATGATCTAGGCTATACTGGAATTTAGATCTATTGTAAGATCCAGATCCTAGGTGTATATATAGAAAAATAAAGGAATATTGAAAAAATGGGGGCATTGCAAAACAAAAAAATAATAATAAAGATACATGATCCCATGATCTACGTATTATCAATAAACAATTTGATGTCACTTATTTTATTAATACCAAAAGGAGCACCAGTTTTTAAGGTATGAATCCAGTAGACTTCTCGTTTACTGAGTGCTGCATATCTATTTCCACCTCTGGGTCCTAGTTTAACTACCTCAATCCCTTGGAATGTAAAACCAGCTGAACTATTTCCATGTAAAGCAAAATGCTTAGCCACAGGGGTTTTAGGAATTTCTGCCTCCAGGGAAAGTAAATGCTCTCTTATACGATCTTTGAGCATTCTCGATGTTAACCCTGTATATTGATAATTACAAGACCTGCAGGTCAAGAGATATATGACAAAAGTGGAAGTGCAAGAAATATGCTCTTTAATCTTGAATGTTTGACCTGTACATGTAGAGGTAAAAGTATCCCCACATATGACATAACTGCAACTCTTACAAGGTCTGACATTGCATTTATAGAAACCTGGTTTCGATGTTAACCAATTTGTCGACTGTATAGTATGTGAGCTCTTCTTGCTAAAATCCTTTCTAACCATATCACCAATGGTTTTAGCTTTTCGAGAGATAAAATTACATTTGCTAGAGATGTGTTTTAGATCTGAATCCCTATCTAAAATAGGTAATCTATTCCTAATAATTCTACTGATGTTATCAAATTGTCTGCTGGAAGATGTAATAAAATTCACACCATCTTTTATTCCGATATCTTTAACCTTATCTTTCAGTAAACTATTTCTATCAAAGTTGCTCACTTGTTCCGATATCTTCAACAAACTTTGTTCATCATAGCCTCTCTCTTTTAGTCTAATAGTCAGATCTGCTGCATGTTTCTTATAACTCTCTATGTTGCTACAGTTCCTCCGTAATCTGATATACTGGCCCTTTGGTATCCCCTTTTTTAAGTGAAATGGATGGCAAGAGTCTGCTCTGAGAATAGTATTACCCGAGATCTCTTTCCTAAAGACCTCAGTAACAATGCCCTCTGCACTGTGACTAAGTTTAACATCTAGAAATGGTATGTCATCCTTAGAATGACTAAATGTAAATTTTAGGTTAGCATCATTCTGATTTAAATATTCCACAAATTCATCTAAGATTTTATTGTCTCCACTCCATAATAAAAGCATATCATCTATAAAACGTGTATAATAGGTGATATGTTTTTTAAAAGGATTTGCAACATTGAACAATTTTTTGTCCTCAAATTCAGCTAAATAGAGATTAGCATACGAGGGGGCAAATTTAGCCCCCATCGCAGTGCCTCTCTGCTGTAAAAAATACATGCCATCAAAAATAAAATAATTATGATGTAGCAAGAAACTGGTTACTTGCAACATAAAGTCAATTAGGCCTGAATCATAATTCGAGTATTTAGACAGCATAGCTTTCATAGCCAATAAACCTTGATCATGTGGTATACATGAATACAAAGATACAGCGTCTATTGTTACAAAGTTACAATCTGTATCACATTTGCATTCATGTAGAGACCTGATCAGGTGTTTGGTGTCACGTAAGAAACCTGGCAAAGACTGGACAACTGGCTGTAATTGTGCATCCA
Source organism: Bombina bombina (assembly GCF_027579735.1). NCBI lineage: Eukaryota > Metazoa > Chordata > Amphibia > Anura > Bombinatoridae > Bombina > Bombina bombina. Next base: position 654,645,069 of record NC_069503.1, on the reverse strand, counting down.
ACCATTCCCCCAACCTTTCCCCCAGAGAGCCAATAGCAGATATAATAGGTCTCCCTGGGGGATTGGTTAAGCTTTTATGTACTTTTGGTAGGAACTTGAAAATTGGGATTCTAGGGTGTTCTACAAATAATGTATCACAAATACTGTTAGTGAAAATGTTTCTTTCTTTACCATCATCTAACAAAGAAGAAAGTTCCCTTTGAAATTTGACTGTAGGATTAAAGGTTAATTTTTTATAAGTATCAGTGTCATTCAGCTGTCTCATAGCTTCCTTAAGATATTGTTCTTTATTTAAAACAACAATTGAACCTCCCTTATCAGAATCCACTACCACTAGATCTTTATTATTGGTTATTTTTTTAAAAACATTCCATTCCCTCTTATTTAAGTTTCTATGTTTGTTTGAACTACTTTTTAAATTCTTCTCAGCTAGTTCTGTTAAATCTTGTTCCACTATGGCATGAAAAACCTCTATGAGGTCTGTACGGGAATTAACTGGATAAAAAGTACTTTTTTTTTAATTTTTAACTACCTGTTGTTTGGTTTTATTGGTCTCATTCTCATTATCCATATTAAGATCACATAATGAAGCAATATCACATAACTCTGAGAAATTACATTTTTCATTCAAAGACATAGCTACAGGAGGATCCGGTGGACTCTCATCATTGCCCAATGTTGGGTCCTTGCTGAAATGTTTCTTTAATGTTATCTTACAGACAAATTTGTTCAAATCCATAATGGTGTCAAAAAGATTAAAGTCTTGTGTTGGTGAAAAGCCCAAACCTTTAGATAACACCACTTTCTCAAACTCATTTAATGAGTGGTCCGAAAGGTTAATGATCTTTAGTTCTTGTAATTTTTGTTCTTCTTGAATTTCTGACGGCTTGGATACCTTGGTGCCTGCGAAGGAATAGGCACTTTGCTCATGTCTTCTGTTGGTAGTGATGTCACCTCCCCGTTTTTTGGCCGTGCTCCCATCTCTTCTTCTGATCTTGATTTTACTTTAATAGGTGTAGATGTCAACTTAGGTGTACTAGGAGCCACACTATTTGTGCTCTCACTATGTGAGTCCATGGTATCTAGACTTGTAAAAGTGACCTTTTTGTTCTTTCCCTTATCCTTTTTGTCCGTAAGATAACATTAAAGAAACATTTCAGCAAGGACCCAACATTGGGCAATGATGAGAGTCCACCGGATCCTCCTGTAGCTATGTCTTTGAATGAAAAATGTAATTTCTCAGAGTTATGTGATATTGCTTCATTATGTGATCTTAATATGGATAATGAGAATGAGACCAATAAAACCAAACAACAGGTAGTTAAAAATTAAAAAAAAAGTACTTTTTATCCAGTTAATTCCCGTACAGACCTCATAGAGGTTTTTCATGCCATAGTGGAACAAGATTTAACAGAACTAGCTGAGAAGAATTTAAAAAGTAGTTCAAACAAACATAGAAACTTAAATAAGAGGGAATGGAATGCTTTTAAAAAAATAACCAATAATAAAGATCTAGTGGTAGTGGATTCTGATAAGGGAGGTTCAATTGTTGTTTTAAATAAAGAACAATATCTTAAGGAAGCTATGAGACAGCTGAATGACACTGATACTTATAAAAAAATTAACCTTTAATCCTACAGTCAAATTTCAAAGGGAACTTTCTTCTTTGTTAGATGATGGTAAAGAAAGAAACATTTTCACTAACAGTATTTGTGATACATTATTTGTAGAACACCCTAGAATCCCAATTTTCAAGTTCCTACCAAAAGTACATAAAAGCTTAACCAATCCCCCAGGGAGACCTATTATATCTGCTATTGGCTCTCTGGGGGAAAGGTTGGGGGAATGGTTGGATGCACAATTACAGCCAGTTGTCCAGTCTTTGCCAGGTTTCTTACGTGACACCAAACACCTGATCAGGTCTCTACATGAATGCAAATGTGATACAGATTGTAACTTTGTAACAATAGACGCTGTATCTTTGTATTCATGTATACCACATGATCAAGGTTTATTGGCTATGAAAGCTATGCTGTCTAAATACTCGAATTATGATTCAGGCCTAATTGACTTTATGTTGCAAGTAACCAGTTTCTTGCTACATCATAATTATTTTATTTTTGATGGCATGTATTTTTTACAGCAGAGAGGCACTGCGATGGGGGCTAAATTTGCCCCCTCGTATGCTAATCTCTATTTAGCTGAATTTGAGGACAAAAAATTGTTCAATGTTGCAAATCCTTTTAAAAAACATATCACCTATTATACACGTTTTATAGATGATATGCTTTTATTATGGAGTGGAGACAATAAAATCTTAGATGAATTTGTGGAATATTTAAATCAGAATGATGCTAACCTAAAATTTACATTTAGTCATTCTAAGGATGACATACCATTTCTAGATGTTAAACTTAGTCACAGTGCAGAGGGCATTGTTACTGAGGTCTTTAGGAAAGAGATCTCGGGTAATACTATTCTCAGAGCAGACTCTTGCCATCCATTTCACTTAAAAAAGGGGATACCAAAGGGCCGGTATATCAGATTACGGAGGAACTGTAGCAACATAGAGAGTTATAAGAAACATGCAGCAGATCTGACTATTAGACTAAAAGAGAGAGGCTATGATGAACAAAGTTTGTTGAAGATATCGGAACAAGTGAGCAACTTTGATAGAAATAGTTTACTGAAAGATAAGGTTAAAGATATCGGAATAAAAGATGGTGTGAATTTTATTACATCTTACAGCAGACAATTTGATAACATCAGTAGAATTATTAGGAATAGATTACCTATTTTAGATAGGGATTCAGATCTAAAACACATCTCTAGCAAATGTAATTTTATCTCTCGAAAAGCTAAAACCATTGGTGATATGGTTAGAAAGGATTTTAGCAAGAAGAGCTCACATACTATACAGTCGACAAATTGGTTAACATCGAAACCAGGTTTCTATAAATGCAATGTCAGACCTTGTAAGAGTTGCAGTTATGTCACATGTGGGGATACTTTTACCTCTACATGTACAGGTCAAACATTCAAGATTAAAGAGCATATTTCTTGCACTTCCACTTTTGTCATATATCTCTTGACCTGCAGGTCTTGTAATTATCAATATACAGGGTTAACATCGAGAATGCTCAAAGATTGTATAAGAGAGCATTTACTTTCCCTGGAGGCAGAAATTCCTAAAACCCCTGTGGCTAAGCATTTTGCTTTACATGGAAATAGTTCAGCTGGTTTTACATTCCAAGGGATTGAGGTAGTTAAACTAGGACCCAGAGGTGGAAATAGATATGCAGCACTCAGTAAACGAGAAGTCTACTGGATTCATACCTTAAAAACTGGTGCTCCTTTTGGTATTAATAAAATAAGTGACATCAAATTGTTTATTGATAATACGTAGATCATGGGATCATGTATCTTTATTATTATTTTTTTGTTTTGCAATGCCCCCATTTTTTCAATATTCCTTTATTTTTCTATATATACACCTAGGATCTGGATCTTACAATAGATCTAAATTCCAGTATAGCCTAGATCATACAAACTTATAGTGATAAATTATTCATGTTTGGTCTCACGGAGAGCAGGCAGTTTTTGTCTTTCTAATGTGTTTATACTCTTTAGCATTTGACTTTTATATAATATAATACACATTGGCACATTTAACGGCTTTTGCTCTCTGTGCATTTCTCAATACATGAATATATTTTACATCCTGCATTAACTAAGGTTTATTAGAATATCAAATCCCTTTTTATATTTTTATATTATATGTTCTCAACATGTGTAAACCAACCACAGTAAACTGGGAATTAATTGACAGATATTCATGTATTAAGTTATAGTAAGAATTGTTATCCCCCACAAATTGAATTGTACTATCGTTTTTAATGTGCTTACTAAATAATACAATTTTATATGAAAGCATAGTCTTAGTGTGTAATAATGTATATACTTTTTTGTTTATGATCGATCTTTTCAAGTTTATTTGTTATGCATAATGTTTATTATTATCTTTCACGTTTGATCGGATGTTTATTTCACAATACAATTTTTTGTTGTTATAATTAATTATGCAGCAGGTGTGTAGGGCTCATATCCTGTTTTTAAGGAGTCCTTACACACCTGTCAGGTAGCTCTGATGAAGTGCCCAATAGGGCAGGAAACGCGTCAGCGGTAGTCAAGTCTGTGTGCTGTGCCTTTGTCTTTTTACTCACGGAATTTCAATAAAAGGTGAAGTTTTAACACATATTTCATCAGCCTTACTGTTTTTTCGATTATTGGGCTATATTTTTGTTTCATTCGGAGGTGTTGAAAAAATTTCTGTTTACTTACTACTACAAACGAGGGCTTAGCAGGGGAGCCCTTCCCAACACCTGTGGAACAAGCCGGGATGCTGCTATGAACACAGGCAGTATCTGTGACTGTTGCAACAGATTGCACTACTAAAGGTGGATATAACAGTTCCGTTTTCCTGGATCTCATCTGACATCGGATATCATTCTCAGAATCAAGTGAGTTTGTTACACTCTTTCTTATTTGCTAGAACTATCTGGCTTATGTCTTATTTACAACGATGAGTCTTGCGAATGTAAGGGGTTAACGGTTCTTGTAATCAATTGCCACAGTTCAACACAGGTTTACCACAATTGTTTCATAATTGGATAAAGCGATACATTGTCTCAGCTAGCACACATAGATACATTGTGCTGCTTACTCAACATTATTTTGTGCTTTTGATCCTTATATTGAATTGCACAGCCCGAGCTGTTTGTTTACATTTCTGTGGATAATTAACTTGGTGGGATATCCCAATCTGTATTTCAATCCTCTCGCACGTAGAGATTGGGTAAGCTGGCGGAAGGTGCTCCTTTTTTGGAGGGTAAACTGAGATAGATCCGGGAATACTTGGATATCTCGCAGATGCTCAGGGAGCTGAGGTTTGGCGAATGCTGCCCTCGTAAGTTGTTCTTTATAAGTAAAAAAGTTAAACCTCACTATGACATCTCTGGGTTTGTCTTTGGGAGCATTTCTGCCCCTTGGAATCCGATGGACCTTGTCTATCAACATGTCATTTGGATCTGAGGGAGGAGCTAGGGAGACACATCATTTCTGACAAATGTCTATAATTCAGCTTGCAAAATCTCTTCAGAGATGCCCCAAAATCTAACATTATTGCGGCGTGACCTGTCCTCCAGGTCCCCCACTTTCTGTTCTATCTCTGAGACATAATCTGCAAGGTTATGACAATGAGCAATTATGTTCTGTTGTTCAATCGCCATGTCTTCCTGCTTGCGCTCAAGCGCTTTGGTCCTTTCACCCATTTCTGCTAGGTCCTTTTTGAGGTCCACCACTGAGTATTTAATAGTCGATGTCAAATTGTCCTGTAGGTCATTTAACCTTTTGGTCAGTGTATCAACTTGTTATGCTTGTATCACCCTCATTGGTTAGTTTTTATACTATTTTCTACAATAAAGGATGTCTTATATAGCCGCTCTAGCAACTCTCTTTTCTGTGTGGTAATCGAATTGGACGGCTAATGGGCTATTGACACCTATGTGAATACACGTGGCTGACACGGAGGAAAAGCGGATGTTTGAACTGCAAGTATACAGGTGGAACTGCACATTACCCATATCAGTGTACACAGCGGATGGAGTGAAACACATTGTGTGATATCCAAACTTGGTTTCCTGGCTGTTCGGAAAATTGATGTTACCTGGACATGTGAGTAAAGGCACTTTTCTTGCTATTACAGTTTATATGATACCGCTTATACAATTTACTCTGTGGATACAAGAGACATTGCACATAACGCTTAAAGTAGGATATTAAGGGATCTTTACACTGGTGCTTGGATTTCTTCGCTATGTTTGTTATATCTTTATCTTAGAGTAATGGATGAGGTAATTACAGTGATGCTGCAAAGGCTATATAGTTATATAAGGACGTGTTGTTCACCATCAGAGACTGTAGTGGCAGAAAAATAAGTTTTTACAGGCCTATGTATGATGAGACAGACAAAAGAAAACAAACAGTAATGGCCTCTGTTTACACCTTTAGGGCCAAAGGTCTGATGCAGGGAAAACAATACAGAATAGTCTATTCCACTTTATCCAAGAAGTGACCTGCATAGGCTCAAAATTGCTGTTAGGCAAAATCTAGCAATCCGGAGCTAAGTGTTCCCTGAAAGTAATGAAAGCTGATTGTTACTCACAGCCTGCCACGTGGGATGTTTCTGAGGTTTGCTCTCTGTAAGCTCTGTCTGAGGATTGGTAACTGTCTGCCCCGCTTTCTCTTTCAGGGCTAATTATGAGCAGGTATCCCCGGTCAAAGAATCTTGCAGCTGGTGGCAATGCAAACTTCAATCTCGGCCTTTTATGAGTACCGCTACAGGCCGCAGCCGCAGACTTTCCTGAGGATTCCTCCGGTTCTCCCAAGAAGCCTATCGCGTCACTCGCAATTTCCTTTTTTTTTTAAATAGTAATGTTAGGTTTATTTATAGTTTAAGCTTAGGTTTTATTTATTTATTGCACAGTTAAGTTTTTATTTATTTTAAGGTAGGTATATTGTAAATTTAATTTAAAGTTAGCAGGTATTAGGCTTAGGGGTTAATAGTTTAATTTAGTTTGTTGCAATGTGGGAAGTTGGCTGTTTAGGGGTTAATAGGTTTATTTTAATAGTAACGATCTGGGGTTCAGTGGATTAGGGGTTAAAAGTTGTATTTTAGTAGTAGCGATGTGGGGGGTCGGCAGGTTAATAGGTTTATTTAGTTTGTTGTGATGTTTGGGGACGTTGGTTTTGGGGTTAATAGCTTTATTTTAGTAGTAGCGATGTGGGGGGTAGGCGGTTTAGGGGATAATAGGTTTCTTTAGTTTGTTGCGATGTGGCGGCCGAAGGTTTATGGGTTAATATGTTTATTTTAGTAGTAACAACGTTGGGTGTCAGTGGTTCAGGGGTTAATAGTTTCATTTAGGTTGTCACAATGTGGGGGGCCGGTGGTTTAGGGGTTTATTTGATAATCACAATGTGGGGGATTGGCGGTTTAGAGGTTAATAGGTAGTTTATGGGTGTTAGTGTACTTTATAACATTTTTGCTATGAGTTTTGGGAAACATTTTTGTTTTGCAAAATCCATAACTACTAGTCTCGATTGTAGAATGGATCGTTGCGGTATAAGCTATAACTCTAGCTGAACAACCGTACTGCACAACTTGTAATATGGGTGAGCTTAACATTCCACACTCAAAAGGCCATTTTTTGAGTGCGGAATGGATTGTTGCGGTATAAGCTAAAACGCTAGCAGAATAGCTGTACTGAGCAACTTGTAATATGGGTGAGCTTACTATTCTGCACGTAAAGGCCAATTTTTTAGCGGTATAGCCATACCTCACAACTAATCTTCCTCTTACTAAGAAGCTCCCAATTTATCACTGCTATATACATCAGTACACATCTAAAACATTGGGGCTTGGTTAGGAGTCTGAAAATCAGCACAGTGTTATCCAAAAATAAGCAAAACTATACATTTTTTAAAAAACACTCCCAAATGGGCTATATAAATGGATCATCTACAGCACATTTATGCAAAGACAAATCTAGTGTACAATGTACCTTTAAAGCCCTTTTGTCTTTTCTAACACCTGAGACCTCATATCTTTAAGCCTTTATAACTTTTTTGTGCAATTTTTTTTAAATACATTTTTATTAGATAGTGTTATTATGAGTGTAACTGTACTTTTACATGTATTTCTGATGAGTTTTGTGAGACATTTTTGTTTTGTAAAACAGTTAATCAGAGCTCTGAGGTCAAGCTATCCCAATGCACGCTAACTTGTACTCAAGTGATCACATTTACTTTCAACTTGTAATACACAAACTACATCTTATGCGCAAAAACATCAACAATAAACCCGATATTGCTCACATGTAACTGTTAGACCACCATTTGTAATCCTGCCCTTCGTTAGATATTAATATTAAAGGACCAGTCACCACTGTAGATTTGCATAATCAACAAATGCATGATAAGAAGACAATGCAATATCACTTAGTCTGAACTTCAAATGATAGTAGATTTTTGTTAAATAAATTACAAAGTTATGTCTTTTTCCACTCCCCCTGTAACATGTGACAGTCATCAGCCAATCACAAATGCATATACGTATATGCTGTGAATTCTTGCACATGCTCAGTAGGAGTTGGTGACTCAAAAAGTGTAAATATAAAAAGACTGTGCACATTTTGTTAATGGAAGTAAATTGGAAAGTTGTTTTAAATTGCATTCTGTATTTGAAACATACATTTTAATTTTGACTTGAGTGTTGAGTATTTTTTTTTTTGGATTGCCATTGAGTGCAACACACTACTTATAATAAGTAGCAATACCTGCGCCATCCAATATTTAATTATTTACTTCTAAAACCAGATTGTGCATTATTCTTTTGCAAAAGGTGAAACAAATATAACATATATAAAAAACAAACAAGCAATAGATACAATATGGATCACTTTTGCCTTTGAGTTGGTCTGCTCGCCAGAAGTCTCTCCCCTGACTTGATCAAAAGGAAGGAATGTGTAGAATGGCAGCACTTCTAAACCTCCCCTCTGGTTCTCTTAACTTTGATGCAACTCTTGAGAAACCAAATGTCACAATAGGGAAGTACTGACAAGACACCACATATACTAAGTGGAAAGTACTCATGAAATGATTTGTGTTGTCACTGACAATTTGTCCAGCATTGAACAAGATTGATTCCGAATACAGGATGTTGATAAAATGTTGTTTTAATAAAAAAAAAATTATGTACAATAAATGCATAAAAGCTTATCTTCAGCTTAGTAAATCGGTAGCTGTATGACTTTCTGCAGAAACTGCCTTTCTCAAGAGCAAGTTTGCCATGTCAAATAGCTGGATAAAATTATCAAATGCAACCTGTCTTATATACCGGCCTCTCGCTATCCAAATTAGTGTTACTGGTGTGAGAGGGCGGTTCACAATATTGCAGTATCCTACTTGTGTGAAGGAAAATTGTAACTTAATTTTTTTTTTATTGTTTGTTCTTTTATAAAATAATTTTGTTCAAAAAATTATTAAACCATATACAGGTGGCCCTCGATTTACAACGGTTCATTTTGCACCGTTTCAGAATAACAACCTTTTTTTTAAGTCATGTGACTGATATTGAAAAGCATTGAGAAGCAGTGCATTGATTAAAAAAGCCAGTAGGTGGAGCTGTCCGCTTGTGTTGCAGCAAATATATGCAAGCCAAGCAAGCTGAAATTAATCAGTTTTAACCGGACCTGAGCTATTGAGCAGATTTCAAAAGAACTAAATCTTCCTGTCTATAAATCAGTCCAGATTGGAATGCATAGAAAGAACTGTTTGTAGAAAAATGCAAGTAAAGTCTGTGTTGTGTGATTATTTTATTAGTTTTATAATGCTGTTTATCAAATGTTTTTGTTCATTTAATATAGCTTAATTATATATTCTGTGTTGTGTGATTATTTTATTAGATTTATAATACTGTTTAGCATGTAAAGACTTAATTTCAAAGCTGTAAAAATAATGTATTAGGTGTTACTTCTGACAATTTTGAGAGGGGCCTGGAACCTAACTCCCTCACTTTCCATTGACTTACATTATATACTGGGTTTCAATTTACAACAGTTTCGATTTACAACCATTCCTTCTGGAACCTAACCCCGGCGTAAAATGAGGGCTACCTGTATTATCATTATTTTAATCTTAAAGTTAACATATTTTTCATTCACACAAATTTAGAGACTTAAAGGGACAGTCAAGTCCAAAAAAAACTTTCATGATTTAAATAGGAAATCTAATTTTAAACAACTTTCCATTTTACTTTTATTACCAATTTTGCTTTGTTCTCTTGGTATTCTTAGTTGAAAACTAAACCTAGGAGGTTCATATGCTAATTTATTAGACCTAGAAGACTGCCTCTAATCTGAATGCATTTTGACCACTAGAGGGCATTAGTTCATGTGTTTCATATAGATAACATTGAGCTCATTCACGTAAAGTTACCCTAAAGTTAGCACTGATTGGCTACAATGCAGGTCTGTCAAAAGAATTGAAATAAGGGGGCAGTTTGCAGAGGCTTAGATACAAAGTAATCACAGAGTTAAAATGTGGACTTCTATAAAAGTGTTGGTTATGCAAAACTGGGGAATGGGTAAAAAAGGTATTGTTTTTCTTTTTAACAACAAAAATTCTGGTGTTGACTGTCCCTTTAATAAAATCAAATTAAAGTATTAACCCATATCTAATTTTGACAATACAAATCATCTCATCAGTACTTTCCACTTAGTATATGTAGTGTATTGTCAGTACAAAGAAACCTTAGGTTTCTCGAGAGTTGCATCGAAGCCAAGAAAACCAGAGGAGATGGTCGGAAGTGCCACCATTCTAAATATTCATTACAAATATCATGTACCACATAATATTGATTGTGTTCCACGTTAATGTAGCTCTTAATCATTTGTTGGTTACTCAAAGCAGGCACTTATTCACTACACTAACCTATATAACAATTGGACCTACCATCAACGAAAGCCTTCCCACCAATGTCCCATCCTTAAAAGGGAACTACTATTTTTAGGGGATAGTTCAAATGGGTAACTTCTGCTGACATGTTGGTATATGCTTATGGCAAACAAAATTACCTTATAATTACAATATTTTTCTTTAGTCGTGCAATTCCTAAATATACAAACTGAGGGGTTGAACACAATTGAAAATAAACCTTAGATAAATGTTTTGAGGATTGTGATCAACTTCTAAGTTTGAAACATTTCTAAATAACATAATTTATGTAAGAACGTACCTGATAAATTCATTTCTTTCATATTGGCAAGAGTCCATTCAGTTTAATGAATAGCCAATCAGTTGGGTGATAAAGAAAGGAGTAAAAAGCATCAACAAAGGAAATTTGGAAATAACTGTGCTTTATACAAAAAATCATAACCACCAAAAAAAGGTGGGCCTCATGGACTCTTGCCAATATGAAAGAAATGAATTTATCAGGTAAGTTCTTACATAAATTATGTTTTCTTTCATGTAATTGGCAAGAGTCCATGAGCTAGTGACGTATGGGATAGCAATACCCAAGATGTGGATCTCCACTCAAGAGTCACTAGAGAGGGAGGGAATAAAATAAAAACAGCCATTTTCCGCTGAAAAAATGAATCCACAACCCAAAAAAATAAGTTTATTTTCATAATTGAAAGAAAAAACTTAAATCAAAAGCAGAAGAATCAAACTGAAACAGCTGCCTGAAGAACTTTTCTACCAAAAACTGCTTCCGAAGAAGCAAATACATAAAAACGGTAGAATTTTGTAAATGTATGCAAAGAGGACCAAGTTGCCGTTTTGCAAATCTGATCAACTGAAGCTTCATTCTTAAAAGCCCATGAAGTGGAGACTGATCTAGTAGAATGAGCTGTAATTCTCTGAGGTGGGGCCTGACCCGGCTCCAAATATGCTTGACGAATTAAAAGTTTCAACCAAGAAGCCAAGGAAATAGCAGAAGCCTTCTGACCTTTCCTAGGACCAGAAAATAAAACAAATAGACTGGAAGTCTGCCTGAAATCTTTAGTAGCTTCCACAAAATATTTCAAAGCTCTTACCACATCCAAAAAATGTAAGGATCTTTCCAAAGAATTCTTAGGATTAGGACACAAGGAAGGGACAACAATTTCTCTACTAATGTAGTTAGAATTCACAACTTTAGGTAAAAATTGAAAAACTGCCTTATCCTGGTGAAAAATCAGAAAAGGAGATTCACAAGAAAGAGCAGATAGCTCAGAAACTGATTTAATAACAGGCTTAATACGAACTTAAGCCTGTACAAAACAGTGTATATCAGGAAGTATAGCAATCTTTCTGTGAAATAAAACAGAAAGAGCGGAGATTTGTCCTATCAAGGAACTTGCAGACAAACCCTTATCCAAACCATCCTGAAGAAACTGTAAAATTCTAGGAATTCCAAAATAATGCCAGGAGAATTTATGAGAAGAACACCATGAAATGTAAGTCTTCCAAACTCTATAATATATATTTCTAGAGACAGATTTACGAGCTTGTAACATAGTATTAATCACTGAGTCAGAGAACCCTCCATGACTTAGTACTAAGCGTTCAATTTCCATACCTTCAAATTTAATGATTTGAGATCCTGATGGAAAAACGGACCTTGAGATAGTAGGTCTGGCCGTAACGGAAGTGGCCAAGGCAGGCAACTGGACATCCGAACCAGATCCGCATACCAAAACCTGTGTGGCCATGCTGGAGCCACCAGCAACACAAATGATTGTTCCATGATGATTTTAGAGATCACTCTTGGAAGGAGAACTAGAGGCGGAAAAATATAAGCAGGATGATAACCCCAAGGAAGTGTCAGCGCATCCACTGCTTCCGCCTGAACATCCCTGGACCTGGACAGGTATCTAGGAAGTTTCTTGTTTAGATGAGAGTCCATAAGATCTATCTCTGGAAGACCCCACATCTGAAGAATCTGAGAAAATACATCTGGATGGAGAGACCACTCCCCTGGATGTAAAGTCTGGCAGCTGAGATAATCCGCCTCCCAATTGTCTACACCTGGGATATGCACCGCAGAGATTAGACAGGAGCTGGATTCTGCCCAAGCAAGTATCCGAGATACTTCTCTCATAGCTTGGGGACTGTGAGTCCCACCCTGATGATTGACATATGCCACTGTTGTGATATTGTCTGTCTGAAAACAAATGAACAGTTTTCTCTTTAACAGAGGCCAAAACTGAAGAGCTCTGAGAATTGCACAGAGTTCTAAAATATTTATTGGTAATCTCGCTTCTTGAGATTTCCAAACCCCTTGTGCTGTCAGAGATCCCCAAACAGCTCCCCAACCTGAAAGACTTGCATCTGTTGTGATCACAGTCCAGGTTGGCCGAACAAAAGTAGCCCCTTGAACTAAACGATGGTGATCTATCCACCATGCCAGAGAGTGTCGTACATTGGGATTTAAGGATATTAATTGTGATATCTTTGTATAATCCCTGCACCATTGATTCAGCATACAAAGCTGTAGAGGTCTCATGTGAAAGCGAGCAAAAGGGATCGCGTCCGATGCTGCAGTCATGAGACCTAAAACTTCCATGCACATAGCCACTGAAGGGAATGACTGAGACTGAAGGTGCCGGCAGGCTGCAACCAATTTTAAATGTCTCTTGTCTGTTAGAGACAGAGTCATGGACACTGAATCAATCTGGAAGCCTAAAAAGGTGACCCTTGTCTGAGGAATCAAGAAACTTTTTGGTAAATTGATCCTCCAACCATGTTTCCGAAGAAACAACACTAGTTGATTTGTGTGAGATTCTGCAGTACATAAAGACTGAGCTAGTACCAAGATATCATCCAAATAAGGAAACACTGCAATACCCTGTACTCTGATTACAGAGAGTAGGGCACCCAGAACCTTTGAAAAGATTCTTGGAGCTGTTGCTAGGCCAAATGGAAGAGCAACAAATTGGTAATGCTTGTTTAGAAAAGAGAATCTCAGAAACTAATAATGTTATGGATGAATCGGAATATGAAGGTATGCATCCTGCAAGTCTATTGTGGACATATAATGTCCTCGCTGAACAAAAGGCAGAATAGTCCTTATAGTCACCATCTTGAAAGTTGGTACTCTTACATAACAATTCAAAGTTTTCAGATCCAGAACTGGTCTAAATAAATTTTCCTTCTTTGGGACAATGAATAGATTTGAATAAAACCCCAAACCTTGTTCCTGAAGAGGAACTGGCATGATTACCCCTGAAGACTCCAGGTCTGAAACACACTTCAGGAAAACCTGAGCTTTTACTGGATTTGCTGGGATACATGAGAGAAAAAAATCTTCTCACAGGATGTCTTACTCTGAATCCTATTCGATACCCTTGAGAGACAATGCTCTGAATCCATTGATTTTGGACAGATTTTATCCAAATATCCTTGAAAAACCTTAATATGCCCCCTACCAGCTGAGCTGGAATGAGGGCCGCACCTTCATGCGGACTTAGGGGCTGACTTTGGTTTCCTAAATCACTTGGATTTATACCAATTTGAGGAAGGCTTCCAATTGGAAGCAGATTCCTTGGGGGGAGGATTGAATTTTTGTTCCTTATTCTGACGCAAGGAACGAAAACGGTTAGAAGCCTTAGATTTACCCTGAGGTTTTTTTTATCCTGAGGCAGAAAAACTTCCTTTCCCCCAGTGACAGTTGAAATAATAGAATCCAACTGAGAACCAAATAAATTATTACCTTGGAAAGAAAGAGATAGTAATCTAGATTTAGATGTCATATCAGTAGTGATGACCCGAATAGTTCGCCGGCAAATAGTTCCCGGCGAATGTAGCTTGTTCGAGTTCGCCATGGCAGGCGAACATATGCAATGTTCGGTCCGCCCCCTATTCGTCATCATTGAGTAAAATTTGACCCTGTACCTCACAGTCAGCAGACACATTCTAGCCAATCAGCAGCAGACCCTCCCTCCCAGACCCTCCCACCTCCTGGACAGCATCCATTTTAGATTCATTTGGAAGCTGCATTCTTAGTGAGAGGAGGGACAGTGTAGCTGCTGCTGATTTAATAGGGAAATCAATAGCTAGGCTAGTGTATTCAGTGTCCACTATAGTCCTGAAGGACTCATCTGATCTCTGCTGTAAGGACAGCACCCCAAAAAGCCCTTTTTAGGGCTAGAACATCAGTCTGCTTTTTTTTTTTCTGTGTAATCTAATTGCAGTTGCCTGCTTGCCAGCGTGTGTGTCAGGCTCACAGCGTATACTGTGCCCACTTGCCCAGTGTCACCACTCATATCTGGTTTAACAGTAGTGTACATTTAAAAAAAACAACACTTTTTTGACTGTGAAATAATAGCAGCCAGTTTCCTTCACACGTATTTTTTTTCAGGGTCTGCCAGGGCACAGTGTCACACCAGTGCAACTCATATCTGGTGTAACAGTAGTGTACATTTAAAAAAAACAACACTTTTTTGACTATGAAATAATAGCAGTCAGTTTCCTTCACACGTGTGTGTTTCAGGGCCTGCCAGGGCACAGTGTCACACCAGTGCAACTCATATATGGTGTAACAGTAGTGTACATTAACCCCTTAACGACTGAGGACGTGCAGGGTACGTCCTCAAAAAAAAAGGCAGTTAACGCCTGAGGACGTACCCTGCACGTCCTCGGTGTGGAAAGCAGCTGGAAGCGATCCTGCTCACTTCCAGCTGCTTTCTGGTTATTGCAGTGATGCTTCGATATGGAGGCACCCTGCAATAACCTTTGGTTAGCCATCTGATGCAGAGAGAGCCACTCTGCGGCCCTCTCTGCACCGGAGATCGGTGGCTTTCCTCGTTAGTGGGTGGGAGCAGACTAGGGAGGCCGGTGGCGGCTATTGATGGCTCTGGTCATGTGGAGGGGGGCGAGATCGTGGGCGGGGATGGCTGGGGGCACGCATGGACACATGCACGGGAGGGCGGGGGCGGGCACGTGCACGGGGAGGGAGCGGGTGGGAACCGCTACACTGCAGCAAAATCTGTAATAAAAAAATTTGGAAAAAAGTAAGTAAGTAAAGCAGAAGTAAAAAACAAACAAATGATCAGTAAGGTGCTGGGGGTTTGTCTGTGGGGATGGGGGAAGCTACACTACAGAAAAAAAAACTAACAAAAAAAGCCCTTTTTTTTGCAAACTGGGTACTGGCAGACAGCTGCCAGTACCCAAGATGGCCCCCAATTAGGCGGATGGGGAGGGTTAGAGAGCTGTTTTGGGGGGGGATCAGGGAGGTTGGGGGCTAAGGGGGGATTCTACACCACAGCACATTTTTTTAAAAAACTTTTATTTTAGTACTGGCAGACTTTCTGCCAGTACTTAAGATGGCGGGGACAATTGTGGGGTGGGGGAGGGAAGGGAGCATTTTAGGAGGGATCAGGGGGTCTGATGTGTCAGGTGGGAGGCTGATCTCTACACTAAAGCTAAAATTAACCCTGCAAGCTCCCTACAAACTACCTAATTAACCCCTTCACTGCTAACATTAATACACGTGTGATGCGCAGCAGCATTTAGCGGCCTTCTAATTACCAGAAAGCAACGCCAAAGTCATACATATCTGCTATTTCTGAACAAAGGGGATCCCAGAGAAGCATTTACAACCATTTGTGCCCTTATTGCACAAGCTGTTTGTAAATGATTTCAGTGAGAAACCTAAAATTGTGAAAAATATAACGTTTTTTTTTAATTTGATCGCATTTGGCGGTGAAATGGTGGCATGAAATATACCAAAATAGGCCTAGATCAATAATTGGGGTTGTCTACTACCCTACACTAAAGCTAAAATTACCCCAAAAAGCTCCCTACATGCTCCCTAATTAACCCCTTCACTGCTGGGCATAATACACGTGTGGTGCACAGTGGCATTTAGCGGCTTTCTAATTACCAAAAAGCAATGCCAAAGCCATATATGTCTGCTTGTAAATAATTTCAGTGAGAAACCGAAAGTTTGTGAAAAAGTGAACGATTTTTTGTATTTGATCGCATTTGACGGTGAAATGGTGGCATGAAATATACCAAAATTGGCCTAGATCAATACTTTGGGATGTCTTCTAAAAAAAAATATATACATGTCAATGGATATTTAGGGATTCCTGAAAGATATTAGTGTTCCAATGTAACTAATTTTGAAAAAAAGTGGTTTGGAAATAGCAAAGTGCTGCTTGTATTTATGGCCCTATAACTTGCAAAAAAAGCATAGAACATGTAAACATTGGGTATTTCTGAACACAGGACAAATTTTAAAAACTATTTAGCATGGGGTTTTTTTGGTGGTTGTAGATGTGTAATAGATTTTGGGGGTCAAAGTTTCAATTTTTTTCCTCATATTTTATATTTTTTTTAGAGTAAATTATAAGATATGATGAAAATAATGGTATCTTTAAAAAGTCCATTTAATGGCAAGAAAAACGGTATATAATATGTGTGGGTACAGTAAATGAGTAAGAGTAAAATTACAGCTAAACACAAACACCACAAAAATGTAAAAATAGCCTTGGTCCCATATGGACAGAAAATGGAAAAGTGCTGTGGTCATTAAGGGGTTAAAAAAAAAACCTAGAAATTTGACTGTGAAATAATAGCAGTCAGTTTCCTTCACACGTGTGCGTTTCAGGGCCTGCCAGGGCACAGTGTCACACCAGTGCAACTCATATCTGGTGTAACAGTAGTTTACATTAAAAAAAAAAATAGAGATTTGACTGTGAAATAATAGCAGTCAGTTTCCTTCACGCGTGTGCATTTCAGGGCATGCCAGGGTACAGTGTCACACTAGTGCAACTCATATCTGGTGTAACAGTAGTGTACATTAAAAAAAAAACTAGAAATTTGACTGTGAAATAATAGCAGTCAGTTTCCTTCACACGTGTGCGTTTCAGGGCCTGCCAGGGCACAGTGTCACACCAGTGCAACTCATATCTGGTGTAACAGTAGTGTACATTAAAAAAAAAAAACTAGAAATTTGACTGTGAAATAATAGCAGTCAGTTTCCTTCACACGTGTGCGTTTCAGGGCCTGCCAGGGCACAGTGTCACACCAGTGCAACTCATATCTGGTGTAACAGTAGTGTACATTAAAAAAAAAACTAGAAATTTGACTGTGAAATAATAGCAGTCAGTATCCTTCACACGTGTGCATTTCAGGGCCTGCCAGGGCACAGTGTCACACCAGTGCAACTCATATCTGGTGTAACAGTAGTGTACATTAAAAAAAAAAACTAGAAATTTGAATGTGAAATAATAGCAGTCAGTTTCCTTCACGCGTGTACGTTTCAGGGCCTGCCAGGGCACAGTGTCACACCAGTGCAACTCATATCTGGTGTAACAGTAGTGTACATTAAAAAAAAAAAAAAATAGAAATTTGACTGTGAAATAATAGCAGTCAGTTTCCTTCACAAGTGTGCATTTCAGGGCCTGCCAGAGCACAGTGTCACACCAGTGCAACTCATATCTGGTGTAACAGTAGTGTACATTAAAAAAAAAACTAGAAATTTGACTGTGAAATAATAGCAGTCAGTATCCTTCACACGTGTGCATTTCAGGGCCTGCCAGGGCACAGTGTCACACCAGTGCAACTCATATCTGGTGTAACAGTAGTGCACATTAAAAAAAAAAACTAGAAATTTGAATGTGAAATAATAGCAGTCAGTTTCCTTCACGCGTGTACGTTTCAGGGCCTGCCAGGGCACAGTGTCACACCAGTGCAACTCATATCTGGTGTAACAGTAGTGTACATTAAAAAAAAAAAATAGAAATTTGACTGTGAAATAATAGCAGTCAGTTTCCTTCACAAGTGTGCATTTCAGGGCCTGCCAGAGCACAGTGTCACACCAGTGCAACTCATATCTGGTGTAACAGTAGTGTACATTAAAAAAAAAACTAGAAATTTGACTGTGAAATAATAGCAGTCAGTTTCCTTCACACGTGTGCGTTTCAGGGCCTGCCAGGGCACAGTGTCACCCCAGAGCAACTCATATCTGGTGTAACAGTAGTGTACATTTAAAAAAAAAAAAAAATTTTTTGACTGTAATAGATTGAATAGCAGTTAGTTGTCTGCAAGCGTGTGTGTCAGGCCTACAGTGTCTACTCTGCCAGTGCACAGTGCCACTCAAACTGTAGCTTGCACGCATAGTACCAATAATCGGAAAAAATGACAGACAGAGGCAGGCCACCCCGCAGGGGCCGTCGTGGTCGTGGTGCTGTGATTCCCTTTGGCCCTAGAATAATGACAAGTGTTTAGAGGCCACGTACCCTGAACTCAAAAAGTTCTGAGGACATAGTTGACTGGCTAACACAGGACACCCAATCTTCTACAGCTTCCGCTCGGAACCTTGACGCACCATCCTCCTCCAGCTTTGCTTCGGGCACCTCTCAAGTTACCACTCACCCGCCTGCCGCCACCACCAACACTAGCAACACAACCGCTTCACTTGATCTGTCAGAGGAGTTATTTACACATCAGTTGGAAGAAATGAGTGATGCGCAACCATTATTGCCAGAGGATGTAGATAACAGGGATATATCTCAGTCAGGCAGCATTACACACATGGACGTATGGTGTGATGATGATGATGTTGTACCTGCTGCTGCTTCCTTTGCTGAGTTGTCAGATACAAGTGAAGCGGTTGATAATGACGATGCGTCCGTGGATATCACATGGGTGCCCGCTAGAAGAGAAGTACAAAGGGAAAGTTCAGATGGGGAGACAGAGAGGAGGAGGAGACGAGTTGGAAGCAGGGGGAGGTCATCACAAGGAGCTAGTGGCACAGTCAGACAGTATGCATTGGCACCCGGGGTCAGCCAGACAGCACGCCAATCAACGCATGCTGTTGCCACCACCAGAATGCCGTCATTGCAGAGCTCAGCAGTGTGGCATTTTTTTTGTGTTTCTGCCTCTGACAACAGTGATGCCATTTGCAACCTGTGCCAAAAGTCATGGGAAGTCCAACACCCACCTAGGTACAACTGCTTTGCGAAGGAACATGATCGCACATCACAAACGCCTATGGGATCAACACATGAGTACAAGCAGCACACAAACTCAAAGCCGCTATCCTCCTCCTGGTCCAGCATCTTCAGCCTCGTCAACCACTGCTGTACTTCTTGCCCCCTCTCAACCATCCGCCACTCCATCTCTCACCTTGAGCAGTTCCTGCTCATCTGCCCACAGTCAGGTGTCTGTCAAGGACATGTTTGAGTGTAAGAAGCCAATGTCACAAAGTGACCCCCTTCCCCGGCATCTGACAGCTGGCTTGTCTGAACTCTTAACCCACCAGCTTTTACCATAAAAGCTGGTGGAGTCTGAGGCGTTCCAAAAATTTGTAGCTATTGGGACACCACAGTGGAAGGTACCCGGCCGAAATTTCTTTGCACAAAAGGCAATCCCCAACCTGTACTCGATTGTGCAAAAGAAAGTAATGGCATGTCTGGCACACAGTGTTGGAGCAAGGGTCCATCTGACCACTGATACCTGGTCTGCAAAGCATGGTCAGGGCAGGTATATCACCTACACTGCACATTGGGTAAACCTGCTGACGCCTGCCAAGCATGGAATGCGTGGCTCTGCAGAGGAGTTGGTGACACTGCCACGACTTTCAGGCAGGTCTGCTGCCACCTCCTCTACTCCTCCTACGCCATCCTCTTCCATAACCTCCTCGGATGAGTCCTCTTCTGCTGCTGCATCTTGCTCCACATCAACGGCAACCCCCCAGCTCCCCAGGTACTATTCCACATCCCGTATACTGCAGTGTCACGCCGTCTTGGGGTTGACTTGCCTGAAAGCAGAGAGTCACACCGGACCAGTACTCCGGTCTGCCCTGAACGCACAGATGGATCACTGGCTGACTCCGCACCAACTGGAGATCGGCAAAGTGGTTTGTGACAACGGAAGAAATTTGTTGGCGGCATTGAATTTGGGCAAGTTGACACATGTGCCGTGCATGGCACATGTGTGTAATCTGATCGTACAACGCTTTGTGCATAAGTACCCAGGCTTACGGGACATCCTGAAGCAGACCAGGAAGGTGTGTGGCCATTTCAGGCATTCTTTTACGGCCATGGTGCACTTTTCAGATATCCAGCGGCGAAACAACATGCCAGTGAGGCGCTTGATTTGCGACAGCCCAACATGTTGGAATTCAACACTCCTAATGTTCGACCGCCTGTTCCAAAAAGAAAAAGCCGTTAATGACAATTTGTTTGACCGGGGTGCTAGGACAGCCTCTGCGGAGCTGGGAATTGTTTGCCACATTACTGGACGCTCATGCACAATGCCTGTAGGCTCATGCGTCCTTTTGAGGAGGTGACAAACCTAGTCAGTCGCACCGAAGGCACCGTCATCGACATCATACCATTTGTTTTCTTCCTGGAGCGTGCCCTGTGAAGAGTGCTGGATCAGGCCATAGATGAGCGTAAAGAGGAAGAGTTGTGGTCACCATCACCACCAGAAACAGTCTTATCAGCATCGCTTGCTGGACCTGCGGCAATGCTGGAAGGGGATTGTGAGGAAGAGAAGTCAGAGGAGGAATGTGGCTTTGAGGAGGAGGAGGAAGACCAACCACAACAGGCATCTCAGGGTGCTCGTTGTCACCTATCTGGTACCCGTGGTGTTGTACGTGGCTGGGGGGAAGAACATACCTTCAGTGAGATCACTGAGGACAAGGAACAGGACATGAGTAGCTCGGCATCCAACCTTGTGCAAATGGGGTCTTTCATGCTGTCGTGCCTGTTGAGGGACCCTCATATAAAAAGGCTGAAGGAGAACAACCTGTACTGGGTGTCCATGCTACTAGACCCACGGTATAAGCAGAAAGTGCCTGAAATGTTACGGAATTACCGCAAGTCGGAAAGGATGCAGCAGTTCCAAAATAAATTAAAAAGTATGCTTTACACAACGTATAAGGATGATGTCACAGCACAACGGAAATCTAACAGGGGAAGAGGTGAAAGTAATCCTCCTCCTCCCACGACCAAGCCAGAAAGGACAGGATGCTTTACAGACGTGTTGTTGATGGAGGACATGCAGAGCTTTTTAAGTCCTACGCATCGTCACAGCCCTTCGGGGTCCACCCTCAGAGAATGACTCGACCGACAGGTATCAGACTACCTCGCCTTAACTGCAGATATCGACACACTGAGGAGTGACGAACCCCTTGACCACTGGGTGGGCAGGCTTGACCTGTGGCCTGAGCTATCCCAATTTGCGATAGAACTTCTGGCCTGCCCCGCTTCAAGTGTCCTGTCAGAAAGGACCTTCAGTGCAGCAGGAGGTATTGTCACTGAGAAGAGAAGTCGCCTAAGTCAAAAAAGTCTAGATTACCTCACCTTTATTAAGATGAATGAGGGATGGATCCCGAAGGGACTGACAGTGGGTGATACATTCGACTAAAAAAGGCCTGATGAGATGAGCTGCCTTGGGCTAAAAATGGTCCACTCGCTGCTGTATTTTATCTCTGAATGCCGGATGACACTTGCGTGACTTATTCGCCACCAACTAGGGTTCAAGCTGCAATGTTTTAGGGCACTCTCTGCCTGGGAAACAAACATCAATTTTTCTTGCCTCTGCCACAGCAGCGGCTGCAACAATACCTAATTTTTCAGGCATGTCTACATGCCTAATTTTTCTGGCCTCTGTTGCTGCACTGTGGCTTCAAAAACCAAACAAAAAGAAGGCACATAACAGGGATTAAACTGATAGGAATAGTACTACTTAACACACCACTCCTATCTGGTGGCACATTAGATTGCACGCGCAGTGCCCCAAATTTGAAGTAGGAGGTCCGACCAAGCATCTTTTTCCATCTCCCGGTTCCTAAAATCGATGCCATATACACGTCCCCTGATAGGGGACGTAACAGGGGTTAAACTGATAAGAATAGTACTACTTAATACACCTTATAATAATGCGGAGAGAGGCAATGCAGAGAGAGGAGTCTGAAGAAGAGGAGTCAGAGGAGGAAGGTGGCTTTGAGGAGGTGGAAGACCAAACACAGCAGGCATCCCAGGGGGCTTGTTGTCACCTTTCGGGGACCCTTGGTGTTGTACGTGGCTGGGTGTAGGAAGAGACCTTCAATGACATCAGTGAGGACAAGGAACGGGACATGGCTAGCTTGGTATCCAACCTTGTGTAAATGGGGAGTTTGCGGTTGTTCAAATGGACTGTTTGTGGTTGTTTGCGGTGCGTTAAATGGGGAGTTTGGTCTGTCACTGTGAAGCAGGCGTAACCCTTACACTACCTGATCGATACTACATCATACCTGATGTTTTAAAGCATGTTATTCCAAACAATTTAGGAATGTTAGGTGATTTATGTCCTTTATGGATTAAAACCAGACTCTGCATCAACTATGTAATTTTCCATGGGAGTTTTGCCATGGATCCCCCTCGGGCATGCCACAGTCCAGGTGTTAGTCCCCTTGAAACAACTTTTCCATCACTATTGTGGCCAGAAAGAGTCCCTTTGGGTTTTAAAATTTGCCTGCCTATTGAAGTCTATGGCGGTTCGCACGGTTCGCACGTTCGCGAACATTTGCGGATATTCGTGTTCGCCGTTCACAAACGGAAAATTTTATGTTCGTGACATCACTACATATCAGCATTCCAAGATTTAAGCCACAAAGCTCTTCTGCCTAATATAGCTAAAGACATGGATCTAACATCAATTTTGCTAAAATAAAAAATGGCATCACAAATAAAATGATTAGTATATTGCAGTAAGCGAAAAATGCTAGATAAGTCAGAATCCAATTCCTGTTGCGCTAAATTTTCCAACCAGAAAGTTTAATGCAGCCGCAACATCAGCCAAAGAAATTGCAGGTCTGAGAAGATGACCTGAATATAAATAGGCCTTCCTTAGATAAGATTCAAGCTTCCTATCTAAAGGATCCTTAAAGGAAGTACTGTCTTCCATAGGAATAGTGGTACGTTTAGCAAGAATAGAAATAGCCCCATCAACTTTGGGGACTTTTCCCAAAACTCTATAGATTTTGCTGGTAAAGGATACAATTTTTTAAACCTTGAAGAAGGAATAAAAGAAGTACCTGTCTTATTCCATTCCTTAGAAATCCTATCAGAAATAGCCTCAGGAATAGGAGGTTTAAAAACAGCATTTAAACGTTTATTAGACTGAACGTCAAGAGGACTGGTTACCTCAATATCCAAAGTAATTAACACTTCTTTTAACCCTTTAAGGACACAGCTTTCAGTTTGCTCAATTGTTTTATGACAGAAAAATTCCGTCATATGTCCTTAAGAGGTTAATAAATACTCTATTTTAAATAAATAAGTAGATTTGTCAGTGTCAATGTCTGAGGAAGGATCTTCTATATCAGATAGATCCTC
This sequence comes from Bombina bombina, assembly GCF_027579735.1. NCBI lineage: Eukaryota > Metazoa > Chordata > Amphibia > Anura > Bombinatoridae > Bombina > Bombina bombina. The sequence continues at coordinate 654,621,136 of NC_069503.1, read as the reverse complement.
ATCAGAAGAGGATAAATTATTATGTTGCTGGTCTTTTGAAATTTCATCAACTAAATGAGAGGTTTTAAAAGACCTTTTACGTTTATTAGAAGGTGGAAACGCAGACAAAGCCTTCAGGATAGAATCAGAAACAAATTCTTTAAAATTTACAGGTATATCTTGCACATTAGAAGTTGAAGGAACTGCAACTGGCAATGTACTATTACTGATGGATACACTATCTGCATGTAAAAGTTTATCATGACAACTATTACAAATTACATTCGGCAAAATAATTTCTAAAATTTTACAACAAATGCACTTAGCTTTGGTAGAACCGATGTCAGGCAGCAATGTTCCAGCAGAAACTTCTGAGGCAGGATCAGATTGAGACATCTTGCAAAATGTAAGAGAAAAGACAACATATAAAGCAAAATTATCTATTTCCTTATATGACAGTTTCAGGAATGGGAAAAAATGCAAATAGCATAGCCCTCCGATAGAGAAAAAGGGAAGAGGCAAACATCAATGGGGTATTGAAATAATGAAAAAAGTTTGGCACCAAGTATGACGCACAACGTAACAATTTTTTTGGCGCCAAAAATAAATGGAAATGACACACTCGCGTCACTAATGACGCAACTGTGTGAAAGGTCTCGGCGTCAAGTATGACACCGAAAATGACTAAATTGAGTATTTTTTTGCACCAAAAATATTTTCACGCTAAGAATGACGCAATAAAGTTTAGCATTTGACGCACCCGCGGGCCTAATACCGCCCGCAATTTGCAAGAAATAGTCAATTGAAAAAAGACTAAACCCCAGGTAAGAAATAAATTTCTTTAAAAAAATGTTTATATTCCCCAAATATGAAACTGACAATCTGCAGAAGGAAATACATGAACCTGACTCATGGCAAATATAAGTACAATACATATATTTAGAACTTTATATAAATGCATAAATTGCCAAACCATAGCTGAGGTGTCTTAAGTAATAAAAAACATACTTACCAAAAGACACCCATCCACATATAGCAGATAGCCAAACCAGTACTAAAACAGTTATCAGTAGAGGTAATGGTAAATTGAGAGTATATCGTCGATCTGAAAAGGGAGGTAGGAGATGAATCTCTACAACCGATAACAGAGAACCTATGAAATAGACCCCCGTTAGGGAAATCATCGTATTCAATAAGTGATACTCCCTTCATGTCCCTCTGACATTCACTGTACTCTGAGAGGAATCGGGCTTCAACAATGCTGAAAAGCGCATATCAACGTAGAAATCTTAGCACAAACTTACTTCAACACCTCCATAGGAGGCAAAGTTTGTAAAACTGAATTGTGGGTGTGGTGAGGGGTGTATTTATAGGCATTTTGAGGTTTGGGAAAATTTGCCCCTCCTGGTAGGATTGTATATCCCATACGTCACTAGCTCATGGACTCTTGCCAATTACATGAAAGAAATAATAATTTCTTAGTTTGTTGCAACTGTTTTTCAGTGGTGAAACCCCAACATAATTTACCTTATTTTAGGGAGCCTCTTCAAGTTAGGATTAGATATGGTGCAAGGTTATGGTGCACCACATATCTTTCTGAACTATCTTAAAGTTTTTGTTTACACTAAAGATCTCAGGGGCAATTACAACACAATTAAATTTGACATTCTATTTTGTTGATTCTGTCTTGTGTGGGGCCTGTCTTGTACTTGAGACATAGTAAAAGTGGGTTATTTTCTATGATAATGGGGTATTTTATTTTTAAAAAATATATATTTACTAGTATATGATCTGCTTGGATCTGGTGTGTTGCAATAGGGTCCTTTTAAAAAATTGGGAGTGTACAGTTAGGGTTTTTTTTTTTTTTTTTTCAAATTTATTGTCACTTGTGATTAGTGTTACAATTACTGCTAATCTGGGTAAAGAGTTTGTGGGTGGGTTTAATTATGGTTTTAGTACTAAATAATTGTTAGGACAGAATGAAAAAGAAATCCAGTTTTAGTTGGGGAGGTATTGCAGCTAAGTATAACTGCCAACCGACCATGGGTTAATGTAGTATAAGTATTGTGGCTTTGTGCAGGTTCATTATGTTAGCAGGTCTTGTGGTTAAAGTGCTGTCATTGCTGAAATTCACAGCTTTTAGTAATGTTCTTTAAAATACCAATTTTGACATCTATAAAATGCATTTTATCACATGTATTATCGAGTGAGTATGCACAGACTTTTCTATTCAGGTTGCTATTAATATCTGCATGGCTTTCCCATTTGTTAGGGGGCCATTATAATGGGGAAAAAGGTACTTGCTCTAATATATTAAATTATGTCATTTTTGCTCAAGCAATCTTGAAAGTCTATTCTTGTCTTAGGACCACAGAAAACTACTGCTCTCATGTTGAAACTGCTGATGAATCAGTCAGCAGCTACAATCAAAGAATTGGTTCACTTACCACTTTCCTTTCTTATGCAATTATTTTACAATTATTCTTCTTTCTTTTTGTTGTAGTTCTCTTTTCATTTTTAATGTTTACATCATTTATTTTTTTGGTTATTTTTTATATTATTTTATGTTATTTAAGTGTTAAAGTAAAAAATAAATCTGCACTTTTTAACAGTTCTTTAGATCTTTTCTAGGCATTGTGTGCCTCTTTTAAATTTTACTAGCATTGAATTGTTATGTGTAATCAAATGCTGAAGGCTAAAGTAGGTATAGATACCTGTTTCTATATTTTTTTCTGCATCTATGGTATTAACATTCTATACACATTTCTTATAAAGTAATACATGGGAAATTTCCAATTACTTTACTTTGTGCTTTGATCATATTTTGCAATGAAAAGAACTCTGCTCTATATAAGAACTCAAATCTCTACTGTACCAGTAAGAAGGCTAATCCATAAATATGTTTATTATTTGTTTCAACCAGAATTTGAAGAAATAAACAAGTTATTCTTATCAGCCTGTGCTGAAGTATATTTCATATCTTCCGTATGCTTCCAAGCATTGCATTCTATCTTAATAAAGTTTGAAAAAATATTAACATATATTAAAAAATAAAAATGCTGTATCACATTTATGTTCTTCATTTTAGTATAATATAATAGAAAACAATTTGTGTTTACTTACACATGGTCAGAATGACCTTCCACTAAGGAATATCTCACTAAAGTTGCAATAATACTGTTATCATATAGTTGTCGTTAGTTACTTTTCCTTGCTCCAAATAATTGAGACTGGATTGAGTTATTAAGGCATGTGCATGTACAGGGAGTGCAGAATTATTAGGCAAATGAGTATTTTGACCACATCATCCTCTTTATGTATGTTGTCTTACTCCAAGCTGTATAGGCTCGAAAGCCTACTACCAATTAAGCATATTAGGTGATGTGCATCTCTGTAATGAGAAGGGGTGTGGTCTAATGAGCAGTGGTACAGGAAGAAGTCTGCATCCTTCAAGAAAAACATGATTTTCATGCAGGACAATGCTCCATCACACGCGTCCAAGTACTCCACAGCGTGGCTTGCAAGAAAGGGTATAAAAGAAGAAAATCTAATGACATGGCCTCCTTGTTCACCTGATCTGAACCCCATTGAGAACCTGTGGTCCATCATCAAATGTGAGATTTACAAGGAGGGAAAACAGTACACCTCTCTGAACAGTGTCTGGGAGGCTGTGGTTGCTGCTGCACGCAATGTTGATGGTGAACAGATCAAAACACTGACAGAATCCATGGATGGCAGGCTTTTGAGTGTCCTTGCAAAGAAAGGTGGCTATATTGGTCACTGATTTGTTTTTGTTTTGTTTTAGAATGTCAGAAATGTATATTTGTGAATGTTGAGATGTTATATTGGTTTCACTGGTAAAAATAAATAATTGAAATGGGTATATATTTGTTTTTTGTTAAGTTGCCTAATAATTATGCACAGTAATAGTCACCTGCACACACAGATATCCCCCTAAAATAGCTATAACTAAAAACAAACTAAAAACTACTTCCAAAACTATTCAGCTTGAGTTTTTTGGGTTCATTGAGAACATGGTTGTTGTTCAATAATAAAATTAATCTTCAAAAATACAACTTGCTTAATAATTCTGCACTCCCTGTATATGCCATATGTTTGGGACAATGGCATAAATATAAAGCCACTCCTGAGGTTGCCAAGGAGCCTTATCGTAAAAGTGAAAACATCTTAAAAATTAATTAATCATTATTTCCCCCATCTTTTACAACATTTAGCGTGTGGTCATTCCTGCATCTACATCTATAGTTTTGTGAGGTGCCCAAAACATGATATCTCACACATCCCTCCTAGAAATATTAAAAAACAATAATTACAACATGAAGAAACATTGATATATAGCTTATACATATAGTAACAAGTGTACGATCTGATAAATCTTGATAAAGCTAGCTAATTTTCTATGCAAATATTTACATTGATTTAATTTTAAAACATGGAGGATTTTAATTTCAGATTTTTATCTCCCCCCATAATTTTAATGAATTTTGGTTTAACCTTGAAAATAGCTTTATCAATGCAGCAACCAGAAATCAATCTCCTACTGATGAGTTCCAAATACAACGAAACAGGCTGTCTAGGAGTGATTTCTGATTTGCTGCTATAATCCTGTTAAAAGGATAGCTGTGTTAAAACATATCTAATTTGCATAGCTTACCCAGAATTCTCTTGTGCATTGGTAACATTGTATATGAGTTATTTCTAGGGGAAGAGCAAGCGGGGATTTATGCCTAGATGTGCTAATTTCCTATGCAAATATGTACATTGATTTAATTTTGAGACATGGAGGATTTTAATTTCAGTTTTTTATCCCCCCCCCCATAATTTTAATGAATTATATATATATATATATATATATATATATATATATATATATACAAAAAAAGAGAAAAAGACCACTATTATCCAGCACTAGACTGTAACTCTTACATATACAATGACACATTCTACAAAGAGGCTGGAGAAAGAGGATGGCCCTCAACTATAACCATAAAAATATTTATTCTAACAATAGACAACATGCAAATCTATTGCTAGTCTACAATTGAAACATATCAGAAATAAATGAGTTAATTAGTATTACCATAAGTTCATATTATGTATTAACTGAAACGTTCCAAAATAAATTCATACTTGGGCAGTATAAATCCTTTAGGATATATTCTTGGTATGGAGCATAAAAAAGTCAGGTTAGTTCTAACCTCGGGACCAATATATTGTGAACTTAACAAGCCACTAATGGTGGGTATTCCATCACAGCACACACACTGCATCTGTAATCCATCGGCATATATGTATCAAATAAGTCACAAAGCATTTATGGGCCAAACCACGACACCCGTGTCGATCAATGTTACATCTCCTGATATGGAAATAATATAGGCAGCGAACTTGAAACCTTTCAGCCAATGATGCATAAAGTGATTAACAGCAGAAAATCATATTACCTGTATCGATACTGACTCGGATACAATGCTGTGTCACCATTTTCCTATGGCGTGTTGCAGTTCACTCAGGTTCACACTGTTTTGCCTTAATGCACATATGCTTTGTTCCAAACTTTTTAGGGGTAGGTCTCCAACATATCTTCGCCTTGATATGTGTGGTGGTTACCGCAAATGATGATTCTGTAAATGACCAGCTCAATTCCAAGGATGTTAGGGAAATCTTTGCAGAGGCACTAGAGTGCGTGAGCACGCCTTCGCTTCTGGCCCAAAGAAGTCTGCAGGTTAGCAGTAGAGATCAGCAGTTTGCAGCTGACAAACTCGCTGTGCAAGCTACTCGTGTTTCACCCATTCAAACATACGGGCTTCTTCCGACTTGATTCTAATTGGAGGATCCCCTCCATTGTTTTAAACAATTTGCTCTGCCTTTGTTTCAAAATATATTACCCGGTGAAATGATACATGTTTCATTTAAATGTTGACATTGTTACTAAATACTAATCTATTATTTACAAATTGCAATAAGAATATCCAAACAATTCATTTCAAAGAAATCAGCCATCTGCGTTTAACAAACTGAAATATAGTCTATGTTATAAAATTTACAAAAAACAAAAGCAAGAGAAGCGTGGACTCAAGTGCAGCATATACTATTTATTATGTGAAACACACACAGAAGGTAATAAACTCAAAAGATAATATTGGCATACATGCCCATAAAAGCCGTCTGCTTGTTCGTATCCCACTTTCCAAACTTGATATTCCCCCAAGTCTGTGTTCTGTGGTAAGACCGTTATAGACGTGTCCTTATTGTAAGGAGGCTCCTTGCGACAAACCAAACCAGCCCGCTCTGCAGATGCGGGGAGGTGACGTCTATGTTACGCTTAGCAATTGATGCTTCCGTAGAAAGTATAGGATGTTACGGATCCTCCAAGGGACCAAAAAGATGACAAAACGCGTTGAACATAGCAGTTCATCTTTTTGGTCCCTTGGAGGATCCGTAACATCCTATACTTTCTACGGACGCATCTATTGCTAAGCGTACCATAGAAGTCACCTCCCCGCATCTGCAGAGCAGGCTGTTTTGGTTTGCCGCAAGGAGCCTCCTTACAATAAGGACACGTCTATAACGGTCTTACCACAGAACACAGACTTGGGGGAATATCAAGTTTCGAAAGTGGGATACGTACAAGCAGACAGCTTTTATGGGCATGTATGCCAAGATTATCTAGCGAGTTTATTACCTTCTGTATGTGTTTCACATAATAAATAGTATATGCTGCACTTGAGTCCGTGCTTCTCTTCCTTTTGTTTTTTGTAGAATTTATCGTTGGGAACTCCGGAGTACACCCTTTATTTGGAGGAGCAGCTGGACTTGTTTGGTTTATCATTAACCCTGTATACATACATATATACAGACTTTTTATTTTGTAAGTTCCATCTTTCCCATTGGACATTTTTACATTCTTATACATGGACATTATCATTTGTGAATATTTTTCTCATTGTTTTTAGGATAATAATGTTCTTATATTTTTCATTTATGTGAAATTTTGATTGTGTACTTTTATCATAGAACGTATATACTATTTTGCTATTTTATAGTAATTTATATAGTGCCCGGTTGTGTGTAACATTACACACCATTTTGTCTAGATATGTTATAAAATTTGCCTAATTCATTAATATTCTGAATTCATATTGATCAAGTTTGTAAACGCTTTTACATAGTATAATTTAGTCTTTAAATAGATCCTAAATGATATTATTTAATTCTAACAGTATCCATGTTTTTATTAGCAAAAACAGCACTATATTTGTCAAGGTTCACAAAAAGGAGTCAAATTTAATTTCTTCATTCATACCAAAGGGTTTTAAGCTTTTAGTATTGAAAATCCATTTGCTTTCTTTGCATAATAGAATTTGATCCAAGTTGCCCCCTCTATGTTTAATGTCTATTAATTCTAAGCTCCTAAAGTGCAAGATGTTGTTGCTGCTGTTGTGGAACTCTATGAAGTGTCTTGCTAAACTACTAGTTTTTATGCAGTTATTTTTGATGTCACGTTTGTGTTCTTTAATCCTTTCCTTCAATTCTCTATAAGTTTTTCCTATATAGAATATTGGACAATTACAAGATATCATGTACACTACTCCCTCACTTTTACAGGTTATATGGCCCTTTACTCTATGTAGTACTCCTGAGTTATCGTAGAATTTATCACCTGTCAACATATTCGTGCACACTGAGCAGTGTGTGCATTTAAAGTTTCCATCTTTATATCTCTATGCTGTGAGCCAATTTTCACTAGTGGATTTAAAGTGTATGAGCCAACATGTCCTTCATGTTTGGTGCTCTCCTAGGGGTCATTAATGGTGTGTGACCTACAAATTTGGCAATTGTTGGATCAACTAATAAAACATGCCAATGTTTATGCAGTATTGTGTGAATATCACGCCATCTGTTATTATATGTACCAATAAATCTTGTACAAGAGTTTTCTATTATCTTGTCTTTACTGTCATATAGTAGAGTTTCTCTATCCTTCACTTTTGATTTGTCAAAGGCATTTATGACACTTTTTTGACAATATCCTCTCTCTTTAAATCTTTGTTTAATTGTTTAGTTTCAGATTTAAATTGATCAAAGTCTGTACAATTGCGTCTGTGTCTCAGATATTGGCCATATGGGATATTTTCAATTAATTTTTTTGGGTGATGACTGTCAAAGGAAAGAAGAACATTGCCTGCCGTGTCTTTCCTATGTGTGGCAGTTTTCAATTCATTGTTTGAATTTATGATTCTTAGGTCCAGACATTTTATTTCATCTAAACTGTATGTATATGTAAACTTGAGATTCAAATCATTGTGATTTAATATCTCCATAAATTCAATAAGATTCATCTCAGTGCCTTCCCACAAGTGGAACACATCATCGATTAATCTAGTCCACAGTATAAAAGTATAATTGATGCGCTATACTTATCATCACAATTTAGAATAAAATCATGTTCCCATTTCCCCAGGTACAGACATGCAACGGTAGGGGCACAGCATGTGCCCATTGCAGTCCCTAATACTTGTTTATAGCATTTATCCCGGAACACAAAATAATTGTGATCAAGAATGAATGCTAGCAGGTCAAGAACCAGATTTGTATGTTTCTGATATTCACTACCTCTCTGGTCCAGAAAGAATCTTCAAGCTTCTATGCCTTTGTCGTGTGGTATACTTGAATATAGTGCTTCCACGTCAATAGCAACTAAAAGGCTGCCTGAATTCACTGAAATATTATTTAATTTCTTCAAGACATCAAGTGTGTCCTTCACATATGATGGGATGTTCAAAAGGCTTGGTCTTAAGCAAAAATCTACATACCGAGATATATGTTCCGTCAAGGACCCCATCCCAGAAATTATGGGACGGCCAAGAGGTGGATGTTTCTTTTTATACAGTTTTTGGTAAACTGAAAAACGTGGTGTTATATGGTGTTTAACAAATAGAAAATCTAGTTCTTGTTGAGATATTAATCCCTCATCTTTCACTCTATTTAGTATCCCCAAAAGTTCATCACCATAGATCCCTGATGGGTTGAAATGTAGTATTTTGTATTGTTTAGGTTCTTTTAGTAGACGTTGACATTAAAAAATGTAGTCATTTGTGTCTAGAATAACTACGTTCCCGCCTTTATTAGATAGCTTTATGGTGATCTCTGTATCTTTTTTTCAATTCTTTAAGGGCTTTTCTTTGTTCTGTACTAAGGTTATCTGGGAGTCGAATGTTTGTGTTTAACAGGTCAATGTCTCTTTCTACTAATTTTACAAAATTGTGTACTAGGGGAGTGCTTGAGAGAGCTGGCATATATTTCGATTTACCTTTTAGATTTCTAAAACCTATATTATCTGATTTCTCTATGGGATTTAATTCCTGTTCACTGCTCTCTCCTGCTAGTTCTTCTAGGGCTTTGAGGCTTTGTTTTTCATGTATGTTAAAAGAAGTTACCTCTGGCTTGTTATTAAAAGCTTTTTTCAAAACTATTATTCTCGCAAATAAGTGTAGATCTTTCACTACTTCAAACTTATCTATTCTGTTTACCAGGGATAAAGTTAACCCTTTCCTTAAAACTTCTAGTTGTATAACACTTAGTTCTTTTTTTTTTTAAAGGTTTACTACAGTATCTAACTGTTGTTCTGTCTTCTCTGTCTCAACGGATATCTCCATCTGCCTCTTGTAGTGTCTGTGTTTCCTGCCCCCCCTCTCCTGTATTTGTGGGTCTGTGTTCTAAAAAAGTTGTCTTTTGATCTCTATATGAAGTATTTGTTCGTTTATCATCCCCACTAGATCCATCTGTTTCTGATCCACTAGATGCACTATAAACATAATCATATATTTTATTATCTTTATAGTCTTGCCAATCTCTTTGATATTTTTTCTTTTTTCTGAATTTAATCGAATCTTGTATTTTTCTTAATTCAATTTTAGTCAGACCCATAAGTCTTTCATATTCATCTTTTCCCTTCCAGACTTCCACTTAATTCTTAGCTATTGACAAATCATTTTGTATTTTAGTTAATCTTAATTTGTTTTCCTCTATCATCAGGTTCATCCAGTTTGTAGAGCATTGAGAGGCAAATTCATCCCATTTTATTTGAAAATGTTCTGTTAGGGGATTATCTAAATTTGCCCCTGGTCTTTTTTTATCCTAAGACCTCTAGGGATCATTTTTGCCTCTACATATTTCTCAAAACTGGATATTTCCCACTTTAATTTCTGTTCTTTGAATAATTTATTTTTATAATCTTTAAGTGATTTATAAATGTTTGGATTTGCAGGGTTTACATTGCTTGTATTACCCTGTTCCATATATATATAATATATACTTTGTAGTCCTTCCCATTCAAACACCTTATCATATTCCATATCCCTTTTAAACCATTTGAAACCATTTTTTTTCAATAATTAACACATTTTTCTATTAAAAAACTAAATATTTGAATGTAATACTTTATTTAATATGTTTTGCATGTGTGTTGTTTACCTTTTAATTAACCCTTACACTTACTTCAGGTGTCAGGTTACGCTAATTCTTCAAACCATATATCAATTTGCGCATTCATTTTAGCGCTGTCCAGTTATATTGCAATCGCGTCCAGAGCTAGCTTTCATAAACAAAACATTAAAAATCAGCATGGGATGTTTAATCTAAAAGAAATGCATTTTTTTAGTTTTTGAAAAAGGAATATATTTTTTTCCCTTTTTCAAATGATCTTTTAAGCCCTCTTACCATATTTTATCAATGTCATTTATTCTACAGTTTCCTCTGGAAACTCTACTGTATTAGTTCTATATTATTCTGAACAAACATTTTTAATCTTTCCCGTCTGTTAAAGCTTTTGTTTGTCTTCATGTCTTAAGCTGTGGGGATTACTCAGTCTCTGTTGAAAGTCCATAATAGAAAAACAAGAACAATGTGCAGACACTAAAGATTAGTTTAGATATTTTTATTTTCTGTTGTAGGCTTATGACTTTATGTTTTGTTATGGATTTTTTTTGTATATATATATATTGAACAAAATTTTAAAGATAGTACATTTTTTGAGCTGCAATTGTTGCCAAGACCCAAATAATACCCAGAAAAAAAGAAATTAATTACATTTGAAAGTAAATAAACTTTTAAATTCTAATTTCCCACCTCTGTGAAAAAGATGTCTTTAGTCATTATCAAAATGTTGATTTGGCTGACTAATGACTTAAAGAAACTGTCAAGTCCAAAATAAACTTTCATGATTGAAATAGGGAATGTAATTTTAAGCAACTTTACAATTTACTTTTATCACCAATTTTTCTTTGTTTTCTTGGTATTCTTAGTTGAAAGCTAAACCTAGGTAAGCTCATATGCTAATTTCTTAGACCTTGAAGGCCGCCTCTTAAGTGTATGCATTTTGACAGATTTTCACCATTAGAGGGCATTAGTTCATGTGTATTATATAGATAACATTGAGCTCATGCATGTGAAGTTACCTAGGAGTAAGCACGGATTGGCTAAAGTGCAAGTCTGTCAAAAGAACTGAAATAAAGGGGCAGGTTGCAGAGGCTTAGATACAAGGTCATCACAGTGGTAAAAAGTTTATTATTATAACTGTGTTGGTCATGCAAAACTGGGGAATGGGTAGTAAATAGATTATCTATCTTTTAAAATAACAAAAATTCTGGTGTTGACTGTGCCTTTAACTAATTTTTGTACAGTGCAAATGACCCACCCCTGTCTAAAACCACTTACCATAATTAAAAGTAATTAAAATAGAAAAATTAACACTCAGGGCTGCACCATTACTTTTGTGGGCTCTAGGAACAAGCAACAAGGAGCTCACCACATGCTATTTTTTTCTTAATCAATAAAATGGTGCATATAGTGACTAATGGATAAGTCCATCCTGAAAATACTTACAATAATAATTATCTTTTTTTCCCAAAATACTCATCAAGTTTTCCTTTTATTTGGAAAACTGCCATGACATATTACAATTACTTGGTAGCTGGACAGATGATTATCCCACCCAAATATTGTGTTTCATATGCACATAGTTCATAGAACTTAAGCAACGGTAATTAGATCACTGCTTCCTACATTCTTCACCACTTCGGTGGTGGCAAAGAGAAATTACCCTGAAATCACTCTCTCAGGGTGATTGACAAACCCTTCTCTCATGCAAATGGTCACGCTAGAGAAGGGGCAGGATTTGCACACTCACTTGAGTGGGTACTGATACATACGGGCAGCAGAAGGCTCAGCTTTTAATACATAGAGCCCTATAAATGTTTTTATTGAAATGACCTGCATCTTAGAGGGATCGTGTCACTCTATGAAGAACAAGTGATGAGATTTGAGCTTAATAAGAGTCTTAGCTTTGCATCACAAGTACTACAGAAGTGTACAGAAAGATGGGGGATCTGAAATGTACAGTATCCTAATTCTGCTACTAGATAAAGAAGAATGTATAGTGTGTGAAAGGATGATTCAGTGCTTTCCTAATTTGTTAATCATGTTTAATGCATCTATAAATATGCGCTACTAAAACATTTTTGCTACAACAACATATTATTTCTTATTTTTCTGAACACAATCGGCTAGATTACGAGTCTTGCGTTAGGCTTAAAAAGCAGCGGTGGCCGGTCCCAATGCTGCTTTTTAACGCCCGCTGGTATTACGAGTCTTGCAGGTACAGGTGTACCGCTCACTTTTTTGGCCAGACTCGGAAATACTGCAAATCCGCTTACGTCAATTGCGTATCCTATTTTTTCAATGGGACTTGCATAGCGCCGGTATTACAAGTCTGCCAAAAAGTGAGCAGTAGACCCTCTCCTGTCAAGACTGGTAAGGCATTTAAAAGGCAGTAGGTAAGAGTTTTACACTACAATGCCGTAGCATAAAACTCTTAACTAAAGTGCTAAAAAGTACACTAACACCCATAAACTACCTATTAACCTCTAAACCGAGGCCCCCCACATCGCAAACACTTACAAAATTTTTAACTCCTAATCTGCCGAACCGGACATCGCTGCCACTATAATAAATATATTAACCCCTAAACCACCGCACTTCTGCCTCGTAAACACTAGTCAAATTTTATTAACCTCTAATCTGCTGTCCCTAACATTGCCGCCACCTACCTACATTTATTTACCCCTAATCTTCCGCCCTCAATGTCGCCGCCACTATATTAAAGTTATTAACCCCTAAATCTAAGTCTAACCCTAACCCCCCTAACTTAAATATAATTTAAATAAATATAAATAAAATAACTATCATTAACTAAATTATTCCTATTTAAAACTAAATACTTACCTGTAAAATAAACCCTAAGCTAGCTACAATATAACTAATAGTTACTTTGTAGATAGCTTAGGGTTTATTTTTATTTTACAGGAAAGTTTATATTTATTTTAACTAGGTAGAATAGTTAGTAAATAGTTATTAACTATTTAATAACTACCTAGCTAAAATAAAGACAAAGTACCGGTAAAATAAAACTTAACCTAAGTTACAATTACACCTAACACTACCACTATAATTAAATTAATTCCCTAAATTAAATAAAATTATCTAAAGTACAAAAAAAAAACCCACTAAATTACAGAAAATAATAAAAAAAATTAAAAGATTTTTAAACTAATTACACCTAATCTAATCGCCCTACCCTACACTAAATTACAAATAGTCCTTAAAAGGGCCTTTTGCGGGTCATTGCCCCAAAGTAATCAGCTCTTTTACCTGTAAAAAAAATACAAATCCCCCCAACATTAAAACCCATCACCTACACAACCAACCCTACTTTAAAACCCACCCAATACCCCCTTAAAAAAACTAACACTAACCCCCTGAAGATCACCCTACCGGGAGACGTCTTCATCCAACCGGGCAGAAGTGGTCCTCCAGACAGGCAGAAGTCTTCATCCAAGCCGGGCAGAAGTGGTCCTCCAGACGGGCAGAAGTCTTCATCCAAAACGGCATCTTCTATCTTCATCCATCCGGCGCGGAGCAGGTCCATATTCAAGACATCCGACGCGGAGCATCCTCTTCATCCGGAGTCTTCTTACTAAATGACGGTACCTTTAAGTGACTTCTGCCCATCTGGAGGACCACTTCTGCCCGGCTTGGATGAAGACTTCTGCCCATCTGGAGGACCACTTCTGCCTGGTTGGATGAAGACGTCTCCCGGTAGGGTGATCTTCAGGGAGTTAGTGTTAGGTTTTTTTAAGGGGGTATTGGTTGGGTTTAGAGTAGGGTTGTTTGTGTGGGTGTTGGGTTTTAATATTGGGGGGGATTTGTATTTTTCTTTACAGGTAAAAGAGCTGATTACTTTGAGGCAATGCCCCGCAAAAGGCCCTTTTAAGGTATATTTGTAATTTAGTGTAGGGTAGGTCTTTTTTATTTTGGGAGGCTTTTTTTATTTTGTTTAGATTAGGATTAGATTAGGTGTAATTAGTTTAAAAATATTGTCATTTTTTTATTATTTTCTGTAATTTAGTGTTTCTTTGTTTTTGCACTTTAGATAATTTTATTTTATTTAGGGAATTAATTTAATTATAGTGTAGTGTTAGGTGTAATTGTAACGTTGGTTATGTTTTATTTTACAGGTACTTTTGTCTTTATTTTAGCTAGGTAGTTATTAAAATAGTTAACGATTTAGTAACTATTGTACCTAGTTAAAATAAATACAAACTTGCCTGTAAAATAAAAAAAAAACCTAAGCTAGCTACAATGTAACTATTAGTTATATTGTAGCTAGCTTAGGGTTTATTTTATAGGTAAGTATTTAGTTTTAAATAGGAATAATGTAGTTAATGATTGTAATTTTATTTATATTTATTTAAATTATATTTAAGTTGGGGGGTTAGGGTTAGGGTTAGACTTAGGTTTAGGGGTTAATAACTTTAATATAGTGGCAGCGACGTTGGGGGTGGCAGATTAGGGGTTAAAAAGTGTAGGTAGGTTGCAGGCGACATTGGGGGTGGCAGATTAGGGGTTAATAAATATAATGTAGGTGTCGGCGATGTTGGGGGCAGCAGATTAGGGGTTCATAAGTATAATGTAGGTGGCAGCGGTGTCCGGAGCGGCAGATTAGGGGTTAATAATATAATGTAGGTGGCGACGATGTTGGGGGCAGTAGATTAGGGGTTAATAAGTGTAAGATTAGGGGTGTTTAGACTCGGGGTTCATGTTAGGGTGTTAGGTGTAGACATAACTTTTGTTTCCCCATAGGAATCAATGTGCTGCGTTAGGAGCTTTACGCTGCTTTTTTGCAGGTGTTAGGGTTTTTTTCAGCCGGCTCTCCTCCATTGATTCCTATAGGGAAATCGTGCACGAGCACGTTAAGCCAGCTCACCGCTAACGTAAGCAGCGCTGGTATTGAGGTGAGATGTGGAACAAAATTTTGCTCTATGATTTGTAAAAACCCGTAATACCAGTGCTGTCTGTAAGTGAGCGATGAGCATAAACTGCTCGTTAGCACCGCATAGCCTCTAATGCAAAACTCGTAATTTAGCAGAATATGTCTCAAAATACATTTAAAATAAAAGTAACAACTTATTTAATGGAGATTAAATAAAACTAGTTTCTTAATCAAGTAAAACATCTGAATGAGCAAAAATAGATATTTAAGATGATTAATGTTAACATTCTAAAATAGCTATGAGTTTTCAGAAAACTGGAACTTCTTTTTTACATGGATTTAACTAATACATACAGGGAGTGCAGAATTATTAGGCAAGTTGTATTTTTGAGGATTAATTTTATTATTGAACAACAACCATGTTCTCAATGAACCCAAAAACCCCAAAAGTTTTGGAAGTAGTTTTTAGTTTGTTTTTAGTTATAGCTATTTTAGGGGGATATCTGTGTGTGCAGGTGACTATTACTGTGCATAATTATTAGGCAACTTAACAAAAAACAAATATATACCCATTTCAATTATTTATTTTTACCAGTGAAACCAATATAACATCTCAACATTCACAAATATACATTTCTGACATTCAAAAACAAAACAAAAACAAATCAGTGACCAATATAGCCACCTTTCTTTGCAAGGACACTCAAAAGCCTGCCATCCATGGATTCTGTCAGTGTTTTGATCTGTTCACCATCAACATTGCGTGCAGCAGCAACCACAGCCTCCCAGACACTGTTCAGAGAGGTGTACTGCTTTCCCTCCTTGTAAATCTCACATTTGATGATGGACCACAGGTTCTCAATGGGGTTCAGATCAGGTGAACAAGGAGGCCATGTCATTAGATTTTCTTCTTTTATTCCCTTTCTTGCCCTCCACGCTGTGGAGTACTTGGACGCGTGTGATGGAGCATTGTCCTGCATGAAAATCATGTTTTTCTTGAAGGATGCAGACTTCTTCCTCTACCACTGCTTGAAGAAGGTGTCTTCCAGAAACTGGCAGTAGGACTGGGAGTTGAGCTTGACTCCATCCTCAACCCGAAAAGGCCCCACAAGCTCATCTTTGATGATACCAGCCCAAACCAGTACTCCACCTCCACCTTGCTGGCATCTGAGTCGGACTGGAGCTCTCTGCCCTTTACCAATCCAGCCACGGGCCCATCCATCTGGCCCATCAAGACTCACTCTCATTTCATCAGTCCATAAAACCTTAGAAAAATCAGTCTTGAGATATTTCTTGGCCCAGTCTTGACGTTTCAGCTTGTGCGTCTTGTTCAGTGGTGGTCTTCTTTCAGCCTTTCTTACCTTGGCCATGTCTCTGAGTATTGCACACCTTGTGCTTTTGGGCACTCCAGTGATGTTGCAGCTCTGAAATATGGCCAAACTGGTGGCAAGTGGCATCTTGGCAGCTGCACGCTTGACTTTTCTCAATTCATGGGCAGTTATTTTGCGCCTTGGTTTTTCCACACGCTTCTTGCGACCCTGTTGACTATTTTGAATGAAACGCTTGATTGTTCGATGATCACGCTTCAGAAGCTTTGCAATTTTAAGAGTGCTGCATCCCTCTGCAAGATATCTCACTATTTTTGACTTTTCTGAGCCTGTCAAGTCCTTCTTTTGACCCATTTTGCCAAAGGAAAGGAAGTTGCCTAATAATTATGCACACCTGATATAGGGTGTTGATGTCATTAGACCACACCCCTTCTCATTACAGAGATGCATATCACCTAATATGCTTAATTGGTAGTAGGCTTTCGCGCCTATACAGCTTGGAGTAAGATAACATGCATAAAGAGGATGATGTGGTCAAAATACTCATTTGCCTAATAATTCTGAACTCCCTGTATTGATTCAGTTTATCTAGCCCTTTATACTTTATACTTGAGAGAAAGCTCATTAATTCAGAGGAATAAGCTCCAAGTTCCATTATTATCCATATCACTATACTAAAGGGAAATGGCAAATGACAGTGGAGTGCCCTCTAGTGGGCCTGTAACAAAATTAAGGGAAAACTGAGTTGAAGTCTGGAGTTTACTATGTGTGTTTTTGTTACTTTGTTTCAACCGGAGGGGCGGAGAGTGTGCTTACCTTTATAGGTCCCTCTTGCAGTGGTTCCAGCCTCTTATCCTGCTTCTAGACCTCGAGAGGATTTTCCCGCCTGCCCATCCCTGTTTTGGAAGCAGAAGTTGGTGGCAAGTTGTCTATGGTTGCGTAATGGTAGGGTTTTTCCCCTGGCTTGAGTAGGTTTAGTTGAATCAGCTCTATAAGTCCAGGTTTTAATTTAGACCTCCACCCTTAACCAGCGGGTTGTATGACACGTTGGTAGGGGTCACTCTCCTGGGTTGGTGGTTTGTGCCCTAGCCTGGCGGATGGTCATAGTCTTGGAGCAATTAGTCTGAATGATGAGTGATGGCTTGGGGAAATTGGGAGGGGTGATGCCCACTAGGTGCCGGCCTAGGGGTTCCCCTCCTTGATTAATTGATGGCTGAAGAGCTCAAAACTAACATCCATTCTCTCTGCTAAGGAGCGTGAGCAATCCATGCTACGCTGCAGGTACCGTATGGGGCTTTGACCAGCTGTTGGTAGGGGATAGTTAGCTAGTGGTTAGGTGCCGCCAATGGTTGTAGAACTTCTACAAAGTTCAAGCTAAAAAAGAGTTGCCTAAAACTATTAAATAGTTTGATAAGTTTTGCGTTTTAATAAACGTGACCGTGACTGGTCATTTCTAATACAGTTGTTGTGTCTTATTTATTTGTTAAATAAGTTAGTAAACGGAAGGATGTAATAGGAGCTTTATACCTTATGATTTTATTTATGTGGCCTCTTTTATTCTTTTCTCCTTTATAACATTGCATGTTTTGTGGCTCATAATTTGCCTGTTCTGACAATATTTGCCTTTGTTAAGGAACCAACACGTGCATTTTTTGAGTGTGGATCTTAAAGGGTCAGTGTAGTGTAAAATTGTTTCCCCCTTTATTTGTTTACAATGACTTGTTACACCAGCTGCAGAGTATAAAATATATGTGAATTTGCTCCTTCAGGTTTTTTTTTTGTATATGAAATAACTTAAATTACTTATATAGTTATAACTGAAACCACAACCACAATAAATGGTCTGAGCTGTCCTAGGAATGTATTTATTTGTATACTGTGAAAACAAAACATGATGTAGGACAGGTATAGTTCTAATATCATGGTCGCACTGTACCAAATGTCTTTAATTTGAATAACCTGTTTGGTACAGTACAACCACTATATTAAAACTAAACCCGTTCAATACAGTGTGAACTTACTTTGATATTGAACGATTGTAATGGCCAACTAAATACAGTATTATAAAATATATTTATTTTTTTAAAGGGGTTTATTCCAATCTTTCCAATTTTTTTTCTTTTAATGTAAGAAAAACAGGCTCAAATTATTTTTTTCAGCAAAAAAGTGACCACAAACTTTCAGAGTCAAACACAGCCAATAGTGTTAACTCATAGGGGCCAATTTATCAAGCTCCATACAGTCTAAAGACTGCTGCTCCATAACCTGTCCGCCTGCTCTAAAGAGTAGGGATGGGCGAATGTGCAAATTTTCGAATTTCGAATGTAGAACGAATGTTATTACCGAAATTCAAATTCTAAATTCGAATGTCGATAAGAACGAATATTCTTAAAAAATCGAAAATCGAATGTTATTTACAGTTTTCGAATGTCACTTTCGAATTCGAATGTTTATAATTATATCGAATGTCTACATTCGAAATTCGAATTTTTCGAATTCGAATATAAATTTGAATTTTTTGAATTCGAATATAAATTCAAATTTTTCGAATTCGAATATTGCATTATTCGAATATTACATTTAAAAGCATTAGAAATACTATTACAATCTAAATTCGAATTTTTCGAATTCGAATACATGTATTGCATAATTTGAATATTACATTTAAAGAAAAAGCATTAGAAATACTATTACAATCTAAATTCAAATTTTTCGAATTCGAATATTGCATAATTTGAATATTACATTTAAAGAAAAAGCATTAGAAATACTATTACAATCTAAATTTGAATTTTTCGAATTCCAATACACGTATTGCATAATTCGAATATTACATTTAAAGAAAAAGCATTAGAAATACTATTACAATCTAAATTTGAATTTTTCGAATTCGAATACACGTATTGCATAATTCGAATATTACATTTAAAGAAAAAGCATTAGAAATACTATTACAATCTAAATTCGAATTTTTCGAATTCGAATATTGCATAATTTGAATATTACATTTAAAGAAAAAGCATTAGAAATACTATTACAATCTAAATTCGAATTTTTCGAATTCGAATACATGTATTGCATAATTTGAATATTACATTTAAAGAAAAAGCATTAGAAATACTATTACAATCTAAATTCAAATTTTTCGAATTCGAATATTGCATAATTTGAATATTACATTTAAAGAAAAAGCATTAGAAATACTATTACAATCTAAATTTGAATTTTTCGAATTCCAATACACGTATTGCATAATTCGAATATTACATTTAAAGAAAAAGCATTAGAAATACTATTACAATCTAAATTTGAATTTTTCGAATTCGAATACACGTATTGCATAATTCGAATATTACATTTAAAGAAAAAGCATTAGAAATACTATTACAATCTAAATTCTAATTTTTCGAATTCGAATATTGCATAATTCGAATATTACATTTAAAGAAAAAGCATTAGAAATACTATTACAATCTAAATTCGATTTTTTCGAATTCGAATACACGTATTGCATAATTCGAATATTACATTTAAAGAAAAAGCATTAGAAATACTATTACAATCTAAATTCAAATTTTTCGAATTCGAATACACATATTGCATAATTCGAATATTACATTTAAAGAAAAAGCATTAGAAATACTATTACAATCTAAATTCGAATTTTTCGAATTTGAAAATTGCTTAATTCGAATATTACATCTAAAGAAAAAGCATTAGAAATACTATTACAATCTAAATTCGAATTTTTCGAATTCGAATACATGTATTGCATAATTTGAATATTACATTTAAAGAAAAAGCATTAGAAATACTATTACAATCTAAATTCGAATTTTTCGAATTCGAATATTGCATAATTCGAATATTACATTTAAAGAAAAAGCATTAGAAATACTATTACAATCTAAATTTGAATTTTTCGAATTCGAATACACGTATTGCATAATTCGAATATTACATTTAAAGAAAAAGCATTAGAAATACTATTACAATCTAAATTTGAATTTTTCGAATTCGAATACACGTATTGCATAATTCGAATATTACATTTAAAGAAAAAGCATTAGAAATACTATTACAATCTAAATTCGAATTTTTCGAATTCGAATATTGCATAATTCAAATATTACATTTAAAGAAAAAGCATTAGAAATACTATTACAATCTAAATTCGATTTTTTCGAATTCGAATACACGTATTGCATAATTCGAATATTACATTTAAAGAAAAAGCATTAGAAATACTATTACAATCTAAATTCAAATTTTTCGAATTCGAATACACATATTGCATAATTCGAATATTACATTTAAAGAAAAAGCATTAGAAATACTATTACAATCTAAATTCAAATTTTTCGAATTTGAAAATTGCTTAATTCGAATATTACATCTAAACAAAAAGCATTAGAAATACTATTACAATCTAAATTCGAATTTTTCGAATTCGAATATTGCATAATTAGAATATTACATTTAAAGAAAAAGCATTAGAAATACTATTACAATCTATATTCGAATTTTTTTAATTCGAATATTGCATAATTCGAATATTACATTTAAAGAAAAAGCATTAGAAATACTATTACAATCTAAATTCGAATTTTTCGAATTCGAATATTTTCGAATGTAATCGTAAAATTCGAAACCGAACAGTCGAAAATCGAATGTTAGAATGTTATGTAAACATTCGAAATTCGATTTGAACGAACAAATGTGTTAAAATTCGTGCCGTTTTTCGTACTAAAGAGGTGGACAGAAATTGACAGAACTGCTGGTGCAATGATAAATGCTGAGAACGTATGCTGTCGGCATTTGTCGCTGTGCACATGATCCGCAATATTGGTTCATGTCCACTCACACAGTGATAATTTGGCCCCATACAAGATTTGATATCTATTTTACTACAATGGCATTAAAACTGCTGATAATGGATACCGGTTACTGAAATACCAAATGGGTTAAAGTGGTAAATAGAGTCCATCTTTGTGTTTTGCAGTTTGATAGAGTGGTCTTATGATACGTGTACAACAATATGAATGCCATTTGTATATGGGCATGATGGTAATGGTTATACTGGGCATGTTTGATAAATTAGTTTATTAAGTAAACCTTGTTTTCTGTTTTGGCAAGATATGCATTTAAAATTAAGGAGAACAGTTTAGGATATTAATTTGCCTAAGAAAAAATGTCAACTTAGTTCATCTTCTAAAAGATGATTTTAACAGCTCTGACAGTGTAAACTGGGAAATTGCTATGTGACAAGGTATAAAGGAGTATCCAAAGTTGCAGAACTCACTGTACAAACCACAATTTCAAAAACTCACTGTACAGACCGTGATTTCCAATCCTCACTGTCCCTGTACAGAATAGAGTTTATCTTTGACACATTTCTATACCTGTAAGAAGATTGTGGTTTTTAAATTCAGGTGTCGTTCCAAGGGTCAACAGCAAGTTAATCAATTGTTTAGTACTACTACAGATGAAGGCTGCAACATTCTTAATGTACCCAACTCTAAAGAAGCATTATACTTAGGAGCACTAAATCCAAGAGCTCCTCCTGGTACTGAACTATTCATAGAACAAAGGCCCCAGTAGCACTACCATCTGAGTTTTTTCTTAGCAAGTACTAAAGTATAAACAGAAAGTGCCGTGAAGGTTTAACATCCATGTTCTTCATTTAAATTGCAAAACGTATCTTCACTATTCTTGGCTAGATTACAAGTGGTGTGCTAACCTTATTGCGGGTGTGATATTGCAATATAGCGACCGCGCTAACTTGCGTGCTTATTACAAGTTGAAAGTAGACACATATCGCTAAGCATAATCACACTTTGCTATTTTGCAACTGAAGACCTTGCATAATTGATTAGGGCTAAAAATAAAAGAGCACCAAACACAACATAAGAACATTAAAATAAAGTGCTACATTTATATATACTGTACACTATATATACGTAGAAGCCCACTCAAATACCTTAAAACATAAAAACTATATATATATATATATATATATATATATATATATATATATATATATATATATATATATATTGTAGTGTTGCTATAGTTTAAGTTGAGGATGGATTTCATTAAAATGTTTAAGTGATTTGGTTTAGTTGTTTTGAGATATTATAGATTAAAAAAAATAGAGGTATGAGTTTTAAACCCCATAGACTTAACATTGGAGATCTGGACATATTTATCTGATACATGGCTGTGTGGATCTGTTTAAAACTTGGTATTTGAAATTATCTTGTGGTGAGGGTCTTCTATTACATTGGGTGAAAAATTGTGTGAGTGGTAGTTTTTGAGATATTTAGAATCATTTTAACCAACAATTCAAGATGGTGCCATAAGCAATTTTTTTGTACATGGATGTTTTATTGATTTTGTAAGGTGAAAGCCAGACCATGAATTACTAGAAAACTGAAATGTCAAGTGAAGTAGTTTTTGAGATATTTGAAATTGGAAAAAAACAGGGGTATGAGTTGAAAATTCCATAGACTTAAAGGGACAAGAAACCCACATTTTTCTTTCATGATTTAGCTAGAGCATGTGGTTTTAAACAACTTGCCATTGTATTTTTAGTATCTAATTTATTTTGTTCTCTTGGTTTCCTTTGTTCAAATGGATCCCTAGGTAAGCTCAATATCTACCTTATGTTATTGGCTCACCTATTATGTTCAGCTAATTCCCAGTAGTGCACTGATGCTTCTTCCACAAAGGATTCCAAGAAAATGAAGCAAATTAGATAATAGAAGTAAATTGGAAAGTTGTTTAAAATGGTATTCTCTATCTGAATCACAAAATACATATTCATGTACCTTTAATATTGGAGATACAGAATAATTTATCTAAGAAATAGACACGACAGATGGATTTGTTTGAAACTTGGTATTTGAATAGTTTATGTTGTAAGGTCCTCATTACATTGGGTGAACATGTGTGAGATTAAAAGTTTTTGAGATATTTTGAGTTATTTTGAGCCAAAATTCCAGATGGCAATAAAAGCACATTTTTGCACATGCATGTTTTATCGATTTTGTAAATGCTGATTCTATTTTATGTTGATAACGGCTTTGTGTTAGAAATTTAAGTTTTGAAATGCTCATACCTTTAGAGTGCAATGACATATTTTGCTGAAATTTGGCAGTTAGATATGGACTTTGAATTAAATTGAATTTGGAAATGATTCAGTAGTTTTTAAGATATATGAGATTGAAAAAACAGAGGTATGAGTTTAAAATCCCACAGACTTAATATTGGAGATACAGAATAGTTTATCTAAGAAACTGATGAATTGATTTGTTTGAAACTTGATATTTAAATAGATCATGTAATAAGGGTCTGCACATGCATGTTTTATTGCTTTTGTAAACAATCTTCTCTGTTATTACTGAATGCTGCACACAGCTCCCTGTCACTTTCTCAACCATGAAAACATGAATGTCCAGCAGCACCTCTTAGGTTAAAATGACCTGTTTTTAACCAAAGGGTCACAACATATAAAACAAGCAACGTTTTGGAAAATTCAATCCTTAGTCATGCCTCATGATTTGTAGCGTCATAGCTATAGAGTGCACTCATACAGGAAGGTGCTGTATTCTTTTCTGTTTGTACTTTCTCAACCATATAAGGAGGAAAGGAACAGAAGCATTCTAGGGCACACTTGGGGGGATTAATATCTCATACATATAGGGTTAGGTGTATTCATTGTGTAGTGAAATGAATTAAAA
Source organism: Bombina bombina (assembly GCF_027579735.1). NCBI lineage: Eukaryota > Metazoa > Chordata > Amphibia > Anura > Bombinatoridae > Bombina > Bombina bombina. The sequence goes on along the minus strand of NC_069503.1, from coordinate 654,596,735 downwards.
CATAACGTTTATTTGTACAGTAATATAAAATAGACCTAGTGTTGTGGACCATGCCACTTTAAGTTAAAAATTCATCATGCTTTATTGTATAGAAAAATTAAAAAGTTAAAAGTTATTACGAAAAAAGAAGAAAAATAAAAATAAAAAAAGGGCACTGTATGCTCTCCACATAGGAGTAAAACTCATAGTAACCCTTATATTATTAAGTTATATCCTATCTTCAGAAATTCTGAAAACCACCTTTAAGATAGATTATATCTGATTATATAGGTAGCGGTAGTCGGCACAATTGTAAAATGTGGGTGACCAGACAAGTATTAAGTTATATTCTAAAGTCGCCTGTTTAACCATTCATCTGTAAATATCTGTCACCACATTGCCATTAGCAGCCGCCCCAGCTTCCACTCTTAATAAATAGGAATATGCCCAATAATTGGGCCAACAAGTTACCATACACCATCTAAGTAACAAAGGATTTAAACAAAGTAATCAGCTAGTTTCTATTATTTCTATTAAAGAACAAGTTTAGGAGAGCAGCAGTGCGAACTGCCTAACGCGCGTTTCGCATAAGCTTTATCAAAGGCTAACCCGATCACTAACCGGCATTTCCTTAAATAGGCCCACTGGCCAATCCTATTTCACTAACGTGATTGACAGTTGTTATCAACCAATCGCGTCAAACCATCCGCGATTGGCTAAGCAGAGGGTGTGTGCCGTTCCTCCAGTGATGGGCGGCGAGATAGTGACGTGGGCGTAACACGCCCCCCTGTCACTGAGCTCTGCACCGCTCCTCACTGAATAACGGCATGTAGAGGGAGATTTGTATTGGGAACAAAGCGGTGTACACAAGACCGAAACTATTCGGTCATCACCTATTTATTAGTATGTCACTCAGAGATTTTATCCAGTTGAGGTATTTGTGCAATGTTCTGATGATCAAATAAACGGCTGTAATTTACATTATTCTTGTGCACTTGTATATCCATATCTAATAAGGATCATTTGCTGCGTCATTACAAAGGATCAAAATTCCCTTTTATTTAGTTGTTAATAATTTTTACACATAAATCCCTGTTTATATGTGAATATCTTGGGTTACCCTAATCATAGTGTCTGTTATAAACAGGGGCATCTGAACTAGTTCATATTGTAGAGATGCTCTCTTCAAGAATAACCTATATGTTTGCCTATTCACAGACATTTTCATTATGTTCCTGATTCCATAACCGTCTCTTATTACATGGGGAGTCCCTCCATCTCTTAGGGGCAATATGTCATTTTTTTATATAAATATACATAGGCACAAGATGTATAGTATGTAGGTCTTATATTCTCTTTAGATGTCCATTTCATTAGAAAGTATATTCAAGAGAATTATATCACATTAATTTACAGTCTTTACTAGCTTAAAATCATAACCATAGGTGATTTGTACTTATGTAGCACACTTTGACAACCTATCCTTATTGTGAAGGGTAGGGCTACATTAGTTAGATCATAACATACGTGTATTCCAGTTTATTTAATTCTTACATATGTCTAAAAGTAAGAGGGATATTTATTACTATACATTTGGAATTTGGTCCAAAGGATACTTATAATTTATTTAGGAATATAATAGAAGTATCATAATTGCATCTTGTATGTGTCTAGTAAAATATGTTATCTTAGAGTTTTCAACAGTATATGTTCGTATCTTTATTCCAGAAAGGCACTGTAGGTTAGTATTTCATTGAGCCCCATAGGACTCATGGTTTGCATATATTTCATATTCCAGATAATTCTTTGCATTCTTAATGTTACATATATGCTCGCCCAAACGTCTGTATGGTAACTTGTTGGCCCAATTATTGGGCATATTCCTATTTATTAAGAGTGGAAGCTGGGGTGGCTGCTAATGGTAATGTGGTGACAGATATTTACAGATGAATTGTTAAACAGGCGACTTTAGTATATAACTTAATACTTGTCTGGTCACCCACATTTTACAATTGTGCCGACTACCGCTACCTATATAATCAGATATAATCTATCTTAATGGTGGTTTTTAGCATTTCTGAAGATAGGATATAACTTAATAATATAAGGGTTACTAGGAGTTTTACTCCTATGTGGAGAGCATACAGTGCCCTTTTTTATTTTTATTGATCTTCTTTTTTCGTAATAACTTTTAACTTTTCAATTTTTCTATACAATAAAGCATGATGAATTTTTAACTTAAAGTGACATGGTCCACAACACTAGGTCTATTTTATATTACTGTACAAATAAACGTTATGTTTTAATTCATTTCACTACACAATGAATACACCTAACCCTAGAAGGGGCAGAAGGACTTTCAGGTAGAACACTCCTTGTACCTAGCGCAAGTGATAGACAAACTCTCCTCTCAAAAAACGAGAAGGAAGGCAAACCAAAAGAAAAAGAAAAAGAAGGGGGGGAAAGGACAGAGCACAATCTGAGAAACAGGACATGATGGGGGTACAGAAACAACGAGAAAACCAGGGAGGACTGGTCAAGACGACCGAGATGGTAAAAACAGACACTCTAGAAATAATCAATTTGTCTGATAGAACCCTATCCCCAGACTATATAAATGTACTCAGTAGAGACCTATCCTTCTCTCCTACTGATAAACTGAATTTCTTTGATGTAATTAAAGATATTAATCTTTTCGCTAGGAAATTAGCGCTCAGAAAAATGTACACAAAACACAATGACAGTGATGAAGAAACATAAGCCATTATGGATCTTGTTACATTACTTGAGGATAATGAAACGGCCATATCAGACACCTCAGATTGGCAGAAGAAACTCACAAAAAAATCCACGTTTATGCCACAGATCTCCCTATATCCAGAGATTGAAATATTTTTAAAAGTAGTCTGTAAAGATGTCATGAATTTGAGAGATAGAGATTGGAGCAATCTAAATAGAGCAGAAAAGTGGGCCCTGAATGATATCCAAAAATGGGAGGACGTGGTGATCAAGCCATCTGATAAGGGTGGAAATATTGTCATTTGGCCTATAACTATGTACATTACTGAGGCTATGAGACAACTAGGAGACACAAATTGTTACAAATTTCTATGGAGTAACCCTAGTGGTGACTACTTGAGAATGTACGACGCTCTAATCCACAATGCCAAAAAGGATGGCCTGATAGATGAAAAAGAATTAAAGTTCTTGACAGTAGAGAACCCAAAAATTTCTACTACCGAAGATACATAAGAACAAACTAATACCTCCCGGTAGGCCAATTGTGGCAGGAATTGGTAGCCTTTGCAAACAGGCATCTAGATATCTGGATTTGTGCTTGAGAAATATCGTCCTTACACTTCCCTCATACACAAGGGACACGATGGATGTACTCAGCAAAATAGAGGATATGATACTAGAAGATGATATGCTCTTAGCAACCTGTGATGTAGAGTCACTGTATACATCAATTGAACATAATTGGGGTTGCCATGGGGTCAATTATTTCCTCCAAATGGAACAGTAGAACATATCCCCAAAAAAATCTTCCTAGTGAAACTACTAAAGTTTGTACTGAGCCATAATTTTTTTCGTCTTTAACGTCAAATTTTTCCTGCAAATTCGGGGAACAGCAATGGGCACTGCATGTGCCCCAACCTACGCAAATATATATTTGGGGTGGTGGGAGCAAGAATTTGTTTTTGGAACAGACATGGAAAAGTATGCGGACAACATTGTCCTGTGGCTCATGTACATAGACAATGTCTTCCTGATTTGGAAAGGAGACATATATCTATTCAAAGAATTCATTGGAATTTTAAATACAAACACCCTGAATTTATGCTTAACCTATGAAATCAATTATGAAAGTGTGACATTTCTCGACCTGAGAATATCAAGGGATATGTTCGGTTGGATCAAATCAGATCTTTATAGAAAAGAAACAGCCACAAACTTGATACTTAGTTTCCAGAGTGCACACCATCCATCAACAAAGAAAGCCATTCCCTTTGGAGAATTCCTTAGGTTAAGGCGCAATTGCTCTGATATCAGTGATTTTAAAAATCAAGCTATGGATATGAAGAAGAGACTGAAAGCGAGGGGGTACCCCAACAGTATTCTTAAAAAGGCATATCATAGAGCCCTTCATACAGACAGACTGAATCTACTTAAACCAAAAATGAAATCCAACTTGGATAATAAAGTCCGTTTTGTTAGTACTTTTAATGTAGCACATAAGGAAATATGGGATATCCTTAACAACCATGTACACATCTTAAAAACAGATGAGGATTTATCCAAGTGCATCGGAGATAAAATTGCAATGAGCTGGAGACGAGCCCCTACAATTAGGGATAAAATAACGAGGAGTCATTTTGTAAAACAAACCACCAATAAGAGAAAAGACTTTAAGGGGACATATGCATGTGGGACATGTAAATTCTGTCCATATATGCTGAATGTGAAACAGATGAGTATCTTTCCATCTGGAACTATATTTATGAATGACTTTTATAACTGTAGGAGTAAAAATATCTTCTATTGTATTGAGTGCAATTAAAATAAGAAGTACGTGGGGATGTCGACACGTGAATTCAGGAGACGTTTGTCGAGCATATATGTAACATTAAGAATGCAAAGAATGATTGGAACATGAAAAGAAGCTGACTACGGTGGTGAGACATTTTTTTGGATAAGCATGAATGCAAGCCAGAATTACGAAGCTGGATTCTTCAGAAGGTTTCACTAGGAATAAGAGGAGGGAATATAGAGAATGCCCTCCTAAAAGCAGAGACAAAATGGATTTTCAGACTGCAAACCATGAGTCCTATGGGGCTCAATGAAATACTAACCTACAGTGCCTTTCTGGAATAAAGATACGAACATATACTGTTGAAAACTCTAAGATAATATCTTTTACTAGACACATACAAGATGCAATTATGATACTTCTACTATAATCCTAAATAAATGATAAGTATCCTTTGGACCAAATTCCAAATGTATAGTAATAAATACCCCTCTTACTTTTAGACATATGTAAGAATTAAATAAACTGGAATACTCGTATGTTATGATCTAACTAATATAACCCCATCCTTCACGATAAGGATAGGTTGTCAAAGTGTGCTACATAAGTAAAAATCACCTATGGTTATGATTTTAAGCTAGTAAAGACTGTAACTTTATGTGATATAATTCTCTTAAATATACTTTCTAATGAAATGGACATCTAAAGAGAATATAAGACCTACATACTATACATCTTGTGCCTATGTATATTTATATATAAAAAATGACATATTGCCCCTAAGAGATGGAGGGACTCCCCATGTTATAAGAGATGGTTATGGAATCAGGAACATTGCTAAGATAATGAAAATGTCTGTGTATAGGCAAACATATAGGTTATTCTTGAAGAGAGCATCTCTACAATATGAACTAGCTCAGATGCCCCTGTTTATAACAGACACTATGACTACGGTAACCCAAGATATTCACATATAAACAGGGATTTATGTGTAAAAATGATTAATAACTAAATAAAAGGGAATTTTGATCCTTTGTAATGACTCAGCAAATGATCCTTATTAGATATGGATATACAAGTGCACAAGAACAATGTAAATTACAGCCGTTTATTTGATCATCAGAACATTGCACAAATACGTCAACTGGATAAAATCTCTGAGTGACATACTAATAAATAGGTGATGACCGAATATTTTCGGTCTTGTGTACACCGCTTTGTTCCCAATACAAATATCCCTCTACATGCTGTTATTCAGTGAGGAGCGGTGCAGAGCTCAGTGACAGGGGGGCGTGTTACGCCCACGTCACTATCTCGCCGCCCATCACTGGAGGAATGGCACACACCCTCTGCTTAGCCAATCGTGGATGGTTTGACGCGATTGGTTGATAACAACTGTCAATCACGTTAGTGAAATAGGATTGGCCAGTGGGTCCATTTAAGGAAATGCCGGTTAGTGATCGGGTTAGCCTTTGATAAAGCTTATGCGAAACACGCGTTAGGCGGTTCGCACTGCTACTCTCCTAAACTTGTTCTTTAATAGAAAAAATAGAAACTAGCTGATTACTTTGTTTAAATCCTTTGTTACTTAGATGGTGTATGGTAACTTGTTGGCCCAATTATTGGGCATATTCCTATTTATTAAGAGTGGAAGCTGGGGCGGCTGCTAATGGCAATGTGGTGACAGATATTTACAGATGAATGGTTAAACAGGCGACTTTAGAATATAACTTAATACTTGTCTGGTCACCCACATTTTACAATTGTGCCGACTACCGCTACCTATATAATCAGATATAATCTATCTTAAAGGTGGTTTTCAGCATTTCGAAAGATAGGATATATCTTAATAATATAAGGGTTACTAGGAGTTTTACTCCTATGTGGAGAGCATACAGTGCCCTTTTTTATTTTTATTTTTCTTCTTTTTTCGTAATAACTTTTAACTTTTCAATTTTTCTATACAATAAAGCATGATGAATTTTTAACTTAAAGTGGCATGGTCCACAACACTAGGTCTATTTTATATTACTGTACAAATAAACATTATGTTTGAATTCATTTCACTACACAATGAATACACCTAACCCTATATGTATGAGATATTAATCCCCCCAAGTGTGTCCTAGAATGCTTCTGTTCCTTTCCTTATATAATTAATCTATATTTGGCATTAGGCACTACCTTACCCAATACATAGGTTTATTTGGATTTAGGTTTGTGGATTACTATCTCCAGTTCTTTCCCAACTCCCCCTTTAGGTTAAAAGGGAATTTATCACTTTCTCAACCATGGCATTTAGACCTAGAAATTAGTTGTAAAAATATTACACTATAGTAAAAGGAATTAAAATAGGAGGATCTTGCAGTATAAGTATATTGTGAGAGAGGTGGATAGGGTTATGCTAGATCAGTATAGTGCCAGATATATACTTTGTTAAGCTATATAAATATAAAGTGAATATTTCTGATATTTCTGATAGAAAACAGGTTAAAGGTATGTTAAAGGGGCAGTCTACTCCAGAATTGTATTGTTTAAAAATATAGATATCCCTTTATTTCCAATTCCCCAGTTTTGCATAGCCAACACAGTTATTTTAATATGCTTTTTACTTCTGTGATTACCTTGTAACAATTCTCTACAAGCTGCCCCCTTATCTCAGTGCTTTTGAAAGACTGCATTTTAGCCAATCAGTGCATTAACAAATCCACAATGTTATCTATATATGTGCAAAAATAGGAGGAGAGTCAAAAATACTGTTGTAAGCTTTATATATATATATATATATATATATATATATATATATATATATATATATATATATATAACCTCCTTTTTAAAGGTAATAGTGCAGACCCATACACTAGTATTTTAATCAACCAATGAGAAAGAAATGACAGTGAAATACACTATCAGAAAAAGACAGGGAATCAAGGACTCTTCATAATTTTATATAGCCATAGATTTTAGATGTAATCCCAATAAGAAATTGGAGAATAATTACATAAAAAAAATTAGAGACGAGGGGCGGAGCTTGGCCACGCAGGCGAATGGCCACATTTTAGAACGGCTCCAATTCCTAGAGGTACAGCAACTAAATAAAATGGCTATTCGGACCTGAAAAAATACCATCCTAAGCCTAGGGTATAACACACTTCAACCTAGATGGTCAAAACAACCCTGCGAGCAGATTAACCCGAACGCCAGAGGCTACAAACCAGCCCCAGATAGGTGAGACTCAGCCAGCACCTCCCGGAACACAACCTGCCAAAGATGCTGCACTCGCAAAACACAATCACACCGGACACTGTAAAGGGGACAAGAGAGTGAAGCGCCGCAAGCCACATACCTCCCTGAGGCCTAACTTACTTCCCACACCATAAGTAGTACCCCTAATCTCCTCAACTTTGTCCTTTCATGGTGAGGAATGCCTAATAAAAAACAGCACAAATCAGAAAACAAAACCACACTGAAACCCTTGAATAAATTCCTAAAACCAATTGAACATCACGTGACAGCAGATAAAGAAAGCATGGAAGCAATAAACCCCAAAACCCCTGAGCAGCAGGCCTCTGAAGAAGCGCAGCTGCATACAAATGTTACCAAAAAGGATCTCTTGCAGCTGTCCTCAAAAGAGGATATACAAAATGTAATGCATGAAATGCGAAATTTATTCCAAGACCTACGCAAGAACATTAACTCACTAGAGGGTAGGGTTGTTGCGGTGGAGGAGGCAAGTACATGCGAACTCTGCAAGGCTGCAGGACCACGAAGCAACTATACAGTTATTATCAGATAAACTGGAGGACTTAGATAACAGGGGGCGCTGAAATAATATAAGGGTAAGAGGAGTCCCTGAATCGGTTCACCCCCCCGCAATTGAAGGTTACCTACAAAGCCTGTTCCGAACATTAAAAGGCACACCATCTTCACCAGAGCTTGAATTGGAACGTGCACACAGGGCCTTGAGGCCTAGACCCCCCTAAAGCTCCTCCACGGGACATTATCATAAAATTCCTTAACTATAAGGATAAAGAAGAACTTATGCATTGTGCACGGTCTAAAAAATCTATACAACATGCTGGAATCGAGTTACATTTGTTCTCAGACCTGTCACCAACTACTTTACAGAAGCGTCGCAAACTGGCTCATGTAACAGAACAACTGAGAAACCGCCAGATTCAATACCGCTGGGGATTCCCAGTTTCAATAATAACTATCCAAGGCAACAAGTCTGTGACATACAGACCAGGCTCAGACTTACAAGCATTCCTAGCAGAAATCGACGGAGCGACCACATCACCTCGCCATCGGGGCACTCAGGGAGACAGACCGGCAGAAGTGCCTAAACCTACATCATCTGATCATGCTGAGGACTAGCTTGAATCATCAAGGACTTGACAACCTGCAGGCTGCGGGTCTTCGGCCCAAGACATTCAACTCAGACGGACAGAGTCCTAAAAACCACTACTGTCCAGGAGGAGGCCCAATCAGCCCACCTCATTGCGAGAGATAACAGAGACTTTGCTTTACAGCATACAGATCCCTTACTAAGAATTTACCCACTATGGGAGATACCAGATGTAGAGCTGACTATTCTCCTGCTGAATAATAATTTCTTACCCAGTTGGTATTGTTCTAAGAGTTGTAAGTTGTATTTACTGTGTTAAATAATATGTTATAGTGAACTATCTCCTCACTAAAAACCTACCCACAGCGGGAGATACCAGATACAAGACTGACAGTTCTCCTGTTGAATAACAATGTCTTACCCTGATAGGGATTATTTCACAAATGGTAAGTTCAATTTAGCCTTGCAGAGTGTTGTATTCTTTTTATATTTTTATTTTTCTCAATTATTCACGCACCACAAGGTCATAGGTTATATATTTATTACCTCCGGCCTGCCCCCCGGCTAGTCAAATATCAAGAAAGGCAACCTGCAAGCACAGACAACACCTAAAATGCACAACCAGACAATATATAATCCCTCCACTATACTGGTTTTGCAGCCTAGCTAATGACACCCTACGGTTAAATCAACTAAAGTCACTAAGCGAAGGACAGAGATGAGCATTATCAGTACCCTGATGAATTGTCTCAGTAATTTGCCTCTTTCATCCACCTAGTTCAAACTATAACGGGTATTGTTGACTAAAAAATATAAATCTAGGTATAGAATAAAGGCACCACGTACAGATTAGTGAACTTAATCTGCAATCAAAGAGTACAATACCTTCAGGTCACATCTAGAAAGCTACTAAAATGCTTAGTTTATCGCAAAAAAATACACAGGCTCTCCGGATAGTGGCCAATACTTATATTACCAGAACCCTCCCCACCTAGGCCTACAGGAGTAGAGCTACACCCTCATTCAAGGATCAGGCCTTATTAGCCATATAAAGAACTAGGACCACCTCTTAGGGGTCCTGAAAATTGTTATGTATCAACAAGTTGCGCACACTCATGGATTACCACCCTCTAAGTTACTACCGAGTTTATTGTTGTTTATTATTTTTCATACCAATTTCATTGTTACTTATTAATATTTAAAGTTGGATTGTTTACACTCTTATTGGATTATAGCATTCACAAAATCCAATCAACATATTTTGTATTAATTATTCGTCTAGTGTGTCAGGCGGATATACTGAACGTATTTGTTATTATACCTCAATAAGAGGGTTTTTTTTTTTTTTTCCCTGAAACCTTTTACCTTTCCATCTTTTTCCACCCCCCCTCCTCCCCACTACACCTAACAAGATGAACACACATAACAGCAAATTTCAAACGCATACCCTTAACTTCACCACAATAAATGCTAAGGGTTTAAACAACCCTGGGAAGAGGTCTATAGCTTTCCGAGATTTAAAAAATATACACAGTCACATCCTATTCCTGCAAGAAACTCATTTTCTAAAAGGCAAAGAGCCCAAATGGCATAATACACAATACCCCACAGCTTACCTTGCATCTGGCCCCACAAAAAAAAATGGAGTGGGTATCTTGATCCACCACTCAATCCCTTTTAAAAACACACACATGGAGAAAGACCCAGATGGGTGTTTTATAATACTGACGGGCATATTATACGAACACCCAATCACGATGGCATCAATATATGCACCAAACAGCAACCAACACATATTTCTGAAAAGATTCACCAAATCCCTCTTAGACGTTGCGAAGGGCCCAGTGTTTGTAGCGGGAAACTTAAATGTACCTCTAGACCCACAACAAGACACTTCCAATGGCACGTCTAGCGTACGCAAGAAAATACTCAAATCAGTAAAGACAACGCTACACGACCTGCTCCTACATGATACCTGGCGCATAGCCCACCCAACATCCAAGGACTTTACCTTCTACTCACCCCCCTGCGCAAAATACTCGCGCATAGATTATATATTTACAGATTCGATAGGCCTAGATATGATAGGAGAGTGCACAATCGGTCATATTACCTGGTCAGACCACGCGCCTGTCTCTGCTGAATCTACTGGCCAGATCTACCTCCAACATCTTATATTTGGAGAATGGATGATACCCTTCTGGACAAGCCCCCAATTAAAACTGAATTACAAAAATCCCTAAACGACTACTTCTTACACAACACTCCACATCAAACCTCACTGTCTATTATGTGGGATGCACACAAGTGCGTTATGCGAGGGGAATTTCTCAAACACACGGCTAGATTGCGCAAGCAGTACAGGGCAAAACACAAATCGCTCTTAGACGCAGTTGCAACCTTAGAAACAAAACAAAACACAGCGGACAGTGAGGTCAAGCAACAACTACACCGCACTAGATCTGAACTCAATCAGCACCTCGCTGATGCCTACCAGAGTAGATTGAGATCAGTCAAACAACATTTCCATGAAAATGGAAATAAACCTGGTAAGCTGCTGGCCCGAACTATTCGTAGGCAGCAACTTCGAGCACATATATACAGCATCACTGACAAGGAGGGCACTAAAGTAAATAGCAATAAACAAATAGCTAATGCATTCAATCATTATTATAAAACACTATACAACATAAATAGGAAGTCAGACACGCAAACACAACTCACAAACAAGCAAGAGGCTGTAGATGCATACCTGACATCCCTAAATCTACCCTCTTTGTCAAAAGAAGAAGCTGACACGCTTGACATGCCTATATCCCAAGACGAGCTATCTTTAGCGATCAAAGATCTCCCAAATGGCAAGAGCCCAGGCCCAGACGGGTTCACTATTAAATATTATAAAATCTTTTTTAATACCCTGGCACCTAAAATGCTGCAGATGTTTAACAGCTTATTCAAAGAACCCCAACTCCCCCGCACTATGCTTGAGGCTTATATATCGGTAATTCCCAAACCAGGCAAACCTCACACTGCACCTGAACATTTCAGACCTATATCATTACTGAATACTGATATTAAGATCCTGGCTAAAATATTATCAATGCGTCTTAACAAATATTTGCCAAACCTCATTTCCACAGACCAGGTGGGATTCGTCCCAGGCAGGGAAGCAAGGGACAACACCTGTAAAATTTTACAACTTGTAGAACATGCACGTAATGAGAGGGAGCCTTTGGTGCTTTTCTCGACTGACGCAGAGAAGGCCTTCGATCGCGTCGATTGGCTCTTCCTGCATCGGGTGCTGAAGGCTATGAACGTTGGGAACGCTTTCATAAACATCGTGTTTTCCTTGTACTCTTACCCGAATGCGAGAGTAAGGGTTAATGAAACCCTATCAGACACATTTAATATCTCAAACGGGACAAGACAGGGATGCCCTCTCTCCCCACTTCTGTTCGCCATGTCAATCGAAGCCTTGGCACAGAAAATTTGCAATAACCCCAATATCTCCGGTATTACAATAAAAGACACTGAATATAAACAAGCACTATATGCTGATGATATTCTATACACCCTCACCAACACTGAAACATCTATACCAAAACTTCTAGAGGAGTTGGAGATCTACGGATCCCTCTCTAACTTTCATCTCAATATCACAAAATCGGAAATCCTTAATATAACAACCCCACAGGAACAAATACAAAATCTATGTGAAACACACCAAATACCAATAGCAGTCTCCCACATAAAATACCTAGGGATCCTTCTCCCTAAAGACCACCGAGACCTCTTTAAGATTAATTACCTCAAACTGAAAAACAAAATAGTCACAGATCTCTCCTCATGGAAAAATAAGGCTCTCTCGTGGCTAGGCAAAATTGGAATCATAAAAATGAACATTCTCCCACGAATACTTTACATACTACAAACGCTCCCAATTCCTATCACTAAAGACTTTATCCCGCAACTCTAAAAATTATTAGAACAATTCATATGGAATAATGTTAAACCCCCGAGTCCCAAGAAAAACCCTATACATGCCCAGAGACAGAGGTGGATTGGGCTTCCCGGACCTGGCTTCATATAGGCAGGCAATATTCCTGCAGAGAATAGTAGAATGGGCCCATAATTCCACAAATAAAGCATGGGTTAGACTGGAGGGCCAGATCCTCAACCTTAACAATGTAGGAGCACTAGCATTCATTTCACACACGAAACGCCCGAAAACCATAAACAAATACACTATTATAGCAGAAACTCTTAGAATCTGGGACAAAACAATTAACACCAATACACATATCTCAACAAAACACTCACCCCTCCTTCCTATCATAGAAAATCCAGATCTCCCATATTCTCATCTGGGTACACAAATGAGCAGGCCCTATAACCTTCGTGAAGGCTCATTACACTTTGCTGTAACAAATGGAAAGCTACTTCCCCAACAAGAAATGGCAGAGAAATATGGAGCAATATTTCACTCTTGGCTGAGATATAACCAATTTCAGCACTACCTTGCACACCATAAAACAGAGAGCACTTCATGAGAACTTTAACACCTTTTGAAACACTATGCACAACAAGCAAAACACCTAGACATTTAATATCACTGCTATATAAGCTCATAACAACCCCGCCAGGGTCCGACCTCCCATCTTACACAAGGGCTTGGTGCAAAGACCTTGGCAAAGACATTGATGAAGACACTTGGCTTAAATCCTTTAACTTAACTAAACACTCTTCCATCTCAGCCAATGTACAGGAAATTCATTTAAAACTCACCAGTAGATGGTATTTGACCCCAATAAGGCTACACAAATGCTTCCAGTCAGCAAGCCCTCTGTGCTGGAGAGACTGTGGAGAACACGGCACGCTTCTGCATATCTGGTGGGAGTGCCCAAAAATAAAAGACTACTGGCGTGGAGTGCTCAACCACATGTCAGACAAATTGCAAACCACCATCCCAAACACCCCAGAAGCGACCCTCCTATTCCAACTGCCCATAGTCAAAACATCTCACACACGAGCGCTAATGCTATTAATGCTCACGGGAGCAAAAAAATTAATACCTAAGAGATGGAAGTCAGGGATTGTCCCAACCCTCGATGAATGGGTACACGAGGTAGACAAGCTGCTTATATTAGAAAGATCCCACTATTTTAAAACCAACCAGATAACTACACATGAGATGATGCTGGCCACATGGAGGGGTACTGGTCTGTGAGTGATAGACCTTAAAGACGCTAAAATAGGGACTCACCACCAAGCTTCCCTTCCCCCCCCTTTTTTTTTTGTTTTTTTGTTTTGTTTGTTCGTTATGTTTTCAATTTGACTTTAGACACACAGTTACATGTAATTAATGATGTTACTTGAGTATAACGAAGAAAGAGGAGAGTATTAGAAAAGATAAAAAATACAGCAGGCTTTTTGAGCATAGATGTTTATTATAAAATACATTCACAGATGGAAGGAAAATAAATAAATAAAAACAAAATGCAGCTGAATGTACCACTAAAATGACATAGTTTTGTTAACACCTTTGTATACTCATACAATATGTTTTTGTACCGTTTTAATTCCACTGTATGCTTAATGTGTTTATATAAATACTCAATAAAGCTTGTTTTTTAAAAAAAATAAAAAATTAGAGACATTTTCCCACAGAAAAATACCTTGCACCAAAAGCTGCTCAAAATCCACAATAAATCTAACAATAATAAAGATAATATCACATGAAAAATAACCAAAAAAAAAGAAAATGAAAAGAATCACGTGATCACGTGTGACGTCACTGTGTACGAGTTTGGAGAGACCACATTTGTTTGTTTGGCCCCTGATGACTTTGGCTGCAGATGATTTTGGAGGTACAAGTCAATGGCTAACCCCAGCACCTAGGTATGAGAGCAAACTTTTTACATACTGTTGTGTGCATGCATCGTGGGGAAGAACTGTAAATATTAATAGCCACCTGCTGTTTTAATTGGGTTTGCAACTTACCTGCTTTCCCGTAACTAACCGCTTACCTACAGTTTTAGTTGAACTGGCGCTTACAACGCATATTGGTGCTGCTTCATAACTAATGTTTCCAGCAAGTCTGAAGGCTCACGCGGAAACAGGGGCAACAAGCTCCATTTTAAGCTTGACAATTCGGCCCCTATATGTGGTTTTACTTGTTTTTGCTCTTCTGGAAAATTATATATGCATATTGGTTCTATTACGTATAGGAACTTCATGATAGTTTAATAAGTGGTAATCTTGAAGGAAGGGAGTTTTGGTGGTACCACTCATAGTTATTTCTACCTATGTGTTAATTCACTATACAGTACTGTAGGTAAAAAAGAAAAAAAATATTTTTATGAATAAATATTTTTGTATTGATCAACTTAAGTGCGGAATTCCCTTTCTTTTGAGGATGGTTAATATACCCTCTTCAGCTACTTTCTATATGATTATAGTTTTCAATATAAATTTGAGGGTTTGCATCAACCTTTGAATAACAAATAAAATAGATAAATGTTTTTTGAAGTAAAGTAATAACCTAAGTTGTTGACATATAATTATTGTATAGAAAATTAGCAGATCTAGGCAAGTATTACCACTTGCTTTTTCCCAGAAGTACTCTGTATACATTGTTACCAATGCACCAGGAAACTCTGGGTAATTTATGCAAATTAGATATACTTTTGCTTCGAAGTACTGTTTTAAACACAGAAAAGTTGTTTATCTCGCTGCATCAACTCCATAAAGGGGACTGCTGTGTTTAAAACAGTTCCTGGAAGTAAAAAGCTCAGATATTGCTAATTTATATCTAATTTGCGTATCTTACCCAGAGTTCTCTGGTGCATTGGTAACAATGTATGCAGAGTACTTCTGGGGAAAAGCAAGTAAGGATATTTGCATAGAATTGCTAATTTTCTATATAATAATTATATGTCTCTTACTTTAAAATAGTGGAATGGACATTTCAGTGAACTAAAAACAAATTCTGCTTATATTAGAATAATTGAATTCCTGCTTGTAAGAAATCTTTGAATTTTTAATGCATTAAAATTGAATTTAAATAGAACACACATCAATTTAATAATATGCAAGGCATGTTTTCTCAGAAAGTAAAATATGTTTTAACGGTAAATAATTTCTTTAGATTTGAATCCACTGACAATATATTTAAATTAACACAATACAGTGAACTAAACAAAAATGTATATTTTCTTTCTTAAAGTTAAGGTTCACTTTATGTTTGCATATTGTGAAATTACATATCAACAGAATACCTATTTTCAAGAAATAAAAGCTACATTTATATGCCATTTCTAAAAGCTAGAGTATGTCATTTCTGCAAATACACATTGGATTTTTTCTGGAGTCTTTCTGTTCTGAGGATATAGGTTCACATGCGTTCATTGGGTTTTGGGGAGAATTTATTGCATTATTCTGTTTTCTTATGAGGGATCAAGTAGCACCATTGTTAGTGTGCTTATTCATTTTAAGTCAGATACATTTAAGTTTTGTGTAAAATAGTTTAACAGCATCAGTAATCCAAGGTGCTATTGTGAAGAAATGGAGATCGAACATCATGGCAGTTATCAGTGTCAGATGTGTTTGATTTGGAAAGATTGTAATCACTTTGCTGACAAAAAATGTTCTAATTTTTCAAATATTGTAAAAACAATCAGAAAGATTGCAATTGACCCCATAGCTTGTTATAATTTAAACCTATGAAGCTTGTACACGTCTAACATTCAGTAATCAGAATTTTCTTTCCCAATTGTAATTTTTTTTTTTAAACATTGTATGCATCAATCATAAGGACACATTAGATACCCAACAAAGGGATTAAATAAATAGATTTTTAATCAGCTGCAAATATTTTACTTACTTGTAGGTGGAAAAAAATCCAACAGAAAAAAACAAAACAGTTCTATATAATTTTTCACGTTTGTTAAATGAAAGTCTTAGAAAAACATATTTTACTGTTATATCTTATTTGGAACTTTGGTAACTTAACTATTTCTTCTAGGGAATTGGAATGTCATAGAAATGAAAGCACAAACATCCCACATTGAATATGAAGTTTTAATATATCCAATTGAATTTGAAAAAAAAAAACATTTATTTAAAAACTCAAGAATCCAGGTTATTCCTTTGTCATATGTATCTTAGTGAACATGAATAAGATGTTGATTAACTGCCAGTATTTTAGAATTTATTTAAATTATTCTTAAAATAAAAAAGGCCAAACTACTAGTCCCAATGAACACATTATATTAACCTTTTTATTGCTTGATTAAAATACATTTTACGTATTTAAATTTTCATTCCACAAGCTTTTATTCTTTTTGAAGCACTTTTTGTTCATTTAATTGTAGCTTTGGAGTAACTGTGTGGATGGTTTCTTTAGTAGACCTAAAGACTTCAAAACATAAAAATCTGGAGCAACTGCTGTTTACAGAAAAACTGAAAAAGAGGCTTTATTTCAGAACCTATCCTATTGTTTGATATACTGTAGCATTACTATACCGTAACAACATAGAAACTAAGCACTTAGATGCTAATACAATACCCCCTTCCATTTGGGTTGGAGCCGAGGAGAGACGCGTGTGTGAGACTCGTGTGAGAGTCGCCGGAGTTGGCGTTCCTTGGTCCTGGGCTTTGGAGATTCAGCGTGCCCCATACTGAATGGTCCCCTTGCCCTCAAACATATGAGTGCAGACGGTATTGGGCGATTGAGAAACTGAGGCTAGCGTAGCTCACAGAGGAAGTCCAGTTTTGCTGTTGAGGGCAGTTGCACTCACCACACAGAGTTGCCGGGGTGGTCGGAGTGGAGGCAACGGCCTTAAGGAGGCAAGATTCCCTGAAGAGGAAGACATGGCAAAAGTCCCATTGTGGTCTTATTAAAGGAGAACCAGGAGGTCAGGTCATAGCTGTCCATACTCCAACTGGGGTTGAAGTCCAGGGCGCTGGAGCAATCTAGTCCTTGCTCAACATCCTCGTGGAAAGCTGTTTTGGGAAGGATCCAAGGGCCACTGGTTGCTCATGTAACACCGGTTTGTCTTTCTCTCTGTTTAATTAGCTGTATGGAAACCACTGCGATACTACAGCGTTTGCATGATCCCACCATAGGAAAAAATAATACAGATTAAAAACAGAGATCGTAACAGCAAGTATTTATTCTCTACTATATTACCTTGAAAAAGTCAATGCAGTCCACCTTGTGTAAGGTACTTGTTTCTGAATTAACACAATCTGTACAGAGCTTGTTAAAATATATATATATATATATATATATATATATATATAGTCCTGATACTGTATACCAATTCAAGCTCTGTAAAAATATAAAGAGAAAAGAAAAGAAACAGAGTGCAGAAAGGTGATTTTTCTATGTTGTTTAAAGCACTCTTTTACATCTAAGGATATATTCTTTTTACCCAAGTCTGTTAAGTGTTATACTATAGAGGGAAAAAAGGCTGAATGAGAACTCTATATAGCCCTCTCTATTACTCTTTTCCATGGAACTCTGTTTAAAGGAACTTTCTTCAGAGAAGGTGTTTTTTTTTTTTTGCCTCCTTTCTCTTGAAAGAGATTCATCAGAAAGAGATACTCTCCCTGCTGACAGTTATAGAAGTAAACATTGTATGCCTGTTAAATCATTATCTTCTTTTCTAGAGATCTTTGTGCTATATGAACTGTGGTTTAAGAGATACTGCATGGACTTAATTATTTTTTCTGTTGTTGTTCTGAATTGGCTATAACACCCAGCTTGCAGGCTTGTTATTTGTAATTGATTCAGTAGGTCAATAGATATCATTTTGTCATAAATTGAACTAACTTAGGCTCTTCTAATTTCTCACGATTCTCACCAATTATCATAGGAACTTAAAAAAAAAAAAAAACTATATACACACGTATTTTGTATTTGAAATATTTCTTCACGTTGATCCTCTTTCCTCCACTACCCAATTGTATCATTTGTTTGTTTTGACTTCACAAAAAAAAAAAAAACATGGAAAAGTAGATCACTCAAGTTAACACTCGGTCACCCATAATGCCACCAAAATCTAAAGTTAAAAAGGCCAAAATATTGGATAATAGTTCAGACACCAATTTGGAAGTACAAACTACCCCTTTAGAATCTACATCCTTAATGTCACAACTTTCTGAGTTTTTCTCTCCACAATTTGAATTAATTACGGGGCATTACAACTGAAATATCTTTTATTGCTAATGAACTCAGGCAGTTTGCATCCAGAATAGCTGTAGTAGAAAGTAAAATCTCTAATATTGAAGATCAGATTAATATACATGAGGACACCATAATCAGTCATGACAATAAAATACATTCTCTTAAGTCTAAAATAGAAGACATTTAAGATCATGCTAGGCGCAACAATATCAGATTAGTAGGCCTCCCAGAAAGTGCAGCTTATGATAACCTAATCTATTTTACTTCACAGACACTTCCTCAAGCTTTAGGCTTTCCTAAAGAAAGATTACCAATTATAGTCGAGAGAGTACATAGGATGGGTCTAAAAAGACCTATTCAGGATGGTTTGACATGAGATCATACGCTGATATTCAGAGTCCTAAATTTCCAGGATAAAGTAGAACTGTTTAGGCTTTATAGGAAAAAATCACCTCTAAGTATTGATAACCACAAAATTCTTCTCTTCCAAGTTTTTTTCCATAGAAACCCAAATTAACAGAAAAGAAATGTCTCCTTTTTTCCCACAGTTAATCGATAAAGGTTACAAAGTAATGATGGTATATACAGCAAATATCTTGGTTGAGACTGATGGTAAAACCAGAGTCTTGAACAACTCTAAAGAGGCTAAGGAATTTCTTGTTAGTAATACTTGTTCGTTATGATATTTTGTAGAAAAGATAACATTTTTTTCTTATTGGTTATTTGCATAATAATAAAGGGCGACTGTAATGGAAGATATTATTATTACTAACCCTGTATACTCTTTGATTTTGGATAATCATAGGATCTATCCGTTTTTTTTAGAACATTGTTTTTTTTTTTTTTTAAGAAAATTATTGTTTTTTTTGTTTTTTTTCTGTTTTTTTTTTTTTCTCTCTCTCTCTCTCTCTCTCTCTCTCTCTCTCTCTCTCTCTCCCTGCTTGTCCCCCCTCTCTGAACCTCACTTTAACAGATAAGACTGAAAGGTCAATTTAAAATTATATCCTGGAATATCGGGGGAATTACCTCTCCAGTTAAACACAAACAAATATCCCAACTATCCCCCGATATTGTTCTGTTGCAGGAAACTCATTTGAAGGAGAAGGAGCTCCTAAAATTGAAATCACGTTGGGTAGGAGAAGTTATTGGTACTCCATGCTTAAAACGTAATTGTGGGGTGGCTACTCTATTCTTTAAAAATAGAATATCAAATTATTAGAACTGATTATGATCCCAATAGTAGATATATCATAGTTCATATTCTGATTGAAGGCGGGGAATATATTATAGCTAATGTTTATGGTCCAAATAAATTTTCACAAGAATTTTGGGATAAGATCAAATTTAAATTATACCCCACACTGCAGCGCTAGATTAAATTTGGGAGGAGATTTCAACATGACTCTTTCTCCAAAAATTGACAGATTACTTTATAAAAAGGTGCAAGATAAAAGGGAAACTAACGGCTAGATTTAGAGTTTGGCTTTAGCCGTCAAAAGCAGCGTTAAGGGATCCTAACGCTGCTTTTTATCTAACGCTAGTATTTAGAGTCAGGCAGGAAAGGGTCTACTGCTCACTTTCTTTCCGCGACTCGAGGCTACCACAGATCCCCTTACGTCAATTGCGTATCCTATCTTTTCTATGGGATTTGCCTAACGCTGGTATTTCGAGTCTTGGAAGAAGTGAGCGGTAGACCCTCTACCGACAAGACTCCAACCGCAAAAAAAGTCAGTAGTTAAGAGTTTTATGGGCTAACGCCGGAACATAAAGCTCTTAACTACTGTGCTATAAAGTACACTAACACCCATAAACTACCTATGAACCCCTAAACCGAGGCCCCCCCACATTGCAAACCCTAAAATACATTTTTTTAACCCCTAATCTGCCGCTCCGGACACCGCCGCAACCTACATTATAGCTATGAACCCCTAATCTGCTGTCCCTAACATCACCAACACCTATATTATATTTATTACCCCCTAATCTGCCCTCCCTAACATCGCCACCACCTACCTACAATTATTAACCCCTAATCTGCCGCCCCCAACGTTGCTGCTACTATAATAAAGTTATTAACCCCTAAACCTAAGTCTAATCCTAACCCTAAGGTTCTAATCAAAATAAATTTACTATAATTAAATAAATTATTACTATTTAAAACTAAATACTTACCTATAAAATAAACCCTAATATAGCTACAATATAATTAATAATTACATTGTAGCTATTTTAGGATTTATTATTATTTTACAGGCAATTTAGGTATTTATTTTAACTAGGTACAATAGCTATTAAATAGTTAATAATATTTAATAGCTACCTAGCTAAAATAATTACAAAATTACCTGTAAAATGAATCCTAACCTAACTTACAAATACACCTAACACTACACTATCAATAAATTAATTAAATAAATTAGCTACAATTATCTAAACTAAAATACAATTAAATAAACTAATGTATAATACAAAAAAACCCCACTAAATTACAGAAAAAAAAAAATTTGCAAGAAGTTTAAACTAATTACACCTAATCTAAGCCCCCTAATAAAATAAAAAGCCCCCTAAAATAATAAAATGCCCTACCCTATTCTAAATTACAATGTAATCAGCTCTTTTACCAGCCCTTAAAAGGGCTTTTTGTGGGGCATTGCCCCAAAGTAATCAGCTCTTTTACCTGTAAATAAAAATAGAACCCCCCAACATTAAAACCCACCACCCACATAACCCTACTCTAACCCACCCAAACCCCCTTTAAATAAACCTAACACTAACCCCCTGAAGATCTCCCTTCCTTGAGTCGTCTTCACCCAGCCAAGCCAAATTCTTCATCCAAGCGGAGCAGCAAGAAGACTTCTACCATCCGGTAGAAGTCTTCATCCAAGCGGGGCAAGAAGATATCCTCCATCCGGTAGAAGTCTTCATCCAAGTGGGGAAAGAAGATGTCCTCCATCTGGTAGACGTCTTCATCCAAGCGGGGTCTTCTATCTTCATTCATCCGGAGCGGAGCCATCTTCCATACAGCCAACGCGGAGCCATCCTCTTCAACCGACGGACTAACGACGAATGAGGGTTCCGTTAAGGGACGTCATCCAAGATGGCGTCCCTCGAATTCCGATTGGCTGATAGAATCCTATCAGCCAATTGGAATTCGAGGGACGCCATCTTGGATGACGTCCCTTAAAGGAACCATCATTCGTCGTTAGTCCGTCGGTTGAAGAGGATGACTCTGCATCGGCTGTATGGAAGATGGCTCTGCTCCGCTCCAGATGGATGAAGATAGAAGACCCGGATAGGATGAAGACTTCTACCGGATGGAGGACATCTTCTTGCCCCGCTTGGATGAAGAATTCTACTGGATGGAGGACATCTTCTTGCCCCGCTTGGATGAAGATTTCTACCGGATGGAGGACCTCTTGTTGCTCCGCTTGGATGAAGAATTTGGCTCGGCTGGGTGAAGACGACTCAAGGTAGGGAGATCTTCAGGGGGTTAGTGTTAGGTTTATTTAAAGGGGGTTTGGGGGGGTTAGAGTAGGGTTATGTGGGTGGTGGGTTTTAATGTTGGGGGGTTTGTATTTTTATTTACAGGTAAAAGAGCTGATTTGTTTGGGGCAATGCCCCGCAAAAAGCCTTTTTAAGGGCTGGTAAAAGAGCTGATTACTTTGTAATTTAGAATAGGGTAGGGCATTTTATTATTTTGGGGGGCATTTTTATTTTATTAGGGGCTTAGATTAGGTATAATTAGTTTAAACTTCTTGTAAAAAAAAAATCTGTAATTTAGTTTTTTTTGTATTATAGATTAGTTTATTTAATTGTATTTTAGTTTAGATAATTGTAGCTAATTTTTTAAATTAATTTATTGATAGTGTAGTGTTAGGTGTATTTGTAACTTAGGTTAGGATTTATTTTACAGGTAATTTTGTAATTATTTTAGCTAGATAGCTATTAAATAGTTATTAACTATTTAATAGCTATTTTACCTAGTTAAAATAAATACAAAGTTGCCTGTAAAATAATAATAAATCCTAAAATAGCTACAATGTAATTATTAATTATATTGTAGCTATATTAGGGTTTATTTTATAGGTTAGTATTTAGTTTTAAATAGTAATAATTTATTTAAATATAGTAAATTTATTTAGATTAATTTAAATTATATTTAAGTTAGGGGGGGGTGTTAGGGTTAGGGTTAGATTTAGGTTTAGGGGTTAATAACTTTATTATAGTAGCAGCGACGTTGGGGGCGGCAGATTAGGGGTTAATAATTGTAGGTAGGTGGCGGCGATGTTAGGGAGGACAGATTAGGGGTTAATAAAATTTATTATAGTGTTTACGAGGCGGGAGTGTGGTGGTTCAGGGGTTAATCCATTTATTATAGTGGCGGCGAGGTCCGGTCGGCAGATTAGGGGTTAATAAGTGTAGGTAGGTGGTTGGGGGGGCAGATTAGGGGGTAATAAATATAATATAGGTGTCGGCGATGTTAGGGACAGCAGATTAGGGGTTCATAGCTATAATATAGGTGGCGGCGGTGTCCGGAGCGGTAGAATAGAGGTTAATAATATAATGCAGGTGTCAGCGATAGCGGGGGCAGCAGATTAGGGGTTAATAAGTGTAAGGTTATGGGTGTTTAGTTTCAGGGTTCATGTTAGGGTGTTAGGTGTAGACTTAGAAAGTGTTTCCCCATAGGAAACAATGGAGCTGCGTTAGGAACTGAACGCTGCTTTTTTGCAGGTGTTAGGTTTTTTTTCCCGCCAGCTCAGCCCCATTGTTTCCTATGGGGAAATCGTGCACAAGCATGTTTTTCCTGCTTAACGCAACCGTAGGCAACGCTGGTATTGAAGGTTGAAGTGGAGCTAAATTTGGCTCAATGCTCCCTTTTCTGAGGCTAACGCAGCCATTCAGAAAACTCGTAATACCAGCTTTATCTTAAGGGTGCGCTGGAAAAAAAAGCTTTGTTAGCACCGCAGGTCTTTACCGAAAAAACTCTAAATCTAGGCGTAAGTATTTAAAAAAATGTTGTACTGCACACAAACTTACTGATGTATGGCGGGTCAAATTTCCAGATGTATCAGCTTTTTCATGTGAGTCTAAATTCCATCATACGTTCTCTATAATAGACTATATTTTAATTTCAGAACAACTTTTATTATTGGACTCCATCCCTGAGATTAACAATATTGTGGTCTCTGACCACACTATAATCTCACTTACTCTGTTCCCAATAAAACAACTAATAAACAAAATATAAGCCCTTGTTATCCATGTTTTTTGATGAAAAGCAAGACATTTATTAGTTGGGTGAAAAACCAATGGCAAGATTACTGTGTAACTAATTACCAAAACTACAATAAAACAGAAATCTTTTGGGAAGCATTTAAAGCGGTATTGAGAGGTCAAATTAAGGTTTTTATGTGCAACTGGAAACGTAAACGGTTACTGAAAGAAACGCAACTATCTAACTGTGTTAAAAATGCTTTTAGTCGATATAAGGCTTTCCCTATACAGTCTAACTGGTCCCAATATTCACAGGCAAGAATGGCAAGAGACACATCCATTAAACAACAATGTCTAGAGGAAGAGACTAACCGCTTTAAAGAACATTATGGAAGCTCAGCCAAATATCTGGCCCAGATAGTTAAATATAGGGAAAGTAGAAACTTTATCCCAGCTATTAAAGACAGTACAACGAGATTTACCAATAATAAGAATATTAGTGAAGTTTTTTTTAAATTATTACTCTAATCTATATTCTAAGCAAAACATAGCTACAACTAAGAAGGAACATTTTTGGGCCAAGATTACTCTCCCCTGTATTTTGGCCTTGGACTTAGACAGTTTGATCGCCCCTATTTCCGTAGAAGAGGTTAAATTGATAATTAAGTTGGACAAATTAAATAAAACTGCTGGACCAGATGCACTTCCGATTGAGCTATATAAAATTTTGTCTGATGAGCTTAGCAGTTTTTTAGTGGTCCTCTTTAATACTTATTACTTAACATCTATATCAATCTCTAGCTATTTTTCAGCTGCAAACATCTCTTTGATTCCAAAAAAAGGGAAAGACAGTGAACTACCTTCATCCTATAGACCCATATCCGTGCTTAACACTGATTATAAAATTCTTCTCTCTATCTTAGCTAATAGACTCAAAGATCATTTATATAAATTAATTCATCCTGATCAAACAGGTTTTATTCATGGCAGAAATGTCACTACTAATTTAAGAAAATTCGAGATTTTATTGGACTTTGTATGGAACTAAAACAATGCCTCAAAAAATAACCAAGTAATATCAGATAAGGATATTGCTATCCTTTCTGTAGATGCCGAGAAGGCTTTTGATTCCATCTCTTGGGATCATTTGTTAACTGGCCTTACTCAGATTGGCTTTAAAGGTAATTTTTTGGACTTTATTGCTAAAATTTACAAATGACCTTTTTCTTCACTTTTAATAAATGGAAATCTTTCTCCCAGAATTGCTTTGGAAAGAGGGACGAAACAAGGCTGCCCTCTATCTCCTCTATTGTTTAACATCTCCATAGAACCTTTGGCGCTCTGGCTGCACCAGGAGCTAAGAGGAATAAAAGTGGGTGCCTTAGCTTACACAATTTCACTCTATGCAGACAACCTTTTGATTTTTCTTGAAGATTCTAATAATAATATACCCAAAATGTTACATATGCTGTCTGTTTTTAATTCCTTTTCAGGGCACAAGGTTAATATTACTAAAAGTGAATAAATGTGGATTCGGAAACTTAAAGACAGTTATTTAGATCATCCCTTTAAAAATACAGATTGTATTATTATCTGGGTATTATGCTACATAAAAATCCTAGGCTATGGTATAAGTTAAATTGCCTACAAGTATTTCAAAAGGCAATCTTAGAATTTAAAAAGTTGGGCCTTGCCTCTCTCTCTTTCGGCTCACGTAAATCTAGTCAAAATGCTTATATTTCCGAAGATACTTTACTTAATCAATAATTTACCACTTTTTATCCTAAATTTAGAAATTCAAAAGTTTTATTTGGCTTGTTCCTGTTTTCTTTGGAAAAAACAAAAATCTCGTATTTCCATTTCCAAACTTTGTGAAAAAAAATTAACAGAGGTTTGGCTCTTACGGATATTAAATTATATAACCCGTCAGTGTTAGTGAAAATAGCTATGGATTGGCTCACAGAGTCAAATAAAATTTCTTCGATAGAGAAAATATGTTTATTTCCCCATTTACTTTAAAGGGTATTCTTCACTGTCCAGTTAAAAATCTGCCAGTTAATATTTCTAATCTATTCTCCTTTAACAATATAGTTATTGCGTGGCAGAAAATGTGTTCTTTGCTCGATATAGATTGTCGTTTTTTCACTTTTTATACCGATTCAAGGAAATCTGGAATTTACTCCCAGAATTCATTGCACAATTTTTAACTTGTGGGCTCAGAAAGGGCTCAAATATGTACCAGATAGTCTCTTCCTCCGGGCAAATAGATAGTTTCAACAATATAATTAATATCTATGAACTACCTAGATCCAACTTATTCACATATTTTCATTTGCGTCGTTTCATTAACTCGCAAAAATGGAAAGAAGGGTCTCTCTGTTCTTGGTCTGAAGTCAATGAATGTATTAAAAAAAAATTGACAGGTAAATTTTCAATTTCACTTCTTTACAATATAATGTTGGCCAAACAAGGGCAACAGTTGCTGCATAAAATGTTTAATTACTGGAATCAACATTTTCCCTGTTTAGAACTTCCCAATATCAATTCTAGTTTTTCTGCATTAGAGAAATTGAATATTTCTGAAAATTGGAAAGAATCACATACTAAACTACTACAAAATGCATACTTTACTCCTTCGAAACTAGCTAAATTTGCTACCATCTTGGAGCATTATTGCCCTAAATGCCATCTCAAAAATGCTGATATTATGCATATGTTTTTTTTATTGTCCCGAAATAAAGCAATTTTGGGGTAAAGTTAATTACTGGTACTATAAACTTTTTCGGGAGAAATTTAAAATTCAGCCCTATCATGTAATTTTCCTCATACATTTTAATATGGTATCTGGTGATTGTATCAACTTTGGAAGATTGAATACTATAATTATGGTGATCAGATTGTTAATTTTGAAAAATTGGAAAAAACCCTATTTACCTAGTTTTTTTTTTTTTTTGTAAAATACACTTCTACAACAAATAGCTTTTGAGGTGTACAATATAGACTCTGACTCTATGATTAAACTATTTCCATTAATAATACAGAGGCAGACCCTGGCCCATCTATTCTACACAAATGTTTTTTGAGATTTTCTTAATATTAACGTCAAAGCAAAGGTTTTTGCTTGGATTGAGGTCAGATAGGTTAAGAGATGAGATGGGGTTTGGTGAGTTTGGGAGAGAGTTCTTTTTTTTTTTTTTTTCTTTTGTTTTATTGATATACTATGTTAATCCACTTCAATGTGTACATCTTTTTTTTTCCCCACCATTAGGCAGAATTAGAAGCCTGTTTTGTTTTATATTTAGTCGTGAGATAACACCTGATGTATGTGAGAATACTTATTTTTTTCTTTATTATGGTGATTATACCGCTATTTACTCTACGTTGATTTGTTTCATCTGCGTGGTATCAATAGAATGTGTATATTGCCTTATTTATTAGCAATCTGAGCTTTCAGTATGTTTGCTTTTGTTTTTAGACTTGTTGATACAACACATCTCCCATGAATACAATGCTATTAGTTTATTAGTCAATTTATGTAACCAATGACACTTTTGTTAAAATCAACGCTGATTCTTGAATTTAACGATGTACTCTTTGAAGTAATAAAGAAAGTTCGAGGGAAAAAAATGAAACTAAGCACTTAAAGGTGGCCTACTCAACCAAAAAGTTATGTAATCTAATAAAAAAAAAAATAGAAGACACTACAAAAGTTTATCCCATGATAGTTGAAAAGTTAAAAGGGACATTCTACATAATTCTTTTTTTATTGTTTAAAAAGATAGATCACACATGTAATACCCATTTCCCATCTCTGCAGAACCAACATTTTTATATTAATATACTTTATAACCTCTAATCTACTAAATATCTGCCTGTTTCTAAGCCACTTTAGACCGCCTCTTATATCAGTGTATTTTATTAGCTTTTCCCAGCTAGACACTGCTAGTTCATGTATGCCCTATAGATAACATTTTTCTCACTCCTGTGGAGGAATTCATGAGTTAGCACTGATTGGTTAAAATGCAAGTCTGTAAAAAGAACTGAGATAAAGGGACAGACTGCAGAGACTTAGATACAAGGTAATCACAGAGGTAAAAAGTATATTTATACAACCGTAAAAAAACCAAAGCAAATATCCTCTAATACATTGACATGTGCAAGTGATAAAGGAAGCAGCCGCAGAAATCGCTGAGTGTGGCTACAGCAGCATGTAAAAGCACAGACTTAAAGGCATAGAAGCAGAAAGAGCAGACACAGTCGCAACCCAAGCAGAGATTGTGGTGCTCAAAAACCATATGACTCACTCTGTATTCAGGCATGTATCCTCGATCATGCCTTTGCCTATAAGGTACTTCCAGGAATCACGGTGTATCTCTGATGCTCCAAATCCCTCATAGGGTTATGCTTCGCTCACACTGAGTTAAGCCTCTCTCGCTCTCTCGATCTCTCTCTCTCTCTGCGTCCGAAAAACTGCCGACAACAACTGAGCTCCTCTCTAGAGCCAAACAGTTCCCAGACACAGCTGTGTGTAGCCTCACTCTCACTGCTGCAGACCTCACTATATCCTTCCGGTAGTGTAGTCAAGCTACTCTATGCGTGTAGAAGTAATCAAAGAAAGCGGGTACTTCCAGAATGGTTTAAAAGTAAAATTTATTCAAGATACAATAAAAATGTAACGGTAGAGACAAGGTCTGACCTTATCTCTACCGTTACATTTTTATTGTATCTTGAATAAATTTTATTTTCAAACCATTCTGGTAGTACCTGCTTTCTTTGATTTATATAACGTGTTGGTTATGCAAAACTGGGGAATGTGTAATAAGGGGATTATCTATCTTTTTAAACAATAATAATCATGGAGTAGTATGTCCCTTTAAGAGATAAGTGTCAAAAATCCATAAAACAGATTAGTTACCTGTTAAAAGGGACTCCATTAGTTCAAAGGACAAAGTGCACACTTACCGTTCCATGTAATATCCAATGTAATGTCAACTACTCTTCTTGTTATTAATCACAGTTGTCCACAAAGGATTCAAATGTTGCATGGATACTGTTTATAGGGAGATCCTGAAACTTGACAAAGGAGTCAGAAAGCTGGATGGAACTGATATGGAGGAGGATCTGTGAATCATGTGATTTCTGTTGCCGAAAGACAGAGCATGACTACACTCAGAGTATGAAAGCTTTAGCTTTCTACTTACACAACATATTTAACTGCATGTTCTTACTACTGAGAAAGAGCTTCAGGTTACCGGTCACAGCCACAGGACAGACCATCACTAATGCTACAAAGAGGAATGGCAACTTGAAATGTCATCATTCTTGGTAAGAGTCCAAAACAGAAACTATCACCTTATAGCACTTTGTTTAACCCACTTTAGTATATATATATATATGTACAATACAGACTCCTCTGACAATTATCAAGACTGACATATTAGTTGTCGTAATGACTAGCAACATACTTGTACAGGTTTGTTTTGTGAATGAAAGATGTGTGAATACAGTTCTCAATGGTGCATGAACAAGGATATGAATGGTTATAAAAACAATTGAAGCTCAAGTGGGAAGTCTCACACATTTGCTGATTCAACTAGTTTATATGTATCACAGTAGTGCTTGTGTGAACAGTATAAGTGTTCTTTGTATGGACAAGAATTTGATATGTTGTGTTAGTTTTAGTTTACACATTATAATTTGAATTATCCAAAATAATATTTACATAAATATGCACATTAGAACAAGAATCAATAAAAGTGAGAATAAGAATATTCAGTAATACAATTAGAATAAAAAAGATATTAACTAATAGTAAGCAGTATAAGTATTTTTTCATTTTGCAAATAATGATAATTTAATTTTGTTACCATATTGTTAACACATATATAATAAAGGGCCAGATTACGAGATTACACACAAGCAAAAAGGGGTTTATCATGGATATTTGAATGCATCAGGTTTAGCGCTCGTATTATAAGTTGAAAGTAAATGTGATCGCTTGAGCGTAATAGCGATTTACACTAGAATGTTTACTGTGTCCTCAGATGTGTGTGTACATCTGTATTTATGTATTTATATGTGTGTATATGTATTTACAGACAATATATACACATATAAACACATAAATACATGTGAACACACACACACACACACATATATATATATATATATATATATATAGACATGTATATATTAAATGCAGTAGTGCTCTTTGCAATCAAGTAGATGAAAACATATAAAAACATATTTATACAATATTCATATTTAAAGGGACAGTCAACACCAGAATTTTTGTTG
Organism: Bombina bombina; assembly: GCF_027579735.1. NCBI lineage: Eukaryota > Metazoa > Chordata > Amphibia > Anura > Bombinatoridae > Bombina > Bombina bombina. The sequence goes on along the minus strand of NC_069503.1, from coordinate 654,566,174 downwards.
TTTAAAAAGATAGATAATCCCTTTATTACCCATTCCCCAGTTTTGCATAACCAACCCAGTTATAATAGTACATGTTTTACCACTGTAATTTCCTTGTATCTAAGCCTCTGCAGACTACCCCCTTATTTCAGTTATTTTGACAGACTTGCATTTTAGCCAATCAGTACTCACTTCTCGCGTGAGCTACATGTTATCTATATGAAACACATGAACTAACACTCTTTAGTGGTGAAAAATCCACTCAGATTAGAGGCGGCCTTCAAGGTCTAAGAAATTAGCATATGAACCTCCAAGGTTTAGCTTTCAACTAAGAATACCAAAAGAACAAAGCAAAATTGGTGCTAAAAGTAAATTGGAAACTTGTTTAAAATGACATACTCTATTTGAATCATGAAAGTTTATTTTGGACTTAACTGTCCCTTTAATAAAGTGTTATAATGTGTATTTACTGTAAATATTTCACATTTCAATGTTCTATTGTCAAATCAACTAGAAGTTAATATATTCTGGAATCTTTACAAGCGGAATCTCTTGAGCAACTAGTAAAATAACCAACACGTAAAGGATCTATATTAGATTTAGTACTATAGTGGTATAGTATCTGAGGTGTCTATGGGTGAGAACTTAGGCGGTAGTGATCATGAGTCTGTATGGCTTAATATTCAGGCAAAGGTACTGTGCAACCATAGTAAAATAAAAGTCTAACGGCTAGGTTACGAGTTGTGCGTTAAGGTAAAAAAGCAGCGTTAGGAGGTCCTAACGCTGCTTTTTTTATGCCCGCTGCTATTACGAGTCTTGCAGGTATAGGTGTACTGCACACTTCTTTGGCCTTACCGCAAAACGACTTACGTAAACTTTGTAAAGTCTTTTTTCTATGGGACTTCCATAGCGCTGGTATTACGAGTCTGTCCTGGGAGGCCAAAAAGTGAGCGGTACACCCTACCCCGTCAAGAGTCCTAACACATTTAAAAGTCTGTAGTTAAAGGGATACTAAACCCAATTTTTTTCCTTCATGATTCAGATAGAGCATGAGATTTTAAGCACCTTTCTAATTTACTCCTATTATCAATTTTTCTTTGTTCTCATGCTATCTTGATTTTAAAAATCATTACTGTAAGCTTTTGAGCCGGACCATTTTTTTGTTCAGCACCTGGGGAGCACTTGCTTATTTGTGGCTAAATGTAGCAAACCAATCAGCAAGCTCTACCAAGGTGCTGAACTAAAAATGGGCCGGCTCCTAACCTTTTAATATTGCTTTTTCAAATCAAGATAACATGAGAACAAAGAAAATTTGATAATAGGAGTAAATTGGAAAGTTGCTTAAATTGCATGCTCTATCTGAATCCTGAAAGAAAAAATATGGGGTTAGTATCCCTTTAAGAGTTTTACACTACAAAGTCGTAGCATAAAACTCATAACTAAAGTGCTAAAAAGTAGACTAACACCCATAAACTACCTATTAACCCCTAAACCGAGGCCCTCCCGCATCACAAATACTATAATAAAATGTTTAACCCTTAATCTGCCGCTCCTGACATCGCCGCAACTATAATAAACATATTAACCTGTAAACCGCCACACTCCCGCCTCGCAAACACTAGTTAAATATTATTAACCCCTAATCTGCCGTCCCTAACATCACCGCCACCTATCTACATTTATTAACCCCTAATCTGCCACCCCAACGTCGCCGCCACTATACTTAATGTATTAACCCCTAAACCTAAGTCTAACCCTAACCCTAACACTCCCTAACTTAAATTACAATAAATCTAAATAAAATTCCTATCATTAACTAAATAATTCCAATTTAAAACGAAATACTTACCTATACAATTAACCCTAAGCTAGCTACAATATAACTAATAGTTACATTGTAGCTAGCTTAGGGTTTATTTTTATTTTACAGGCAAGTTTGTATTTATTTTAACTAGGTAGAATAGTTATTAAATAGCTATTAACTATTTAATAACTACCTAGCTAAAATAAATACAAAAGTACCTGTGAAATAAAACCTAACCTAAGTTACAATAAGACCTAACACTACACTATAATTAAATAAGTTAACTAAATTAACAACAATTAAATAAAATAAATTAAATTAGCTAAAGTACAAAACAAACAAACAAACACTAAATTACAGAAAATAATAAACAAATTACAAGATATTTAAACTAATTACACCTAATCTAATAGCCCTATCAAAATAAAAAAAATGCCCCACCAAAATAAAAAAAAACCCTAGCCTAAACTAAACTATCAATAGCCCTTAAAAGGGCCTTTTGCGGGGGGCGGAGTGAACGGCTTACCAAGATGGCCATATTCCACTAAGGCTCTCGACACAAGCCGGGTGTAAAGGGCAAATTTCGCACACTATACAACCCATTTTGGTGCTTTGAAGGCAGTAGCTTGTACAAGAAAATGTGCGGAGAACAAAATCTATTTTTTCCTTTTTTTGCCTAACGGCAGCCTGACTAACTAAGTTGCAACGGGACTTGTGAAGGAGAAACGGGGCCCTGAGCTGTGACGCAGTGTAGAGTTGATCGACCTCAGTAACTACATCAACGGGAGTTTACCCGCTCCAGAAGGGATCGCCTCTGCAGACAAGCACCTCTCCCTGAGAGTAAGCCATGGTTAGACCGCTCCATCTCCTTTACTGACTCTTATACCACACACCGGAGGGTCGGGGCTCCACTCCGGTGTGCATAACTGTCACCACCTGCACTCCCCAGGGACTCCCCAACAAGGAGACTATAGGCACTTATTTCAATAGAGTTGACTCTACAAGCAAACACTTCTCTCAGGGGGCAAGCCACTAGTGGCCAGTAACAGCTGACTGTCTGTTTTTTGATCACCCACCGGAGGGCAGGGGATCCACTCCGGTGCACATAATAGCCTCAGCCAGCACCGTTTAGAGACTTTCCTGCACGGGGCTTATAATTATCTCACGGCCCCTAATCTAATCTAAAATTGAACACCACAGCACACTACAAATTCAACAGGTGCAGCTTCATATGCAGCTACGGGTTCTTGAAGTTTATGCAATAAATTTGGAGTAAGCTGAGAACTTAATGTAATAATTGAAGAGTACGCAAACACTTTATCTTGAAGGCCTGGTATTTCTGTTTGAACTCCATATACGTTTGTAATCTGGGATATTTTACAGTGGCTCTTCTTGACTGCCTTAAATGACTTTATTCTGGTGTTTTTCTTTTGCCTGTTGATTTATATATAACTTTTACTGCTGACTCTGCAACACTGATGAACAGATAGCTAGAAGTATGAAAGAGATCAAGCAGAGATATCTGTATTGCCTAACATATAATTTTTATAAAATGGGTTGTATAGCAAAATATACCCTTAGGTTAACACCCGGCTTGTTATTTTGCCCCAACTGTTATTATATTTGTTATCTATTTGATTGTTAATCTCGCTTGCATGTTTTGAAGATTTGACAGAACTTGAAACCTTAAATCACTTTCCCTACTCTTTTTCTTAATCTCTCTTGCTGCAGTCTAGTGTGCTGAGTTTACTAGATCACACTCTCTCCTTCTTCCTCTTGTCCCTTCTTTTTTTTTTTTTTTCCTCTCCCTTTTCTTACCTATCACCTTCCATATCAGGACGTCTCAGACTGATAGACCTCTCCACACCTATATCTGACAATATCACATAGAAGACCTCAGCCTTTTCTAGCTTTGACTCCAGGTCTCAGATTTAGACATGAGTACCTTAACAGTAGCCAGCCAGAATGTGAAGGGGTTTCATTCTGCTGGTAAACGATCAATAGCATACCACAACTTCCATAAAAAGCATATCGACATAATTATGACACAGGAGACTCACTTCAAAAGACATAGGGAACTCCAGTTAGCCACGAGGTACTATGATAAACACTACCTTAGCTCTGGACCGAGTAAGAGGAATGGAGTCAGTATCTCCATTAGACGGAATGTTTCTTTTGAACTCCTGCAGAAGTATTCGGATAGAGAGGGGAGATTATTGATTTTGGTCGTGCTATGCTTTGGTCGACCGATCACCCTAGCTAATGTCTATGCCCCAAACAGACCTACAACCTTCTTTTACAGATCAGTCATCAACAAAATATTAGATATTTCTAAAGGACCTGTCATACTGGGAGGGTATTTCAATTTTACACTGAACCCAGTCTTAGACAACTCAACAGGGAAATCGTATCTTAGTAACAGTTTATTAAAAGCCAATTGTACCACACTACACTCCATTTCCCTATTTGATACCTGGAGGATAGCCCACCCCACGCAGAAGGATTATACATTCTTTTCTCACCCCCAACATACTTATTCCCGAATGGACTATATCATGTGCAATCAAGCATTTTTAACTGACCTAATTTACTCCAAAATAACCCATACACCTTGGTCGAGATCATAGCATGGTTCTCTCCTCCTTTCACTTGTATACTAGGCCTAAAAACACTTTAAATTGGAGATTGAACAATTCTATTTTAATACACTCTGACACACTAGACGAGTTAACTAAGGCTACGGATGAATATTTTTGGATAAACAGACCAGAAGACACGTCTGCTGCGAATAATTGGGAGGCGTACAAATGTTATATTAGAGGGTATCTGATAAAACATGCTGCTAAATTGCGGAAATTAAGCTTGACCCAATTCTCTTCTCTGATGACCGAACTAGAGAGAGCAGACACTCTTCATAAGGCAGATCCGTCTTCCCCCCAAACGCTTTTGAATCTCTCCTTAGCATGGGAAAACCTTAATAAATATTTAACCCAAAAAGTGCATCTAAGAGCTCTCACTACCAAGGCCAAATTCTTTGCTGAGAGTAACAAAGCGGGTCGCTTACTAGCCAGGTCCTTGAAAAAGTAGCGCTTTAACTCCTTTGTAAGAAACATTATACATCCCTCAGGCAGGCTAGTTAACCAAAATGAAGATATTGCCAATTCCTTTGTTTTGTATTATTCTAAGCTTTATAATCTTAACCCTACCATAACACAAGAAAAACTCAGTAGTATAGAGAAGTACTTATGCACTTTAAAGGCCCCGAAACTTACAGATGAAGATAGACTATCTCTAGACTTCCCTATAACACTTCAAGAAATTATAAATACCATAAAAGCTCTCCCTAATGGCAAATCCCCCAGTCCGGACGGCCTAACAACCAAATTTTTTCAATTATTTCTCCTCCAATTAGGCCCACCACTGCATGCATTGTTTACCTCAATAGATAGAGCTGAGACCTTTTCTAATTCACTACTGGAAGCCCTTATCACGGTCATTCCGAAAGCAGATAAACCGAGCAATCAGGTGGGTAATTTTAGGCCTATTTCACTGTTAAACGTCGATATAAACATCTATGCTAAAATACTTGTGAATCGTATGAATAACATATTACCAAGTATTATCCATCCGGATCAGGTGGGGTTTGTCAGGGGGAGAGAAGCAAAAGACAACACGGTCAGAGTATTATACTCCCTACAGACCTCTCATGATAATAAGACCCCTCTCACTCTTTTATCCACAGACGCAGAGAAAGCTTTCAACAGGGTCAACCGGCACTTTATGTGGGGGACCCTGTCGAAATTTGGCTTCTCTGACACCTTTCTGTCAAGAATCCAGGCCCTATACTCGAGTCCTCAAGCCAGGGTTCAAGTGAATGGCACTGTCTCCCAATCCTTCTCTATAATGAATGGCATCCACCAGGGGTGCCCGTTGTCCCCTTTATTATTTGCTATAACAATTGAGATTTTGGCCATAAACATCAGAGAAAATATAGGTATACTTGGAATACAATATGATCACGTTATTCAAAAATTTCTGCTGTTCGCGGACGATATAATCTTCACTCTTCAATCCCCTTCCACTTCCCTTCCTGCCCTGACACAGACTCTAGAATCATATGGCCAGGTTTCTGATTTCTCCATAAATATGGAGAAGTCGGGGATAATGCTGTTAAACACGCCTTCACAGGAGGTGGATTTCATAAGAAACCACACTTTATTTAAAATAACTGATAAACTTAAATACTTGGGCCTTGTGATCCCCAGTAACAACCAACTCCTCTTCCAATCTAATTTTATAAGTCTTCAGCGCTCAGTAACAACTCTTCTTGAGGGTTGGCATAAACAGGGACACTTGTCCTGGTTGGGACGAATAAACACCATTAAAATGACAATAATACCAAAATACCTATACCTTTTCCAGGCTTTGCCGTTGGCCCTCCCGAATTCATATTTACATGCACAACAGAGACTCCTCAATTCTTTCATTTGGTCTTACAAAAAGCCTAGAGTTTCTCAAAACACTCTTTATCTGAGTAAGGAAAAAGGGGGACTTAATGTACCGAGCCATATGAATTATTATAGAGCTGTTCACTTGTCAAGGGTGATCTCTTGGTCCCACTCCTATCCCAGCGCATTGTGGCTACAGGTCAAGAGCTCCCTGCTACGACTTAAAAACATGAGGGATTTAGCTTGGTTGCCTAGAACCCACATACCATCTTTGGCATATCAGAATAACTATGTTAAGGCCACTCTCGATGTCTGGGACTACGTTATCATGCACACTAAAGGAATTTCTACTTCAGTTTCCCCTCTTACTCCACTTTTGGGTAACCAAATTTTCCTTCATCACCTCTCTTTCAACCACTTGAATGACACAGAGCGCTTGCAAAACCTACCCATCTATATACTGTCAGACACAGGTGCACAATTGGTATGCATACTTCCAGATTAGACATGCACTTAATACTAGTGAGCACAAGTCCAATATTTTCAGACCGTTATCGTCTTTTGAGCGACTTTGCACAAATCCTGAACTTAAGAGAAATCACCTCTCAATAACATATAAAATTCTAAAAGAGTTCCTCCTTACACAAAAACCTACATACACACTGAAATGAAGCACAGAATTGACAGAGACTGTGGATGACGATGACGGGAAGCTATTCTTCAAGTCCTCTCACTCAGCTTCTTCCTCACTAATTATAGCTGAAGTGAACTATAAAATCTTAGCTTGATGGTACTTGACCCCGCAGCGTCTCAGATGTATTTATCCATCAGCCTTATCGGCATGTTGGAGGCGATGTGGAGGTATAGGTTCTATGGCTCATATCTGGTGGGATTGCCCACTCATCTCTGACTTCTGGAGATAGCTAGAAACTAGTATAAATAAGATATTAAGTTCACATATAACCCTCAGCCCCAGCCTTATCCTCTTGAACCTCCCCCCGATACTCCACTGTGCATACTGCAAAAAACTGTTTCAGCTGATGCTAGCTTGCGCAAAAAGATTGATACCCAGACTTTGGAAAACCCAACTGATCCCTACGCACACTCAGTGGATATCGGAGGTAGAGTATATACTAACCCTTGAAAAACAATGCTACTACTACAAGGGTAAACAGGATTTTATTACAGACATGCTTTTTATCTGGGAACAGGGTATATCTGAACTTGTGGCCTAGTTACTTGAAAGACTGCCCTCTCGTGGCAGAATCTACTCCTTGGGATCAGAGGGTATATAGACTAATATATGACTTACTTATGTGTATACTTTCGAGACTTCTGAGACGCCTGATCCCCTTTCCTCTCCCTGCTCCTCCCCCTTTTTTTTTTTCTTCTCCTCCCCCCCTGCCTCCTTTCTGTCTACCGGTGGAGCTGTTTTCAAGAGATTTTGTTTGCAATTTGTTGCTTTCACAAAATAGTTTAAAGAAAAACTGGGTAAATTGATAACACCCATTGTAACTTTCTTTTCTGTATTCAACATTCTGTAGTTTTTGTGAATGTTTTATGGATACCTCTCTGTTTATTCTATAAACCCAATAAAAAAAAAATTTAAAAAAAAAAGAGCCTTTTGCGGGGCATTGCCCAAAAGTATTTAGCTCTTTTACCTGTAAAAAAAATACAAACACCCCCCCCAAAAGTAAAACCCACCACCCACACAACCGACCCCCCAAATAAAATACTATCTAAAAAAACCTAAGCTCCCCATTGCCCTGAAAAGGGTATTTGGATGGGCATTGCCCTTTAAAGGGCAGATAACTCTTTTGCGGCCCAAACCCTAATCTAAAAAATAAAACCGACCCAATACACCATTAAAAAACCTAACACTAACCCCCTGAAGATCGACTTACAGTTCTGAAGACCGGACATCCATCCTCAAGGAAGCGGCAGAAGTCTTCATCCAACTAAGCCGAAGTCCTCATCGAAGCCGGGCGAAGTGGTCCTCCAGACGGGCAGAAGTTTTCATCCAGACGGCATCTTCTATCTTCATCCATCCAACGCGGAGCGGCTCCATCTTCAAGACATCCGACGCGGAGCATCCTCTTCAAACAAAGTCTTTTTACTGAATGACGGTTCCTTTAAGTGAAGTCATCCAAGATGGCATCCCTTAGATTCTGATTGGCTAAGGAAAAAAAGCAGCATTAAGAGGTCCTAACGCTGCTTTTTTACGCCCGCTGCTATTACGAGTCTTGCAGGTATAGGTGTAACGCACACTTCTTTGGTTTTACTGCAAAAAAACTTGCGTAAACTTCGCAAAGTCTTTTTTCTATGAGACTTCCATAGCGCTGGTATTATGAGTCTGTCCTGGGAGGCCAAAAAGTGAGCAGTACACCCTACCCCGTCAAGAGTCCTAACGCATTTAAAAATCAGTAGTTAAGAGTTTTACACTACAACGCCGTAGCATAAAACTCATAACTAAAGTGCTAAAAAGTACACTAACACCCATAAACTACCTATTACCCCTAAACCGAGGCCTTCCCGCATCACAAACACTATAATAAAAATTTTAACCCCTAATCTGCTGCTCCGGACATCGTCACAACTATAATAAACATATTAACCCCTAAACTGCCACACTCTCGCCTCACAAGCACTAGTTAAATATTATTAACCCCTAATCTGCCATCACTAACATTGCCGCCACCTACCTGCATTTATTAACCCCTAATCTGCCGCCCCCAACGTCGCCGCCACTATACTAAATGTATTAACCCCTAAACCTAAGTCTAACCCTAACACTAAATCTAAATAAAATTCCTATCATTAACTAAATAATTCCAATTTAAAACAAAATACTTACCTATAAAATAAACCCTAAGCTAGCTACAATATAACTAATAGTTACATTGTAGCTAGCTTAGGGTTTATTTTTGTTTTACAGGCAAGTTTGTATTTATTTTAACTAAGTAGAATAGTTATTAAATAGTTATTAACTATTTAATAACTACCTAGCTAAAATAAAGATAACTTTACCTGTAAAATAAAACTTTACCTAAGTTACACTAACACCTGACACTACACTACAATTAAATCAATTACCTAAATTAAATACAATTAAATAAATTAAATTTAATTAAATTAGCTAAATCACTAAAATAACAAACACTGAATTACAGAAAATAAAAAACAAATTACAAGATATTTAAACTAATTACACCTAATCTAATAGCCCTATCAAAATAAAAAAGCACCCCCAAAATAAAAAAAACCCTTGCCTAAACTAAACTATCAATAGCCCTTAAAATGGCCTTTTTCATGGCATTGTCCCAAAGAAATCAGCTCTTTTACCTGTAAAAAAAAAATACAAACAACCCCCCCAACAGTAAAACCCACCACCCACACAACCATCCCCCCAAATAAAAAGCTAACTATAAAAAAACTAAGCTCCCCATTGCTCTGAAAAGGGCGTTTGGATGGGCATTGCCCTTAAAAGGGCATTTAGATCTATGTCAGGCCAAAAGCCCTAACCTAAAAAATAAACCCACCCAAAACACCCTTAAAAAAATCCTAACACTAACACTTGAAGATTCACTTACCGGGAGAAGTCTTCATCCAAGCGGCAAGATGTCTTTAACGAAGCCGGCAGAAGTGGTCCTCCAGATGGGCAGAAGTGGTCCTTCTATCTTCATCCTTCCGGCGCGGAGCAGGTCCATCTTCAAGACATCTGACGCAGAGCATCCTCTTCATCCGACGGACTAACGACGAATGAAGGTACCTTTAAATGATGTCATCTAAGATGGCATCCCTTAGATTCAGATTGGCTGATAAAATTCTATCAGCCAATAGGAATTAAGGTAGAAAAAATCCTATTGGCTGATTGGATCAGCCAATAGGATTGAGCTCGCATTCCATTGGCTGATTGGAACAGCCAATAGAATGCGAGCTTAATCCTATTGGCTTGATTAAGACTTCTGCCCATCTGGAGGACCACTTCTGCCCATCTGGAGGACCACTTCTGCCAGCTTAGTTGAGGACATTTTGTCATTTGGATGAAGACTTCTCCCGGTAAGTGAATCTTCGGGGGTTAGTGTTAGGATTTTTTTAAGGGTGTATTGGGTGGGTTTATTTTTTAGGTTAGGGCTTTAGGCCTGCAATAGAGCTAAATGCCCATTTTGGGAGTTGGTTGTGTGGGTTGTGGGTTTTACTGTTGGGGGGTAGTTTGTATTTTTTGTTACAGGTAAAAGAGTTGATTTCTTTGGGGCAATGCCCCGCAAAAGGCCCTTTTAAGGGCTATTGATAGTTTAGTTTTTGCTAGCGTTTTTTTTATTTGGGGGGGGGGGGGGTTTATTTTTATAGGGCTATTAGATTAGGTGTAATTAGTTTAAATATCTTGTAATTTGTTTTTTATTTTCTGTAATTTAGTGTTTTGTTTCTTTTGTGATTTAGCTAATTTAATTTAATTTATTTAATTGTATTTAATTTAGGTAATTGATTTAATTGTAGTGTAGTGTTAGGTGTTAGTGTAACTTAGGTTACATTTTACAGGTAAATTTGTCTTTATTTTAGCTAGGTAGTTATTAAATAGTTAATAACTATTTAATAACTATTCTACCTAGTTAAAATAAATACACACTTGCCTGTAAAATAAAAATAAACCCTAAGCTAGCTACAATGGAACTATTAGTTATATTGTAGCTAGCTTAGGGTTTATTTTATAGGTAAGTATTTAGTTTTAAATAGGAATTATTTAGGTAATAATAGTAATTTTTATTTAGATTTATTTAAATTATATTTAAATTAGGGGGTGTTAGGGTTAGAATTAGGTTTAATAAATTTAGAATAGTGGCTGTGACGTTGGGGGCGGCAGATTAGGGGTGAATAAGTGTAGGTAGGTTGCGACATTGGGGGCAGCAGATTAGGGGTTAATAAATATAATGTAGGTGTTGGCGATGTTGGGGGCATCAGATTAGGGGTTAATAAATATAATGTAGGTGGCAGCAATGTCCGGAGCGGCAGATTAGGGGTTAATAAGTATAATGTAGGTGTCGGCGATGTCGGGGGCGGCAGATTAGGGGTTAATAAGTGTAAGATTAGAGGTGTTTAGACTCAGGGTTCATGTTAGGGTGTGAGGTGTAAACATAACTTTAGTTTCCCCATAGGAATCAATGGGGCTGCGTTACTGAGATTTACGCTGCTTTTTTGCAGGTGTTAGACTTTTTCTCAGCCGGCTCTCTCCATTGATGTCTATGGCGAAATCGTGCACGAGCACGTATGACCAGCTCACCGCTGACTTAAGCAGCGCTGGTATTTAAGTGTGGTATGGAGCACAATTTTGCTCTACGCTCACTTCTTGCCTTTTAACGCTGGGTTTGTAAAAACCTGTAATACCAGAGCTGCAGGTAAGTGAGTGGTGAGAATAAACTGTACGTTAGCACCGCAGAGCTCATAACACAAAACTCGTAATCTGGCCATATGTCTCTTCAATATATAATACTTTTTTTCTGAACCGTGCTGCAGATATTAATTTTACCATGAAAATTGCTAGAGATATATTTTGTTTATCATACACACATATGGCTGTATCTATAACTGATATTAAACCAGATTTTTATTTAAACAAAGTAGACAGTTGCCTAAGTTTACATGACCTGCAAGAATTTAGCTACAGTTTAGCAGCTATTATACAAAAAAAGTTAAGCAACTTAAGGACAGTTTTTTTCATTTACTTTGCTCATTTTATTGGACATAAAAGTTACATTTTAATTTCTATATCTCACACTTCCCAGTTCCTGAATTGTAGTGCAGTTGTTATTGGTATTAGGATTTGTATCTCTTATATGACATCCCTGTGTCTCTAAATTAACTTTAATTACCACATGTGTCTTCATAACAATGAAAGAATTTAACCATTTAAAACTGTCCCTTTCTTTGCACAATGTGCAGGGTTCTGCAGTCAAATGATAAACCACTTTAAAACCAGGGAAAGTACCTTATCTTCATTAATTGTGCATTGTTACAACAAGTGCAATTTGTAGATGGTTTTTAAAGCAAAATTAGGCATGCTAAATAACAAATTGTAGTAATTACACCTTTTGTGTGGGGAATACTATCTTCAAGATGTATCAGCCTAGAATCTCCAACATACTTTTCAACATTCATTGATGGCTTTTTCAAGGATGTTAATAAAGAACAGTTCTTGTTTCACAGGAGATTCAATCTAAGAAACACATACCTTAGAGTATAGTAGCTCTACTCTATGTGAGTAAAACCCTTTATGGATTCAATTCTGAACTGTTTTTAATAGTTTTACATTATGTTTTCGTTGAGGTGAAATAGGACCCTCTTCCTGAAATGTTATAATGAACAACTAGATATATAAATATTTTTTTTTATTTAAGTAAATTTGTCATGTATAGTGGAATATGATAGAATTATTTAGACCTAAATGTGTAACCAATGTTGAGGATAAATCACCCTACTGATATGTGTATTAGTGTTTGAATATCATGCTATTTATTCCATATAAAACGGAGTAGGTAATATATGATTACCTTTGTGTTATGTTTAATATACATCATCAAAATAGGAAGTCTTACAAACTATTCAATATGGTTCATCAGTATGAAATCCTTACTCCAACTTTCACATGGTTATGATGTAAAAAGGGGGCTCCCACATAAAGAAACATAGCTCTCTGGAATGCAGACTCTCGTTGGGAGAACAAATATGACAAGGAGCTCCAACAAATATTTTTATTTTTATTTATTTTAAGCACATAAATATTAAATACTGCTTTAGTGTGCCTTACCTTGCAATTACTTCTAGCTTTGTTTACTTGTCTTTTTTTTTCTATTGATGCAAAAAGCCCATTGTGTATTTTTAAGACAAATGCCACAGCTAGCAATTTGTAAGATAAAACATTGAGATCTGCATGTTTAGAAAATACAATGAATGCTTAGAAAATACAATGAAACCTGTGAAAAACTTTAGATTCATCCACGATCACCCTTGTTTAGCCCAATTACTAGGGATGCAAGAATCATATTACAATAGAAAAAACAAAGTCTGAATTTAGATTTTTATTATGATTTTAACTTCATTTTTTTAAATAAAATTCTATATTTAATACGTTTAAATATGATTTTTATTTGTATAGTTAAAATAAAAATGTACTTCATAATGTAATTTTGCATCTTTCTTAATACTTTTAATACAAATTTTAATGTGCATTATTAATAATCTAACTGCTGAATATATTGAGCACTATACGTATTGTAAAGCAAGGACTCTCCTTATCCAAAATTGTAGGTCAGGCCTCTTAGTGGGATACACATCTATCAAATTCAAATTTGCCTGTAGAGAATCCCTTAAAGAACCTTGTAGCCCTGATGGATATTTTTAGAGAATCTTGCGTAAGAAGAAGAATTTAAAGAAATTGATATTTAGAAAGAAAATAGCAGTTTATTGACTATTTATTAGACTGGCACTGAAAAAGGTGGAAGTAAAAAAAAAAAAAGGAAATATTAATAAAGAGATAAAGAGATCAATAAAATATAGTTTATAGAACTGAGTATTTTTATAACACTATTTAGATTTTGATTAAGGTGATCATTATGGAATTGACCTATAGGTGTCACTGTTGGATTTTCAATGTGGGTTTGTGTGGTGGATTTTTTTTTTTCTAATATGGAGTAGCCTATTTGAGTGTTGTACAGTGGTTGTTAGCTATACCATGGCCATGGCCCTGTTGAGCTTAAGTAAGTAAAGTTTTTAAGGCCAATAAACGCTTACCTGTGTTTCTGCACAATGCCATTAAGGCATTGCATAAGTGAACTAGCTAATATCAGTTTTTCTTTGGATAAATATCTACATGGCATGTTGGGGAGGGGGGATTCCTGAGATATCTCTACCTGAGGGTTAGACAGGAAAATACAACCCTTACTGCCAAAACTGGAATTACGAAGAGACTGGGTGTTGCACTTTGCATTGAAGTATAACATTGGTCCTGTTAAAGCTCTCTTATATCAATTAATTACAATTAAAAATAAATATGTTGGGGGCGGAGCCAACCGCCAAGCTAGCAAGACGTGCCACTACAGAGCTCCTGATGGCAGGTTACTAAAATTAATATTTATGGAGTTCTAAGTACCTAAATAACCTGTACTCTTTTCCTGGCATACCCTCAGGAAACGAACTGCACATATAGAGATGGCACTTCTAACTAAAGAGAACTTCCACAATGAGGTTCAACGCATGCTGGAACACCTAGCATGGCGGATGGAAGAAAACTTTGGTGACATCTCAGCAACCCTAAGATTAGTCACTTATAAATCATCTGAGCCACAAATTCTACTAAGCGAGAAACTACCCGCACATACGCCGCTGACCGGAACTGTTACTGCCCCACCCGCTACAGGAGCAGACTTCAGAGACAAGAGTAATGGCGTATCCCGACAACATGAGGCTGTTTCCTCAGAGCCTGCAAGCCCCCACGGACACCTACGCCTGAAGCACTGGTATTCCTGGTCTTCAACTACTCCTTGTGCCGAGGTAAATACCGTGCTGCTAACTAAACAACTCGTAGCTACATCCCTGGTCCCTATCTCTAACTTACCCAGAGGAGCCTCCACTTGGCTGGATGGGGTGATGTCAGCTGAGACAGAAGCGGCTGGTGCGTATGTGATGAAATTGCCGCTGGCTCACGCACGGATTTCCTCTGTCCCACAGTTGAGAAGCTGCGGTGAAGATTTTTCTGAGATGGCAAGCTCCGGTCTGCGACAGGGAATCAAACGGCTGCACTTTCGTATGCTCGCTGGAAGCCTTCAGAACCCCTTTGATCCAGGTGGCTAGTATTGTATCTTCCCCCCCTGCTGCGTAGCCAAAACCAGTGGCATTGGTGTAGTGGTCTGTGAACTCTTACACATGTTGAGTGATATGCGGTATGGACTCTATAGAGACTGTTTAACTTTAAAGCTCTCTTACCAGTGAACCTCCATATACCATGCATACAGCTTGTTTCCGCATAATCTAACTGGCAGAATATACACTCTGAGATTTCTAGTGCGCAGTCGGGGGGTAGCCCATTCTTCAGATGATGACTTCTGGGCCTGAAAGTTTGGAACTTATTGTTTTAGACAATATAATATTGCCCTTATGTTGCTGACCGCATGGCAGTTATCTTTACAATTTATAATGTTCAGTTGACCATTTTGAGACATGTTAGCAGAAGTGTAGTACTCTTGCTGTCCATTTATATAAATGTATGCATTAATGCTCAGCGCTCTAACCTTCATAATCCTGCTGATTTTAAAGGCCATAATTCTCTGCAGTTTTTTTTTTTGTTTTTTTTTTTGGGAGCATGTCAGTCTATATACCTACTAGTTTACAGTTGCTTATTTTCCCCATGTGTTTATTTGCAGGTCTTGTGGTTCTACCACTTAAACCCCTCATTACTTATGTTTATATTCATCCCACTTAGATGCTGGCTATGGATTCTTGGAAAAGTATATTTATGTGCTTGTATAGCTTTACTAGTACTGTGACCTCCCTAACATATTTTTCCCGTATCCTGTTATACCTCAGCAGGGGTTTGAATCACTAATGTGGTCTACGCATAACTACATTCTTAAGGGGATGATTAATAATAGATCCCCCTTTGATTAGGGTTATTTTATTTACTGATTGACCGCAGACTATTCTACTTATACCCCCTTCTTAAAACACATGTCCTATACGTATCTGTTCCAAGTGTTATGGTTGAAATCCTGGTTAACAGACAATTAGTGAATATCTTAGATAACAACTTCCCTATATATGCTGACTGGAGTACTCCTTTAACCCTTTTGAAAGTCCAAAAATTACATATAGCCACGGTACTATAGTTGTGTATTTTATAAATCAGTCTGCAGCTGTACATATAAGCTTTTAATTTAGAGTCAGTACTGAGACATTAGCACTAATAGTATTGAGGTACCATCATCTACTCTTACCCCTGCTCCTATGTTATCTTATAGCTCGGTAGTAGTTGCCTGTATTGCTTAATAGATATTTTTGCTCTATTTTACCCCTAGGTATACTGATCCTAATATCCAGTGGTACTCTTCAGCTGTGAGTTGTACCCATAACAAGCAATAAAATACAGCCATTAACAGCGAAACATTTAGACTACATGACAGAACAGGTCATTAATTGTAACTGCTTTTTAAGTCGCCCCATACAACATATCACCTTTGCAGTTAACATATAGATTTTCATGCCACATATTGCCTGGCTCTATTGGGGTTAGATTAGGTTTAAGCTTCCATACAATAACAGTTAAGCTCCTAATACAGCTCTACAGGCTTCTGCAGCTAGCCCAGACTCACTTCAGCACTTAGACTCCCTGTCTAATTCACAATTCTATTGCAGAGGGAGCTTCACTTGTAAAGCCCCACTATCAACATACACTTAATATGTTTCCAAACCACTCTATTTGCTAATACGATAGTGAACTCTGATATATAATTTTATCATACTAGGGCATATTAGCCTATAGTCCAACAAACTACCAATGTTACTGCAAAATGTTAGTGTTACATATGCTAACTATTCCTAAGCCTAGTTGTGGCAATTCTGGGAGTTACTAGCTGTGAGGTTATAGGTGCTGGTATTGTTGTTATAGATACATTATAGTATGTCTTGCTTGTTAGTAAATATATCTACCATAGACATTTCCTACACTGCTCACTTTCTGTTACAACTGAGCCCCTCTCCTCCCTTTCCCGCCGGTACTGGTTGTCTGCGGGTCATATCCCTTCCCCTTTTACCCACATCGTCTATAGCTGACATTTCCCCAGGAGAGGAGCTCACTCAGAAGTCCCTTATATTCCATACATACTAATATCTCCCCCCTCCACATACCCTTCTTAAGAGCTACCTTTACTTCTCTTATTGATAGTCTCTTAACTAAACATATAAATTATAATACCCTAAGCAACTTTTGCCTACAAACTTGATATAATAATTGGCTCCGTCCTCCACCCCCCCTCCATCCCCCCCTACTCTAATTTGAGCGGCTCTTGCCCGCTGCATCCCCCTACCCCATAAAACTACGGAGCTACCTCCTCCCTAGCCCTATCCTTAGTTGAATAGATATCTTAATCTTTTCCTTACATAGCTGGGAGAGGACCATTACCGACTATTTTATATTAATGATTCTCTACAATAAAACTGAAGTCTTTCTGCGAGACAGCCCACAGGGTATAGTAACGTTTGAGATAGGTGAATATATTGTGTTACTAACTATACTATGTAAACATGGATATGTAAATGTTTTGGGGCTTACCCCATATTTTGTATCTTTTTATGACTTCAATAAAAATTATTTGAAAAAAAAAAAAAAAAAAAATATGTTTGTACACATGTTAAGCTAATGGCTAATAGTAAATATAGTTTAAAAATTAGTTACAGTTTAGTTTTGAGGACCACATGAAAAACCTGTCTCTAAATCAAAATTAGTTAAAGGGACACTCAAGTCAAAATAAACTTTTATGATTCAGACAGAACATGCAATTTTAAGGCACTTTCTAAATTACTCCCATAATCAAATTTCGCACAGTCTTTTTATGTTCACACTTTCTGGGGAACAAGATCCTACTGAGCATGTGCACAAGCTCACATGGTATAGGAATACTAGTCTGTGATTGGCTGATGTCTGTCACATGATACAGGGGGCCGGAAAATGTAAGAAAAAATAAATTTGTCAGAAAATCCTTTAACTACAAAACATTGCACATAAAAGGGGTAAATCCAGATTTGTTATTTACAGCACATTAAAGAATATGAGACTAAATGGAAGCCTGCTATCTTAGCTTTATTTTAGAAACTTCCTTTTCTTCTGACCTTATCAGGTATTTTAATGCTGTGTGCACACTGCAGTGCAGACAGCCTTGTAAATAAAGGAACTGAACTGACTGGACAATATTGTAAATATATGTCACAGATATGACTAAAATAATAGAACCATCTTCATTAGGCCATTATCTTTATAATTAAAATTCAACTTGACTAGGAAAGCATTGACTTGTTTTAATAGTTCTAAGTTATTCTTTCCATATATAAAACAATAATATAATATATAATAATAATAATTTGTGATTTATATAGCGCTTTTCTCCCTGTGAGACTCAAAGCACTTTACAAATATACCAACATAAGACATAAAAGTTAGGAGTTTCTGAAGGTCAGATAAGCGCACTGAATGCCTGATGGAAGAGGTGGGTCTTTAGCTTTTTTTAAAAGTCTATAAGGACGGTGCCTCTCTGATTGCACACGGTAAAGAGTTCCAGAAAGTTGGGGTAGCGTGGCCAAATGCTCTGGAGCCTGAGTTTGTCCTTATTCTTGGCACTGAGAAGAGGGATGTGTTGGCTGACCTAAGTGAACGGGATGGGATGTAGGGTGTCAGCAGCTCTTTCAGGTACTGTGGGCCTTGGTTGTTTAAGGCTTTGAAGGTCAGCAGGCCAATTTTAAAATATGTTTGCCATTTAATTGGAGGCCAATGCAGGGAGTGGAGAACAGGTGTTATGTGGCAGGAGCGAGTTTGATTGGTCAAAAGTCTGGCTGCTGCATTTTTGTACTGTCTGAATGCGATGGAGTTCTTTTTTTGGGAGGCCCAAGTAGAGTGCAGTAATCTAGCCTAGAGGATACAAATGCATGGATTAATGTTGGCATATCATCCGGTGGAATTAAGTGTTGTATACTGGCTATGTTTTTCAGATGAAAGTAGGCAGATTTTATTACAGAGGAAATCTGCTGTTTAAAAGATAGTCCAGCATCAATCAGCACTCAGAGGTTTCGTACCTTTGCTGAACTAACGAGTTTAGAGCCTCCAAGCTCCAGGCCAGATGGGTGATCGTGGGATATTTTTGATGCCCGGGGTCCCCTCACCAAGAGTAACTCTGTTTTGTCTGGGTTCACTTTAAGACAGCTAGCATTCATCCATTCTTCCATTCTATGAGGTCTGTTAAGCAATTGTTTATGCGGCATGCTGGGTCTGTAGTATCTGGAGCAAAGGAGAAGTAGAGTTTTGTGTCATCAGCGTAACAATGATACCTTAGGCCATGTCGGTTAATGATGTCCCTCAGTGGTAGTAAGTAAATTGCGAATAGCATGGGAGACAGGATAGATCCTTGTGGAACTCCGCAGGCCAGTTCTGTTGGTGCTGATGAGCTTGATCCTGATATTACTCTTTGTGATCTACCAGAGAGGAAAGATTTAAACCAGTTAACGACTGTGCCTCCTAGACGACAGATGTACTGCAAGTGCTCTATTAGAATCCTATGGTCAATGGTGTCAAATGCAGCTGAGAGATCCAGGAGGATTAGAATGGAGTAATCACCTTTGTCTCTTGCCATGAGGAGATCATTTAGCACTCAGACTAGCGCTGTTTCTGTGCTGTGGCGGCATCTGAAGCCTGACTGGAAAGGATTGAATATGTTTAAGTGTGATAGATGGGCTTCCAGTTGAGTTGCCACTACTTTTTCAATTACTTTCCCCATAAATGGGAGGTTGGATACTGGTCTGTAATTAGTCATGCAGTCTGGGTCTAATAAAGGTTTCTTTAGGAGTGGTTTTACCACAGCTTCTTTTAGAGGATCTGGGAAGTCTCCTGTTTTTAATGAACACTGCACTATTTTTGTGAGGATTGGGGCGAGTGTTTAAATGCATCCAGATATGAGCTGAGTTGGAGCAGGGTCTAAGTCACATGTAGTAGGGTGAAACTTTTGTATGGTGTTTTTAACTCCTTTTATATCCACATTTGTAAAAGTGGCCCATAAACTGGGGCAATCTGGCATTCCATTGTAGTGGTTCTGGTGTGTAACTGTTTGGCCTGCTGTGATAGCAGTTCGGATTGAGGAAATCTTGTCTCTGAAGAAGTTCGCAAATGCTTCACATTTATCCTGAGAAAAGTTGGTAGGGCTAAGCATGCATGCTGGTTTGCAAAGCCTTTCTACTGTGCAAAACAGTTGCCTGGGTATATTGTGGGAGAGTGCAATTTTGCGTGATAAAAATGAAGATTTTTTCTTAGTTATCTTGGATTGATATTTATTCAGATGTTTGGTAAGAGCGGCTTTATCCTCTGGATCATGTGTTCTGCGCCACTTTCTCTCGAGCTTACGTCCTGTTCTTTTCATTTCTCTGATGGAGCTATCAAACCACGTGCATTGTTGTGGGTTTGGACAGTGCGTATGCGAGATGGTGCAATGCTTTCTAGGGTGTCTCTCATGGTTTTGTTGTAGAGTCGGACTAAGGAGCTGGGGTCTTCGCAGGTGTCCATTAGTTCACTTAGATCCATATGTGATGCTACATCCAGTGGTGTCACCCCTTTTAATGAGCAGTGTTTGACCAGGTTCTGAGGCTGGTGTCTGGTTGATTGTGATACAATGGAGAAGTGAATGGAGTTGGGGTCTGACCAGGTAACTGGGTTTACACTTACTGGTGACACTTCTAGTCCAGACTGAAACACTAGATCAAGTGTATCACCTTTTCTGTGGGTGGGAGTGGTGACGATTTGTGTAAAGCCGAGTGTACTCATCAAGCTGAGGAGATCCTGCCCAAGCAGGGATAGGGTGTTGTCGATCCAAGTATTGAAGTCTCCTAATATAAACCATCTGGGGTGTTCTAGGATTAAGCCACCCAAAAGGTCTGGGAGTTCCTGAAGAAATCTCTTCCCATCTCCTGGGGGTCTGTATATTAGCAGTATTCGGAATCCTCTCTCTATTGAGAGGCTGGCAGCTACACATTCAAAAGATTGGGTTTTGTGGACTGATATTGGTCTGGGATTTAAGGATGATTTTGCACAGATCATAACTCCGCCTCCCTAGCGATCTTGTCTCGGGCGGTGGAACACTGTGTAATTGTCTGGAATATCTGCCTCTAGAATAGGCCCTGCATTTTCATCTAACCATGATTCTGTGATGCATGCTAATTCGCATTCTTCAATAAGGTTGGAAATAATAGCTGTTTTGTTCTTTATTGATCTGGCATTGCATAGGATTGCTCTGATAGGACAGTCTTTGGATTCTGAGTTTTTGCTCTGTACTTTGGAGACAGTGTGTCTTCTAATAGGGATCACACAAAGAGATTTTCTTGATTTGATAGTGCAGTTTTTGTGGCTTTTAGGTTGGATCACTTCAATTGTGCTTGTGGGTGGACAGGGTGGTGGGGCAGCTGTGATAGTGTCAGGATGTAGAACTTTAAAATTTGTTTTTCCTCCACGACAGCCCCTGTCAGTCCTTTTGAAAATGCTGAGTGATTTTAGGGTAGCCACTAGTGAGGGACTGAGTGCTGCGACCGCTTTTTGGGGTCTTAAGGAGTGCAGATGTGAGGGCGTATAGGTGGTCATTCCCTCTGCAGTGAAGGGGTTAAAATAGCTTCTAGTATTTGCAGGAATGTTAGTAGTGGGGGCTGGTTACATTGCCCTGCTCTATAGTATTCAGGCCAGCTCTATAGAATTCAGGCCAGAGTGAGGTGTGAGATTTTGCACTTCAGGCTGCATTCTAGATAACAGATAAGAAAGCATGCAGGGGTTTTAAAACCAATGTATTTTAGTAAATAGACTTCATCAATTAGTTTTTCTTGTGTTTAGAAATGAAATCTGAGCATTGCTAAATGGATGATTAAATCCAAAACCCAATTTGTGCATGGGTTGAGTCTGTGTTTTTTTTTTTTTTTTAGTTTGTGTACCTTGTTTGTGGTGTTCAGCTGAAGGTATCTCTTTCTGGTAGTAAGATGGTCCGGTGGGAGTATATTTCCATCCGTTGAGTATCTCACTTTAGTAATGTCAGCCGTTCAATTATTATGAGTCTAGTTGTGCGTAACGTGGAGTCAATATTGGTCCTTGAAATAATTATGATGAATTTTGAATGTAAGAAGGTTAAAATTAAGATAAATCCAGAAGAGGTCAGGAGCCTGAGGAAAGTGTGGCAGCCAGCAGCGGCGCCTCCCCCTATATCAAGGACATATATAGAGACCCAAGTGATTGAACGAATGTAAACCCATAACAATATTACTCCTAAAATTAAGGATTTATTATACATTTAAGCTTAGCAATAAAAAGGGGATTAACTGACAGATATCAAAGTTGTCTATAGGTGTATCTGGAACAGATACCCTAAAAGGAAAGATCATGCACTAAACATGAGCTCTATTAATTCCACATTATATGATTTGTGAAGAAGATCAATCTTTTTATGAAGCCATGAAAAATTATAATTCCCAAGATGGAAAAAAAAAACATGCTATGGCTTACAGCTTCAAAGAAATTAACTCTAGGCCAAAAGTAAAAAAGAAAAAAATGCAGACTATATTTATGCCTCGGTAAATGTGAAGTACAGGTAAAGCTGAGATGAGCCATCATGTAAATAAAATTTTATATTATTGATTTTTTTTAGCATTGACAGCCCTTGCTCATGCACGATTGGCCTCCCGTGAGCAGGGGGTTGCATTGCACACACAGCAAATTGTGCATTTATAAATGCAGGCAGCATATTGCCCACTAGCCACGATGCTAGGTGGAGATTTACACCCCTGTCTGTCCAGCCCTTCCTGAATGTAGCCCGTAAAATCAACAGTGCCTAGAGGGAATATGTTTTTATTCTGCAATTTGATTGGCTTTAATAGGCTGCTAAGATTAATTCTTAAGGCTGAGATGTCACAAATACATATAAATATTAATTTATACTACCACATATTTCTTATGTTGTATCAATATATTTATTTTTCATTGCCATGATCCCACATCTTCTCTATCAAACAACTAGCGCCTGTTGCTCATTTTTCCAATTTTTTCAGGCTTTATACTTACTCACTATCATTTCCTACAACAGAAAAAAAAGTATGAATCCTTTTTGATTCCCATGACATTCACAACTTCAAAGTTGGCAAATATAAAAACATATTTGTGATGTGGTTTGTAATGCTATTACATTTGTTGAAGAAATGATAACTTTGAAAATAGTTGTACTTTAATGCACACAAGGTCTGACATGTATAGAAAAATATCTTCAATGGATCACATTAATGCTAAATAAAACCAAGAGTGTTGCCTCAAATCAATCAGTTCAGATTTACAGTCTTATAGATGTTAAAAGGGTCATGGTACCCTACATTGTCACTCATTCCATTTGTTTCCAACTATACATTTTACCTGCTGGAGTGTATTAAATTAACAAATAGCTAATTTACTTTTATTTTAACATTTGAAATAACTATTTTTTCAGGTGGTATCCCCACCTACACTAAAAGTTTAAATACTTAATTATTGGCTATAGAAAAACCATGTAAAAATAGCAGAAGATATTACACTCCCAGTGGGGTTAGTAGAGATAAGTAATAAAATATTAATTTTCAGTTGTTCTCTAAGGGCCTGATGAGCTAAACTTCTCCTGTGGCTAGTTGATTTAATGCATCTCTTCAATACTGCGAGGTCCTTTTAAAAAGGCATTTTACATAACAAAATATTGTTAAAATATAGTTCCCAAAGATTTGGCAAGATGTCCTTCTATTCCAAAGAGATTTTTATCATCAAGCTCTAAGTATTAGGATACAATAAGGAGATCTAATATCCCCCTCTAGCTCAAATAATTTGAATTAATTGTGATTTCAAAGAACAAAACTAGCTATTTCAAATACAAAAATAAACCTAAAAAATTGTATACATTTTGTACTCTGCAGCTGGTATAACATGTAATTAGAAACACATTGGACTAGATTAAAACTGGCACAGTATTTTTTTATTTTTTTTTGCGTAAGAGAAAACTAGGATATTCATTTTTGCGCTTTACGGGTTGCGTTCGTATTACAAGTTAAAAAAAAACCTTATTTTGCAAGCGTTAACCTGAATAGCTTGAAAACCAAACTTAAAAGGACAGTCAAGTCCAAAAAAAACTTTCATGATTTAAATAGGGCATGCAATTTTAAACAACTTCCCAATTTACTTTTATCACCAATTTTGCTTTGTTCTCTTAGTATTCTTAGTTGAAAGCTAAAACTAGGAAGTTCATATGCTAATTTCTTAGACCTTGAAGACTGCCTCTAATCTGAATACATTGTGACCATTAGAGAGCATTAGTTCACATGTTTCATATAGATAACATTGAGCTCATGCACGTAAAGTGACCTAGGACTGAGCACTGATTGGCTAAACTGCATGTCTGTCAAAAGAACTGAAATAAGGGGCAGTCAGCAGAAGATTAGATACAAGATAATTACAGAGGTAAAAAGTATATTAATATAACTGTGTTGGTTGTGCAAAACTGGGGAATGGGTAATAAAGGTATTATCTTTCTTTTTAAACAACAAAAATTCTGGTGTTGACTGTCCCTTTAAGTTTTCACGTACGGGTGCATGTATTCCCCCATAGAGATCAATAGAGAAAAAAAGTGGGGAAAAAACTAACAATGAGATTGTGCAAACGCCATTACCTTTTCACATTCCCCATAGAAGTCAATAGAAAAAAAAATGTTGAAAAAAAAAAAAAAAAACACCCATTGCACAAACAACATAGCATATTCACATTACCAAATGTGAAAGATTTACAGAAAATACATAGTTCAAATCTTTATTAAACATGAACATTGCATAAATATGTTTTTTCATGTTTTTATCTGCTTAATGAAAAAGGGCTATAAATACACATATAAATACATTAATATATATGTACACACACACATATATATTTATATATAAAAATACATACATATACATCTCTAGCAATGTATATGTAGGTGTCTCAATGTTTTTTCTAACACCCGAGATCTCCTATCTTGAGCCCTTATAACATTTATGTGCAATATTTTTTTAAATTAATTTTTATTAGACAGTGTTAATATGAGTGTAACCATATGTTGTAATGTATTTGAAGTATTTTGTGCAACTTTTTTTGTTTCGGAAAACAGTTAGCAACAGCTCTGAGATTGTAGTATGGACTGAAGCGTAAAGGGCGATTGCGGTAGAGCAATCACAATTTTTTCCACTTGTAAAATCAGCAAAATAAAAGTTGCTTGCAAAAACATGATTGCACCTCACTCTAATCTTGTCCATTAAGGGAAAAACTATTGTACACTACACTGTACCTTTAACATGCATGCTTTCTTAAAATCCTGATTAAAAGGATGCTTATTTTTTGTCCTAATCAATCAAACAAAGAGCGTTCATGCACCAAAATAACAATCCCAAAGCCCGCCCATCTCAGACTGTTCAAAAAGGAGCTGTGATAGTGATACTTTAAGCGGCATAGGCACTTGCGGTTGCAATATCCAATGTCAGTGTCATCTCATCTCTGCTCATATCATCAGGACGCTAGACTCCAGACATGCCAATAGCTTTTTCTTCAAGGCTAATACTTGTGTTTCCGAGTGGTAATCTATGATGTCAGCATACCGAGAGAGAGCCCTATGGAGTAATCCAAATAATGCAGCAAAGAGAACAATGAACTCCATACCGGCTCAATCTCTCATACAGAAAATTATTTATTCATAAAAACAAGAGCACACCAGCATGGGCTACAGCATACCAATAAAAAGATACATCCAATACTGTGCGGTCCCAGCAAGGGAGTAGTTACACCTGTGCCTTTTAAATATACAGCTCGATATGGATTGGTCACACAAAACACACCTTCAAAGTTCTTAAAAGGGACGTTAGCTCACTTTACAGACTGAAGGAAAATTGTTTCCCAGATACCAAAAATATTTTACACATATACACAGATAGTTGTATCTTACATTATTTTAAACAACCATCTGAATACATGTCATAGAATTACAAATAAGTAATAATCAATCTTTAGGATCAGTTAGATAATGCATGTTATGTGAAGTTACGTTTATTGTCACCTTAAAATGCTCTACTTAGTTATAATGTTATAATATTCTAAAGCAAAGGTAACTAGCTTCAAACAATGACATTTGTAGTGGGGAAACAGGAAGGCGCCAATAGGGTGATAACGTATAGACCCAGACAGGTGAGTATAAGGAGAGAAAAGGTACTCACAAGCAGGGCGGCACTTGAACGTGCCTAACCAAGCGGGCCGGGACCACAGCGTCGCCCGGGAGACTCACAACGGCAACAACACCAATCCTCGAGCCGGACCAAGTTCCGTGTGGCCAATCAGGAACGCTGGATGATGACACACCTCCCTCTTCGTATGCCGATACTGAACACAGGCATAGAGGGTAGGAGACAGGAACAAACTGTGTAAGGCTCTCCCGAATACCGAGAGCTTGATTCACACAAGCCAACAAGCTGCTATAAAGACATGAGACCTGTCTTTATAGCAGCTTGTTGGCTTGTGTGAATCAAGCTCTCGGTATTCGGGAGAGCCTTACACAGTTTGTTCCTGTCTCCTACCCTCTATGCCTGTGTTCAGTATCGGCATACGAAGAGGGAGGTGTGTCATCATCCAGCGTTCCTGATTGGCCACACGGAACTTGGTCCGGCTCGAGGATTGGTGTTGTTGCCGTTGTGAGTCTCCCGGGCGACGCTGTGGTCCCGGCCCGCTTGGTTAGGCACGTTCAAGTGCCGCCCTGCTTGTGAGTACCTTTTCTCTCCTTATACTCACCTGTCTGGGTCTATACGTTATCACCCTATTGGCGCCTTCCTGTTTCCCCACTACAGATTTCCTAACCGTCTACGCACGCTACAGAAGAGCAGCCTTATATCGGATTGTTTGCTACATTCGTCACCATAGGCGCACCTCCATCAAGGACTTATTTTGTTTTTGATATCTGTTAAACAATGACATTGTTTAACTATGTTATGCAAAGCGTGGATCAAAAGAACCTATTTAAAGTGACTCTTTGTTCAGAGGCACTCATATGCTAGAATACATATTTAAATTGAAGCAATTATTAGTAAAATTGCAGTTTGTACATGCAATCACAGGTTCATATTTGTATAATAGTAAACAAATTTGTCATAATGATTCTAATAATTATAATGATTATATTTAACATAAGAGCATATGCTCGTAGTTCAAAGGAGCAAATATAGTATTAATTCAGCAAAATAAAATAAATTAAAATGAAAGTAAAATACATCAAGTCCATGAGGCCAAATTATCAAGCCGCAAACTATGCTGCATTCGACGGCACCAATACGCTCGCCTAACATTGTGGTCGCGGACCTGAATACGCTCTCCTTATTTATAAAAAAGCTGTCAAAAAGCTGTGTACTAAGTACGGGGCGATGAGCAGCGGACTGTTGTTAACTAACAGTCATCGATCTCGCTGCTATTCGGCTTTTTCCCAACTTTATTTATAAACTGTCACTAAACACCGCCACTATACTACATTTTTAAACCCCTGCTCCCGGACCCTGCCGCAACTAAATAAAAGTATTAACCCCTATCCCGCTGCTCCCGGAGCCAACCGCAACTCTAATAAAGTTATTAACCCCTATCCCTCCGCTCCCGAAGCCCACCGCAACTCTAAAAAAGTTATTAACCTCTATCCCTCCGCTCCCGGAGCCCACCGCAACTCTAATAAAGTTATTAACCCCTATCCCTCCACTCCTGGAGCCCACCACAACTCTAATAAAGTTATTAACCCCTATCCCGCCGCTCCCGGACCCCTCCTCAACTAAATAAATGTATTAACCCCTAAACCCCTGGCCTCCCACATCACTACCACTAACTAAACCTATTAACCCCTAAACCGCCAGCCCCCCACATCGCCATAAACTAAATTAAGCTATTAACCCCTAAACCTAACAACCCGCTAACTTTACATTAAATATTAACTCATCCCTATCTTATAATAAATTTAAACTTACCTTTAGAATTAAATTAAACTATATTAAACTACTAATTAACCTACCCTAACTATTATACTAAAATTACATTAAACTATATTAAACTATTAATTAACCTACCCTAACTATTATACTAAAATTACATTAAACTAAAAATTTAATTAACTATATTACATATTTAAAAACCTAACCCTACTCAAGTTATTTAAATCTGATGCACTTTTTAATTATCTTTCTTGCTTCCGGTGGGAGGAGCGTACACGCGCTGTGTGCGGAGTGTGTGAGGAGCGCACACACGCTGTGTGAGATCCTGCTCGTCTGCCATACGACGAATATACAAGGAGATCGTCGTCTCGCCTGATTCCTTAGCCGCTATCAACTCAGGTGGCTTGGATATTCTGAAGTCCCACGCTGTGGGACCTGGCGAGTGGAAGCTAAATGTCTGGGCTGTGAGCCGAGCTGCCCCGGCACCTGCATATCCGAGTTCCAGAAGTAAATACTATGAGCGCAACATATGACCTGACCTGAACTGACCTAACGAAGGTGAATACCCCGGCACAGGAAGGAATAGAAAGTGCGGTGGTATACGGATCAACAAATCCCTTAAAAACGATAATTGGCTATAAGCAACTGAAGAGGGCGAAGAACCGAAGAACCGGCAGTACAGGTACAGTGCCGAGGGTCATCTATGCCCTATGATATATAATTATTCATTAAGCTAGTTTGGTATACGGGCTGACCTGATGCTAGCGTGCTTCACACCTGGCCCAATCCAAGTACTGTCTGATGCACCCGCCCAGGGTAAGTCCCTGATGCGATCAGGGTGAAGGTAGGGCGGTCTTTTCGTGAGGGCCAGGTTGCTGTATTATACCCCGGACTGTATACTGTTTGATACAAGTAAGCCCAATATAAAGTGTTGCATAAAGTGTTGCAAGATGCTGCAAGGGATCTTTTCTACATAGCAAGCTATATAATACACCCTGAAATGTGTTTACATATGGAAAATAGGCATTAACACGAGCGCCCTCTTATTTTGTTAAAGCTCTAAAAACATACAGGGAGTATACTAGCCTTCTGGGAAGCTATCTGTGGATGGAACTTTATTCATATTTTAAAGCCTATGCAGAGTCTACGATCGACTATATATATGAACTGGCTACTGAGAGACTATAAGTAACAACAAACTTTTTCTTTGAAGCTCTCTCACTCTCTTACTTATTAGGATAAAGATAAAAGAGGAACAATTTATATAATAGTATTCCTGGACATGTTCATGAATCTTTTTTTTTTTCTCTCTGCTATAAAAGAATATTTTGTTTGAAGTAACTGCTTCTATTAAGTTGAAAATTGTTGGAAAATAATCTTTAAGGGTGTCCGCTCTTCTAGAGAAACCCTGAAATACCAGAGCTCTGAGTAAATTTTGCCTACTACAGGTGCAATAGTTATTAAATAACAACATATCAAAAAAAAAAAAATACCTGATAGTGGGCAGTTATAGATTTGTTAGATGTTGGCTGCTGAGTATTTAAGAACAAATTTGATTTAAAAGGGGAAAAAAAGAGAAGAAAGAGGGAGGAAGGAAAGGAAAAAAAAAAAATATATATATATATATATATCCAAATACTGTATACTAACTATATATATATAATAGGTGTGATATCCAGTTTAGACCAATGAATGTTAAAGCAATAGAAACTGCTGATATTTCTCACTTCTCTTCACAGGAATTACATTTTGTATATAGTGTTAAGTCTACAGAGTGGTTAAGTGACATTGAAATGTGCCTATATTTTTCCTTCCAACCGCTACTGCTAAGAATGTCAAAATAATTTTGCTCATGTCCTTAGGTTCAAATTAAGTTTTTCTTTTTTATACTGTGGGCCTCCCGAGTACAGACTATTATTACGTAAAGCTTGAAGTATATATATAGCTTGTGATAGTAACATATTGTATGATTTATGATCTACTATAGTGACTGGTAATGTAAATAATCAGCCTCTAGCTGCCTAGAATCAACTTAAAAACAGTAAGGTGACATAGCCACAGACACAAATAATTTCTTCCTTATATATTTCACTATCTATAGGCCTTTTTGATGAGGTTTAAATACTCCACATATAGAATTAAATAGAATTAAATAATTTACTCTTCTGATTTATAACACACTTCATAACACACTTTCACTTTTTTTTCTTTTTTTTTTTTTTTTTTTTTTTTGTGTGTGATCTATCCGTTTGATACATTTAATGGACAAATTTTTGTCCTCCTCTGCTTTTTCACCCCTAGCTATGCCACCTAAATCAAAAGATAAAAAGGGACCCAGAACTAGCTTAAGTTCTCAAGAGGAACCCTTATATTTTGAAAGTAAACAACTATTACAGAGTATGTCAGACTTATTTACACCACAATTTGCAGAGATTAAAATAGAGATATCTAATCTTGCAACA
Organism: Bombina bombina; assembly: GCF_027579735.1. Classification (NCBI taxonomy): domain Eukaryota; kingdom Metazoa; phylum Chordata; class Amphibia; order Anura; family Bombinatoridae; genus Bombina; species Bombina bombina. The sequence continues at coordinate 654,535,713 of NC_069503.1, read as the reverse complement.
GAAGTCCGCCAATTTTCTAGCCGACTTGACGAGGCAGAGCACAGAATTTCCAACTTAGAGGACTTATTAAACAACCAAGATATATTAGTAGTGGATCATGAAAAAAAAATAGCTACCATGCAAGCCAAGATCGAAGATCTTGAAGACAGATCCAGACGCAATAATTTAAAAGTAATAGGCTTGCCTGAAAGTACTGAGTTTAATGACCTCATACATTTTGCATCAGTTTTACTACCACAATGTGTGGGCCTACAGAACCAATTACCCCTGTTAATAGAAAGGGCTCACAGACTAGGAGCAGTTAGGGAGAATCCTTCAGGTCCTGCTAGACCCAGACCGATTATAATAAAATTTCTTAACTTCCAAGATAAGACTTTAATAATGCAAAATTACCGTAAAATTCAGGAATGCAAAATAAATCAAAATAAATTACTTTTATTTCAAGATTTTTCTGCAGAAACTTCGGCAAAACGGAGAATCATGGCACCGTTTTGCTCTAAATTTATCAATGCTAAACTACAAGCAAAACTGGTTTATCCAGCAAAAATCATAGTTAAAATTAACAACACCACCCAAATAATTACAGAACCGGAAGCAGCTCAAACACTATGCAAAGAACTTAAACTCAATTAGAATGAATAGATTTCTAGGTTTAATTTTCATTTGTTCTTTTCTAGACTTAAGCATGGTACTTGACTGGAATGCAGGTATGAATGTTGTATGTATGAGAAGGGGTTTGTGTAGGGTTTTTTTTTTTTTTTTTTTTTTTTCTCTTGCTTTTCCCCTCTCCGCCTCAACCCCCCCACCTCGCCTCACTCCTTTAATGATTTTTTTCCCAAAGAAGCACAGCGACACACTTCTAGTAGAATAATATGAGTACAAATGAACTCAACTTTTTATCCTGGAATGTGGGGGGAATAACATCTCCAATTAAAAGAAAAGTAATTATTAGACACCTAAACTCCCTTAATCTGCAAATAGTCTTCTTACAGGAGACGCATTTAAAACCAGAGGAAGCTTTAAAATTAAAATTTAGATGGGTAGGTAATGTAATATATTCACCATATTGCGGCAGGAAAAGAGGAGTGGCAATTTTATTTAATAAGAACTTGCAATGTGAGATTCTCTCTCAAATTATAGATCAAGAAGGGAGATATATTATCTTAGAAGTACAGATACATGATCAAAAAATAGTCCTTTGCAACGTTTATGGTCCCAATAAACCAGAAAAAAATTTCTGGGAGAACCTGAAATCCAAGTTAATGTATTATAGTAATCAAAGAATAATTATCGGGGGAGATTTTAACATTGCTCACAGGCCTCGATTAGATAGGTTTAAATGTGTTAATAAATCTGAATTTGGGAAGAATCGAATCTTGTCCAAATTTATGATGGATCTTGGGCTCTCAGATGTCTGGCGTGTACAATTTCCCGATATAAGAGCATTTACATGCGAATCCAAATCATTCAACACTCTTTCCCGTATAGATATGTTTCTGATATCAGAACCTTTATTAAATCAAGTTATTAAAACAGATATCAGAGATATAATTATTTCTGATCATGCAATTATCTCCCTACGAATCAAAACGGGTGTAAATTTCGGGCCTAACTTCTCTAGACTTTTTTTCCCCTCTTATCTAATAAATAATCTGCAATTCACTAATTGGTTGAGAGAGAAATGGAAGGAATATAAGAACAATAATATCTCCTTCTGGTTTAAACCAGAAATATTTTGGGAAGCATTTAAGGCGACCATTAGGGGTGAAATAAAAGCTTATCTATGTAAGTTAAAAAAAACTTGCAAGGCCCGAGAAACTCAGTTAACAAATCAGACTAGGAACGCCTATGAGGCATATATCAGGGACCCCATTAAACAAACCTGGGATAATTATTCTGAAAAAAAAAATGAAAGGGATCTATATATTAAACACAAGACTACCCAAGAAGACTTAAAACTGAGAGCTAGATATCAAGGGAACTATGGGAGATCTGCTAGGTATCTTGCTAATCTAATTAAACATAGACAGAGTAATAGAAGAATTAATAAAATTAGAGTAGCAGGTAAAAATATTACCAATCCCGCAGAAATTAAAGAAGCCTTCTATGAATTGTATAAAGAGATTTACAAGAAAGAGGAAATAAATGAGCAAAATAAATTAAACTTTTGGAAGAATCTTAAAATACCCAAGATATCTAGTCAAGAGCTTGAGTTATTAAATGCACCAATTACAGTGGAAGAAGTTGCAAAACAGATTAAGGCGGCCAAAACCTCTAAGGCACCTGGCCCTGACCAACTGCCGATGGAACTATATAAAATCCTTCTGGAATATGTTCCGGAAACTCTGGTGAAGCTGTTCAATTCGTATTATATAGAAAATAAGAAACCATCTAGATATTTTTCGGCATCTTTAATTACTCTCATCCCGAAAAAGAATAAAGATCCAGAAAATATGGCGGCATATAGGCCTATATCATTACTAAACTGTGACTACAAGATTCTCACATCAATTTTAGCAAATAGATTGAAAAGTTGTATTGGAAATCTGGTCCACGCGGATCAAGTTGGTTTCATGCCAGGTAGAAATGTGTCCAAAATCATACGCCGAGTTTTGACAGTCTTGGATTTCTTTTGGTTAGAGAATAAGGGCAAAACATGTCGAGAAAGATCCAATATGGCCTTGGTGGCGATCGACGCCGAAAAGGCTTTTGATCTCATTAATTGGGATCATTTATTCTGTTCCTTAGCAACTTTTGGTTTTATGGGTAACTTCCTAACAATGATCCATACAATCTATCAAAATCCAATCTCTAATCTATTAATAAACTCTGAACCTTCCCCAGATATTATTCTGGGTAAAGGCACACGACAGGGCTGCCCACTCTCACCTCTTTTGTTTAATTTGGCGTTAGAGCCTTTTGCGGTGAAATTAAGGCAAGACTTATCTGGGATAATGATTGGTAAAAATAAAATCGTGCTCACGTTATATGCGGATGACTTACTCCTATTTATAAATGAATCAGATCTATCCATACAACATTTTATGACTCTAGCTAAACAATTTGGGTCCTTTGCGGGCTACAGGATCAACCCAGAAAAATCCGAAATTTTATGGTTTACTCAAAATGATACTCCACCGGGTAGATATCCCTTTAAACTGGTAGATTCAATAAATTATCTAGGGATAAAAATTCATAAAGATCCTAATGCATGGTATGATCTGAATTTTACACCGTATTTTCTTAAATATAAACAAGAATTGGACAGGTGGAACGCGCTTCCAATCTCGTTATCTGCGCGAGTTGCCATGATTAAGACTCTTTTTTTCCCCCAGCTTCTCTATTTACTTCAAAATCTGCCGCTCCTGATTAAAAGTAAAGATGTAACCTTATTTAATAATCTCACAGCAGGGTTCTTATGGAAACAAAAATGCAGACGTATATCTACACAAAATTTAGCCTTATACACAAATATGGGAGGTTTGGCACTTCCAAATCTTAAATATTATAACTTAGCCATATTAAGTAAATACATTCTTGATTGGATCACGGAATCAGAATATACAACTAACCTACATCTGGAAAGGGAAATTGTATCTCCATTTAGTCTGAGAGCGCTGATCCATCTGGAAAAGAAAGAGCTACCTAAACGTCTGGCAAAGTTGGGGACTCTGCTGCACCCTATCTTGGCCTGGCATAAATTGTGTCATGAGCTAGGGATTATTTGGAAATCCTCTAAATATTTACCCATTCAAGGTAACCCTAAATTCCCAGCGGGAATTTCTACTAGGACTTTTAAAGTATGGTTTAATAAAGGATTACAGGATGTGATCCAAATAAGGGATAATAGGTTAGATATAGCTAAGTCATTCTCAGATCTCCAGAGTGAATTCGGGATCCACAAACATAGCTTCTATGCATACTTGCAACTAAGACACTTGTATGATGAATTGTGGCAGGATAATAAGACTGATTGGAAGCTTGGAGATATTGATATAATAATTAAAATTTACAGACAAGGTATCAGGTCTATTTTTCCCTTGTACAACTTATTAATTCAGAAAGCAGGCCAGGCCCGACTTGAAGTCCTAACTGAGAAATGGAAAAAATATTTCCCCCAGCTTACCTCGCTAGAAATCGAAGATAGTTTTAAAAGAATAGGGAAAACCACCAGCATAATATCATGGAGAGAATTGCATTGCAAACTTCTTAACCTGATATACGTCACCCCTGCACATCTTAAAAAATGGTATCCTCTTGGTAACAATGCATGCCCGAAGTGTGGGAATTTGAACGCAGATACTATGCACTGCTTCTGGAACTGTCCAATAATCTATCAGTTTTGGAATAAGATAAATTTCTGGTTAGCTCTTAGCTTAGAAGCCTCACATAAGATAGTCCCACTAGAGGCTTTCTTCCTGTGTAAACCCTCTGAAAATAAACATTACAAGACAATCAACACAATCATATTAATTGCCCGTAATATGATTTTACTAAATTGGAAAACTAATAAAGCTATATCATTCCCAAAATACAAATCAATGGTGGCTAATACCATTATCACAGAACAATATTCCAGTGATCTATTTATAGAAAGAAACTTTAAGAAATATATGCAAAAATGGCTGGGTATAATTAAACCATATCCCCCCTCAATTCAAGAGCAGTTAATCTTGAGTATAAAGAAAACAACTTTTTTTGACATTTTGGTGCAGCTAGGTAGTTTACCACCTGAATGGGCGTAAACTTCTTACTACAGAATTTGACTATTTATAAAATATTGGGATAGTCGGAATGAGGATGGGGGGCGAGAGAAGTAGAGGAACCCCTTTTTTTTTTTTTCTGATGCGCATAGTTTTATTTAGTTTTGTTTAACTAGTTTGATGTGGGGTGGTTGGCAAATATAACAATAAAAACATACCAACACCAACCCAATGTTAATGTATAATTGAAACAAGAAAAGAAAGGAGCGAGAAAGGGAGAAATTGCTAGGTGAAGCAAATTATATATTTAGATAATCAAGCTGATATAAATAGGTATATATGTTTATTTCTCCCTCCCTTTTCTCCTCCCCTTACGAGCTTACTGATATAGTATTTGTTAAGTTTTGTTTCAAATTACCCTGCGTGGTAAGATTAATATGTGTATGTAACAAATTTTTTTTTTTTTCTTTTTCTCTTACTACAAAGAATGTCTGGACAATTTGTTGGTTTATAAATAAAAATTAAAAAAATTAAAAAAAAAAAAAAAAAAGTTATTTAAATCTACTATAAAGAATTACTAAGTTATAAAAAATAACAACTAAGTTACAAAAAAAACAACTAAGTTACACAAAATAAAAAACAGTAAGTTACACAAAATAAAAACACTAAGTTACACAAAATAAAAAATAAATTATCAAATATTTAAGCTAATTACACCTAATCTAATAGCCCTATCAAAATCCCCCCCCCCCAAAAAAAAACCTAGCCTACAATAAACTACCAGGGCCTTTTGCGGGGCATTGCCCCAAAGAAATCAGCTCTTTTACCTGTAAAATAAAATACAAACACCCCCCAACAATAAAACCCACCACCCACACAACCAAACCCCCAAATAAAAACCTAAAAACCTAAGCTCCCCATTGCCCTGAAAAGGGCATTTGTATGGGCATTGCCCTTAAAATGGCATTTAGCTCTTTTTCAGCCTAAAATCCCTAACCTAAAATTAAAACTCACCCAATAAACCCTTAAAAAAAACTAAAACTAACCCCCGAAGATCCACTTACAGTTTTCAAAGACCGGACATCCATCCTCATCCAAGCGGCCGAAGTCCTCAGCAAAGCCGGCAGAAGTCTTCCTCCAAGCGGCAGAAGTCTTCCTCCAATTTATTGCAGTCTTCTAGTAATCATCCCAGACATGTCCCTAAGGCTATTGACAAAGGGCAATTTCTAAGAATCAAGAGAAATTACTCAAGGTACGAGGATTACAAAAGAGAATGCAATATTTTGTCCTCTCAGCTGTATGATAGAGGAAATAACAAGAAAGGGCACCTAGGGCAGTGTTGATATTGTTTCATATGTGGTTGCTATATCCTTATTATATGAACTTGATGTATTTCACTTTAATTTTAATTTTAATTTATTTTATTTTGCTGAATAAATACTTTATTTGCTCCTTTAAACTAAGAGCATAGGTTCTTATGTTAAATATAATCATTATAATTATTATAATCTTTATGACAAATGTATTTACTATTATACAAATATAAACCTTTGATTGCATGTACAAACCTCAATGTTACTAATAATTGTTTAAATTTAAATATGTATTCTAGCATATGAGTGCCTCTGAACAAAGAGTCTCTTAATATAGGTTCTTTTGATCCACGTTTTGCATAACATAGTTAAACAATGTCATTGTTTGAAGCTAGTTACCTTTGCTTTAGAATATTAAAACATTATAACTAAGTAAAACATTTTAAGGTGACAATATACGGAACTTCACATAACATGCATTATCGAACTGATCCTGAAAATTGATTATTGCGTGATTGTAATTCTATGACATGTACTCAGATGGTTGTTTAAAATAATGTAAGATACAACTATCTGAGTATATGTGTCAAATATTTTTGGTATTTGGGAAACAATTTCCTTTAGTCTGTAAAGTGAGCTAACGTCCCTTTAAGAACTTTGAAGGTGTGTTTTGTGTGACCAATCCATATCAAGCTGTATCTTTAAAATGCACAGGTGTAACTACTCTCAGCTATCTTTGTATACGGGTTGATCCCGAAACGCGTACTTGCTGGGACCGCACCGTATTGGATGAATCTTTTTATTGGTATGCTGTAGCCCATACTGGTGTGCTCTTGTTTTATTAATAAATACTTTGCTTTATGAGAGATTGAGACGGTCTGGAGTTATTTGTTTTGTTTGCTGTATTATAAGTCCTAACCCAAATTAGTTTACAAAACACATATACAGTACATTCACATATAATCCATGAGAACAAAATATTCCTTTTAGTAAAACACTGCATCATTTTACATAAATAATAATCATAATATTTAGGCACATCAGTATCATTTATGTAAGCTATATTACTTGGAAAATACTAAAATGAATAAGACCATATTATAGTCTATCAAGTAAGGAATTAATTCAGCATCACTGTTAAAACTCATTAACAAAGATCTTGAATAGTAAAGTTCACTTCAGATTCACATTAATTTATTCCTTTTTAGAACATCATTGACAAATACTGTTTTTAAAAGTTAATTAGAATATTCCTTTGCCATTATTATAGCCATCTTTTACTATACTGTTTAGTGACAATTCCAGATTAGATTGTAACACTCTACAAAGAGACCTGAAACAAGATTTGCTTTGTATGTAAAACATTGAGTGTAACAGATTGTTATATTTTGTCAGGATTCAAAGTTAATAGAATAGTAGAAAAAAAGATTACAGACTAGACTTCCCATTTCTTCTTCAAATGTTCTTTCTTATGATTAATTCTCTGCTTAAGGCTCATAAAGTTAAAGTTGTTCTTTAAAGAATTTAACACATTAAATATTTAATTCAAATAGAAATTTATCACTACAGAAATATTTTATAACAACTTTTCTTGAATAGGATCAACAGCCTGTGAAGGCAAAATAGTTTTGAAATAAAAAAATGTAGTGCAAAAGAAAAAGTGAAATAATCTATTACAGATTTTACAGCTGTGCCAGTAGTAGAGCCATAGTCAAGGTTCAGTAATCCCTTTCATTTCAATTCACAGTTTCTGACATTTTATACTTCAGATGTTTCAAAATCTTATGTCAGTTACAGTTATTAAGCAATAACTTATGAAAAAAAAGTTTTATTTTATATAAAAACTGCTTTTGACCTTTTTACCTAATTTGTTTTCATCTTAGAAAAATCGAAATGAGTCATAAATGAGTCAATCTAAGCAAGGTCATAAGTAAAGTCAACAAAAGCAGTGCTCATTGTAACAAGACTTTATTGTATTCAATTTTTCTAATTCCTGCTAATTACATATTTTTTAAAATATTATTGAAAATAATAATTTGTGTCAATTTTATTGCATCTTTATTGTGACATTTTATCAAATTGCTTTTATAAATAATTTGATAGTATTTAATGAATGTTTTTCTTAAAGGGACACTGAACCCAATTTGTTTCTTTCGTGATTCAGATAGAGCATGCAATTTTAAGCAACTTTATAATTTACTCCTATTATCATTTTTTCGTTGTTCTCTTGCTATCTTTATTTGAAAAAGAAAGTCCATAACCTTGGACAGCACTTGTTTATTGGTGGATGAATGTATCCATCAATCAGCAAGAACAACCCAGGTTGTTCATCAAAATGGGCCGGCATCTAAAGTTACATTCTTGCATTTCAAATAAAGATAACAAGAGAATGAAGAACATTTGCTAATAGGAGTAATTTAGAAAGTTGCTTAAAATTGCATGCTCTATCTGATTCACAAAATAAAATATTTGGGTTCAGTGTCCCTTTAAGTAACTTCAGATAATGAAATCACCAGCTGAAACAAAATGTAAATTAAATAATTAAGAAGTACTAAACAAGCACAAATTTACTCAAAAAATACACAGAAATAATCTGAGCTAAGAAACTAGTCAAATTACCAGTAAAAGTACAATTTATACAGAACTTTAAAACATCACATTATTTATCACAATAAATACATAAAAACATAATCCAAACAAATTATAATAAAATAAATTAACTTACCTTGTTCATAATAATATACAAAATAAAGCACTTGATAAAGAGTGGCACATTAAATGTAGCGTGTGAGTGATAAAGGTTATTTTGCAGCTCCCTGCGAGCATCAGAAATAGCGCACGTATTAGAGTTGAAAGTAAACGCGTTCAATTGATTGCAATTTAATCTAAATATATTTAGACGTGTATGTATGAATATTTTTGTTAAATCCCTTTGCATGAGACCTCATATCTTTGAGCTTTTATAATTTTAAAAAAATTATTTTTATCAGACAGTGTTATTATGTGTGTAACTGTATATTTAAATGACTTTTTAATGTTTTTGCGAAACATTTTAGCTCTGAAGTTGTTCTAATCTGACACAAGTTAAAATAAATTTCCCTCCATCAAACACTTTCTTTCAACTCATTTGGGACACACGCAGAGAGACGCAAAAGACCCTTTTATCGATCACACGCTACACTTAGCGTGTCACTCTTAATGTGGCACTTTATATATATATATATATATATGTGTGTGTATTTAATTTAACCCCTTAGTGACCAGACCATTTTTCAATCTTCTTACTGTTAAGGACCAGGGCTGTTTTTACATTTCTGCAGTGTTTGTGTTTAGCTGTAATTTTCCATGTACTCATTTACTGTACCCACACATATTATATACCATTTTTTATTTATTTTTTTGCCATTAAATGGACTTTTTAAAGATACCATTATTTTCATCATATCATATAATTTACTATAAACAAAATTATAAAATATGATGAAAAAAATTGAAAAAACACACTTTTTCTAACTTTGACCCCCCAAAATTTGTTACACATCTATAACCACCAAAAAACACCCATGCTAAAAAGTTTTTAAATTTGGTCCTGAGTTTAGAAATGCCCAATGTTTACATGTACTTTGCTTTTTTGCAAGTTATAGGGCAATAAGTACAATCAGCACTTTACTTTTTTTTGGTCAAAATTAGCAATAGTTACATTGTAACAATATCTGTCAGGAATCCCTGAATAACCCTTCACATGTATATATTTTTTTAAGTAGACAACCCAAATGATCTAGGCCCATTTATTTCATACCACCATTTCAACTCCAAATGTGATCAAATAAAAAAAAACTTTTTAACAAATTTTAGGTTTCTCACTGAAATTATCTACAAACAGCTTAGGCAATTATGGCACAAATGGGTGTAAATGCTTCTTTGGGATCCCCTTTGTTCATAAATAGCAGACATATATGGCTTTGGCATTGCTTTTTGGTAATTAAAGGCTGCTAAATGCCTCTAAATGCCGCTGTGCACCACACTTGTAATATGCCCAGCAGTGGAGGGGTTAATTAGGTAGCTCATAGGATTAATTTTAGCTTTAGTGTAGAGATCAGCCTCTCACCTGAAACATCCCACCCCTGATCCATCCCTGACCCCATTCAAACAGCTCTCTTCCCTCCCCCACACCCAAAAGGTCACCCCATCTTAAGTACTGGCAGAAAGTCTGCCAGAATAAAAATGTTTTTTTTTTTATACATTTAGTATATATTTTCTGCAGTGTAGGATCCCTCCTTACCACTTAACCTCCCTGAGCGCCCCTCAAACAGTTCTCTAACCCTCCCCCCCTCTACCTATTTGCCACCATCTTAGGTACTGGCAGCTCTCTGTCAGTACCCAGTTTGCTCTAAATTATTGTAATTTTCTAAAAAAATAAAAAAGTACTTTTTTCCATAGTGTAGCTGCCCCCCCCCCTCATTAGCATACTCCCTCCATTATCCCTTTCCAGACATGGATCCCACATAGGATTCCCTTCTCCTCCTTTCAACTCCTCCCTCCTTCCTACTCACTGCCGTGATGTAATGTGGCAAAGTGGTCCCACCCACTCCGCTCCCCTTCATGCCCCTGCCCCACCCTACTCCTGCCTCCTCCAGCGATAGGCAACCCACCCACCTCCCTCCAAGCCCTCACATGCCACCAACGATTGGCACCATCACTGGTTGCTTAGCAAAGGGTATTGCACGATCCCTCAATATTGTGGCATCGCTGCAATATCCTGAAAGTGGCTGGAAGTGATCATGATCGCTTCCAGCACTTAAAACCCCTGAGGATATACCAGGCACGTCCTTGGTCGTTAATGACCATTTTTTGTAGGATGTACGTGGTACATCCTTGGTCGTTAAGTGGTTAAATATTTATGTGTTTTACTGTATATTTACTGTACATATTTATCATTTCAATGTTTTTCACTTACAGGATAATGTACTTTTTATTGTAAATACATCTCTCTCTCTCGTTCTCTCTCTCTTTCTCTCACTCTCTCTCTCTTTTTCTATCTCTCTCACTCTTTCTATCTCTCTTTATCTCTTTCTCTTTCCCTCCCTCTTTCTTTCTCTCTTTCTCTTTCTCTTTTTTATTTAAAAAAATTGGAAAATATATTGCATATTGGATATAGAATGTCTATACATCATATACTATGTGAAAATAACAAAATAATGTACTGTAAAATATAATAAGTAGTCAGAAATCCTTTCCTTCTACTGAAGAGCAAGGATGGTTAAGTGGTAGATTTATAGTTGTGGAACTTTTTTAAATGTATGGACAGGGGTTAGATTCCACTTTATGCAAGTTAAGACTTTTTTGTTTAATTTTGTTAAATTTGTTTTGTACTTATATTATTTATTCTGCATGTAATGTATGGTACAGTGTAATAACCCTCTGATATACAGTTATAAGTCCTTGATATATTGTGCCAGATCAATTTATATACAAACCTGTTTATTGAACATTTTTTTCTGATCATGTGAAAGTTGTTTACATCATGTGACTCAAAGGATATGTTATGTCACGAAAACTGACAAATCAGGAGGAAATCTCCCCTTTAAAAAGCAGCAAATGATACCAGACTAACATCCTTGAAAAATCCATAGGAGTAAAGTGAAACGATCATCGAATTTACTGTTTATAAGGACCATTATAGACTGTCTTCACTATTATTGCTTCTAAGGACTTATGTACTCTCATTGCAATAATAGCCTCAACAGCACTATGCCATTACATACTGTTCATAGGGCTTAGCAATCTCATTGTGCATTTGTTTATTGATTACCTAATCCAACAGACCTAGATGTATGTTAATAATAAGAGAAAATGAGGCTGTTACCCTTGCCTTGGCTGTATGAGATGTAATTCCATCAATAAGGGTAGAGAATTCATGCACCCCATAAGTGGTAAAATATATAAAATCAATAATCTATTTACATGTGTAATATCATAGGTAATATACATAATAAAGTGTCCATTTTCCTAAAAAAAAACTACCCACAAAATAAGCGAAAGAATGAGCCAACACCATTCGAATATTAGAGGCAAAGATCTTTAAGCCCCAGTATAGAATCATTTTATACAAGTCAGTCAATTAAGATGGCAGGATCTTGATACAATAAGGCCACAAAGGAATGGGGCAGATAAGGAGAAGTTACTCAAATAAAGAGAGATGTTTTGGATATGAATGAACTTGACTCTATGCATCCAAAGGGTCTCAATAGGGACTATGAATGGTCAGTTTTTTTGTAAATAATACATTTTGTTGGTAAATAGCAGGTATTAAAGATGATTTTGTAGGTCTTACAGTATAGTGTGCTAAATTCTAGCAATAGGCATAACTATTACAGAAAGTATTACACATTGTACATTTTTGTAGCAATTTTGTAAGTTAAAATATTATTTAAAAAAAAGTTGTAGTAATTTTTTTATGCAAGTAGGTGGGGATTTAATATAAGGAAACATTAAATGGTGAGAAATTTGGGCATTTAAAAAAAGGTCCTGTATGTGTCTTTTCCTTATGCATTTATAAGAGTTTGTTTCAAAAGTTGCATATATTGTGATGTTTGTGGATTAATAAAGAAGAAAAAAAAAATAATTTCCAGTGCTGTGGACTACATATTTTTTTTCGCATGGATTGTGAAGATATTGGCAGATACACCGGTCTACGTTGGCACTAAAGTTCCTTTGAAAATAGATAGCTGCTGTTGCAAGTGTATAATTATAGGAGTTTTGTGATATTCTTGTATCTTTTTCAGGCATTTTCATGGTGTTCAGGGATTTCTTTTTTACAGTTTTCCTAATGTTGTTTTAAAGGTACATGGAACTAAAAATTAATATTTCATGGTTCAGAGCAATTTCAAATTTTAATGAGCTTTTCAGGCTAAATTACATCAATAAAACTGCAGAACATAGGTACTTCATATATTAAAATTGTTTGAAGTGTGAATATATATGCATCCCTATGAGTTCTTGAGGGTTTTCACAGCCATTTCAGTAAGGAAATAATAAGCAAAGCCAAGTGAGTGTTAAAGAGAGAGAGTGAGAAAAAGAGTGTGTAAATGTTTGTGAGTTGATTTGTAATGCGCACATTTCCTCAGACACTAGTAGAATATAATATATTATAAGAACATAAGTGTGTTTATGTGTGAAGTGGATAAATGAGGACATGGGGCCAGACAGGAAGTCTGAAAGAAAGCTTGGTTTTGGATGAGAGTCTAAAAGGATTGGTGTTGATGATGGAGTGGAGAAAGGGTCTGGAGAAGTGGTCTGAGCAGATGATAAGAAATGGAAGTATGTGTCTAGAATAGACTGAAATGTAGTAACTATGTGTGTTTGTACTTTCTGATACTCTTTTTGTTAGGAAGACAAATACACATAATTACAGAAAATAAGACATGAATAAAAAATTAGGTTAAATCAACATATTATTTGCAAATGTTTTCTACTTTGGGTTCTCTAATATGTGCATGTATCTAAAAGGTTGAAGAAGGGATACAATACAAATGTTTTATATTTACAAGTATTAGTATATGTAACATTATTTATGTGTGTATATTAGAAAATCCTTCAAAATAAACATAATTAAAAACGATGTGAAGAGAAGGAGTCTGAAAAAGAGAAGGATGTTTTGACGAAGGGCTACTGAGACAGGGGTTTGAAATAAAAGGGTGTCTCTGGACAGGAACATTAACAGTGGGTTCAGAGATAGAAGATTGTGAGAGAACAGGATCAATAAGAGTGTTAGTGTAGACTGATCAATAAGAGTGTTAGATTCATGGACAGATAAAGATGATTAGACAAAATAGCAGCTCCAAACCTAAATCACTTTTAACTTTCATGATTCAGATGGAGAATTGAATTAAAAACAACTTTCCAATTCACTCTGGTTATCAAAATGCACACAATATCTTTCTATGCACACTTTCTGAGGCAACAACTCCTACTGAGCTTGTGTAATAATTCACAGTATATATGTTTATGCATTTTCTGATTGGCCGCTTGCTGTCACATGATACAAGGGAAAGGAAAATTGATCTAACTTTGATATTTTTGTAAGAAATTCACAACACCAAAGTTATCCAGATCGGCAAAAATCTTAGGCTTAAAACACTATTTATTGATAACAACCAACCAGCGATATAATAGCAAAGTGGGAGACATAAACAGAATGTTATCACTTTCAGATGGCAAGCCATTGAACTCATAAACTTTATTAAATATAAATATTTTATTAATATGTTTTTTCATGTTTTTATCTACTTAACTGCAAAGGGCTCAAATGCATATGTGTGTACACATATATGTATGTGTTTATATGTGTATATATGTCTGTAAATTCATATATACAGATATAAATACATAAATACATATGTACACACACATACCCCCCCCCCCACACACACACACATATATATATATATATATATATATATATATATATATATATATATATATATATATATATATATATATATATATACATACATCTTAAAATATGTATATGTATGTATCTCAATGTCAAAACCCTTTGCCTGCTTTGTCTGAGACCTCAAATCTTTGAGCCTTTATAACTTTTTTTGTGCAATATTTTTTAAAAAACAATCTTTATTAGATGGTGTTATTTTTAGTGTAATTGTGCTCTGTAATGTATTTTTGATGTGTTTTGTGACACTTTTTTGTTTCGCAAAACAGTTAACCACAACTTTGAAGTCACGCCAACCCAACATGTGTTAACTTAAATTGTGCTCAAGCAGTTGTATATACTTTAAACTTGTAATATGAGTGGAAAACCCGATGTGCACAAACACCCTTGTTAAACCCCTTATCGCTTGCATGTAACTGTTAACGGGTCACTCGTAATCTGGCCCTGACAATGTAACAACGTATTAGTACAGCAACTTGAGGAGTACAGTGCGTGTGAAGACAGGGACTCTGCCAGGCTCCCCCAATCACATTAGTATACACAAACCTGTCCACAGCACTGTTATGCTTAAATTCCTTTATTCTCTGTTAAGGTACAGACATAAAACAGCGACGTTTTGAGTGTTGCCACTCTTACTCATGCATGAGTAAGAGTGGCAACACTCAAAACGTCGCTGTTTTATGTCTGTACCTTAACAGAGAATAAAGGAATTTAAGCATAACAGTGCTGTGGACAAGTTTGTATATACTAATCTGGCCCTGAGATGGATATTTATTATTGGCGTTTTCTACCTAGCAACCAGAAGACTTATTAAGAAACAATAGAGTAATTTAGTATAGAAATTCACCAATTCCCTTTAAATAGTCAAGTATAATGGACAACCTGTATAGTGACCTTCATTTCTGAGGTACTAAGTTACCATATAGATATAAAATATGAGTACCATGTGTTATTGTTATAACTTAGTCCAGGTTTTTCAGATTACCTGTATCATGAAATATGTTTCTATCATGATTTATTCTGAAATAATTACATTAAAGGGATACTGAACCCTAATTTTTTCTTTCATGATTCAGATAAAGCAGCACTTTTAAGCAACTTTCTAATTTACTTCTATTATCAAATTTCCTTCATTCTCTTGGTATCTTTATTTGAAAAAGCAGGAATGTAAGCTTACGAGCTGGGCCATTTTTGGTTCAGCACCTTGGATAGCGCTTGCTGATTGGTGGGTACATTTAGCCACCAATCAGCAAGCTGTACCCTGGTTCTGAACCAAAGATGGTCCGGCTCCTAAGCTTACATTCCTGCTTTTTCAAATAAAGATACCAAGAGAATGAAGAAAAATTGATAGGCGTAAATTAGAAAGTTGTTTAATATTGTATGCTGTATCTGAATCATGAAAGAAAAAAAAATGGGTTCAGTATCCCTTTAACACAGCTACCCTATTTGATTGGCAAAGAATTAGGAAACATTATTTAATATAAATATTTTTTTTATCTAATGGAAGTAACATTGAAGAAGAAAATGAATCTAATTTAGTACAATAGATACATTTTTGAGACATTAATACTGCTCAAACAAAAACATAGCTAACAGTGTTTAATAAATGTATAGGAATATCATGGTGCTTTAATTATTTGTTCAATATTTTAGTACTTTTTACTGCATGAATTTAACTGGGCCTTTCTTGTTATGAATATAACTATGTACTAAATTAATTAGCAAAAGATCTATTAACTAGCGATTTCGCAATATATTAATTTGGACTGTGTGCAACATGTTGCAGCATTTATCAGGTTACTCAAGTATGTTTAAGATATTTTTAAATGAAAAACATTTGATTAAGGTATACATTTTGGGCACTAGATGAATGAATGTTTAAGTGTAAGTTATATCTAAACCAATCATGATGGAGGACTTTGAGAGGAAATTGCATAAAGTGCATCACACATCCATGGATGTAACATCTATGAAAATGGCTTACAGACAAAACACGCCAGTGGCTGAGGCTTGTGATTTATTGACTTTTTGGTCTCCCATTTTGCTTTTTTTATCGCTGGTTGGTTGCTTTTTTAATATTAACCAATAAAAAGTGAGATGGTTTGGATAACTCTGCTATGTGATACATACTGGCAGGCGATGTCATCGCTGCAAACTTTGCTTTCTGACAGAGCCATTCACAATGGTGGACTCGACAGATCAGATGCTTAATGAGCGACTAAAGGAATTGGAGAGTTTGTGGTATTTTTAGCACAGCAACTGGATCCACTTTGAGTACTAAAGTTAAGTGAAATTCTTTATAAACTGGCAGATAGTGTGTATGATTGTGGATACATTAATATTACTGCAAAGCACATGGAGTATTGAGTGTCATTATAAGGGTTCTGTGTATTGTAAAAATAAGCTATTTTAAATTCAAACTAGATCATTTGAAATTCAGTCTATGTGCTAATCCATTGTCTTTTTTATTATGCATATGTTGCTTATGCAATTCTATTGTATTTATGTTTGAATATTTTTTATTAATTTTAAGAATAGGTTATTACATAAATAAACAAACCCTTCTCTCCACTGATCTCCATCAACTGGTGAATTAGGCAGAAGGTTTACAATATCATATTATTATTCACCTGGTAGTGCAAATTAACAACTTAATTGTAACTATATTGTATTCCAGTTGCCTTTATATAATCCTTCTCCAAACCAGAGCTAAAAGGTAAAAGGAAAGTCCCGTAATCACCCAATGTTGGTGACGGTTAGTCCATAGTTCTGTAATGCTGTTGGAGCTCTTCTTTATGCGTAGGAAGACCTATACTATTGTAGAACCTGGTTTTATGGTTATTCTGTATAAACATATCTCAAAATAAAACAGTAAGTCTGAGAATAACTGCTCTGGCTATAGGCATTCTGGTTAGACTAGGTTTCAGTGAGGGAAGGTAAACTGAACTGAACTGGATTAAAAGAAAAAAAAAAGAGAAGAAAAAAAAGACATAAGGGAGTAGGGAGAGGGTAGGGAGTGGCAACATACCTTTTTTAATTTTTACTAAATCTGTGCTATGTATACCTTAGTAGGTGAAGATGTTTGTAATTATTTTGACCACTTTGAGTTACATTTCCCGGTGTTCCTATATACTAATGGTTCCTTTACATATCCAGTAGTACCACACTGCTTGAACTGTTTCTCTATTGTCTAGAGTACTTGATGCTAGCTCATACATCGTGTATGTATGTTGTATTTTGTTATATATTTCTGTCCAGGTTGGGCTTCCAGTTTTCCAATGTCTGGCAATGAATATCCTTGTGATTGTACATAAAATCCTAATAAATGTGTTAATATGTTTATTGTATTTGCTAATATATTCATGTAGGAGGGTCTGTTGAATTGTGAGGTTGATATTTTCGTCTAGAAGTTGACTTAGGAAGGTTGATAGCTGTCTCCAAATCCCTGTGATCTCTCTACAGTCCCACCACATATGTCTATAACTTCCTATTTCTCCGCACCCTCTGTAGCAATATATGCTTCACTGTGTGTGCATATGTGCAGTTCTCGTGGGTGTTAAGTACCAGCGATATATGGTTTTAATCACGTTTTCTTTAAGGTCAACACTTATCAGCCCTTTCTCCGCATTTTGGAATAGAACTTCCCATTCCTTGGTGTCTTTATAAATAAGCAATTCTCCTTCCCATGCTAGCATATTTGTTGTTTTTGCAGTATTCTGTGCGGTTTGCATGGCGATGTATAAGGTGGAAATAACATGTTTGTTGCGGTCTGCAGTTTTAAAGAAGATTTCTATTGGGGTTGTGTTGCTATCTCTCGGGTGTCTCAAATATGTTTGTATTGCTGACTGTAATTGTAAGTATATATACCAGTGTAGTTTTAGTGGGCTTTTTTTCGTTTGAAGCTGGTTGAATGAAAGCATACGCCCACCCTCTAGATAATTGGCTACTCTGTAGAGGCCCTTGTTCTCCCACTTTTTAGTTTGTATCCCAATCTCCTTCGGCAATATAAATCTTATCGGTATATATATAGAATATTTTGGTAATAGTTTGTATCTATTTCTCGCTATTTTCCATGTAGCTACTGTAAGTTTTGTCGTGTAGGGTTCAAGTGTTATTTTATTAGTATGTGCTCCCTCTAGATCCCAGATGATGGTGTCACTCTCTCCCCACCCTCCTATATTTGCCTCCAGGTTAGGCCATATCATTTCTTTTGATCTCTTTAGCAGTAAGATGTCTTGTGCCAATCTGGCAGAATTATAGTAATCTATTAAATTAGGCGCTCCAATGCCCCCCAACCTTTTGTGTCTATTTAAGGTCAATTTTGCTATTCTGCTGGTCCCATTACCCCTAATGAAGGTTTGAATTTCTTTTTAAAGTGCTTCTAAGTCTGCTTTAGCAATTTTGATGGGCAAGGTTCTAAATAAATGTAGTATCCTTGGTAAGGCATTCATTTTTACCGCTGCCACCCTGCCCAGCCATGAAAAGCTAAAGCTCCTCCATTTTGACAAATCTTTTTTTTTTTTTTTTTAAACAAAACTTTTATTTATAATTGTCATATGTTTACAACCGGGTAATTTGCAATATTTACAACATCATTTGCAATCAGTCGTTAGGTTATACAAAATACTATCTATTCCGCCATGGGAACCGCCATAAATGTCTGCAGTACTAAGATACTATACAGAACCCGTGTCAGGAGATATGAAAAAAGGATAAATAAAGAGAATAATAGCAAAAGGAAGAGAAGGGGGAGGGGGAGGGAAGAGTAGGAGAGGGGGGATGTCAGCTCAACCTGGAGACCTCTAACCCTCTCTGAGCGGTTCCCAGAGTGTGGCTAATTGATAACAGTCAGGATGTCCAGCGTCCGCTAGGTTTGTGGAGTAGTGCATTAGAAGGATGTTTGCATCAGATGTATCCTGAACATATACAATGTGGTATTTCTTGATATCACCTATCATGCTAGCCTCGCAGACCGGTTATGATGTCGGATTATTGGAAGCAGTATGTGGGGGAGGAGGGGTTAATACCTTTATGTGTGTCTAACACTTCAAAATCTTAGGTTTGCAGAGGGCCGCTTTCCCATAGAAATCTAATCTCAGCAAGAAGGTTTAGTTTGTTCCTTTTAGAGTAGCCATACTCTTCCAGCATTAATAGATCTGTTATTTTATCTGACCAGTCAGTTATAGTTGGAGTGTGTGGGGTTTTCTAGTGGAGGGCTATCAATGCCTTGCCGCCTGTCATACATATCTGTAGGAGGGTGAGTCTGAGTTTGCAAGATAGATTTGGTAGGTCATTGAGAAGAGTTATACGGGGTGTTAAGGATATATCACTAGACAGTAAAGCTTGGAGGTGTCTCTCAACTCCTCGCCAAAACGGTTTAATTTTGGCACACGACCACCACATATGGAGGTAACTTCCCTTTTCTCTGCATCCCCTCCAGCATCTATCCGATGCATTAGGGTAAATTGAGTGTAACCTGGAAGGTGTGAGGTACCACCTCATCAGTACTTTGAAATTTAACTCTAGTGATTGCGGGGAGGTTGACGCTTTTTTGGTTTGTATAAATATTTTTTGCCATTCTTCATTTGATAAGGCTTATTCCAGGTCCAGCTGCCATTTTTGAGTGTAGGGGGGGAGTTGGAGTTTATGGTCTGCTTGTATGAGTTTCCTAGCCAGTGATAGGGAGTGTCTCGCGGTGCCAGGGGTCGTGCAATGCGCTTCGAATGGTGTGAGTTCCCTAAGAAAGTCTTGTTTATGTGGGGATGTGGCAATGAGGTGGTCAAGCTGTGAGTACTTTAACCAGTTTGTGTACCTACCCCCCGCTACTGTGCCCAAGTCATCTCGTCTCTTAAGTTTCCCCTGTGTGGTAAATTCTTTTAGTGGAGTGGTATAACCCCATTCCGATTTTCTCTGCTGGCCTCTATCTAACCCACCTGTCAATTCAGCATTAGCAGGTATTGGGATAGTGGGGAGCGAGTACCAGAAATGTGCTTCCTGCACTGAACAATCAAGTCCCAGGACTCGAACGTCCCACGGTAGAGCTCCATTTCTGTGCACTGAGGTGGTCTGAGGTCTTTGGGGACCCAGCATAAAGCTCCCACGTCTGGAACCCTAAGGGTATGCGAATCAATGGCAACCCATGCTTTGGAGTGGTTGGATCTGTGCCAGTCAATTAATTTTTGAAGAATTATTGCATCTTGATAGTCTGCCAAACAGGGAAGGCCCAATCCCCCATTCTCAAGTGTCCTATACATGGTGTCTTTAAGGATTCTAGGTTTAATCTTGCCCCATATAAAAAGGTTGATTTGCTTTTGTAACTGTGAGGTAAACCATTTGAGGGTGGGGATTGGGAGGGCTTGGAACATATATAAGATCCTGGGCAAGACTGTCATTTTGATGCTTTGAATGCGGCCCCACCAAGTTAATGGTTTAGCTGACCATGTCTGGAGATCTTGTTGTATCCTACGGGAGAGGGCCAGGTAATTTTCATCAAAGAGTTGTGTTATATTGGGAGATAGTTGGATACCTAGATATTTGAGTGATTTTGCTTGTAGAGTCAGTGGACATATCTCTGAGACTAACTTTAATTCGGTATCTGAGAGGGATAGATTCAAAAGTTCTGATTTGTGTTTATTGACTAAAAAATTTGAGTATTTGCCGAATGTATCTAGCTGCGCTAACATCTTCGGGATGGAAGATAAGGGGTTTGAGATTGTGAATAGGATGTCGTCTGCGTACATAGCGATTTTAAAGCTATGTGGCCCTAATTGGATTCCTTCAATTTCAGGGTCCTGTCTTACTAAAGTGGCTAGTAGTTCCATAGAATGTATAAACAAAATGGGTGACAGGGGGCAGCCCTGCCGTGTGCCGTTGTGGATCTCAAAGAGGTCTGAGAGCATCCCATTTGCTCTTACCTGGGCTGAAGGGCTAGTATAAAGGCTGAAAATATGTGTTATCATTTTGGGGCCAAATCCCTGTGCTATTAACACCTTTCTCAGGAATTCCCAGTTTATGCGGTCAAACGCATTTTCGCGTCTGTTCCTATCAAGACTGATAGGATTTTGTGTTGCTTAGCGTAACATGCTAACGTGGTCGCCCTGATTGTGTTGTCCCTGGCTTCCCTCCCAGGAACAAAACCTACTTGATCTGCATGGATTAAAGAGTGTAAAAATGTATTGATACTGTTTGATAAAATCTTGCCCAGGATCTTGATGTCCGTGTTAAGGAGGGAGATGGGTCTGTAGCTACTGGGGTCTGTGGGTTCCTTATTGGGCTTGGGGATCACTGCAATATGTGCCTTTAGCATTTCTGTTGGGAGTAGCTGACCGTCGTCAAGCGTGTTAAACAGTTTAGTCAAGTGTGGTGCTAGTATACTAGCAAAGGATTTGTAATACGTATTAGTGAAGCTGTCTGGGCCCGGTGCTTTCCCCGCGGGCAGACCACGAATTGCTCTAATTACCTCTGTCAAAGAGATTGGTTCTTCTAATGCATCTCTCTGTGAAGTCTCTAGTCTGGCTACATCAGATTTGTCTATATAAGTTTGCATGTGTTCTGAATGTTCAGGGGTTTGGGGGGTATCCAAGTTATATAGACTTGAATAGAATTGGCTGAAGCAATTCACTATTTGTTTGCTATCATAGATGTTTTGATTATTCAGTGTCACTAGCTTGTGAATCTGGCTGCTATTAGTTTGGGCCTTTAACATTCGTGCTAGAAGTGGGCCTGCTCTGTTGCCTTTGTATGCGTAGAGTTTCCTAATATTAAGTGCCTTTCTCTGGGCTTCTTTCAGCAGGATTTTGTTGAGGTCTTGCCTAACTTTTGTCAGTTGGTTGTAAAGGGATAAATCTGATTGGTTATTTTTATGACGAATCTCTAAGTTGGTAAGTTGTGTGGTTAGTAGCTCTGTCTCTCTATTATAAGTTATTTTTCTAAAAGCTGAGTGCTTGATGCATTCACCTCTCAGAACTGCTTCATGAGCATTCCAAATTGTACTTGG
This sequence comes from Bombina bombina, assembly GCF_027579735.1. Lineage (NCBI taxonomy): Eukaryota > Metazoa > Chordata > Amphibia > Anura > Bombinatoridae > Bombina > Bombina bombina. Next base: position 654,513,249 of record NC_069503.1, on the reverse strand, counting down.
GTTTACCTCTGGAGTATTGTTAATATTAAAATATTCGTGAAGGGATTGTGCTATGGACTTTCTGGTGGGTGGGAGGCGGAGAAGGGAGTCATCCATTCTCCACACAAATTGTGTAATTGGTTGATTTGGCCATCTTAGCTCAATATGTACCTGGGAGTGGTCTGACCAGGAAGTAGCCTGGATGTCTGAATCCCTGACTAATGATAAGTGATTTCTGTCTATTAGGATATAGTCAATCCTGGTATACACTGCCCAGGGGTGAGAATAAAAAGTGTAATTCTTCTGAAGTGAATGTTGAACCCTCCATATATCTATAAGTCCTAGTTGTGAAAAGCAGTTGTAAATTGCATTGGGTGGTTTTATCCGTGTCTGGCTTGTGTTAGTTGATATGTCTAGCTTGGGGTCAAGCGCTGTATTAATGTCGCCGCCTAGGATCAGGCATCCTTTCCTGTTGTCCAATACTAATTTCAGTAAACGTTTAAAGAATGTGGATTTATTGGAGTTGGGGGCATAAACATTAACTAACGTCACCGGGTTATTGAAAAGGGAGCCTATCAAAATTAGAATTCTGCCGTCTGTATCAGTTATTTGATTCGTAAGCTTAAACTGTAAATTCTTGTGAATAAGGATGGCTACCCCATTTTTCTTTTTGCTTGGATGGGAGCTGAAATGGCTTATCGGGTGGTGCTTTGACCAGAATTTAGGCCCTACATCTTTTAAAAAATGTGTCTCCTGAACAAAAATAATAGAGTCTGATTGTTTAGCAAAACTCTTCAAAGCTATTGAGCGCTTAGTGGGTGAGTTGAGGCCTTTCACATTTTGTGATACTATTACTAAGTTCTTGTCAGTCATGGGTGGTCAGATGAGGAGAGCGAATGTATATAAATTAAAAGTCTTACCTGGTGGAGTCTGTCGAGGGAGTGTGTAGCTAGTTTAGAGAGGAGAGTGAGAGGAATTGAAGTAGCATATCGAGGGAGGACAATAGTTAGATATAATAATCTGCCCCTTACAGAGGAGGTTGAGCTGACAGGGAAGAAAAAGAAGGTTAGAGAAACAACATAATTAGCAAAATAACACAACATGAACATAATACAATAACAGTAAAACACAATGTCCACAGCTTCCTGCCCCAGGGGGGCTGGTATCCCCGTGAGAGAGTGGGGTGGTCGCACTATCTGGAGGGGGGGGATGGGCTAGTAACAAGTAACTAAGCCGAGCCTGGCCCGGAGGACATTACTTAGTCAAAGAGAAAATTAACTTTAACATTATGGGGTGAAGGTAGGAAGGGAGGGCGTGGGTAAGGGTATACTGGAATAGGAGTCAATTGTCCCATTATGAAACTTTACGGTACTTTAAATAGAAACAGTAAAACCCTGAGGGGCCTGTTGCTTCATGGTTATGGGATTACCACTAGTACATTACGGTCTCTTGCTCACGTGAAATCGGACCGGGAGGTCCTTAGCGTAGAGACCTTCATGGTGGATCAGATACTTTATCTTTAGAGCTCTGTGGTTGATTAGTATTTCTTTTCTTCTTCGGGACTGTCGTCCATTCACGTCTTTGAGTTCTCGGTGGGAGGTTGGTCTGCTTCCTGCCAGCTTTCTCATTGTCCTTTAGTGATGGTAGCGAGGGTTGAGGTATATCCAACTGGTGGCAGAATTCTTCCAGATCTTCAGCATCTCTGTATATATAGGTTCTGTCCCCTTTCACTACTTTGATTGCAAATGGGAATCCCTATCTGTATTGGATGTTTAGGTCAGACAGATGCAGGGTCAGGAACCGTGCTTCTTTGCGTTTTGCAAGTGTTAATGCGCTAAGATCAGCATATACCTGGATAGGGTCTTCACCAAATCGGATTGGGGCTTTTTTCCGGGCGGCTTGTAAGATTCTCTCTTTGTCTACAAATCTGTGGCAGCAAAGTGTAATGTCTCTCGGTGGGGCTGATGAGGGTGGTTTAGCCCTGAGAGCTCTGTGAGCCCTGTCTATTGGAATATTTTCCTCTGCCTTCAATTCCAATAGGTATTTGAACAGGTTCTGTAAATACGAAGATATTTGGGGAGGTAGAATTTGCTCTGGGACACCTCTGATTCTTAAGTTCTGGCGTCTGCCTCTGTTATCGAGGTCCTCAACCTGGGCTTGTAGTTGCAGGATGGTAGAGTTTTGTTGTTCCAGCTCAGTCGCCATATTGTCTGTGGTTTTAGAGGTTTCTTCATATTGTTCTTCTAATTGCAAAACTCTGTGGCCCAGAGCATTAACCTCCCGTTTCACATTAGCCAGTCCTTCCTTAATAGTGTTATTAACTTGGATAATAAAATTGGAAAGATCTTCTTTTGTGGGTAACTGACTGAGGTCTGCCCTTGTAATTGCTGTAGCTTGATTTCCCATCTCAGTCATGTTATATTCTGCTCTGTCTGATGTGCTTAGGTTGGTCACCTCTTCTGTGCAAGAGTTAGAGCCTTCTATTGTTTTGAAAAAGGCATTAAATTTATTGCCCTGCGAAGTCATAGGTTTAGAGACTTTTTCACATTTTGATTTGTTACTTGCCGCCATGTTAGCTTAATGAAGAGGCCCGTGTGTAGGGTGCTGCGTAGTGCTGGCGCCACCGCTTGGTCTGCAACAGTGTGATTGCGGTTTTTGCCGGAGAGTTATAGTGACTGTCTCTTTTAAATGTCTATTGTAATATGCTGCAGCAGTGGCTATATTTCCTTTGTATATGACAGGTAGAGGCTTAGATGGAATACGGATGTAACATTTGCCAGGATTTTTGGGATGCTGTTCTATACCTCCCAGATATAGTGGTTACGGCCTACGCCCCAGGGTCAGGGCCCTAGCAGATTAGTAAACCTCGCTGAGTTTATCAAAAAAAAAAAAAGTAATGCAATGCTCCGGATGAAGCTACTCACTGATCTCTGCCCTGGATGTAGCACTGATCCATTGCTTGATGTCTCTAGATCATTTGTAGCTGCGTCATTCCTATTATGTTTACCCGCGGTCGGAACTCCGGCAGGGAATGCGGCTGTCCGTTTTGTTGCAGACTACGGATGTAGTGCCATCCAGTATCTCCCTCCCTTAGTAACTTTGATTGAGGCTTTTGTATAGTCAGGAGATGGGAATTCACCCCATATTAATCGTCCTCTAGGTCTGGTTGTGACGGAGCTCTATAGCTTTGCGGCCATGTTCGTTCTCGGCCGGCTCCGCCCCCGACAAATCTTTTTTAATTTGTTTGAATAATGGGGTATAATTTACACTGTATAGTTGTGTCAGGAAGTTTGGGAGGTGTATCCCCAGGTATTTTATGGATTGTTTCATCCATTTAAAGCTAATGTGTGATTCTAAAAGTATCTGAGTTGTTCTGGGGAGTACAATGGGGAGGGCTTCACATTTTTCTGCGTTTATTTTGAAACCCGAAATAGTAGCAAATGTTGTTAGGGTGTGGTAGAGATTAGGTAGTGATATTAGTGGGTTCGTTAAAGTCAGTAGGATATCGTCAGCGAATAGGGCTAGCTTATATTCTACCTTATTTATCTTAACTCCTGTTATGTCTATGTGCATTCGAATCTTGGCAGCAAGTGGCTCTATACACAGGGCAAAGAGTAGCGGGGAAAGGGGGCACCCCTGTCTGGTCCCGTTACGTATTGGGAAGGTTTGAGATTTATATCCTGCTGATGATACTTGAGCCCCTGGAGAAGAGTAAATTGCCTTCAGTGCTTTGTCTATTGCTCCCTCAAATCCCATCTTTTGCAGTGCTAGGAACATGTAGTCCCAGTCAATTCGGTTGAACGCCTTCTCCGCATCCAACAACAGGAGCAGAGAAGGCGTCCGGGTTTCCTTCAGGGTTTGAATTAAATTGGTGACTTTACGTATATTATCCGGGGCCTCCCTGCCTTTAATAAATCCCACTTGATCTGGATGGACCAAGTGGGGTAATATATGTTTTAGTCTGTTCGCTATTATTTTTGTGAAGATTTTGATATCTTGATTGATCAAGGAGATTGGGCGATAATTTTGACATTTTTTGTGGTCTCTTCCAGGTTTGGGGATCACTACAATCTTGGCGGCTAGTAGTTCAGATGGGATATCCCCCCTTTCATTATATGGTTACAGAATTTAACAAGGTGTGGGATTAATGCTGCCTTAAAGAGCTTATAGTACTCCCCTGGAAAACCATCAGGTCCCGCTGCCTTTCCCAGTTTTAAATCCTTGATCGCCCCTAGCACTTCTATAGTGGATATGGGTGCATTTAGTGTTTCCCTTTGTTCATCAGATATGGTTCGTAGTAAATCATGGGTGAAGAATGCTGAGGTGAGTGTTTATGTCTCTTTGTTATGTAAGACCTTTCTCCCATCATATAGCTCCCCATAAAACATTGCAAACGTGTCTACTATTTCCTGCGGGTTTGAGGTCACTTTGTTTTCTGATGTTTCAATGTGGGAAATTACTGAAGCTCTACATCTTTCTCTAATTTTGTATGCCATGTATCTGTCTGGCTTATTTCCGAATATAAAATATTGTGCCTGAAGTTTCTGAATAGCTTTAGTAGCTTGCGATTGAAGGAGTGTAGCTAATGCAGTTCTTTTAGATTGGAGCGCCTGTTGTATAGCTTTTGTCTTGGTAAATTTGTGTCATCACTCGAGTTCTTCTATTTCCGTGTGTAATTGTTTTAAGTTTTGTCTATACTTCCTAATCTGTAATGTTTTTTCTTTGATTAGTATCCCTCTCAATACCGCCTTATGGGCCGCCCATGTGATTCCTGGGTTAGAGACAGTATCCGTGTTTATTTGCCAATATTCCGTTAGCAGTTTAAGTATATTATCATATGTTTGGGGGTTTCTAATGTATGTTTTGTCGAAAGTCCACGTTTTACTTCTACTTGGGTCAGACAGTCCCTCTACTTGTAAGGTCACAATCGAATGGTCAGACCACACACAGGCATGAATCTGAGAACTGTTCAATAAAGGCTGTAATATCTGGCTTACGAATATATAGTCTAATCTAATATAAGTCTTGTGTGCTGCCGAGTAGAATGTGGTGTCATTGGTTGAGCCATATAATGTGGTCCATGTCTCTATCAGGGAATGAGGTAGTAGACTGTCCTTAATTGATTTGACAATGCGGTTATGTCTACTTTGTTTATTGGTTAGTGGTTTAACTTCAGTGGGATTAATGGGTCTCATGGTAATATTGAAATCCCCAGCCAGGAATATTTTGGTGTGGGACCATTGCGTAAGCCGGTGTGAGATGTGCTGAAAAAAGTTGTGTTGATTTTCGTTAGGGGCATATATATTGCACAGTGTGATTTCTGAGTCTTGAATTCGCCCTTTAACTATGATATATCTTCGCTCAGTATCTGTGATTGTATTTTCATGTACAAAATTAAGTGAAGAGTGTATAAGAATGGAGGTGCCCCTTTTTTTGGATGCTGCTGTCGAGTGGTAATGGTTGCTAAAATGTCTTGCCCAATATTTTGGGATGTTATCTTTTAGTAAATGGGTCTCCTGTAAGAATAGAATGTTAGCATGCAAGGAGGTGTACTGCGACATTGCTACTCTCCTCTTTACGTCTGTGTTTAGGCCCTTTACATTATGGGACAATATCTTTATTCTAGGTATCATGGTGTTATGTCTATGTGATGAATGTACCAACTGGATTTTGTTACCTATAGATCTTTAACCTGGGACTCTAGCCGTATAAATTGTGCATAATCGGGATTGCACCTAGTGGTCTGTGGTATGTCGTCACTGGGAAGGGGAAGGGAGCTGAAAAAAAGGTACATAGTTATTAACAAAAAAAACAGTAATCCGAAATCTCCATTGTGGGGATCTCGGGAGGGTAAATTGTAACATATCATAATTGTAAACAAAAACATAAGCAAACAAAGTGCATTAGGGGAGGTCATATCCCCACAACATCATATAACCTTTGCATTAACTTCTTAACAAAAAGTCACTGGAAGCAAGCAACACCGATAAGGTATTTGCCATGGATTGGGGGTTTAAGAGTCCTATTCTCAGAGATTTAAGAACACTCCAGAGTTATCCCCATCCACCTTACTTGTGTCTTCTGCCAGTTGCCATTCCATCTCCGGGTGGCGTGCCATACGCCCAATGACAGTCCTGAATTGGTTATAGGTTGGTCTAGGAAAGATTCCCTCTTGTTTCTTTTATCTTTTGTTTCTTATGATTTATTGTCTGCCACTTAGATGCATGCGGATGTCTATTAGGATCTTTGCTTGTTGTTGGGCCGGGTGTCATGTTTGAAATGTTAGGTGTTTCCAGCTCCAAGATCTTACATACCTCTGGTATATCTTCTGGTTCCTTAAGTGTAATTGTCTTAGAGTCTTTGGTGATGTGTATGGCAAATGGAAACCCCCATCTGTATAAGATCTGATGTTTCCTGAGTAGGCTGGTGAGGGGACGAAGGACTCCCCTCCTCTGACTAGTTTTAATGCTGAGATCTTGGTAAAATTGAATCACATTGCCTTGATGTTTATATTTTGGGGTTTTCCTTACTGCCTGTAGAATTTTTTCTTTATCCGGGAAAAAAGTTAATTTGGTTATAATGTCCCTCGGGGGGAGGCCCGGCTTAGGTTTGGGTTTCAACGCAGACGTGTGAGACCAGAGCTCCTACCATAATTAAGCAAAAATCAGCTAAAACTTAATATTTCTACATAGAAAAGTGCATTAGACCTTCCTTGCTACTAAGCGATCAGCTGGACTACCATTGATGTGCCCGCAGAAGCTGTGAATAGTGGAAGTTGGGGGACCTGGGTGTGCTCTAACATTGGGCCCTGGGGCCGAGATCGTCAAAATGGATGTTTTCCCCTCACTGCGGCTGATCCCTCATCCCAAAGGGTAAGCGGTGTCGGCTCAGGGTCACGGAGGGTACAAGAATTGCTAGCGGCCAGACATGGACATTTGACCTGCTGCCTGAAGTGAGACTAGCCCTACGCGGCTCTACGCAGCGTTACCACCTGCACTGCTCAGACTCTTTTAAGTGTCAGTATGATGGATCTATATAACGCAGTGCGGGCCTTGCTGGAGGAGTTTGAGTCTGCAATCCTGACCAGATTCGATAGCCTCCTCATGAAAATACAGTCTGCTGGGGCTCGTGACTTTGCTACCGCGCAACCTAATTTAAACACATTGCCCAATAAGATTAGTCTGGACGGGCTCACAGCTGGGCCTCCTGGGCACGGGTCACTTACTGAGGACTGCCTTACCCGCTCCATGCCTCCCGGGTCCCCTGATTCTGAGGCTAGTGAAGTGGAGCTCGGGAGGTCACGATGTACTGTGGACTCACAGATAGAAAATGCTTGGCGCTGCCTGCTCCAGGAGCTTAGTGTGGGTCTACCATCTGGGGCTCTGCACAGGCTCTTGTTTGGGAGTCCACGTGTGATCGAAGCTGTCTTAACGGACAATGTGGAGTCTGGATGTGCGGCCTTCCCACTGACTTGTAGAACTGGAGTGGGCTGAAGAGAGCCATTGGATGCAGAATTGGGTTGCAGGACATTAACGTTTGTAGATGTTGGTGTTTAGTGACTTTATTTTTACAGTCTCTTAGGGTCCAGTTGCTGAACGGTGTATACTGTCTTTATGATGCCCTTAGGCTGATTCAGTCCTGCGCCCTTTGTACAGGATAGCAAGGCAAAGGCAACGTGTGATACTAGAGGTTATGGGAGCGCTGCATAAACACTATGCTTTTAGTAACCCTCTAAGCTAGTAATTGTGTACTTTATGTAGGGCCCCAGATGCTTAGACGTATTACATTCCGGTCAGTGAATTAAATTGGCAAATTTTACACGGTATATAGATGCTCACTAAATTTACCATCTCTAGAGCCCCTACTCAGCGTTTCCTTGCACTTTTTTCCACTTTTTTTTTTCTTTTTTTTTTCCCTTCCCACATGTAACTACAGTGAGTCAGCTCTATAAATTTTACAGTAGCCCCTTCTGATAACATATCCTATGTGGAGGTGAACATTTGCTCCAAATATAATTTAAGTTATATAGATCATTTAAAGAAGGGGTTTCCATTTTCAGCCCTGAATCCGCCCAACCCCTTCACTGTATGGTAAGGGATAACTGGTTTACCCTCCATACTCCCTATATGACAGAGTTATGTAGTCTCTGTCCTATTCGTAGAGCCTCTGTTATGGTTTGTTCCTGCATGTATGTAAGAATGGCCCTTCGGATTTCACTATTGAAAGATGTACTATTACTATGATCATGTGCTTCAAAGACTGCAAACTGTTTATCTCTACAATTTTTTGTATAGATGTTAGCCTAGGTATATACTTACTGTATATGATTGATTTGCTGGTAGGATGCTTTAGAGTTAATGGGGTCGGGGTAACCAACCTAAGTGTTTCTTTTGTTCTTCACAGAATGAGATCCTGATGAGATGTATAAAAATGAAAAGTGGCATTGAGTATTTCCACTAGCATCTAGATGCATATGGTTACCTATAGGTGAAATATTTGCTCCTATCCCAGCATAATATGATTGAACTTGACTACGAATGATTGTATCCTTTTACCTATTAATACCTAGCCTTATTGGGGTAACAGTTAAAGCAGCCCTATTTTTCTGATACATTATCTAGTATATGCATTCCCAATGCTGTTATGTTTAAGTTTGCCTTCTCCTTCATTTCTACTTTTAGTTTTCCGGACCTATCCATGGTCCTAGCAGACATATGAAGGAGCGAGTAGGTATAGGCCTTGAATGGGCCTGTATCATTTAAATGCCCTCTGATTAGCGAATTAAATCTATCGGGGTCCAAAAGTGGCCTCAGGTGTCTTTGGGGGAAAATGAGGGCGCTTGTAGGTTTGCTCCTCAATCCCTATTCATTTGAACTATGTTTGACATGCAATTCAACCGTTATGATAAGGGATCTACCCATTATATGTTCTTGTGTATTTCTTATGCCCATGATAACTGTTTGTATATTCACTATTTGTCATGAGTTTGCTTGAGCAAGCAGTTCGCTGTCTCTGTAAATGTTATTCCCTCAATAAAAAACTTTTAAACAAAGGTGTAATCAGCCGGGGAGTTTGTAATCTGGGTAAACAATTGGGTAAGATAAGCTAGTATCTCTGATGGGGTTACTTCTTCTGGTACTCATTTGAGACGGATATTGTTCCTCCTGCTCCTATTCTCCAAGTCTTCTAACTTGTCTTGAAGTTCCTCCATTGCTTGTTGATGTGTAGTCATAGCTTGTGACATTTCATCCATTTGGTCCACCATGGAGTCCTTTTGATCTTCTAAAGTCTCTATTCTGTTACCCATCTCCATGAGATCTGATTTGATTTCGGAAAGGCTACTGGTCACCCAGGTGTGTATGGAGTCAATTTTCTCCCACAATTTTTCAAAATTGTCTGCAATATCCTTTTTGGATACTAAGTTTCTAAGGTCGGCTTTTGTTAGTGGGCTTTTGTCGTGTAGCTGCTGTTGGGCGTCATTATCTGATTCTTCCTCTGCTTCTGTTTCCATTGCTGGTTTGCTTGTTTGAGCAGCTTTAAAGAATGTAGATACAGCTGAAGATTTTATAGTTTTATCTCCTTTAGTGGGCCTTTTAGAAGCCATTTGGATGGTGAGTGCGAATGAGTTAGGCAAGTGATGAGGTTATAGAATGTTTACGCCTTCACCTCAGCCGTAGAGGCTATCCCTTTACTGATCAGTGAGTTACAAGAAGTTTAGACTGATATAGAATCTGGTATGGTCTTGGTTTTCTTTTGATGTTTAGTGTCCGGCAGACAATCTAAAAAGGATGAAACTTGAGGTACAATATTATTGTCATATCATGTAGAGATTCACATTGGTGTAATATTCATAATGACAGCTGAAGTGTGACTCTCCCCTGCACAAGTTCGGGAGTTACCTACATGCCAGCTAAGTCAAATATTATCAAGCGTTACAATTAAATGTTCTAGTTTCCTGTTTAGAGTGAGTATTACCCCTCCACTATATTACTGTATATATACTTCTTCAGGGGGTGCGTGTAGCCCAAAATGTTCCAAACAAAGATTGTGGTGGTTACTGGGTCTTCAGCTAAGAATTGATTTTATAGGTGGTTGTTTAGATAAGCAAAGTCACTTAGTTTAGTGCCCATCAAGTTGCAAATGATCCAACCCACTAGAGGTTAAAATAAAGGGAGAAAAAAGCTTTCTGGGGTATCCTTAGACTGTGACACAGAAAAAGAGATTTGCAAATAGTGCTGGATGGTGTTTATTTCACTTTATTAACATATAGGTGATTGGTGTTGTTGTTACTGGGCTTGTATAGAATTTCCTTAACACCTCTGTCTCTATTGTATTTAGGCGATATTGTGTGTGTCCTGCTTATTTGCTTATTTAGGTGATGCTGCAGGTTGAAACTTGAGATTACTGTGGCTCCCACACTTCATGTAGTGATCTTTTATGGCAGGGTAAACAACGCTCTTGGTGTCTATTAGTATTGTAGTCCGCTGCCCCACTGATCAGACAGGAGGTCTACTGCAGTCCGTTAGCACCGGAGGTCTAGTTAAATCTAAGTGCGCAGCTCTAACATCTCTCCCCCTGCTGCGTCTCACTTTCTCTTCCGGTTTCGCTCAGTGTCCTGCTGTGACGTCACACAGCTATGGCGCTTTTTCGCGCCTTTTTAATTCTGCCTAGTTCTTAGCCCCAGTAACTGAAGTTCTGTTCCCCAATGTCCCTCTTACTCACCAGCACCACTGTTCTTCTCCTGTATATAGAAGGGGAGATTGATCTTGCGGCATCTGTGAGTTCCGTTGTGCCCGATGGTCACCTGCGGCTCCGGTTTTAATTACTTCCCCACCAGGAGGGATATAAAGAGGATCTCTCAGTCTGTTGCTGCTACAGAGCTTCCGACTACCGCACACACCAAAATAGCTCTTGATTCAATGTAGTTTGAAACTTTTAAACAGCCTCAATCACAAATTTCTGCAGGAGCTCTTTCACACCACGTCTGCTCCGCTCTTAGGCTAGCTCCGCCCCCCCATTCTATTGTATTTAAAGGGATAGTAAAGTCCAAATTAAACTTTCATGATTCAGATAGGG